>NC_048544.1:13680319-14315298 GCF_902806685.2 Maniola hyperantus | reverse complement strand
TAGTTATTATTTAGTTAGTTAACCATAAAAAACAGCTTAGTGCTCTTTGCAATGTGTCACTACTTAGAAAATTGTACAATCAGCGGAGTACATTTCATAAAATTCACAAAATTTCTCAAAATATACTGAAATAACTATATAAAAAAAACGTTCGGGCGCCATTTGTAAGGGTGGTAAATTGGTCGGAATAGAAATATACCCGGATACGGAATAATCTACCACCTTACAAAGATTAGAGGAAAAAAAAAATAATTTTAATTTACTTTACTTGATCTATCTACCTAGTAAAGAATAGAAGCTAGCCGTCGACTCCCTTGTAATGCATATGAGGTGTTATAAATGAAATTTGCTAGATGTTAGGCAAAATTGTTTTTAATGTAACTTTTACCGGGGTCGCTTAATACAGAATGATGGCTAATAATGCTTAGTTATTCTAGCTTAATGCCAAGACTTAATTTAGATACATTAGAATGACTTAGGTAGATAGTACATAAGATCTATGTTTTAAATTTAAGATGCCATTGGCATGGAATAGACAATGACACAGTAAAATTCATAAAATTGTTTCAAAATAAAAGCTCAGTAGTAAAGCCAGGGTTCTTACTGTACACATACACTAAGAAGGTTCACTAAACTGTTGCAGGATACAAACATTTGCTTACTTGTAGGTGCGAAGACTGCAAGGTAGCTGGACGGCATCGGCCAAGATCCAAAACTCAATTTAACTTGATTCTTCACAACCGAAATGTTTCATTACAAAGATTTTCACCAAGTCTTATCCATAGAAATTAAGTTGTCAACGTGAATGTGCAAAAGAAATAAATACGAAAACCGAAAACGCAAACGGAAAACTAAAACGGAAAACTGAAGCTAAACGTAAAACGTAAACGTAAAATTAAAAAACGTAAACCCTGTAACAAAGAAAAACAAGATTATAATTTGTGCTGTGTGAAAATTTCGACACGTGGAATTTTCCCGATCGAACACAACTCACCTATTGAACTCCTGGCCACCAATGGTTTTCAGAAGTCCACCCACAACCCATTATCCTCATTTATTTGGGAAGATAAAATAACTGGAACTGGAATGAAATCATAAAATTAGGATTTTCTCTAACCAAACCGCCATTTTGTCGAATCCACATTACTTGATTTTTCACTCACCATAATTGATGAAACATTGAAATACGTTAGGATGACTAACTTTTATAACTATTGTATTTTCCCAGGCGAAGCCATGGGCGAAAAGAAGTGAGATTTTCCTGGAACGAAAAAAATTCGTCTTCACATGTTGACTCCAGAGAAAATTCTAAATCTCACCTATCGGTGTTGCCAGACGCAACCCGAGTGTGGTCGCTCTCATTTAGTTTGATCATGAAGCCAATTCATTTTTGAATATTTGCGGAACCTAAGGATATATTATAAGAACCGTTTTGTTAATGACTTAACAATAAACAAATGATATTATGGTTTTATTTAATTATTTTTGTTTTATTTTTACGACAATTGACAACGAAGCAAACGCCATCTATTGTGGCTCGAATGAACTCTGAACATCGACCCACGCGTAGTTCTGCACCTTGATGCTAGGTGGCACCAACATACTTTGAACAAAATAGATTTTAATTAAAAGCGAGACGCCAATTAGTAGTTCAAAATTTACAACGTCACAATCTACAGGGTACTTCCCGTTGATCTAGAATCATGAAATTTGGCAGGTAGGTAGATGTTATAGCTGACATTTGGGGAAAAATCTGAAAACCGTGAATTTAGGGTTAGATCACACAAAAAACATTAAATTGTGGTCATGAACTAATAATTAGTATTTTCAACTTTCAAAGTGAGTGACTATATCAAGTGGGGTATCATATGAAAGGTCTTCACCTGTACATTCTAAAACAGATTTTTATTTATCTTTATGCATCATAGTTTTTGAATTATTGTGCAAAATGACGAAAATATACGACTGTAGTACGGAACCCTTATTGCGCGAGCCTGACTCGCACTTGGCCGGTTTTTATTGCAAGATAGGCTGCGCTTGACGATGTAATCATGACGACGATGGAATCAAGATTGACGGAATTGATGCAGAACAGATTCCTAGAGTTTGACGCACTCCGCCTAGTTATTAAAGTCAATAAAATGTTTCGGCAATGGAGCTCAATTATTATTAACAGCTCAAGCAGAGGTTCAACTGAGGACATGTGTGTACACATTTATATAGCCCATATCATTATATTATATAAAAGCAAAAAGTGACTGACTGACTGACTGATCTATCAACGCACAGCTCAAACAACTGGACGAGTCGGGTTGAAATTCGGCATGCAGATAACTATGACATAGACATCCGCTAAGAAAGCGTTTTTGAAAATTCAATCTCTAAAGGGGTGAAATAGGGGTTTAAAATTTGTGTAGTCCACGCGGACGAAGTCGTGAGCATAAGCTAGTCATTATATAACACCGATAGCGATGACAGGAAATACTTATATGGAAGTACAGACAACCGGGCAAGGAGGCCTACTTGATTAGAAGTTGTACGGGTGCAAAACCAATTTAGATTCTTTGCACTCTATATTTTACTGGCTGATGCCCGCGACTGCGTCCGCGCGGAATTAGGTTTTTAAAATCCCGCGGAAACTCTTTGATTTCCCGGGATTAAAAGTAGCCTATATCCTTTCCCGGTATGCAACCTATCTCTATACCAAATTTCGTCACAATCGGTTGAACAGATGGGCCGTGAAAGGCTAGCAAACAGACAGACAGACACACTTTCGCATTTATAATATTAAGTATGGATTTACTTGACGATTCAAAAGCATTACCTTTTTTTTCTAAATAGAGATAGGCGAGCAAACGAGCAGGCGCCGCCCATGAACATTTGCAGCGCCAGAGGAACCGTAAATTTTTATTTGAAAAAAAATAATCTTCTCTATTCTATTCTAATTAATCCTAGTAGTTATACCTGCAATTTAAATATAAGTATTTCAAGATTTACATAATATATTTAAGTAATTCAAGATTTACATATTTATATTCAAATTGTTATTCCATTAATTATTTCTTACAGGTCATCTACCTAACACTATAAACTCGATGCATATAGAGCACCGACTTAATTGAACCCGGGTCCTAAAACTTGTATTGTAAGTTGTAACATTCACAATACTTGCACGTCCAAGTCATTGACTTGTAACAAAGCAAAATAGGTACAGTACGCGGCAGAAAGTAATGTACATCGGCCTTTAGAATGACATTTCGGCTTTGTACAGCGTTGTCTCTGTCACTCATACCTATAGTATGACGTTTTGTCGGTCTCAACAACTGAGACAATGCTCTACAAATCTGCAAACTCCTTAGGTCCTGCTAAAGGTCGATGTATATTACTTTCTGCCGCGTTATCGTGCGTACAAAATGAGTTTTCACGCGCCATTTTAACTTTATATTTCAACTGTAATCTCAGAAGTACGATTATAGTCCTTATTTTAAAGCTGAACCGTACTTTTGACCTAACAGTTGATACATCAAGTTAAAATGGCGCATGAGAACTCATTTTGTACAGGGTACCTATATTCTTATGTCCTCCCGACCAAAGTTTCGGCCGCGGCGGCCAATCTCCATAAAGTTAGCCAACTGCGCTGGAGATTATTATTATTATTATTATTTATTATTATACCATAATGTGCACTGTCCTTACAGGGTAGTCCTAATGCGACAGTGCACTCTAATCTATCTTATACCTATTAACAATTATACTTAAAATTAAAAAATAAATTATTTACAACGATAATAAAATTATTAATCTACTACTTAACGGCTATCTTATGAATAACTTATAATCCACATTGCTATCCTTGTGAGCTCAGTCAGAGAGCAACAAAAAATATCTATTATTTCGGCTATTAAGTGTGCGGGTGCGGAGTGCGCGCGTCAGCGGCGCCTGCCTGAGCAAGTTGGTACGCCCGTACGGCACGGCCAGCAGCGGCGGCCGGCGTCTCCGCTCCACGTACCTCTCCGGGGCACACAGACTAACCTGCGCCAATATGTCTGCATCGCAAACCTTCCCTCTCAATATCTTGAAGATATATGTAACGAGCGCAAGTTCCCTCCTTACCCTCAGCTCGTTATATCCTACCATCCCTAGAACAAACAATGTTGGGTACATTAGAGGATAATATGGATATACCCCATACAGCCTCATATACAAGTACCTGACAAACTTGTTCTGTACCCTCTCCAACATCATACAATATTTGGTTTCATGAGGAGCCCAGATGACTGCATTACCTTCTAATTGGCTTCTTACAAGCGCATTGTATAAGGCAACGACAGCCTTCATATTACTAAAACCGCGAACCGTGCGAAGTATAAAGCCTAAATTTCGATATGCTTTTTTACAACATTTAATTATATGAGAACGAAACGTTAGCTCAGTGTTCAGACTAACCCCCAAGTCCCTTACCTCTACAACCCTCGACATTGGCATCCCGTTGATTTTATATTGATTTAGGATTGGAGCATGTGAACGAGAAAAACTGATGACTGCACACTTTGAGATATTGAACTGCAAGAGGTTATCCTCGCTCCATCTTACCACTCTGTCGATATCCCTCTGCAGCCTTGCACAGTCAGCCTTTTCGGTCACTCCTACAGAGAGCTTGAGGTCGTCCGCAAATAGCAAGCATTTTGCTTCCCTGACTACTCTCGGCAGATCATTTATCATTATGATAAACTGCAAAGGTCCCAAGTTGCTGCCCTGACTTACCCCGGATCTTGTGCAATACGGTTGGGACTTATGCCCTCTGTATTCGACATATTGTTGCCTGTCCCTCATGTAACTGGCAAAAAAATATAATAAATGTGGGGTGAACCCGACGCCTGCTAACTTTTTAAGCAAGACATCATTATCGACTAGATCGAAGGCTTTTCGAAAATCGAAGTAAGCAGCATCAGTCTGGCTCCCCCTGTCAACCGCTGGCACAACACTGGACATGTAGCTAAGGAGATTGCTAGTCGTGCTTCTTGCCGGGCGGAACCCATGCTGAGCGTCCGAGAGCTGCGCGCTTACCTGCTTGTATATGCTCTTGTGAATAGCCGACTCCAAAACTTTTGCAGGAGTCGACAACACGGCGACTGGCCTGTATCCGTCCAACTGTGTCCCAGATCCTCCTTTCGGTACTGGAACAACCCGAGTTATCTTCCAAGTGTCGGGAAACACGGCTGCATTCAGACACTGGTTATATATATACAGTAACGGTTCCGCTAGCACTGACCGGCAATCTCTAAGAATGTAAGGAGGTATACCATCCGGCCCCGCAGACTTCTTGGGCTTAAGTTGTTTAAGCGCCTGTCTCACTTCATCAATAGACAGACGGTCCAGGTGGACACGCGCCGCTCCATTCTCTCCCCCCGCTGCCGCTATCGCCGCGCTCACATTCAGATCGGCTCGCTCTGTCCTATAGACTGACTGAAAATAGTTCGCAAACTCGAAAGCGCATTGCTCAGCACTTAACAAGACCCCATCTTTTAAAATTTTTTGCGGACCTCTAGAACCTCTTTTCGACTTAGTGTAATTCCAGAACGACAATGGGTCCCTAGAGAGCTCATTTTGAGCCCGCTGCTCATAGTCTTCTTGCGCACGAGCTATCATGCGTTTTACATTTGCCCTACACTGAGCGAACGCTTCGTAATCGTTGGACGATTTGCTCGCCTTATATCGTCGGTGAAGGTCAGCTTTTAATTTTATGTTGCGAATTATTTCAACCGTGTACCACTCGGGATAAACGTACCTCGGGGTAGCCGGACTTCGCTTTTTTTTTGGAACGCAGTCATCGATAATAGAATTAATAGTATGATAAAAATAACTCAAACTATTATCCAAGTCTAACTCATACATCGGAGTCCAGTCCGTGGTTGCAATCGCTGAATATAATGAAAGGAAGTCAGCTTTATAAAAGTTCCAACCCGTAGGTGTACGCGCGGTAATCACAGGTGATTCCGATTCGTGGTCGCGGCTAAGGGTTAGTCGGCGCGAGCGCAGTGTGACCGCCACCTCGAGCGGTGGGTGATGCGTGTCCACCGGCACAAGCGGCGCGGTCGCCGCGCGCACGCCGACCCCGCCCCCCTCCGATAACGTACTTAGAACTAAGTCCAGGCATCTATTATTACAGTTGCCTACATCGTTGCTCTGACTGAACCCACAATACGTCTGAAAGTACTCAAAATAATTATTTATACTCAAAGGACAAGAATACAAATTGAAGTCTCCCAATACTACAATATCAGAATAGTTACTACAATATTGTTCAATTATCCTAAACAATATCATGTATTCACTTTCGCTGCTACTAGGTGGTATGTAAACTACGCACAGTAAAAACAAGAAACGCTCGCGCCTATACACTGTCGCGGCAACCAGTTCGAATGTGTGCGCGTCAATGTTGACGTCACTTTGAACTCGACGTAGTTCCAAGCGCGGTGTGGCCACGAGAAACGCGCCGCCTTGCTTCCGTCCGTCCGCTCGGTCGCATCTAAGAATTGTAAATCCCGGTGGAATTATTTCCGCGTCATGTATTGATTCGTTACACCCTGTTTCTGTTACTGCGAATAAATCTGCGTTGGAGGATGCCACGCCTGCATAAAACTCATCTAATTTTGTTCGCAGTCCCCGCACATTTTGGTAATATACTTCCACAGATTTATTCGGAATTTTTGTCATTTGATCTTGGGTAGTTGGCTGACCTACGAAACCACACCCATTCACAGAATTCTACGTTGACAGGCCAAATTTCCGGTTGACACAAATAATTGTATTCACTCTCTGGCAGTCCTATGATGAATGAGGCGTAGTCTCTCTCTGTTTTATGCTTTATTTTTTCTACATTGAACTGTACTTCCTTCACTCTATCTTTAATAAACTTTTCCAAATTTTCTACAGTGGTGTCCTTGTGAAGCCGCCAAACATGTAAGAATTTCTTCTTTTCCATCCCTTTTATTTCCGTACTCTGCGAACTTTCACCCTTCTTTACTTCGGTATTAGGATATTTTCTTTTCCTTCTATTAACTAATGTCCAAGTTCCATTTTTTTCTGTGTTTTTCTCATCCTCTTCCATCGGCCTTTCGGTTATTTTTTCCGTACTGATTCTCTGAGTTTTCTGTCCTTCAATGACTTCACCCACTTGTTTCGTGGCCATACAGTGTTTTTTCTCACCCGCCTGCTGTTTAACGGCGTTCACAAATGATAACACTGGCTCTTTATATGGGCGAGATTGTTCCTTATTCCCCTGATTCTGTTCACTGAGAGCAGTCTCGAGGCATTCCTCCCTGTCTAACGAACATTTAACTGTAGATTTTAATAAATCAACTGTACTAACTTTTTCCATAACTACCCTCATAAACTGTTTCATCTCTTGCAACTCGTATTCCACTTTAGTAAATTTATCTAGAAGTAGTTTATATTCCTTCCTCTGCTCTTCGAGCTGATATTTTATGTCCCCACGGAACTCCCTCAGCTCTTCAAGCATCTTATCTTCCGTGTCAATCCTAGTTTCATCGAGGATGATACGATTACCACGCTCCATGGTGACATAGCAGCTGCTCGGAGTAAACGTCTTATTCATGAAGCTTCCTCGGACCGGTGTATCAGAGTTGTTCCCTTTTGGGACAGCTCGCATGCACTCAGGGCATCTCCAATTAGCTTTATACTCCTCCGTGAACTCCTCGAACTGCTTCGCCGATAAAGCCAGGCATTTCAGGTGGTATATCTTCTTGCAGCTTTCTTGTGCACACTCCATATACAATATATCATAAATCACAGCACTGCATCCATTACATGAAGTACCCATATTTTTAAATTGTAATCAACTCGCACTGAGACACGTCCGCACGTACGCGCGTCGCGCGCCAAAAATTTTCCTAGTGCACAATGGACGTAAACACAGGTGCACTTTCCATTCCCTCACTCTAATAGCTTGATGGGTCGGAAATCCGACAAGACCGGAGACAGATCAGGCGCAGGACAGATGGATTTACGTGCTCTCCGAATATCGCCAATTTCCTAACTCCGGGCTATAGCAAAAATCCCATACATATCTAGCTATTATTAGACCGACCTGGTAATCGAACCCAGAGCCTCGTCATCTCCAGTGGAACATACTAACCACTAGACCAACGAAAAACAAAATAAGTATAACATTGTAATAAAAATATTACTTTGCATCCCAAGTTACAAAGTTTCCCAATTTTAAAAATCCCTATGTAATTTTTCAAACGCCAATAATTTATTGTCGACTTTGATTTACTTTACTATTAACATAAATGCGAAAGTGTGTCTATCTGTCTGTTACCTTTTCACGGCCCGTTATGACGCAGGTTTCAGTCACTACATACAAAACTATTTCAAGTATGTTTTTTAAGTTAATATACCTAAGTACTTGTGCTAATTTCTTTGCCAGATAGTGATAAACCAAGGCTTTGTATTCAAATAATTCGCATGATATCTAGTAGTTTTCATGGCATAAAACGGCAATTATTTCGCGCAATCGGCTTTGACATTGACATTATTATATTTAACCGACTTCAAAAAAGGAGGAGGTTCTCAATTCGTCGGAATCTTTTTTGTTTGTAAGGGTATACTTTCGAAATATATAAAGGGAAACGCCTATTCTTGCCCAAAGTTCATCCATCAAGGTTATGAATACCTACTAAAAAAAACTTATTTAATGATTGAAATATTGCTCGTAACGGTTTGTGCGTAACACTCCGGCATAATTGAGATATTTGACAAATCCGCTCGTAATGACAAACTTGGCAATGTAGGTATTGCAATAATTCTTATACTGAGAAAACATCGACACACAAAAAGGTTTATAAAAGTTCCTCCGAGTTCTATGTCCAAAATAGTGCTTGTTTCTTGATCTGTGATCTCAATGATGATGATCCTAATGCCTTTAATTAATTTCATTGATGGATGTACTTTGGCCATAAACCCTTTGAGGAATGGGCGTTTCCCTTTGGTGAAGATCTGTGGCTCTACCGCGGTTGTTTGACAGCTACAATGTCACGATCGCAATCATCTCTGATTGGTTAATGCTCGCTCACTATTGGCCACAATGCATTGTTGCAACAAGAATCGCACAAATTCAGCCAATCAGAACAATTGAGATTGTAATAATGATTGATGCAGGTTTTAGACAATCGCCCTACTGATGAATATCTTCGAAGATTGCTTGTATGGAGTGTCAGGTTACTCTACAGCTACTTAGTACTTACATAAATGACAGGCTTACTGTCCATACTCTACATACATACGCCTGTCGACGCATCTACAAACTGCACAGTTACAAAAAAATCAGTGATCTCCATGATAGGCAAACTAGAAACAAAAATAAGCTAGCTACTCCTGCGCTCCGCCTCTGGAAGGTGGGTAAGTCATTTGTGGGAATGAGTGTAATATTTTATAATAAAATTCCACAAGCAATTTTAGACTTGCCTTTACACAAATTTAAAAAATGTGTTAAAAGTATGCTCCTAAAAAAAGCATATTATACAGTCGCAGACTATGTAAACGATAAAAAAGCTTGGATTTGACTCGCTCCAGCAATGCACGGGGCTGCAATGGCTTGTATAGTACGGTATAATAACATTGTAAATTGAAAAATTAAAAAGAGCAACCGCCGTGTTTCTTGCTGGTTCTTCTCGGTAGGAACGGCATTCCGAACCAGTGGTAAATTAAAACTACCTGACTATTCATAAGCACTTTTAAAAAGTTTACATGAATAAAAAAAACATTCTATTCTATTCTATGCTACTGGCTACCAAGTACCAATTCATAGAGCCTCAATAGCTCAACTGGTAAATGAGTGGACTGAAAACTGAAAGCTCGACGGTTCAAACCCCACCCGTTGCACTATTGTCGTACCTACTCCTAGCACTAGCTTTACGCTTAGTTGATGGAGAGGAAAGGGGAATATGTATTGGTCATTTAACATGGCTAATATTCTTTAAAAAAAAACGACACCCACAAGAAGCATATCTTGGTAAACCCACTCGTCTATTCTTAAACCATGAAGCTGCGGTTCTTCTTTAACCGATCGAGTAATAGGTAACGTCATAATATTTTGTTTTCCTTGGACTTCGGAACGGTAAATTCTTACGACTGCGAGTTTATTCGAGCATTTCTCTTCCACACCCACAAGAAGTATTTGCTTGGTGAACCCACTGGTCTATTCTTGCACCATGATAGCTGGAATTTTAACATCGCATCGTGCTGACACAAAATGGTCGCGCCCCTCCTTTAACCGGCCGAGTAATAACGTCATATTTTGTTTTCCTTGGACTTCGGAACAGTATGTTCTTAGGGTCGATTCACACTGATGCAGAGTCGAAGCGAATCGATCATATTGTATCATGTATGTACAGTACCCGGCAGGAAATATTGTACATCGATCTTTAGAAAGAGATAACGGTTTCATAGAGCGTTTTCTCTGTCGTTGAGACCGACAAAACGTCACATAGTGTCAGAGACACTACGTGACGAAGCCGGAATCTCTTTCTGAAGAAATTCCCAGCCGGCTACTGTATAGCATATTGATCTCTATCTCCCCAACGTTAAGCACTTTCTAGCGAGAGCAAAAAACTGGGTGCATTTAAGTGCAGTCTGTGATTTGCCGAATGCTCACGTCTTTTCGTTATATTTCTCTGTAGTGTGACGAGGGGGTTTTTTAGTGGCGAGGAATAAAACCCACAAGTCAACACGAGAATTTATTTAGATAAGTAGGGTCGTGAGTTAGCGTGCTGGCGTCACTACAATCACTAAACTTGCAGTAGGCTGTACTTCCCTGTTTCGCCGTGCGGTAACGTCCCAGAGGTAGCGGGAGTCCGGCGAGATGGTCTTCAGGGAAGGGGAATGCGCGCTCGACGAGGTGTACGGAGGCAGACCGCTGGCCAGGTGCAGGGAGTTCCGTAGCGCCGGAAGAGGGTGCCACGTGATGCGCCTGGCGTACGCAGCGGCAGCGGGATCCAAGGTGCACGAAGAAGCACGAAGAAGCACGAAGAAGTGCCGTGAAAATCCAAGCAGGATCCAGAACCTGGAACGCACATTCCAGTGGCTGAGCAAGGTCCCTCACTACGCTTCTGATCGTGACCACGCGGCACAGCAAGCGGAAAGCACAGCGTAATGATAGTATGCGTTGTCACAATCAGACGGAGTTACAAGGGAAGGAAGGTGTGAGACTACGTTAACATTTTTAAAAACAAAGGAATTTACTCGCACGACACTAATTGCTGAAGGCAATTAGCATCTATTGGCTAATAATACAGTAAACTAGGTAAGCAAAATTATAATCTACTAATGAACAAAGCAAGGTTATGCAATGACGCGAGGGTCAATGACAATTTTAAGAAATAAAACTATCCTACGGCGATTTTCCAGTACTTACCCGTTTATACACGGGTTACAAATCCACGTAGGTCACTAAAACTGTTAATAATAGTTCCAGGAATACGGAAACTATCATAAGGAACACTTCCGAGGAACAATTCGCTTCCTGTCACTTTTCGAAAAGATTCTAGACTGATCTTTAGTAAAATATATGCGCGGGCGCAGCGCGGCAGTGTCGCCCTCTCGCTTCTAGCGGCTGCACGCGGAACTCATTCGTTGAAACACGAAGTAACACGATTGCAGTCGTACGTGTGCGATATTTCTGCTAATATTCGGTTAGGCGCCGAATTTTTATTAAATACATGCAACGTTCTTGTACAACGTTACATATCCCCCTCGCCTGGCGAAGAATTTTATCCCTATCAGATAAAATTCGCTAAGGCCTGAAAACGCTCGTACTTACACACTATCATAATCCCATCCATACTCTTACATACATCACGCATTCAATAAAAGCAACAGTAATTATTCTTCAAAATTACTGACGCATCCTAATAAAATGAGTTTATGGTTGTACAGAAACCAATAACTCTCGTACGAACTTAGCCACAAGATGGTAAATCAACACGAGGGATCGAGTTAAATAAGTATAATTATTCGTAGCGTAAGTTGAAAATTATATTAACAGTAATTATATATATATTATGATATGAATTTAAGTTAAATTGATCTAATGTAATAATTATTCTAGGTTAAAGTTAATTTAAAATTTATAGTGAGAAGATACAGGTTTAAGGTCTTTTATATGCCATGTACCTAACTTATTTCCTGACATATCCTCTAAAATATAAACGAGTGGCGAACGTTTTTCTATAACGCGACACTTTATATATTTAGGTGCCAACTTTTTGCTAAAAAACTTATCTTTATCAGATAAAACATAAGTTTTCTTAAAGACAACGTCTCCTACTTCAAATTCGAAAGGCTTCCTACGTAAATTATAGTTCGACATATTTTTTGCATGAGCGTGATATAATGATTTTTGAACTTCGTTAAATATAATAGCGAGGTGGCCCAGATTTTCGCAGTAGATATCCCTAGGTAGAAAAATAAATTCATCACCTATATCGGAGTTTAGGTAATGAGAACCACAAGAAACGAGTTCTCTCCCATGAACCAGGAAATTTGGAGTATACCCAGTAGACTCGTTCACAGAACTGTTCATAGCGAACTGTATTTTCGGCAGTTTAGTGTCCCAAGATCTGTGATCGTTCTCTATAAATGAGGCTATACTCGTAATGACCGTTTTATTATAGCGCTCCACTGTGTTGACTTGTGGCGTGTACTTAGGTGTGAAATATACGTTCGGTATTTTATACTTTTTAAAGAATGTATCCAGGTCTTTACTGCAAAAATAAGTTCCGTTATCCAGGACGATAGATTGAGGAATTCCGTGGACTAGAAACACGTTGTCCTCTAGCACTCGAATAACAGATTCTGTGTTAGCGCGTCGTAGTGGAAACAGCATAGTATATTTCGAGAAACAACAGACTACTACTAAAAGATAGCTATGCTGCTTTCGACTAGTGGGCAAGGGACCTACAAAATCTATAGAGATCATTTGGAAAGGTCGCGAGACTTCCTTCGGTCTACCCATCTGTCCCATAGTACCGTGAGTAGGAGTTTTATAGGATAGGCAGGTATCACAGTTGGAAATAAAGTTCACTACATCAGCGTGCATATTGGGCCAATAATAGCGTAGCGTTAAGCGCTTGTAAGTTTTGAAAACGCCAAAATGACCAGCCGTAGGCTCTGAATGACATTCTGTAAGAATCAGTTCGCGTTTTTCTTTAGGTATCACTTCCTTCCATTCAAATTCCTGTAATAAGGCGCATTTATTTCGCATAAGGCGGTACAATTTGTTATTTTTAACGATGTAATTTGGAAAGGAGGTTGGTGAATTTTGGCAGCCATGGTAAATGTTTAAGTACCATTGGTCTGAACTACTACAGCTACTAGATGACGTATAAGTCGCGTCTAAAGCAGCTACGGGACATGCGCGAGAGAGGGCGTCGGGAATAATGTTGTCTGCGCCACGACGGTGTTTAATTTCAAAATTAAAGCAAGACAAGCGGATGCCCCAGCGAGCTAGACGTCCAGTAGGATTGTTAAGGTTAAGGAACCACTTGAGTGCGGAGTGATCAGTGTACACCGTGAACTTGAGACCATTGTCGATATAGCATCGCCAATGTTCCAAAGCCACTAAGACTGCAAGTGCCTCCCTTTCCGTGATACTATAGTTTCGCTCTGGAACCGTCAGTGATCTGCTCATATATGCAATAGGATGTTCAATGCCGTCAATAGTTTGAGTTAACAACGCACCTATTCCGCAGTCGCTAGCATCAGTATGGATTTCAAATGGCAGGCTGTAGTCAGGACAAGCCAAAATAGGAGCAGAAATTAAGCATTCCTTAAGTTTGTTAAAAGATTCATCAGCTTCCTTAGACCAGATAAAAGGTTTAGCTTTTTTACCTGTAGACGTCAATTGGTTCAGTGGTCCAGCGATTGTACTGAAGTTAGGTACGAATCTTCGGTACCAGGAAGCTGTACCTAGGAATCTTTTAACTTCCTTTTTATTAGTGGGAGTTTTAAAATTAAGGATCGCGTCAACTTTCCCAGGGTCCACGTGTAATCCTTCAGCGTTCACGATATAGCCTAAATATTTAAGTTCGCTTCTAAAGAAAACCGATTTTGATAAATTTATGGTTAAGTTAGCCATTTGTAATTTTTTATAAACCTTGATAAGTAGTGAAATATGAGTGTTAAAATCAGGTGAGACAATTATTATGTCATCTACAAACACAAATACCGAGTTTTCAAACTCGGGACCGTAAAATAAAATATCAACTAAGCGTTGCTGAGTGGCAGGGGCGTTTGTTAACCCAAAAGGCATGGTAACAAAACGAAAAGTACCCCGACCCGGGACATAAAATGCAGTTTTGTCTCGATCTTCAGTTGCTATAGGTATTTGCCAAAATGCTTTTGATAAATCGATGCTGGACAAATATTTAGCGTTTTTGAGATTATCTAATATTTCCGATACATAGGGTAATTTATAAGCATCTTTTCTAGTAACAGAATTTAGTTTACGACTATCGAGACAAAACCTAAGCTTACCGTCTTTTTTAGGGGTCAGAAGGACTGGTGAAGACCATGGACTCTCGCAAGATTCGACAACTCCTAACTTTAGCATTTCGTCCAGTTCTTCACATAGAATACGCTGCTTAGCTGGTGACATTCTATAGTAACGTTGTCTGATAGGCGGGGAGTCTCCAGTATCGATATGATGAGTGATGATATTAGTAACACCCAGACCTTTGGTTTCTGATGAAATATCCTCGTACTGCTTCATAATGTTATCAGCTAACAGTTTTTCCGAATCAGACAAGTTACTATAGCTTTGAATGAAAGGTTGATGTGAAGCATCAGCCTTAGGGTTATTATCAACATTGTTATTGGTAGTAATAACACTGCTGACATATTTAGGGCAAAGTTGGAATTTCCGCCAAAAATCAACACCTAGAATAAGATTGGTTCTGATTTCTGGTATAACAAATGCTTTCAAGATGTGAAATTGACCTTCAAATTCAACAGGCAAGTTAATGTAACCGATACTTTTTAAACATTGACCACCGGCTGAAGTGACCGAAATGCAGTCGTCATTAATTAGAGGCAGGCCTAGACTGCCTAGTTTATGATGAATAACGTTACCTAGTATAGTAACGCTAGAGCCAGAGTCTAAGAGACCTAAAAGATTAAGACCATTAACCTGAATCGATGCATGAGGCCTATCATCATGATTGTAATTTTTGTCGAGAATTGTGTGGATTTTGTAAGTTTTAAAATATAAATTTATAATACTAAGCCAATTTTTCCAATCCTTTTCATTAAATTTACTATCCGCACAATTCTCAGATTCTAGTTTTTTGGATCAGGTTGTTTGTTTTTAGAGCAATTTGGACAATTATTTGATTTAAAGTCTTTGAGGCCGCAGATAAAGCAAAATATCTTAGATCTATCTGCAGTACACAGTCTAGTACTATGCGAGTCAGTGCGACAGCGTACGCAGTACTGAGTTCGCTTTTGAGAGTTAGTTGCAACAGCGTGTACATAATTACTAAAATTTGGGGAATTCTGTTTATTGTGAAAAGATTTGTTATTTTCATTATTATTTCTGTTAAATTTAAAATTATTGTTACTGAATTTTGGCGTAGGGTTAGGGTTAACTTTACCACTAGAATAAGCAAAATCTGGTGCTAGTGTATCAGATGTGAGTTTTGGAGGTTCTTTGAATTGAGAAAATCGGGAATGTATAGCTTCATGATTCCGACAAAGCGTTCTCAACTCATCAATGGATTTAACGGACGAAGCAGAGGACAATGCATTCGCGTAAAAAGGTCGAATGTTATGAAGAAGTATTTCCAATTTGTCCTCTTCTGAAGGTTCTTTATTAAGTCGTGAGAAAAGCCCAGACATAATTGAAAGGTAGATGACTATGTTTTCCTTTTCACCTTGCGTACGTGATTTAATTTCCTCTTTCAATTTGTAATCGTAATCCGGTTCACTAAAATCCTTCTTTAGTAAGACAACAAGTTCCTCCCAAGTATGTACAGATTCCTTAATACCTCGGTACCAATGAATAGCATTGCCGGTAAATATTTCGGTAGCATTTTTTAAAATTTTGCCAGAATCTATATTTTTTGCTTGGCAAAATTCGTTAGCACGTTGGATAAAAGTCCTTACGCAAGATTTGCCATCAAATTTTAATTTAGAAAACAAATTAGAGTTGTTTCCTTCGCAAGTAAGGTTGACATTGAGTGGCGTTGTAGATGTTGTAGGATTCGCAGAACTACTACTCGCAATGGCTAGGGGATCTGTAGCATTGTCTAAGAGCGTGCTAAGTTTCATTGCATGTGTTTTATACAAGGAGACACATTCATCGTATTCCTGTTTTATTTTATCAGAGCACGGAATACGGTGAAGTCGATGATATACATGGTTTAGTAAGTTTTGAGTTCGCAATAGTGCACTTCTGTCCGAAGCAGACGAAATTGTTTGTTCGACCTTCTCGAGAGCATCAAATACGCCATCTATATCTACAGAAGGTTCAAAGGGACTAGTTAAAATATCCTCAGAAGGGTATAGTGGACCGCATTTAGCTATCTGTTTCCTCAGCTCTTGAACAGTGGAAGCTGGAGTTTCACCTCGAATAGCGACTTCATACTCAAGTTCCACTTTTTGAAGTGACATAAATTTGACCTCGTAAGCCATTGTTGGTAAAATTTAAAATAATTCAACAATTAAAAAAATATACGCTGGGTAAGTACTGAATAATCGCACCAAAAAATAACTGAGATCTCCGTCTGTTACAATTAAAATTAACTAAATAACGTTTTGGTTGTTTATTCTTTAAAGCGTGAAGTAATACCATGAAATGATTGAGTGATTGGTGAATGATTGATTGATTGATGAGACTAAATCAACCAGTGCAACATGTCAAAGCAGCAACAAAAATAAAACGAAAATTGCAACTAATGTGTGAGACGTTTATAAGATTTTTTTTTTCTCTAACGGTACTCGCTACGGTCAATAATAATAATAATATACAGTTAATGTGAACGACAACAATTAATAAAAATTGAAAACAATAAAATTTATAAAAATAGCTTATGTAAGATTGCTCTTTAGTGAGTGATGCCCTTTAACAAGGTTTACAATAGGTATCTATGTACGTCGAACACCTTAGTTGCAGTCAACCAAAAATAAAAATTAAAACGTTTTACAATTAAATTAAAACAAGCACACACACCAAATTAACACTACTACAAGCTTAGGATTATAATGACCCTACTTACCAGTTGAGGCGCCAGTGTGACGAGGGGGTTTTTTAGTGGCGAGGAATAAAACCCACAAGTCAACACGAGAATTTATTTAGATAAGTAGGGTCGTGAGTTAGCGTGCTGGCGTCACTACAATCACTAAACTTGCAGTAGGCTGTACTTCCCTGTTTCGCCGTGCGGTAACGTCCCAGAGGTAGCGGGAGTCCGGCGAGATGGTCTTCAGGGAAGGGGAATGCGCGCTCGACGAGGTGTACGGAGGCAGACCGCTGGCCAGGTGCAGGGAGTTCCGTAGCGCCGGAAGAGGGTGCCACGTGATGCGCCTGGCGTACGCAGCGGCAGCGGGATCCAAGGTGCACGAAGAAGCACGAAGAAGCACGAAGAAGTGCCGTGAAAATCCAAGCAGGATCCAGAACCTGGAACGCACATTCCAGTGGCTGAGCAAGGTCCCTCACTACGCTTCTGATCGTGACCACGCGGCACAGCAAGCGGAAAGCACAGCGTAATGATAGTATGCGTTGTCACAATCAGACGGAGTTACAAGGGAAGGAAGGTGTGAGACTACGTTAACATTTTTAAAAACAAAGGAATTTACTCGCACGACACTAATTGCTGAAGGCAATTAGCATCTATTGGCTAATAATACAGTAAACTAGGTAAGCAAAATTATAATCTACTAATGAACAAAGCAAGGTTATGCAATGACGCGAGGGTCAATGACAATTTTAAGAAATAAAACTATCCTACGGCGATTTTCCAGTACTTACCCGTTTATACACGGGTTACAAATCCACGTAGGTCACTAAAACTGTTAATAATAGTTCCAGGAATACGGAAACTATCATAAGGAACACTTCCGAGGAACAATTCGCTTCCTGTCACTTTTCGAAAAGATTCTAGACTGATCTTTAGTAAAATATATGCGCGGGCGCAGCGCGGCAGTGTCGCCCTCTCGCTTCTAGCGGCTGCACGCGGAACTCATTCGTTGAAACACGAAGTAACACGATTGCAGTCGTACGTGTGCGATATTTCTGCTAATATTCGGTTAGGCGCCGAATTTTTATTAAATACATGCAACGTTCTTGTACAACGTTACAGTAGTTTGTGCATTATGTACGTTATTTGTAGAGGTCCTAATCATAACGCTATGTAAATTTTTAATGCTCTTTTCTGGAGACGCGTCTCGCTGTTAACTCAAACATATGGCCAAGTATGAAAGCGTTTATGCAGAAGCGTTTGCATGTTATATGGCGTCTCCACGTCTCCAGTAAAGAGCCCTTAGATTGTCGCTCCGACTCGCTTCGACTTTAAGCCAATGTGAATGGACCCTAGCGACTGCGAGTTTAGTCTGCAAGATTTCTCGATGTTTACTCACTTTACTGCTATTCAATGTAAGTAGCTTGATGGTTAGTTTTACGTATTGGAATTTATAGTTTTGTTTGTATAGTTTGGACGTCATTGATCAATCGCCCCCTATCGCCTATCTTTACATTATTGGTCACTAGCGACCGCCCGCGGCTTCGCTCGGCTCAAATATATCTGTTAGTAACACTGACTAAATTATGTTTATATCATAACATATTGAATGCTAATAGGCAGAATTTGGCTGTACCTTTTTGTTTCTGTAACATCTTCACTGTTTACCCATATTCGCAATAGAGAAATTTGAATTGAATTGAATATATTTAACTAGCTTATGCTCGCGACTTCGTCCGCGTGGACTACACGAATTTCAAACCCTTGTTTCAACCCCTACAGGGGTTTGAAATTTGTGTAGTCCACGCATAAGTCGCGAGCATAAGCTAGTCTCTATAATATGTAAAAATGAATCGCTGAATGTGTTGCTGATCGCAAATCTCGAGAACAGCTGAACCGATTTCGCTAATTTTTTTATATAATATTCCTTGAAGTACGAGGATAGTTCTTACGGAGAGAAAAATTTAAAAAATGTCCTGAAAAAGAATCGACTGTTAGGCGGTACGAAAAAATCACGTTGATCCGTTGCCCGTTGCGACGTGATTGAAGGACAAAACCAACAAACCAATTGATTGAAAATTTTAGCTTTTAATTTGAGTGAAATTTATCAATTTTATGACTCTATCTTCAACCGCAATTCAGAATACATAATAAATATAAAGAGCATTTTATTTCCGGCCACCGATAACGTCCGCCATAAGTACATTCCCGTCGATATTGTAGCAACTAGCAAATGTTTGCAAGAATATAAACATTGTTGGCTAGGTTGAGGCAAAACAGTCACGCCCTCTATTCAGCTGGCTTTGTCATGACGTCACATAAAAGCCCATGCTAAATCACGTACAGCCCTTTTACAGTACGTATGCGGCAGAAAATAATGTACATCGGCCTTTAGAATGACATTTCGGCTTTGTAGAGCGTTGTCTCTGACACTCATACCTATGTGACGTTTTGTCGGTCTCAACGACAGAGACAACGCGCTACGAAACCCCTTTCTCTTTATAAAGGTCGATGTACAGTATTTTCTGCCGCGAACTTTAACACACCTATTACCTACTTATTTATTGTAAGAATCTAAATATACATAAAAATATGTATAAAAGGTATATGTATATCTAAATATGTATAAAAGGAAAAGCTGACTAACTGATCTATCAACGCACAGCTTAAACTACTGGACGGATCGGACTCAAATTTGGCATGCAGATAGCTATTATGTCGTAGACATCCGCTAAGAAAGTACTTTTGAAAATTCAATCCCAAACGGGGTGAAATAGGGGTTTGAAATTTGTGTAGTCCACGCGGACGAAGTCGTGCTTATAAGTCATCAATATAACTACAGATCTCTTTGATTTTTCGGGACCAAAAGTCGGTCCGTCCGTCCCCGGAATGCAAGCAATCTCCGTGCCAAATTTCGTCAAAAACAGTTTTACGGATGTAAAGTGAAAACTGAAAAGCTAGCAGACAGACAGACACACTTTCGCATTTATAATATTAGTAGGTATGGATGAAACTACGTCAGTTGTAGTCAATCGCTGAATACGAAACAAATCCGCAACCTTGTTTACATTACTCTAGGTTAGGGCTGCCATACGCCCCGGTACACCGGGCAAGTCCCGGTCTGAAGCGTTGTGTCCCGGTGTCCCGGTCAGTAAGTTAGTTGTCCCGGTTTTGCAGTTATAGCGTTTGTCCACGGCAGCGCCGCCGCCGTCAAACCGCCGTCAACAAAAATCCTGTATAATGGGGAGTGCTCTGAAGAGCTTTTTGACCTCATTACACCCTCTTTTTTCTACAACCGCACCGCGCGCCACCGTAAGGAATTTCACCCTCACCACCTGGGTGTCTGGTGCACTTCAACCGTCCGCTGCGCCAGATCCTTCTTTCCACGCACGTGCAAACTGTGGAACCAACTCCCATCGGCGATGTTCCCACTAGATTATAACATGGGGTTATTCAAGGGTCTCGGACCAACAAATTCCTAAAAGGTCGGCAACGCATCGGCGGTTCCTCTGGTGCTGCAAATGTTCATGGGCGGCGGTAATCACTTAACATCAGGTGACCCGCCTGCTCGTTTGCTCGCTATATCTATTTAAAAAAAACGAGATTATTTTGGACGGCTGAAAAATTTCGCGTTCGTTTCACTCGCGCTTTTGTTTTGCATTGGTTAGTGCCTGCAACTTCGTCCACATGGATTTAGTTTTTCAAAAACACTCTTTAATATTCCGGGATAAAAAGCCGTTTCCAAGTGCAGACAGACAGACTGACACTTTCGAATTTACAGTACCAGTATGCATATATGCAGTATGGAATATGGATGGATGGCAGCCCTACTCTAGGTAGGTATACCCGGAAACTGTCTTTTAGTTTTAAATTAGGCAAGTTGCACGTCACAAATCCTAAATAAAACATTACAAATTATTTCGTCTATTCTGATATCTCTCGAATAGATGCGTAGTAACTGAGTTAAATAAAACGTAATAACCCTCAGACTATTTAATTGATTAGACGTGTCTACAGTCTATTAATCAAGGGGCACGACAGTGCACCCGCCAAGACGAGCCAAACTAAAGGACGGGGCACTACGTACCTTTTCTCGAAGCGTTTCGTCGTACTTTCGAGCAGTCATAGCGTCGGTCTGGATGACGCTAGAAAGCTGAAATTTTCAGGATTAAATATTCAATGAACCAAAAGCTTAATTTGCTATAATCCGCTGAAACAAGTCGAATCTGTATGGTGTAACACGCAGCATGCGACATGCACCGCCCGCCCTCCCACTGCTAAACATGCAGGAAAAACCAGCCACCAGGCAAGCAATGCGTACCACCACCACGCAGGACCACACAATAGGTACGCAATTGCAAAGTACAACACTTACGTACACACGTGTAACTTCTGTACAATAATTAAATATTCCTTTTTCCTTTGTTTTCACAATTAATTGGAGCCATTGTTTTGAGAAAGACGCCCATTAGACGCTCATCTGCATCAGTCAATCCCGTCCCAATCATGATTGATGAAGCAGTAAATTATCCAGATATTTCTCATGCAAACATCAGTCATACAAGCGAACTATTTTAATTACCTACTACTACCGGAACACCAGCCTGTCCGCACACGATTTATGTGTGTTTGTGTGTGTGTGAGGGTAGGGTTAGGTCTGAGTGAAACCAATCGAGCGGGACAAGGACAAGACTATACGTAAGCAACATTCTTCTTCGCGTGATGTTTCTTGTTCGCGTGACAAGTGAGGACCGAGTGATGCCATGCAGCGTGGCACATGGCAGTGCCAGTAGATGTGCCATTACGTTATACGGGCGACGCCGATAAATTGACAAGGAGTAATGTGTCGCTCCTTTACATAGTAAAACCACAAAACGTGTCATTAGACGGTAGGTTATCGGCCAGTCTAAGGCTGAGATCTATAGAGCGCACTTTGACTTTGCTCAGACTTAAGTTTCAGTTAAAACGGGACAGATTTATGCCAGCGATATAACGCTGTCTCGTTTTAACAAAGTCTTAAGTCTGAGCAAAGTCAAAGTGTGTTCTATAGATCTCAACCTAAGGCTGAGATCTATAGAGCGCAATTTGACTTTGCTCAGACTTAAGATTGAGTTAAAACGAGACAGATGTATGTAAGAGATATAGCTCTGTCTCGTTTTAAGTCTAAGTTAAGTTAGAGTGCGCTCTATAGATCTCACCCATAGCAGTGACTGTGGCAAAATTGACAACAAGACCTATCGTCTAATGGTCGTGAAACGATTTTAACTTTGTTTGATTATGATGCGAAGACCCAGATGGTTTGAACCAGAACAATACGAAGACGTGGCGTCCGCTACTCAGTTTGCATTTTAATCCAACTTTGCTTACATATGAGAATTAATAAGCTGTGTGTGGGAATGTGGCTATACCCATTGTTTTAGTCATACCACGAGATTCTGCATTAGTTATGAATTATGATGTAAAAGTACGACTAGTATCATTTGTATGATAGTGTTCACATCAAGGAAATTTCTAAATATTTTTTATGTACCTACATAACAATAATGGTGGAACCGGCAGGATCCGAAACTGAGCTGCGTCTCCGTGGGCATCGCACTTAGACCGCTAGGCCACGGTTCACTTGTTCAAAAATTATTTAGAAAGTACCTATTGAGTACTGAGTAGTGGTATAAGATATATCTACCAATAGCCTCATAAGAAAGCTCAGAGAGCGAACTATGTATTATGCTCACAATTTCTCTACGTGATCAAATCAGAAATGAGGGGATTCGTAGAAGAGCCAGAAAAAGTGACATAAGCGTTCGAGCATCTTCACTCCTTAAATATATAAAACTAAAAGGTGACTGACTGACTGATCTATCAACGCACAGCTGAAACTACAGGAAGGATTGGGCAAATTTTTGGCATGCAGATAGCTATTATGACGTAGGCATCCGCTGGAAAGGGATTTTTGAAAATTTAACTACTAAGAGAGTAAAATAGAAGGTTGAAATTTATGTAGTCCACGCCGACGAAGTCGCGAGCATAAGCTAGTTTAACTAAAATAGGTACGATGTATGAGCTTCGCTTATCAGCAATTTTATTTCTTTGAGGTAGAGTTAATTACTCTACAAAATTGCGGGCCCATTCTAGTTTAAGTATCAGTTTTTATCAAAATTAGTTTTTTGTTCAGACCTTCTCATATTATCCATCAGGTTTAGGATAATATTTACCATAACGTCTTCTCTATTTATTTTTGATTTTTAACAATACGAACCTACGAATAACATCAAAAATTGCGTCAAAAAAATATACACGCATCAAATGATCTACGTCATAATATTTTTTTGTAGAAGACGCAATCAACCATTTAAACATTCGTTCAATTTTATTGAGCATCGGGAAACAATTTAAAGGCAATCAATGTGATGCCTACGTCACTATACTATTAAAACGTTTCTATTGAAACTTGTTACGGCTTACGCAACCCGTTGAGCTATGTCGGTTACTCTAGTTCTCCTACGGATCTCCTCATTTCTGATTTGATCACGTAAAGAAACTCCAAGCATAGCTCTCTCCATCGCCCGCTGAGTGACTGAGCTTTCTTATGAGGCCCATATTTAGCGACCATGTCTCGGATCCATATGTCATCACCGGCAACACGCACTGTTCGAAGACTTTGGTCTTCAAGCACTGAGGAATTTTGGACAAAAAGACATCTCGAAGCTCCCTGAACGCTGCCCAACCGAGTTGGATTGTGGGTTGCGAAGCTGAAGTGGCAAAGGGCAGGGCACATAGTTCGTACAACCGATAGACATTGGAGTCCCAAGGTGCTAGAATGGCGACCTCGCACCGGAAGACGCAGCGTTGGAAGACCCCCCACTAGGTGGACGGACGACATCAAACGAGTCGCAGGGAGCCGCTGGATCCAGGTGGCGCAAAACCGTAGCGTGTGGAAGTCCCTACAAGAGACCTATGTCTAGCAGTGGACGTCTATTGGTTGATGATGATGATGACGACTTTGGTCGAATTCTATGGTTGAAATAGATACCTACTTGTTGTGATACCTATAAGATGAACTTGTATGGAAGCAATCGGCTTATTGCATTCAGTTGTCAAAGTCAAAGTCAAAGTCAAATGATTTATTCAAAATAGGTAATAAATTACTCTTTTTGATGGTCAGATGTTGGATTTGTAAGATAATTATTACGCAAACTTAAAACTAAAGCTACGAGGGTTCCAAACGCGCCCCAGGTCTGAGAAGAGCCCATATCATAGTAGGTACGGTTTGTTGAAAGAGAAAGATTTAGCTGCATGTTGTAAAATTTGCAACTGCCTCTGTAGTTTGTATAAATTAACAAAATTGGGTGGCCCGTGTAAAGGGAGATGGAATAGACAGACAGACACACTTCCGCATTTTATATTAGTGTTGTACCTACATGTACTTAATGTTAGATTAGAATATCTTTTGGTGTTCTAAGGACTTTATTATTAGCACTTCTTTACTATTTACATTTGGTATAAAAAATTGGGACTATTTGAACGTCACGAAGGCTAGAGGTGACGAATAGACGACATTGTATGTTAATAGCTCACGTGTGGTAACTTAAGACGAAACTGGCCAATCATTGGGGCCGATTCTCTTGTACACTATCTCTAAACTAAACTAAATTAACAGGTCTAAATCTAGTGCTATCCTTTTCCGCACGCAACATTATGAATGGGATAGCAATAGATTTAGACGTGTCATTTTAGTTTAGTTTAGGGATTGTGTACAAGGGAATTAGCCACAATGTTTCACTTTTAACTTTTAATACTTCAGTCTTTAAATATGTAGGAAACTTGAAGCTTGTTCTTCTATGTCGTAATACTCCTCACGACAGATGTTATGCTCCTCACGACTCACGAGCATTCGCCACAGAGTAGGACTACTCGTGTGCATTCGCCACTTTCTCCACTAGCCAATAGCCCGGTACACTCATTCAAGGGACTGACCACTAAAGATGAAGGAAAACATAATGGGAAAAACCTGCATACCTGAGTGTTCTCCATAATGTTCTCAGGTCAGGCCTCTCTTGGCCAGAGTGTAGTAACTATGGCCATACCTTTCTCATTCTCAGAGGAGACCTTTTTTTTGATTAATAAAATTATTTATTTATTGCCTGTTATGTGCCAAAGACCACGCTTCAAACTTTTATCAGCAGCCTATTGTATCAACTCAACCTTGTAGTTTATTTTATAAATACGCGCAACGATAAAATATAATTACTTGGCTAGAAGTGATCTTAACAGATGGATGTCCACAGCTAGACATAAATCCGATGAAGGTTCTACTAAATGGTAGGTCATAATAACCTTCCGATTTATTATAATCACCTTTTAGCCCAGCAGGCGATGGCTTGGAGTTTCTCTATGTGATCAAATCAGAAATGAGGAGATCCGTAGGAGAACTAGAGTAACCGATATAGCTCAACGGGTTGCGAAGCTGAAGTGGCAATGGGCAGGGCACATAGTTCGTAAAACCGACAGACGTTGGTGTCTCAAGGTGCTGGAATTGCGATTTCGCACCGGAAGACGCAGCGTTGGAAGACCCCCCACTAGGTGTACGGACGACATCAGACGAGTCGTAGGGAGCCGCTGGATTCAGGCGGCGCAAGACCGTGGCGTGTGGAAGTCCCTACAAGAGACCTATGTGGACAGCAGTGGACGCCTATCGGTTTATGATGATGATGATAATGATTAGCTCATGAAAATTGAAATATATAAGAGGTTACCAAGTGAGTAAGCCAAGGAAAAATGCAGACTACGTAAACGTAAGGCTTCCGACCAAACTGGCGTCAATGTTAATACCTACTTAAGTATAGGTACTAATTACTAACATAAATATCGAATGCTAATTTTATAAAGCTGACTATCATAGGGCCGTGAATTCGTCTTGGTTGATTGTATGGATTCAGTAATAGGCAGATGAATTTATTTGTTAACTTACAAACCGGCCAAGTGCGAGTCAGGCTCGCGCTACGAACTACAGTAGTATTTTATCGGCATTTTTCATGATAATTCAAAAACTGATGCATAAAAATAAATAAAAATCTGTTTTAGAATGCACAAGTGAAGCCCTTTTATATGATGCTCTGACTGACTTACTGATCTCTTAATGCACAGCTTAAACTGCTGGGTTAGAAACTTGAAATTTTGACAGTAGGACTTTTTCTAATGTATGCACTCAATAACATAGGGGTTTTGGAAATGAAGGGGCTTAAGTAGGGGACGAAAGTTAATGTGAAAATCTGTCATTGATCAAGTTATATATCCATAAAAATTGGCATTTGGGCTTTTGGTCAAAATGAAAAAGTATACATAAGTTTTATGATTTCATGGTTATGTCAAGTTCTGTTAACCAGTAGGGCGATTGTCTAAAACCTGCATCAATCATTATTACAATCTCAATTGTTCTGATTGGCTGAATTTGTGCGATTCTTCTTGCAACAATGCATTGTGGCCAATAGTGAGCGAGCATTAACCAATCAGAGATGATTGCGATCGTGACATTGTAGCTGTCAAACAACCGCGGTAGGGCCACTGTTCAAGAATAGATTAGACAAACATTTGGAAAACTCAAAGCACTTCTGATATAGCAGCGAACGTTTTCGCATCAGCGAAAGCTGCTTAGTCTATTTAAAAAAAAAAATCTTTTCAGAAATTCCACTCGAGCAAAGCTGGGGTGGGTCAGTTAGTTTAGTATAATCGCAATGCATTACAAATGAGTAATAACAAACTGAATCTGTTTATTCACATATACTTACTTACAATGTTAACACTTGAAACATTTACATAACACAAACTAATCAGTAAATAAAGGAAAATTATTCCATCAATTAAAATTATTTACGTTGCATACTGCAATGGGTACAAAGGTTTTCTAGTGCAATATTAACCAGTGTCTCTTCTGATAACAAAATGGCCGCCTCATTTTTAGGGTTCCGTACCTCAAAAGAAAAAACGGAACCCTTATAGGATCACTTTGTTGTCTGTCTGTCTGTCTGTCAAGAAACCTACAGAGTACTTCCCGTTGACCTAGAATCATGAAATTTGGCAGGTAGGTGGGTCTTATAGCTGGCTTTAGGGGGAGAATCTGAAAACTGTGAATTTAGGGTTAGATCACACAAAAAAAATTAAATTGTGGTCATGAACTAATAATTAGTATTTTCAATATTCGAAGTAAGATAACTATATCAAGTGGGGTATCATATGAAAGGGCTTTACCTGTGCATTCTAAAACAGATTTTTATTTATTTTTATGCATCATAGTTTTTAAATTATCGTGCAAAATGTCGAAAGACTGTAGTATGGAACCCTCAGTGTGCGAGCCTGACTTGCACTTGGCTGGTTTTTTTTTACTAAGAATCGGTCTGGTTGTTCAAAATAAAAATCTGCCATCCTGTTACTAAAACTCGTTTCCAAAAGTGGTAACCATCATTATCAGTCATCATCATGGTTATCATGATGGATGGATGGATCATCATGATAACCCCGTCACCAGCCCACTATTGAGCATAGGTCTCCTCTCAGAATGATAAGGGTTTAGGCCATAGTCTGCCACGGTGGCCCAGTATGGATTGGCAAACACGAGTTGTGGCCTAAAACCATGAGAATTTAGGTTAAAAGTGATGTTTTTAAAAAGTTTACTACATAAGACCTAACTTAAAACTTTGGCCATACATAACATTATTTTTAAAAACATTAATATAATATTGCTGAAAATTGTCATGTTTTTAGCGATAACCTAAAAACTACTTTATGCAGTTAACCATTTATAGATGTAGGGCAGCAGTAGGTATGTGTGTGTCACACAGACATGATTTGTATAGTAATTAGATTAAACTAGCTATAACACTTAAAAACACAGATTTTTATAAAATGTTACTAGTAGTCGTAGCTATTCTGTTTCTAGGTTTAATTTGCAACTAAGTGAACATGGAACAGGAGTTTTAAGCCCCAGGCATTAACTGGGTGTGACAAACTATCTTGAGTAAGGCCCCAACCGACGGCCTATACAAATTTTCAGTTGGAAAACGATACACCCATATTCTTGATTGAACTGACGACTTACAAGTCCTTCGGGCCTTATTTGCCTTAAGAAATAAACAGACTGTCCCGAACAATTTTTTTTACCATAAGAACTAAGAAGTACTTAATTAAGACGTAAAGAGCTAAGAAATTTAACTTAATTCGTTATTAACGAGTAAAGTAATAAGTTTGGAGGTTATAAATTTACGTCGCCGATTATCGTTAAGAAACGATAAATTAGTTAGATAATTTCATGTGGAAATTAAGAAAATAAACAAATATATTCAATGTTAACAACCTTTTGCCAATAAAATGTAGTTTGTTTGTAAGAAAACTGAAGTAATAGACTTACCTTCTGCATCAAATTTCGAGTTTTGTATAGCCATTTTCTAACACAATACACTTTTATAAAAGGTCAATTATTAGTAAGAATGATTAAGCACGATGTTTTCTTTCAATAAAGTTCATACTTTTGTAATATTTGCAAAATAAAGTTTGTTTTTAAGACGAATTTTCGAATTTTATTCATTTCATTATCGACATTGACTGTCACTTTGACATTGACATCTTTGACAGCTTTAGAACGTTCCGTTTATTTGGTACACTTATACTATGTAACCTTTACCTTACATTAGTTTATTTCACGCATTAAATACAATTTTAATGGTTTTAGCTATTTTAAATATAATATTTCTGCTTATTACGATCAGAAGTGATTGCGTTTTGCCATTATTTTTCCCTAAAAAAATTATATCCTCCAGACTCATTGCGTCAAACGAGATGTGTCGTCAAGGTCAACTTTCCATCCTGTCCAAACTTGACGTCGCATCCGCGAACGTTTTGTTCAAAGCTCTCGGCTTTCGCTCATTAGAATATTAGATAAAGTGCTTTTATGTAAGTTTATTTTGTGTTGTGTTGAACTTATCATAGGTATTAGATCTTTATCATCTACAACATCACTTTCTCTTCTTTCCAGATGCAGTTGAGGATGAGATAGAGAACAGAGAAGAATTTTTTGAAACATCCCTGCCATAAAATAACTTCAAAAATGTCTTCAGCGGTTGAGAATGGTGTCGTGCCAGATGACGCGAGGTAATTTTGTAGTTTTCTGTATTTATATTAAGGCTGGTAGAAACTGGGTGCTGGTAAATGCTATTACATTATTGCGTCGCTTCGCCTCAAAATATTCTCTAAAGACCGATCACTGGATAGGATTTTTCCAAATTCCACCCCAACATGGGGGTTTGAAATTCATGTAGTCCACGCGGTTGAAGTGGCGAGCATAAGTTAGTTTGTCATAGAATAAAAAACATTAATTTCTTTCACAGAGGCACAACATATTACTTCAACAAAGGTCGGTCCAGCGCAACTCTATGGCAGCGACTAAGCCTATTTTTCTCTATTTACTGGAAATCCATTTTAGTCGTGGTGACACCTTTGGTTCTACTACCAATACCTATTGTGAACGCATCTGCAGAAAATGCTACTGTAAGTATACAATTTAGTATCCTTATATGAAAAACAACCAACCTAAAACCAACATAAAAAATTGATTCAAAGTTTTTTTATACTTTCTGTCTGTGTTTAAAAATTATCTGTAAGAGCTTTAAAGTTGAAAGTAATAGATACCAGTTACTGCTAGTCACTACTTAGAGGCATCAGTACCATTATTATAAATGGGAAAGTGTGTTTGTTTGTTGGTTTGTCTTGTCCTTCAATCACGTCGGCAACGGATTGACGTGATTTTTTGCATGGGTATAGACAAAGACCTGGAGAGTGACATAGGCTACTTTTTATCCCAGAAAGAGTTCCCACAGGATTTTTAAAAAACCTAATTCTACGCGGACGAAGTCTCACGCATCAGCTAGTATACATATTATATTAAAAAAATATTAGGGTACCTTTGTAGGTATAACGTAAAACAAGAGTCAAAAAAAATTGTTTTTAAATACCTTCAAGTACCTAAGTATGTTGTTGAATAGTGTACATCAGCCTTTAGAATTACATTTCGGCTTTGTAGAGCGTTGTCTCTGTCACTCATACCTATATGATCAACCATACCGGTCTCAACGACTGAGACAATTCTCTACAAATCTGCTATCTCCTTCTAAAGGTCGATGTTCATCACTTTTGGCCGCGTACTGTACTACAGTCATCTCTTCCAGGCATCCTCCAACTCATTGTTTTTTTACAGGCATACAAATGCATGTATGTTGTCCTAATAATGGCCACATACTGGGTGTTGGAACTGCTACCTCTACCCGTCACATCTATGCTGCCTATAGTGTTATTCCCTACCCTGGGTATATTGGACTCTGACAGGACCTGTGCAGCATATATGAAGGAAACTAACATGATGTTTATGGGCGGCCTTATGGTAGCTGCAGGGGTCCAGCATTCCAAGCTGCCTAAACGAGTTGCCTTGTGGACGGTGCAGGTTGTGGGGTGTTCACATAGACGGTAAGTTATAAACTTATAATTCTCAACGACATGTAACAATCTAGTTCCATTCGGCAATAATAGATGGCGTCACTAGTAGCTTACCTCGCGTAGATATTACTCCAACGTACCTACAAACTTACATATTATATACATCGGACGGAACTCTCTTCACGCGAGTTCAACTCTCACTTGTCGGGATTTTTGGTAGTAAAATAACAATTAGTCGTGTTTGTTTTAGGTTGAACCTGGGGCTGACTTTCGTGACGATGTTTATCTCGATGTGGGTGTCGAACGCCGCTGCTACCACGATGATGGTACCAATCGTCGATGCCATCCTAGAAGTCCTTGAAGCGGTCAGTACTATTCGCTATTATTATTCTCTCCAAATATAAATAGCTAGCAGCTATTTTAGCATTTAAACTACCGTGAGTGATTAGCTAGCAGCTACCTTGGACAAAGAATTAGTTTGGCCATAAGGGGTAATGCTGCCAGCATCTTTGGTGCAATGCCTCGCTGCGGTGGGCTCGATGAGGTGTTAGATTTAATTTAATTGATTTTAGTTTTAATTTAATGTTTAGATTTAAGTTTATTTAATCTAATTGTCTGTTCTTATTATACCTTCCAAATATATTCTATTAATTATTAAAATATAATTCAAATTTTGAACGGGGACCATGATTCAAACAGTGCGCTCTGGTCCAAATAAGTGAATTTTAATGCAGTGATCAGAGATGATTGCGATCGTGACATTGTAGCTGTCAAACAACCGTGGTAGAGCCACCGATTTTGGTAAAATGACAGATACAATATCACGATCGTACTCACCTCTGACTGGTTAACTCTCGCTCACTATTGGCATAACAATGCAGTGTTGCGACAAGAATACCACAAATTCAGCCAATCACAACAATTGCGATTGTAATAATGATTGATGTAGGTTTTCTGGACCTGCAGAGCATTTTACAAAACCTCAGGTCAGGAGCCCAACGACATAAATCTAATTTGTCTATTTTTTTGTAATAAATCCATGTTTCATTTTATTTCAGCAAGGACTTGGCGATGTCTATGAAAACAGAAAAAAGGCACAGCCTGAAAATGGCAAAGATGCTAAAGTCCAGGAAAAAAATACAGACGAAGAGTGAGTACCTACTACAAATAAAATAAAAATAAAATATATTAAACTAGCTGATGGACTAAAATCGTGCTTTTGACAAGAAAGATACAAAAAGTTAAAATGGCGCGTGAAAAGTCATTTCCTAGGCAATATAACTCAAAAAAAAATTTATTTTCAGAAATCTAATGCCAAGTAATATAACCATCTGCTATTACTTGAGTATCGCATATGCGTCCACACTAGGAGGCTCGGGTACTCTCGTCGGTACCGCTACCAATTCCGCTTTCAAAGGAATATTCGATGGGTAAGTATTAACATGGCCTGGCCTTTTACGTGGCCTGAAGAAGCACGAAATAGAAAATTGTAGAAGGATCGGAGGGAGGCTTTTGCCCAGACGTGGGACAGCACAGGCTGATTTAGATTAGATTAGATTAGAAGTATTTACATTTAGTTTCCCAAGATGCTGTTATCCTGTGCTAGAAAAGGCAGAATTGTTCGACCCCTCATTAGGTGCACGATTCGTTTGGAAAACCGCTCGAGTGAGACGACTTGGCCATATACCAATATGTACGCCCCAGAAGATAATGTACATCGACCTTTAGTATGAGACTTCGGCTTTGTAGAGCGTTGTCTCGGTCACTCATACCCACATGACGTTTTGTCGGTCTCAACGACAGAGACAACGCTCTACAAAACCGCTATCTCTTTCTAAAGGTCGATGTACATTATTTTCTGCCGCGTACTGTACCAGTGGCGTGCACAGGGTTTGAAGCCAGGTTAGGCATTAGTTAGGTAGGAACCTGTTAACTGGCAGGTCATAATGAAAAATATGCATTGAGCTATTACAACTGGGGTAAGCAGTGCATTTATGCCTCTATGACCTGCACGCCGCTGTGTACATACTGTCTACATGACCATACTAACTTCACATGGATTGACTCGACTTGAAAATACTGATTAACACGGCCATACTGATACCATACTGAATACATGAACATAATTATTATACTAACTCGACATGATGAAACTGGCTCCACGTGGACATACCGACTTGCATTACTGTCTAGACACGGCCATACTGATGTAATGTGTGACTCACGGCTCTTGAAGCACCTTATAATGTAATGCACCTTAGAATAAGCGGACAGTATTATTAAAGCACGCACAAAAGCAACAGTCTTTTCTTATTTGGGCCTCCATTACCACATGGCCACCCTGCCAGTCGGTGTGTGCGCGCCTTTACCATGCGCGTGCACCGGCTGGGCACCAGAATTGGAAAATTGGAAATTCGAAAATTAAGTTCTTTTTTAAAGAAAAATCGAATCATCTTAAATCTCAACACAGCCATACTGATCATCAGAGTGGAAAATTGTTTATTTCAATATCTTGCATTCCGTAACACTACAATGTTAGTTAGTTCTTTTATTAGTAGTAAAACTAAACTTAAAATAATACGATCTAGAATTTTTTCACAAAAAATACGAATAAATTTTTAAATACTGTTTTTATTTTGTTTGCTTCAGTGAATTCCCCGAAGTTTCTGGCTCAGTGGACTTCTTCTGGTTTATGGCGTACAGTACTCCACCCATGTTGATCATGCAGATACTAGTGTGGGTGTCCTTGCAGGTCACCTTTATGGGACTCTTTAGGTGAGTATCAGTTAAAAAAAAACGCCAAAGTGCGAGTCAGGCTCGCGCACGCTGAGGGTTCCGTAGTACACTCGTATTTTTTTCGACATTTTGCACGATAATTCAAAAACTATGACGCATAAAAATAAATAAAAATCTGTTTTAGAATGCACAGGTAAAGCCTTTTCATATGATACCCAACGAGATATAGTTATCTTACTTCGAAAATTGAAAATACTAATTTTTAGTTCATGACCACAATTTAAATTTTTTTTGTGTGATGTAACCACAAATTCAGTTTTCAGATTTTTCCCCGAATGTCAGCTATAAGACCTACCTACCTGCCAAATTTCATGATTCTAGATCAACGGGAAGTACCCTGTAGGTTTCTTGACAGACCGACAGACAGACAGACATCAAAGTGATCCTATAAGGGTTCCGTTTTTCCTTTTGAGGTACGGAACCCTAAAAAATTGGACAAGTACGTGTTCTAGAGAGCGAGCCAGCGAAAATTTACATGTAATGTGCGGTGGAGGGTTGTCCCTGGTTCACGAGATACAGTCCGCTGACAGACAGATGGACGAACGGACAGCGGAGGCTTAGTAATAGGGTCTACAACTAAAAATGTATTGATCATGGCACCGATTCCGTTGTCTTTCTCTAAACTAAATTTAGAGTATCTGCATCCTTTTCTTTTTAACAATGCTAAAAAGGGACAGAACATGAACTTTACATTTAAAGACTCTAAATTTCAGTGAACGCTACAAATTTAAACAGTAGGCTCGCGACTGTGCGCTATAATCACGGGTTTTACCATCTAAAAATTAAATTTAAAACTGTCAAACTGCGTCTGTCCTTTTCATATTACATTAGTAAGAAAGAGGATGCTAATACTCTAAAATTAGGTGGTGCTCAGAATCAGAACCAATATATTATTGTTTTCAGGCCCAACAGCGAAGCCGCCAGGCGAGTAAACGTGGCGTCCACTGGATCCCATAACACTATGAAGGTCATCAAGGAGCAATACAAGCGGCTTGGACCTGTCACATTCCATGAAAAGGTATTAAAATCTAAAATTATTTATGCGCTACGTTATGAACTAGCTTATGCTCGCCTTATGTAGTCCGCGTGGACTACACAAACTTCATACCCTTAGGGGTTGAATTTTCAAAAATCCTTTCTTAGCGAATGCCTACGTAGAACGTCATAATAGCTATCTGTATGCCAAATTTCAGCCCGATCTGTTCAATAGTTTGAGCTGTGCGTTGATAGATCAGCCAGTCAGTCAGTCGCCTTTTATTTTTATATTTACTTGCTTATGCTCGCGACTTCGTCCGCGTGGACTACACAAATTTCAAACCCCTATTTCACACCCTTAGGGTTTGAATTTTCAAAAATCCTTTCTTAGCGGATGTCTACGTCATAAGAACTATCTGCATGCCAAATTTCAGCCCTATCCGTCCAGTAGTTTGAGCTGTGCGTTGATCAGTCAGTCAGTCACCTTTTTCTTTTATATTTATTTATAATTATAATGAAATTAGTATCATGTAATGAAATTGGCTATGCTGCGTTTGCGACTTATTGTTTATTGATAGTTTTTATTTTTAGTGTTCCCTACTAGGGTTAGACGGACGGACAGACAGATAGACAGACAGACAGACAATTAAGTGATCCTATTAGGGTTCCTTTTTCTTTTTGAGGTACGAAACCCTAAAAAAAGAAACTTGAGGACAGTAGGGTAGGTCAGGCTCCATACTAAAATATTACATTCAAACCCCTTTATAGTGTTTAAAAATTTAATGTTTGCAGGCTTCAGGGCTGCTGTTTCTGTTGACCGTGTTCCTGTACATCTTCAGGAAGCCTGGCTTCATGCTGGGGTGGGCTGACGTCATCACCGACATGTATGTATGAATAACACAACGTACACCCCCAACCCCCACCGCTAATATTGAAGCGAAACTTCTTTAGCCACGACTTGAGAGGAACTCTGATGTTTTTTTTCGGACTTCAAAAGTTACTACATACTACTACCTACTACTATAACTCCTACATTTAAACTTAAAAATTAAAATGGCCGCCAAACAGAACAGCTGTTTTGAGGCCGCCATCTTTTATCGAGTACAATAAAATCTTTTGCGGACTCATTTTCATAAAACAAGCAGCCCGACAAGAAAGCTAGTTAAAATAATAATGTGTTTAACAATTGAATTGAAAGAATGAGAATAATAATATTATGTCTGTCTATAAAAATACTGTGCCACTGTAAACTGGGGAGAAAAACGAAGACAGGTGATAGTACTGATGATTACTGATACCACAAAAAAAAACGCGAAAAATATATAAAAAATTCTATAATTTTGTAAAATATTGCAAAAACCATTGACTAACACTAGAGGTCAACGACCGTTGCGTAAGTAGGCCACTCGGAGTCAATGCTGCGTCGTAGGCGTGGCATTGACCCGAGTTTTGCACGCTATACATTGCGGGATTGAAAAATACTAATTCACTAAAACTACAATATGAGGTTAATGGCTATTGGTATTGGATTGTGTTTAGGTAGTATAACAATGGTACCGATTCCGTTGTCTTTCTCTAAACTAAATTTAGAGTATCTGCATCCCCTTCTTTTTAACAATGCTAAAAAGAGACAGAACATAAACTTTACATTGAAAGACTCTAAATTTTAGTGCACGCTACAAATTTAAACAGTAGGCTTGCGACTGTGCGCTAAAATCACGGGTTTTACTATCTAAAAATTAAATTTAAAACTGTCAAACTGCGTCTGTCCTTTTCATATTACATTAGTAAGAAGAGGATGCGAATACTCTAAAATTAGGTTGTGCTCAGAATCAGTACCATTATCGCTGTTTTCTTTTAATTGATAGGAAAGTAAAGGATGGCGTGGTTTCTATTTTCATCGTGATCCTGATGTTCATTCTACCGATGTCCATGGACTTCGTCAAGTTCTTCTGGTCTTCCTCTTCTTGTAAGTATTATTTTAATGTTATCTATTTTTTTATTAGAACTAGTAAGTAGTTCCGGAGTAAATACTCCGAAAAATTCTATCCCAGGAATTAGAGAGGGGGCATCCATAAATTACGTGAGATATTTAAGGAGGGGAGGGGGTCAAGTCAAATCTCATCTAATCTTACGTTGGAGAGAGCAAATATCACGCAATTTTTTTCTGATTGAAACAAAAAAATTATACTATTTTGGTCCATTATTAATCCAGATTGTATTTATTTATTTATTACACTTATAACTCACAGCAGTATTGATTACTAGTCTTAACTAGTCGTAAATAAAAGCACGAAGCAATTTTTTTTTCTTTTTACAATAACAATCCAACGCGTTTACGTGAGAAACTCACATTTTGAAAAATCTCACGTGAGTTTGGGGGATGGGGGAGTGGGTTGAATAAAATCTCACGACATCTCACCAGGGGGGGGGAGGGAGGGACAGAAAATTCAAAAAAAACACCTCACGTAATTTGTGGACGCCCCCAGAGCCTAAAGATTGATTAAAACCTCCCGAAAAAGGGACTGGCCCAAAGTTTGCTTTGGGCAAGTCCCTTCATCCCCTAAGTCATATTCAGAATTTATGTTTTGTACTCAGCAATTAATTCAATTAATTTTATTTATTGTGTTTTTTAATTTTTAGATGAAGAACTGTCGTCTTCCAAGCCGTCGCCCGGTATTGTCACATGGAAAATCCTGAAGGAGAAAATCCCATGGGGTCTCCTGTTCCTATTGGGTGAGTCTTATTATATATATTTTAATAGATATAGCGAGCAAACGAGCAGGCGGGTCACCTGATGTTAAGTGATTACCGCCGCCCATGAACATTTGCAACCAGAGGAGCCGCCGACGCGTTGCCGGCCTTTTAGGAATTTGTTGGTCCGCCCCTTGAATAACCCCATGTTATAATCTAGTGGGAACACCGCCGATGGGAGTTGGTTCCACAGTTTGCACGTGCGTGGAAAGAAGGATCTGGCGCAGCGGACGGTCGAAGTGCACCAGACACCCAGATGGTGAGGTGGTGGTATATAGCATGCCAGTCAAGTGGTTATCTTAAATATATATAATGTGTTTATAAACACTCTTGTGAAATAAAAGATCTTGCGTTGCTCTGTAAAGAGGATTATGTTTTATTAACGACCTGACATTTTACAAGAACCAAACACATAAGTTGTTACAGATTATCTTACCTGTAAAGAGAAACAACAATTGAAGCTATTATTTCACTGTTATTAGGTATTGTTTAAACTTTAAATTCTAATTTTATATTATAATTCGAAATTCACTCGCACAGCTAACGTTTTAATAAAATAACAACCTGACAGTTGACACTTGACAGCTCTCTCGGGTCAATGCGCGGCAGATTCAAATTATGTGATCATAGACATAGATAAGTGATGACATTGACATAGACAAATAAATGAAGAGAAATAAATGGGCTTCCTAAGCTCATTTATATCTCCCCCCCCAGCCGTCGTCAATTCAACACTGGAACCAATTTTGTTATGTGGAATAGGTTTGATTCACACTTCTTATGTCCTGTATTTATTTTGTAGACTGAGGTTGAAATTTTTTCTAAGACCTCATACGGGCCAATTTTTAACTCATCTAGTTTTTTCCTGTTTAAACGGTTACCATTTTCAACATATACTAAGTCTCCTACTTTTAATTCACATGTTCTCCTGTTCTTGTCAAAGTATTGTTTATTATAATTGTGCGATTTTAAAGTGTTTTCCAATGCGGTTTTTCTATCCTTCAATAAATCATTACGGCTTTTATCTTGTTTCAATTCTTCTGGTAGTATATCAACATTTTTTCCTTCCAATAGATATTTTGGTGAAAATCCTGTTACAGTATGTTCCGTTTCATTATACTTTTTTGTGCATTCATGAGCAATAGTTGTCCAAGCTAATTTATCTTTCCTTTCATTTATCTTACATCTTATTTTATTTGTCAGTGTTTGATTTAATCTTTCATTCAGACCATTAGAAAATGGTGAATTCACTGCAGTAAAGATGATAGGTATATTCTCTTTGTCTAAGAAATTTTTAAAATCCTTTGAATTGATGCCGGGATATTGATCAGATAAAATTAAGCCAATTTTATTTTCACGTGTTACCTTTTGGACCAACCTTATAAAATCATTGGCATTTTGGGTTTTCGAAGTCAAAATATAAGCATATCTCGAAAAGTGGTCTACTAGGAGGTGTAAATATGTCTTTGTAGAACGTGAGCCACCAAATCCACCAATAGTATCTATAGACATTATTTCAAAAGGATAAGTAGCCGGACCTAAGTGAGACATTAGTCCAAAATTATATTTCCCTCTAGATTTGTTTTTTATACAGATTTCACAGTTGTCACATATTTTTGTGATATTATATGTTAAATTTTTTGCTGTATAGAATGGATTAATTTTCCTTTTCATCTGTTGTATCCCAATATGACAGTACATATAATGTATTTTCTGTATAAATTTTTTACTAAATTCCTCAGTTAGTATTATCTTTTCCCTTTTCCCATCCTTACGATAGTATATGTTATCTTTTAATGTTACTTTATATTTATTCTGGTTTATATCTTGATTCCTTTTTTGATCATTTTGTATATCCTCTAGTTGAATCAAGTTTATAATTTTTAAAATTTCATCTTGATTTTCCCATGGGTCTAATACTGCATTTCTGCTTAAGCTATCTGCTTCCACATTGTATTTTCCTGGAGAGTATTCTATCTCAAAGTTGAACTGTGATAGGTAATACGTTAAGTCTCCTAGTTCCTCATCTGTTCTTGCCTTTATGTTCATTTTCTCTAAAGGTTTATGATCAGTGAAAACCTTGAATCTTTTTCCTATAAGCCAGTATTGCCAGTATTTTACTGCTTCCTTTATTGCTAAACATTCTAGATAAATGGCTTTTTTCTTTTTTTGTGTGTCATTTAATTTTCTTGAAAAATATGCACATGGTTTTTCTTCTCCACTGTGTTGAGGTTGCTTCAAAACAGCAGCGATACCTTGTATACTAGCGTCTGTATATATATGTATCGGGAGATTAGGGTCAAAGATCGCTAAAATAGGTTGCGAACAAAGTAATTTCAATCAATTGTTGTTTTATAATGTGTTTATAAACACTCTTGTGAAATAAAAGATCTTGCGTTGCTCTGTAAAGAGGATTATGTTTTATTAACGACCTGACATTTTACAAGAACCAAACACATAAGTTGTTACAGATTATCTTACCTGTAAAGAGAAACAACAATTGAAGCTATTATTTCACTGTTATTAGGTATTGTTTAAACTTTAAATTCTAATTTTATATTATAATTCGAAATTCACTCGCACAGCTAACGTTTTAATAAAATAACAACCTGACAGTTGACACTTGACAGCTCTCTCGGGTCAATGCGCGGCAGATTCAAATTATGTGATCATAGACATAGATAAGTGATGACATTGACATAGACAAATAAATGAAGAGAAATAAATGGGCTTCCTAAGGTCATTTATATATACAAAAGGAAAAGGTGACTGACTGACTGACTGACTGATCTATCAACGCACAGCTTAGACTACTGGACGGATCAGGCTGAAATTTGGCATGAAGATAGCTATTATGACGTGGACATCCGTTAAGAAAGGATTTTTGAAAATTCAACCCCTAAGGGAGTGAAATAGGGATTTGAAATTTGTGTAGTCCACGCGGACGAAGTCGCGAGCATAAGCTAGTATTATACAAAATCGCTTTTAAGGTCTTCATGATATGTTTCTCTTAGGGTCCATCACTGGATTTTCTCCAAATTAAATAATGATGATGAAGAAAATGGTTCTTGATTCATGATGATATTTTGATTCCAGGGGGTGGTTTCGCCCTAGCCGAAGGCAGCAAGGAAACCAAACTGTCCTCAATGATCGGTTCATCCCTCAACGGCCTCAACGGGTTGCCTCCTTCAGTGGTACTCCTCGTGGTTGTACTGGTGACGCAGTTCATCACGGAGTTCACGTCCAACGTCGCCATCGCTAACCTCATCCTGCCCGTGCTGGCTAATATGGTAAGCTATCCTCAACGATGGGTTCATCCCTCAACGGCCTCAACGGGTTGCCTCCTTCAGTGGTACTCCTCGTGGTAGTGCTGGTGACGGGAGACGCTAAGTAAGCTATGAAACGACTAGGTTTCTTTGATTTCACCCGTAGCCTAATATTTGACAGATGTCGATTCAGGATCAAAACCGAGAGTTTCCTCACTCTAATTCACTCAACCGACTTCCAAAAAGAAGGTGGTTCTTAATTCGGCCCGGTTTTTTTCGACTTTTTTTTTTAATGTATGTAAATCGATTTTGTCCAGGTTTCTGGACCGGTTTTCATATAATTATTTTGTCCAGGCTCGTGTCCTCGGCATGGACCCTCGATACCTGATGGTCCCGGCAACCCTGGCCTGTTCCATGGCCTTCCACATGCCCGTGGGGACTCCACCCAACGCGATAGTGGCCGGCGTCGCGCATATACCCACTTCCAAAATGGTAAGAGCTGTTATACACACCCTACACCCACACCCAACACCCACCCCACACCCAATACATACACGCACACAGCCACTGTCAATCACCCAGAGAACTTATGCAATAAAATGCAAGTTCAATCCCTGCTGGTTCCGGAACTTTTATATGTACCTATTAAAAATTATTTCGCCACAAAACTCGTTTCCAAAACCGTCGCAATTTCGCTTGCCTATTGATCTTCTATCGTATATTATACTAGCTAATTATGCTCGCGACCTCGTCCGCGTGGACTACATACATTTCAAAACCCAATTTCACCCCCTTAGGGATTGAATTTTCAAGAAATGCACACAAAACAAGGCTTGATAGCAGGGATTGGACCCATCTCGTCAAGGTGGGCGCACGCCTCATTGTCTGCTAAAAAATGGACTCCCACCTTAAGAAATGTGTAACTTAACGGTGAAAACTTTACTGGCCCATGTAATAATCTCGTGAATTAACTTTAGTTTTATGTTTATGCTGTATGATTTCTTTCTGTAATAAAAAAAATCCTTTCTTAGCGGATGCCTACGTCATAATAGCTATCTGCATGCCAAATTTCAGCCCGATCCGTCCAGTAGTTTGAGTTGTGCGTTGATAGGTCAGTCAGTCACTGAGTTGAGTCTAAATATATAAAAGGAAAACTTTTATATATTTAGAATATGCTCAGGAACTACACAATATTGTTCCTCCTTTACCGTTCTTTTGGAAAACAGTGAGAAAGCTACAAAAAAATCAAACAATCACACCTTTTTTCAGGCAATCGGTGGGATCGGCCCCAAAATTATCACGACGTTGATCATATGGGGCGCCTACCCTACATGGGGGTCCCTTATCTTCAAGCCGGAAGACATCGCAGCTTTGGGCACCTCTGGATTATCCCAGAAGGCCAATCTCGCTCTAAACTGCGACATTTCACCAAATCTCTTAGACGAGAACACAATGTTCAACTGTACTTCAACGTTGTCCAAAATGGCGAATAAGACGTTAGCTTTGCAAATCAGTAATAGTACGTTTAATTGTAATTACTTGCCTTTTGGTAAAAGTTAGAAGATAATTTCGTACAAGCATTTCATCTCACTCACAGATTATGCACAGGTACGTGCGAGTGAGACGGCATGGTTAGCGCTATTATTGAAGAATTCGCTTCAGTCTCACTGTAAACTGCAACGTTTCACCAAATCTCTTAGCTCAAAACGCAACGTTTAATTACTGTACTTCAACGTTGTCCAAAATAGCGAATAAGACCTTAGCTTTGCAAATCAGTAACAGTACGTTTAATCGTAATTATTTGCCTTTAAGAAAGTTTCGTACAAGCATTTCATCTCACTCCCACGTTATGCACAGGTCTACGTATGAGTGAGACTGCTATTATTGAAGGATCTTACTCTAAACTGCAACGTTTCACCAAATCTCTTAGACGGAAAACACAATGTTCAACTGTACTTCATCGTTGTCCAAAATGGCGAATAAGACGTAAGCTTTGCAAATCAGTAATAGTACGTTTAATTGTAATTATTTGCCTTTAGAGAAAAGTTGAAGAAATTTTTGTAGGTACAAACAAAATATAATCATTTCATCTCACTCCCATAATAGGCACATGTGTAGTGTGCGAGTGAGACGGCATGGTTAGCGTTATTATTGAAAGATTCGTTTCGTTATATAGGCTATAGGGTATTTGATGGTTCTAACCTTTACGCATAATTTGAGCAAATTAGTATTTTTTAAATAATAAAAATGGCGAGCAGACGAGCACCTGATATTAAGTGATTACCGCCGCCCATGAACATTTGCAGTACCAGAGGAACCACCAATGCGTTGCGTTGCCGGCCTTTTAGGAATTTCAGGAGTTTGTCCGAACTCGAATCATTTGGCCGTATTTCGATAGTGGAGTTATAGCTTTGAACTATCAAATACCCTGTTTAATAGTTGGGAACAGAATGTGTGGAATGTATAACTGCAAGCGATTTTGGTGCTTAGTGGGTCCAATACAAAATGTTGCCAATATATTAAAAAAGAAGTATTTATTGTATTACTTACCAATGTGCTAAAAGATTTTGGTAGACATTTTTTTAAGTTTTTATTTTAATTGTGTAATGCGTACAGACTGAGATCTCACACGCCATTTTAAGTTTGTGTCAACTGTCATGTCAAAAGTACGATTTTGGGAACCGTACTTTTGACATGACAGTTGACACAGAGTTAAATGGCGAGTGAGTTCTCATTTTGTACGGACTATACTTATCTTTTAACTTAGGTGTAGCTGACTCGGCCACTTTACACACGTTTATAATATATATTTTAAGCCAATATTTATATTTATATCGTATTTCATAATATGCACAAATATTTATAATATATTATACTAGTACGTATATATAAACATTATAAGATAATAAATATTACACCAGCAGTTTATCGATAGTCGACTATCGACTTTCGAACTCCCTAGCTGGCAGAGGTACATAACGCATTATATAGCGACGCGCCGATGCGCGGACGCAATTGCAAGGTTAAAGAGTCAAATCCCAGCTTTGACGCGGAACGCATGTCTCTCGTGCTCTCGTTCATAATACGCGCTTATGTATATCTGCTTACATCTTGTGATTTCGCTTTCCCGCTACGCTTGGCTTACGCTTAATTCCTGTGTAGTGCTTTTAGTGCCTTATAGAATATGCTAAACCATTTCTGTGCACCTTCTACCATGTTTGGGTGATGTATATGTAATATTGGAACAGGAAGGAAATAAACAACATATCTGGGGTCCCATCTTTCATTTCCTCGCCTGCACAGTAGGTACCTGCCGACATCTACAGGAAGACTACAAGTACGTACCTACTGAATTACTTACATATAACAAATATCACCTCTGATATATTACATAAACATTGGCGGTGAATACCTACCACATACCGCCATATTGGTGACCTCCATATACTATCGAACATGAATAAGGACGTACAAGGCACGTCGGCAACATTGCCGCCCGACGATAGTGAGGGGAACGAGTCGATAAATCACAACGATGTTTTTAAAGTTGGAGTACGGGTCCCACCGTTCTGGCCTGAGGAGCCAGAGATTTGGTTCGCGCAGGTTGAGGGTCAATTCGCCATATCAGGAATAACCAGCGATGCCACAAAGTTTAATTACGTCATAGGTCATCTTGATAATCAACATTCCAAAGAAGTTAAGGATATTATAATTAACCCTCCCGCTAGCAACAAATACGACAAACTCAAAGGCGAGCTGATAAGGAGACTGACTGCGTCGAACGAGAAAAAAATAAAACAGTTGTTGATGCACGAAGAGCTCGGCGATCGCAAACCTTCCGCTTTTCTGCGCCACCTTACAGGTTTAGCAGGCGCTGACGTCCCAGATGACTTTCTGAAGACGATTTGGATCAGCCGACTCCCGCATGGTATCCAGACGGTGCTCGCCGGTCAGCCTGCAGGAACTGCGCTTGAGGACTTAGCCGACTTGGCGGATAGAGTGAACGACCTGGCTTCTTCAACACCCAAGGTAGCTTCCCTAGCTAACGAGGTCCCTAGCTCACTCATCAGCGACCTCACTAAGGAAGTAGCTGAGCTACGGAAGCAGGTTCAACAAATGGCAACGCAGAGGAACAGCAGATCACGTACTCGCACACCTCAAGGCAAGCGTAATTCTTCAAGGCAACGAACACAATCCAACTACAGGAAGTTTCCGCTGTGTTGGTATCATAGCAAGTATGGAGATAAAGCCCGCACATGCGTTCGCCCCTGTGACTTTAAGTCGGAAAACTCGACGGGCGGTCGGTAATGGCGACAAACGATTGCCCATCAACATCTACTGGTCGCCTGTTCGTCACTGATCGGTCTTCGAAGACGCAATTTCTGGTCGACACCGGTAGCGACCTGTGTGTTTTTCCCCGATCAGCGTTACGTGAACGTCGTACTCGGACTGAATATACGTTGTGTGCAGCTAACGGTTCTGTAATAGCCACTTACGGTTTTGTGAACTTAGATTTAGATTTCGGACTGCGTAGGACTTTTGTGTGGCGTTTCGTTGTAGCAGATGTTACAAAACCAATAATAGGCGTAGATTTTCTAAATTATTACAATCTTGTAGTAGATTGTCGCAATAAGCGTTTGATAGATAATCTTACTTCTGTAACGACTACGGCTACATTGGCTAATTGTAAGAATGTGTCTTCTGTAAAGATTGTAACCGGCGAAACACGATATCACAAGATCCTTGACGAGTTTCCCGAGATAACACGACCAGCTGGTAGACATCACACAACACCACATAACACAGTCCATCACATACGCACCACTGCAGGCCCGCCAGTATCATCACCTCCTCGTCGACTAGCTCCGGACAAACTTAAGATTGCGCAGAAGGAATTTCAGTCTATGCTGGCCAGTGGCACAGCTAGACCATCCGAAAGCCCATGGTCGTCGCCCTTACATCTAGCGCCAAAGAAAGATAACGGCTGGCGTCCATGCGGCGATTATCGCAAACTTAACGCCCGAACGATTCCGGATAGGTATCCGATTAAGCATATTCAAGATTTTACGCATAGCATTTCAGGTTGTAAAGTTTTCAGCACCTTAGATCTTGAAAAAGCTTATAATCAGATACCTATAAATCCTGAGGATATTGCTAAAACTGCAATCACCACACCGTTTGGAATGTTTGAGTTTCCGTATATGACTTTTGGTCTAAGGAATGCGGGACAAACATTCCAGCGGTTTGTGGATGAAATGACAAGAGGGTTGGACTTCGTTTATTCGTACTTGGACGACTTTCTGATTTACTCAAAGAGTGAAGCAGAACACGAGGAGCACCTACGTCAAGTCTTTGGCCGACTAAAACAATATGGCATGTTGCTTAACACGTCGAAGTGCGTCCTCGGTGTCAGCGAGGTAACTTTCTTAGGTTACTCAATATCGGAAAGCGGTACGAAGCCATTAGATTCGAAGGTGAAGGCGGTACAACAATTTCCTGTCCCCACCAACGTGCGACAGCTCAGAGGATTCCTGGGTATGCTCAATTTTTATAGAAGATTTCTACCCCAAGCAGCCCAGGTTCAAGCCCCTCTACACGCTTTGTTGACAGGTTCGGTAAAAGGATCGCAACCAATTCAGCTCACCGGAGAATCCTTAGCTGCATTCCAGGAATGTAAGGTAAGCTTAGCTAACGCTGCCTTATTAGCTCATCCTGATTGTGCAGCCAAGCTTGCTGTTGTAACTGATGCTTCTGACAAAGCCATTGGCGCAGTTTTGCAACAGTACAAGGACGGTGCATGGGAACCACTAGCTTTCTTTTCCCGCAAACTCAGCCCATCTCAAGTTAAGTATTCGCCTTACGATAGGGAATTACTAGCTATTTATGAGGCTATTAAATATTTTCGGCATATGTTGGAGGCCAGGCATTTTATTATATATACTGACCATAAGCCGATCAGTTTTGCATTCCATGAAAGGAAGAATAACTGCTCGCCTAGGCAGTACAGGCACCTTGACTTTATTGCCCAGTTCACCACGGATATCCGCCATATATCCGGTAAGGATAACGTCGTGGCAGATACTTTGTCGCGCATCGAAGAACTGGTAGCACCCGTGAGTCTTGAGACGTTAGCACAAAGTCAAGCTTCTGACTCCGAGCTCAATGAACTCCTGAAGGAAGGTTCATCATTGCAGCTTCAGAAGTTACATGTCCCGGGAAGTCAATTACTGCTGTACTGCGACACAAGTAGCTCAACTGCCAGACCTTTTGTCCCGAAAAACTGCCGGAAACAGGTCTTTGACAGCCTGCACTCTCTAAGCCACCCTGGTGCAAACGCCTCGGCCAAGTTAGTAGCCGAGCGATTTGTTTGGCCAGGTGTGAGAAAGGACTGCAGGGAGTGGTCACGCACTTGTATCGCGTGCCAGCGGGCGAAAGTCAACCGTCACGTGACCGCACCGCTTGGCACCTACAACTTACCACGCTGCCGTTTTCAGCAGATACATATCGACTTGGTAGGTCCACTTCCTATGTCGCAAGGCTTCCGCTACTGCTTGACGGCTGTAGACCGCTACACTCGATGGCCTGAGGCAACGCCCATACAGGACATAACAGCGGAAACCGTCGCGAAAGCCCTGCTGTCAACGTGGATAGCCCGCTACGGGTCGCCTTCTGTTATTACAACTGACAGAGGCCGTCAATTCGAAAGCGCCTTATTCCAACACCTATCGGAGTTGGCCGGTTTCGAACACAAACGGACGACAGCTTACCACCCTGCATGTAACGGGTTAGTTGAACGATTTCATCGTCAACTAAAAGCAGCCATAGTATGCCATGCCAATGATCAGTGGACAGAGTCGTTACCATGGGTCCTGTTGGGCATAAGAACTTCGTTTAAGGAAGAACTGCAAGCCTCCTCCGCAGAATTAGTTTACGGAGAGCCGCTAAGGCTACCCGGCGAGTTCCTAGAGCCTACTGCCACTGGTACTTCAGATATAACGGAATTCTCCGCTAGACTCCGAAACTTCGCCGAAAAATTGCGACCTACACCAACCTCGAGGCACGGTAAACCCAGGGTATTTGTGTACAAGGAGCTCGAGACCTGCGAGCACGTGTTCCTTCGCGAAGACGCAACGCGGGGCTCGCTCCAACCCGCCTACTCTGGGCCACACAAAGTTCTAAGTAGAGGAGAGAAGGTATTCAAAATCCTCTTCAAAAATAAAGAAATGACGGTGTCCATCGACCGCGTGAAACCGGCCTTCATACTGTCAGTCCAGAACGAAGAACCCACACCGGCAGTCCTCAAGACCTACACAACGCGTTCGGGCCGACAGGTTAAATTTTGTAATTTTTATCGACCTTAACGGTCTGGAAGGGGGTGGTGTAGCTGACTCGGCCACTTTACACACGTTTATAATATATATTTTAAGCCAATATTTATATTTATATCGTATTTCATAATATGCACAAATATTTATAATATATTATACTAGTACGTATATATAAACATTATAAGATAATAAATATTACACCAGCAGTTTATCGATAGTCGACTATCGACTTTCGAACTCCCTAGCTGGCAGAGGTACATAACGCATTATATAGCGACGCGCCGATGCGCGGACGCAATTGCAAGGTTAAAGAGTCAAATCCCAGCTTTGACGCGGAACGCATGTCTCTCGTGCTCTCGTTCATAATACGCGCTTATGTATATCTGCTTACATCTTGTGATTTCGCTTTCCCGCTACGCTTGGCTTACGCTTAATTCCTGTGTAGTGCTTTTAGTGCCTTATAGAATATGCTAAACCATTTCTGTGCACCTTCTACCATGTTTGGGTGATGTATATGTAATATTGGAACAGGAAGGAAATAAACAACATATCTGGGGTCCCATCTTTCATTTCCTCGCCTGCACAGTAGGTACCTGCCGACATCTACAGGAAGACTACAAGTACGTACCTACTGAATTACTTACATATAACAAATATCACCTCTGATATATTACATAAACATTGGCGGTGAATACCTACCACATACCGCCATATAGGTATATCAGCTTACCTACTGATACCCTAGCTTTTTGGTTTGTTACAAATCGTCCACATTTTGTTTTTTTTTTTCGCATTGGCATGCAATAATATTACTTAATTGTATTTTAGACATTATTTTTTTAAATAAATTGTTATCTATTTAAAAAAAAACCTTTTAGCACAAAGCATTTGTCGTGTTCAAAACAAGCTTAAAATAAATAAAGCATTTACTTACCTACAATATTTTTGTAGTACTTTTACTATACAGTAACTAAAAGGTTTCATACTTAACAGTGTACAGTACGCGGCAGAAAGTAATGTACATCGGCCTTTAGAATGACATTCCGGCTTCGTAGAGCGTTGTCTCTGTCACTCATGTGTGACGTGTTATCTGTCTCAACCACAGAGACAATGCTCTACAAATCTGCTATCTCTTTCTAAAGGTCGATGTACATTACTTTCTGCCGCGTACTGTAGATAGCTAAATCTATTGTACACAATCTCTGAGCTACCGGCCGAAATTGATAATAAATATAATATCTCGATATTTTATTTAGCGACGTTGTTAATTGTCAAAATATATAATTTTCCACAGCATTATGGTAATTGATAGAGATAGCTATATATAACGGCTGAACTTAATATTCAATCTATCCGTAATGGTAGCAACGTTTTATTTATCAAAAAGATCATACAATTTTTGACAGTAATACAGCGCTCAGTAATTTATTGACAGATGGATTGATTATTTATCATTTCAGATCTGTCATTTTACTTAAAAATTGTGTACAACAGAATAAGCCACAATTATTTACCCCTATATACAGGTTGTTATGTTGAAAGCATTCAGTGAGTCGAAAACTTAAACTTATTAATTGTACTTATTAGAGAGAGAGGAAGGAATTTGGTCTAGAAAAAAGAGGATTTTCTTGATATTTTCGGTAGATTTTTTTTTTTCAAAAAACTGAGGTAAAATAATATTTGCACTTGTCATGCTCGTAAAGTTCTTCTTTGTACTGGCTGTAAGCGGCCTAAAACTGCTTTACATGCTCTTGTGCGTAAAGTGTTTAAAAGTAAACAAGGATCTATCTGATGACACAAAAAATGTAAAGTATATAATTTCTATAGTGCCAGTAACATTTTGCACTTATTGCATTGCAAGATTGCTTTAATTTCACTTTATACATGTACTTATAATAATATTATTGTTTCATTTCCTCGCAATTGAATTGAAAAACAGAGTGTATAACTCGGTCATAAAAGCCATTTTATCCTCACCTTCGGCTCGGATAGATGAACGTCTCGGATAAAATGACTTGTTTTATGCCCTTGTTGTACAAACTACTATTTTTGTACACATTGTGATTAATTCCGTTGTACACAATCTCTAACTAAATTCACGTGTCTGAGTCTAGTGCCAACATTTTCCGCAGAAAGCACTATGAAAAGGATAGCATAAGATTAAGCCTGTCAATTTAGTTTAAAGATATAAAACAGATTAGATAGTAAAACAGAATCAGCCGCATTATGTTTTTTGCCTAAAGTTGATATTTGTAACCTTAATAAACATGTATAGAAAGCGATATTAATTAATAGCCTTAATTTAACTAAAATAATAATTAATTAGGTAAAGAGAAATAATGCCTAATCTGTATCATTCCTATTTCCTACTATATTTCTTACAATACTTTTTTAAATACTGGTACCTACTCAGCTGAAAAATATGTAGTTAACCAGTGCCAAAGATGAGAATATGGAGTCGAATAAATCAAAATACGTATGGGTATCATAATGTAAAAGTGGCGTAGTTTAATACTGAAACAAGCTTAAATAATAAAATATTATAAACTTGTCGATACATTTATTAACGGCCTAAATTATTAATCTATCTGTAATCTGTCGATAAATTACTTAGCAATATTGTTATCTGTCAAGAAGACATACAATTTTTGACAAAACAACGTTGTTAATTAACGTATAGGATTTATTATTGATTTGGGCCGTTAGAAACATTGTTACTTGTCAAAATAAGCCATTAATTTTTTTGAGAAATTATAACAACGTTGCTAGCAATTGTTGTCAATATTCAATCTATCTGTAAACTGTAGATACTTAGTAACGTTGTTGTAATAATTTGTCAAGAACACCATACAATTTCTGACAAATAACAATGTTGCTAAGTAACTTATCTCCAGATATTGAAAACGGACGGTTACTTATGATTAGATTAAAGATAGATTTATTATCCCTGGTTTTTAGGTACCTAGGTAACTCAAAACTAAAGTGTACCAAAATGAATGTCGCCATGGGGCAACTTATTTTTTAATAACGTATTTTATACTACTTTACATAATATTAAAATCCAATAATGGATATTTTTAGATATACTGCAGGTATGGTTTAAAATACCAACATACTCTTGTAATGTACAAAACATATTGTATTTTTGTATGTGCCTAATTGATATTTCTGACTAGCTAATACTCACTTTGTCTTTTTTTATAAATTCTGTGTGAAAACTTTGATTTTCTCGGATAATAAAAAGTATCCTACTTCCATCTCCAGAAATGCAAGATCGGTTTAGCTGTTCCGTTCGGTTGAGGCGTTAAGAGGTAACAGACATGAGACAGACAGACAGACAGGACGATATAGTATCGCATTTATAAATACTTGTATGGAAGTATGGATTTGTTGAAACATTTAAAAACGTAGTGAGCGCATTTGCCGTTTCGGGGTCGACTACTAAAGGTTCCTAACGACCACTAAAGGTCTTCGCACATTACATAGACGCGATGTCGACTCCGCTCCGACTCAACTCATAGAAAAGCATGAAAATGTGAGCTTTATTTCATGTCTCTTACGGTGGATTTTTTGATTAAATATTGAAAATTCCACCTTAAGGACGGGTAAATCAAAGTCGTGGCGCGTGAATCACTGTTTTAGAAATTCTACTGTAATGAGTACGATATAAAGCGCACACTTCCATGCTTTGTTGTAAGTCGAGTCGGAGTGGAGTCTGCGTCGTGACATCTATGTAGTCTGTGAAGACCTTAATAAGCATAGATTATAATAAAAAATAATTAGACAGGCCCAGAAATATCTTTTTGCGTTAAATAATAAAATAACTGTTTGATAATTAAAAATAATTACTTGAAGATGGAAACAAATAAACTATTAATAAACTTAAATCTAAAAAAAAAGAAAACAATATTAAATTAAAACTAAAATAACTGTTTGATTGAATAAGAAATAATATATAATGCGGACAAAATAAGTTCTCTCGTTCTACTTTAACTTTGTATGTCAACTGTCATTTTAAAAGTACGATTTTAGTCCTTATTTTAAAGGTGAATTTACTTTTGACTTGACAGTTGACACGTGTTAAAATGGCGCATGATAACTCATTTTGTACGGACAATACTAAGGCATTGAGCTTATTGTCGGTATTTAAAAAATCATCCTTTAATATAATTAGCAGATCTGACATTTTTCTTAATTCAGAATAACTAACTATAATATTTTAGTATATTGTGATAAATTATTTATAGAATGTGAATTTTGTACGTGGTGCCAGTCATTGGCAATATCGTATGCCAACTGGCATTTACAGTTTACAGAGTTCAAATAAATCGTGTACAAGTACCGTAATATTATGTTAGAATTGTACGTGTAAATATATTTGTGGAAATGATCAATTGTTTCTTATTTGTGACTAGCTTATGCTCGCGACTTGGTCTGCGTGGACTACACAAAATTTAAACCCCTATTTCACGGGTTGAATTTTCAAAAATCCTTTCTTAGCGGATGCCTACGTCATAATAGCTACCTGCGTGCCAAATTTAAGCCTGATCCGTCCAGTAGTTTGAGCTGTACGTTAATAGATCAGTCAGTCAGTCACCTTTTCCTTTTATGTACAGTACACTGAAAGTGATGAACATCGGCCTTTAGAATGACATTTTATCTTTGTAGAGCGTTGTCTCTGTCACTCATACCCTAATGACTTTTTATCGGTTTCAACGACTGAGACAGTGGCCAGTGCTCTAAAAATCTGTTGTAACAGATATCGATGTTCATCACTTTTGGCCGGGTAATGTATTTAGATATCTGATACGTTATTCAAAAGATAAACAAATCCCCGCCATAGGAAGGTTTTCCTGAACAGTTGAAACCGGAAATTTGGCGGTTACCTACTTTATTGGTGTGGAAAATGGAGATATATTTATGTAAAAAATATTAGAAAAAAACCGACTTCCAAAACCACTACAAAGTAAAAAAAATTGTGTCGGGCGAGTTTCACGCTTTGATTTCTAGTTTCTTTTACTGTTTTTTTTTTACCTTGCTATACTTCCCGTTAAGGTGCCACGTATACGATGTACTTACAACGAAAAATCGGACGAGTGCTAGTCTGACTCGCACACGAAGTGACGAAGTGAGCCGCACCAGGGGCGTTACGGATATTCGCATCCGCATCCGCAAATGCGGAACATTCGCATTAATTCAGACATCCGTATCCGCATCCGCGGATGTCATAATATTGGCATCCGCAACAACCCTGGTTTGTACCATCGGACAAGAAATAACACTTTAATTCTTCCTAATGTCATGGCGGCCATTTTGAAATTTTTATTTTTTGTTGTTATAGCTGCAATAGAAATACACATATTCTGTGTTCACAACTCTACCTTAGGTACGGTTCACGAGATGCAGCCCACTGATAGTCAGACGGGCAGCGGAGGCTTGTTAATAGGGTCCCGTTGGCAGCCTTTGGGTACGGAACCCTAAAAACAACATTGCGGTCTACGCTGTAATGGGGCTTGGAGACCAAGTCCAACGTTCGGCCCCGATCGATGTAACCTTGGCGGGTCGTACAGCAAGATGGATTGTATATACATAATATAATTAGCTTAAGTAAATAAACAGAAACATTATGGAATTTTATTTATTTTTTATCCCATCCGCCCAAGCAGGATATGAGTCAATGTCCGGCCATATGACCTTAGACCACACGCAGACAGTGAATAGGTTCATTATAATCGCCAACAGTGACGGACCTATGCCGGCGACCATCTGGAAATAAACCGAGTGTAACTACAGTGCGACAAGGCTCTTTTGGCATTTGAATGACATTGACAGGGGGCGCTGTTGGAGAACAAAGGTTTAGACTATTCAAATATGAACAAAGGGGACACTTGACGGCAACGTTAGTTTCGATTTTCGCCACGCGCCAAAATAGCCTCGTCGCACTGTAAGCACTTACAGATTACAGATAACTACATGTGAACGTAGTAAGTACCAAAAGAAAGAAAGAAGAAACGTTTTAGAGAGAGAGCAAGCGCCTGCCAGACCTTTATTTTATAAAAGCTGAAAGTTTGCCTGCGTATTGCCCCTCAACACTGGGAGGAACGTTTGTTTGGATCATGGTGACTTTGGGAGATAACACCTACCTAGTTGATAAAGATGTAAAAAATCTTACGTCAAAGTATCATCATCATCATCATCATCAACCGGTGGACGTCCACTGTTTGACATATATGCCTTCCCTATAGAGCGCCACCACACCCGATCCTCAGCCTTCCTCATCCAGCCACTTCCCGCCAGCCTCTTTATATCGTCGGTCCATCGTGCTGGAGGGCGTCCCACATTACGTCAAAGTATACTCAAGTCTAATTTTTGTATATTTTCTCTGGAATAGATATCACGTCATGCATTGCCCAGACACTGTGACGTGGCAACCCCCTGCCAGACGCCAGTATACGTGGTGTCTATAATGATCACGTGATAAATTTTTTAAAAACTCATAATATCTCGAGATACTATGCCATTAGGTACTATGCACTACCTGTGTTGTTGAGTTTTCGTGGCGTCTATGTATATAATATCCCGTGTGACGCACAACAGACGGAAACGTTTAAGTGCGGAAACCAGCCCAGAGCGAAGAAGTGATCAGATATTTGAAAGCTCATGTGAACATTTTACCAGTTTCCTTGGTGGGATGTGAACGTAGGATGCTATCATCGCGTAGGCCGGCGTTCCAGTGGCCAGGTGGAATGGCAGAGAAGTAGAAAGAGTGGCACTCAGCATCAGGTAGAGCGGGTTCACTTTGGACTTTAATCCCTGTGCGTAAAAATAGTTGCAAAAGTTTATTGAATGCGAAAAGAAATGCGAAAGTTTGATTTTCCGGGATTTTAAAAAGTAACCTATGTTTCGTGTTAAATTTCATCGAAATCCGTTCAACGGATGAGCCGTGAAGATGAGAATAAGGAAATGGAAATGAGAAGTAAAAATAAGTAGGTATACTCATCTACTTCAGCCGATCTAAATGCATTAAATATTTTTCGAGTTACATACGTCTTATCGTTTTCAAAAACTACTACTCATTTAATTAAATTAACATTTCTTTAAAAGAATGCTAAACAGGACCAGACTAAAAACTTACTAAGTAAAAAAAACCTTGGTCCTACGTAACATTATTTTTAAGAAACATTACTTTGTGAAAAGTCACTCGTATTTTGGCGAAAAGGACGGTACCTACCTATGTATAGCCCCTTACCACATTAGCAATACGTGCCAGTAAACAGCGCCCCACTGTGGCATTGCTGGCAAACTCCGTCAGAATCTTGCAGAACACAATAACGACGCAAGCTTGAGCTGCGAGGGGGCGAGTGGAGAACAGCGATAGAAACTTCTCGAATTCTTCTGTCATGCCGGAGTCTTCCAGGGAATCGAATGTTATGTTGGCACTCGCTTTTGAACAAAGTAAAAATGTGTAAGGATGCCTATCCACTAAAGCGAACCTCAGCGAAGTTTTTTATTCATTACCTAAATGAATAAAAACTCATTCTCACAACCTTGAATGGGAAGCTGGAAGAAATCTCTATTTAGAGATAAGCATATCTAATGTAACTTAATTTATTACTATCTAAGTACTATGTAACTACAATTTCGGTAAAAAATAAAATAAATAAGTATTTATATGGATTTCTAATTACCATAGCTGCGTCAACTATTACAGTAGCTTAGTAAGAATACTTTCGTTGGCTATTCTATTGACATACTTATTATGTAGGAAAATCTGTGAATTTTACTTTATCTTCAAAAATAATATACTTGAAAGGAAAAGCTAGGACTGACTGACTGACTGACTAATCTATCAACGCACACCTCAAACTACTGGACGTATCGGGCTGAAAGGCATGCAGATAGCTATTATTAGTCATAATATCCGCTAAGAAATGAGTTTTGAAAATTCAACTCCTAAGGGGTTTGAAGTGTATATGAAGTCGCGGGAATATAAGCTGGTTACTAATTATTATTGCAACTAACCAGTGAGAAAGATAACAGTCCAATCTACGTTATTCTTTACCATGGACCATGTCAAGAAACCTCCACTGGCAGATGTAGGTAGAGGTTCGGAGTTATCTACAATTTTTTTTTAAAGTGAACATCTTAAAAATTTACTTAAACAATGAAACTAAAACTAAAACCTTAAAAAACATAATATTATAACTAAAATATATTATTAAAAGGAGTCCCTTTAGACAAGGTTCCGAAGATACTGGCAGCGTTCCCCCTTTGAATAGCTAGGCTAATTCTTTGTCCGAGGTAGCTGCCAGCTCTTCGGTCTCCTGTGATGTCGACTAACCTTTTTGCTATTTCCTTAAAAAGTCTTATAGCGCTAGGACCCCACGGACCAAGGGTCTCGACACCGAATGGGACAAATTCATATTCGGCGCCTAGCGCCTGTTTTTGCAAAAATATATTAATATTAACCTCAGACTATTAACCGCACTTGGTCGGTGTGGTGGACTAATAGCCAAGCCCTTCTCATTCTGAGAGGAGACCCGTACTCAGTGAGCGGGCGATGATAATGATGATATTGTAAGTAAGTACAGCATTTAATTACCGTTTTGTTTTCTAAAAAACTTCAAACAGGCCAAGTTGTTTGGTATCAGGAACAGGATAAGAACGCAAATTATACACGGCACAGATGTGATTACATAACTGAAAAGAATTGTTTTTTTTTTAATGAATATTGGCCATGTTAAATGACTAATATTCCCCTTTCCTCTCCAACTAAGCGTCAGGCTTGTGCTAGGAGTAGGTACGACAATAGTGCAACGGGCGGGGTTTGAACCGTCGACCTTTCGGTTTTCAGTCCACTCCTTTACCGGTTGAGCTATTGAGGCTCTTCTGTTTCATAGAGCACTTAGTAATAAGCTAAGCTGATTCCTAACTTCATGCTAGAGCAAGGATATACAGTATGTAACCAGTAGGTCGTTTTCGTAAAACCTGCATCAATCATTATTACAATCTCAATTGTTCTGATTGGCTGAATTTGTGCGATTCTTGTTGCAACAATGCATTGTAGCCAATAGTGAGCGAGCGTCAACCAATCAGAGGTGATTGCGATAGTGACATTGTAGCTGACATTCTCCCGCAATCGCGCAGCAGAACGCTGGCAAAAACGAAGACAGGCAATAATACTGATAATCAGTGATATGATACCACAATAAAAAATGCGAAAAAACGCGAAAATAAACCCATATTTTGTTAAATTTCACGATATATTGGAAATAAAACATCTGACTGAGGCTAGAGGTCAACAAACGTTCCGTAAGTACTAAGTAGGCCACTCGGAGTCAATGCCGCGTCGTAGGCGGGGCATTGACCCGAGTTTTTAACGCTATACATTGCGGATTTGAAAAATACTAACAGCCGCACTCAGAGTCGCTTAATCTTAATCAGTACTTTGAAATTTATATGTTAGAGAAGATATCAAAAGAAAAGATATAATTAAGTAAGTTTGTATGAAAGGTACCCTCTGGTATTGAATTTATCACCACCATTATAGGACGTTGAACTATAGATCATTGCCTGAAGAATTGCTGCTATAACAACTGTAGTACAGACAACCTGAAAAAGTAACATAAAACTACAGTACCCGGCAGGAAATATTGTGCATCGGCCTTTAAAAAGAGACAGCGGTTTCGTAGCGCGTTGTCTCTGTCGTTGAGACCGACAAAAAGTCATATTAGTTATGAGAGGCAGAGACAACGCTCTACGAAGCCGAAGTCTCGTTCTGCAGGTCGATGTACAATATTTCTTGTTGGCTACTGTAGGTATACCAATAGGTATATACAAATGCAACAACTGAATTCAAAAAGTTTAATTTATTACCTATTTTAAATAAACCATTTGATTTGATTTGATTTGGTATACCAATGATGCGCGAAAATATCTTAGCCAATCATAGTAACGCGTCCGTCCGCTATTGGTTTTTTCCTACCCGCCATGTTTTTTTTTGTACGCATAAAATTATGAGCGAGATAGCACGAGTCTCTAATCTCTGTTGTTCTGTTCTTGAGTTTAAAACACAGTACAGTACGCGGCCGAAAGTTATGTACATCGGGCTTTAGAATGACATTGTAGAGCGTGTAGTGATGGCTTTGTAGAGCGTTGTCTCTGTCACTCATACCTATGTGACGTAATGTCGGTCTCAACGACAGAGACGGTGCTCTATAAATCTGGTTTCGCCTTCTTACACTTTCGGCCGCGTACTGTACATTCTTGTTTGTTGGTTTGTCTTTGTTGTAATAATTTAGTGTGTTAAGTGTTACCATTTCGGGAAATGTAATTTTCCCCATCTGCTGATATTGGTGTGCTAGCAACACAGATATAAACTGTTCTTCGTCACTAGTCAGGCTGGCTTGGAGAGCTGTGTAGTTTTGGACTCTGAAACACATTTGAAGAGTGTACATTTTTTTTATTTACTAGCTGATGCCCGCGAGTTCGTCCCGCGTGGAATTAGGTTTTTAAAAATCCCGTGGGAACTCTTTGATTTTCCTAAAAAAAATAGCCTATGTCACTCTCCAGGTCTTTATCTATATCCATGCAAAAAATCACGTCAATCCGTTGCACCGTTGCGGCGTGATTGAAGGAAAAACCAACAAACAAACACACTTTCGCATTTATATAAGATAGAGTATAGAGTATTGAACTTGGGGGTTATACTGTCTTAGTCTTGGGCACCCCTAAACTCCACGCTTCACTCACGATTCTACATGCAACACCCTCGCTACGCTCGGGAGTTACTCTGCAATCCCTCATTACGCTTGGGATTTATTCCGGCGACCGTGACGTAAGACATCACATTACCCCCATGTTGAATAATCTACTATTATAGCAGGTAAATAGGTACCCATTGTAGCCAAGCTAACTATATAGGTACTTAGTTACCTCAACATTCCCAAGAAATAGAAGTTCAGCCACAAATACAGAAACATCTCTATTATTATAGCACCAGGTAGAGTTAGTAACAAATAGCGGGGCGATTCTATCTTCGGTCCATCTGGGAAGATTCTGCAAATAAGTAGCCCCATGGTAAAGTATCAATTTTTAGGGTTCCGTACCTTGGGGTGCCAGCCAGGTAACCTCCCAGTGTGCCTGGGTGCTGCTGGTTCCTTTTGGATGCATCGGGCATCTGAGGGGAAGAGCAGATTCGGGCCGGTTTACCCCGGTAACATAGCGGTCGCTGGCTGGGTCGCGGTGGTTTGCTTCGGCGTTCCCGTGACCCAGTCGCCAAGCGACGCGCAGGAGTGCCGCTGGGGTTTAGTGGATATTCCGGTCGAAGGAAAATCGGAACCCTTATACACACTTTGTACTCAATCAGACTGCACTAGCGGGCGCGGGGGCGGGCGCGGGCGCTCGGGTCTTGGCGTCTGCGTATTCACAGTGCCGAATTGGAGTAAATGTATTCTGTGGTGCCGAACGAGCTACGACTTACGAGTGTCATTGCACATGTGTTTGGTCGTTCTCAAACTTTGACGTATTTAGAACACATGGATGAAGATTTGCTTCTATTAATGGAAAATTCATACTTGAATTGGAAATTGCAATATATGAAGTTTGGCACACACGAAATAAATAAAGGAAGAGAAAAGCAGTGCGATGTTGTACTGCAGATATAAATTCTTCCGTATTGATATCCATGACGATTGACGACGCTTCGGCGGGTGGATCAAAATGGTTTAGAACCACAGGCGTAGTCACCTAACAGACGCTATATCACTGTGAATGTGAATGATACGGGCGGACTGAGCCATTAGAATCTCCCGCGCCACCCGCGCCCGCGCCCGCCTCATGAACGCGCGCGGCTCGTGGGAGCGCACTTGTGAGCGCACTGTGAACGCAAGTGGCGTCTGCATACATTTGAATTACACGCGCCTGCGCTAGCACCCGCGCCCGCCTCCACTCTGAAAGTGCACAAAGTTGTCTGTCTGTCTGTCAAAAAACCTACAGGGTACTTCCCGTTATACCAGACATTAGGGTAAAAACCTGAAAACCGAAAACCGTGAATTTGTGATCACTTCACAAGAACAAAAAATTAAAATGCATTTTTTTTTTTTTTTTTTTTCCCATCAACCATCATCCAACCCATCGCTGGCTCCCTACAGATAATGGGTCTCCTATCAGAGTGAGAAGGGTTTTGGCCACAGTCTACCACGCTGGCCATGTGCGGATTGGCAGACTTCACACACCTTTGAGACCATTATAGAGAACTCTTAGGTATGCAGGTTTCCTCACGATGTTTTCCTTCACCGTTAAAGCAAGTGATATTTTATTACTTAAGGACGCACATAACTCCGAAAAGTTAGAGATGCGTACCCGGGATTGCACCCCCGACCTCCGATTAGGAGGCGGACATCCTAACCACTAACTATAGGCTATCACAGCGTTGTATGTATGTAAGTATGGATTAGGTAACTTAAAACAACTTACGTTGCGCAATAGTTAATAAAGAGTTGATTCGTCTCACTTCCAACAAAAGTTGCCATTCCACCTTAGAATTAATTGAAAAAAATTTAAATGATCGTATAACATTAATTGAAAGCGAGTCAAATTGAATCACGACAAAACCTTAATTAAAATTAATCGTTTATTTTATCATTATGACGATAAATTGATACTTAAAATAAATATCTTATAATATCCTTACCTATTGATGAAGAATAGGCAATGCCAATGAAGTAAAATATCGTAAAATCTGACGGTCTTGGAATACTAATGGAGTCTGACGTTACTTTGGCTATAATTTCGTAAGTTTCCAATATTCCCATCTGTGAAACCACAGAATTTAAAAAAAAAGCCAATATAACGGAAATTGCAAAACTCACAATATAAGTACCTACTTATATTGCGAGTTTTGCAAATACGTTAGTACTATTATATCTTCTGTGGTAATAGGGATTAAGTAGTTTTCTAATTACATACATACTTACTATGATCGTAATTCGTAAGCTAAAATTTTTGCATAAGGGCTGAATCGAATCAAAATTCAAATCTTTTTGAACAAAATTCTTCCGAGTTTTTTTTAAAGATTTTTTTTAAGAGATGTTTTTTTTTATTAGTCCACAAAACTGACTACCTACAATTATTGTATGATAACAAGTTAATAGATATACAGAAATATTAGTTGTCAATTGTGTCTACTAGATGTGGACGTGGCATGCGCGATTAGGTGGTACAATAACTACAGCACAACAAACACACTTATCAAAACAAACTAAACAAGAACAAAACTTGTACAAATAGCTTCTAACAAACAAAAAGAAAAAAGGTTAACTTACAACTAACAATTCACAGATTTCCTAACTTACTAACTTATCAAGGTAGGTACTGAATTTATTACAATTTACTAACTTATCAAGGTAGGTACTTAATTTATTTTTTATTGTGGGTATACTGTCACAGAAGATATCTATAACATCTCTATGACAATTTGCATTCTATATAGCGGACTATGATGTCCGAGATTGGTCTTGGCTTTTTTTTATGGAAGTCAAAAAATTACCGATAAGTGGGTAACTAATCAATTATTATCATCAAAGTAATTTTTTTTTAATTTTTGCTTCATGTTGTACCCCAGTCGTAATAGCCCCGCTGCATCTTACCTATTCGTATTTTTTTACTCCAAACAAACTTTTAAAAAATATAGAAGGAATAATTTATTGTTGCAGTCGACCACAGCAGTCGACCTTCGTACTGTGCCCTGTGGTTCAATATTCTATTTTGATATTTTATACACTGTACATTACTAACTTTCTCTAGTTCCTTCAAAATCGCCTTGACCAATGGCATCATCAGGCCACAAGCCATACAGTTGGAGAACCACATAGACAACACAGCAGTGGTGATGAATAAAAGGAAACTTAATCTGCAAAATAAAAACGGCAAATTACTTAAATCGCTGAATTTTTGTAGCCTTATAAAAATCCCAACTCTAAAGTCTTAATAAAATTGTGAATTTAAGAGTGCTCTCCATCGTCGCTCCAAGTCGATCATGAGCGCATGCTGTTCCAATCAACATTTATTGTCCCATACCCAACGGTGAGATGAACGATGTTTTAACAACGTACAATTCTACGTTTATTGTTACCTACCTAATACTTTACAGTGCGACAAGGCTCTCTTGGCACTTGAATGACATTGACACGGGGGCGCTGTTGGAGAACAAAGGCTTAGACTATTCAAACAAGAACAAAGGGGACACTTGACGGCAACGTTAGTTCCGATTTTCGCCACGCGACAAGATAGCCTTGTCGCACAATAAACAAACATAACACATTTGGATCAACTAAGTCTATAAAGCCGTTAGTTTTGAAAACTTGTTGTTTTTTGCATATACAATGAACCAAAAGCTTAATTTGCTGAAATCCGCTGAAACACGCAAAGCACGCACTTTGCAATTGTGCATTGTAAGGTCTACATCTCCTGAGGATGCTCCGGTGTCGGGGCGAAACGTGTGTGTTTTGGGATTTGTGTGGTGGTACGTATTGCTTGCAGAGTGGCTGCTTTTACTGCATGGTTAGCAGTGGGAGGGCAGGGTGCATTTCGCATGCTGCATGTTGCATCATACAGATTCGACCTGTTTTAGCAGATTAAAGCAAAATAAGCGTTTGGTTCATTGTATATCATGGACTTCCGCAAAGTAACGCCTGCTTCTATACAACGTTTTTTGCATAGTTTATTTAGGTACCTACGAATTCGCCACAAATGGTCTAAAATAGAGATATTTGAAGGTCATTCAACTTTCAATATAAATTATGCCCAGACTATGCCCTATTATAGGGCATAAATAATGACGAGATAATAAATGTAAATCGATAATCGACTTAGATTTACATCTAGAACAACAAATATTATAAGAATCTGCGGTACTTAAATACGATTGTATGGACAAGCGCGTATGAAGTGTAACCTTAACAACAATTATTTTGAAGCATACCTAAAATGTGAGCAGCCAAATATCAGCAGTATTTTAATAGCTGCTCGTTTGTGTATGTTGCTATGTTCCACGGCTAGGATCATCGCCATAACACCCAAGCAGTCCAGCACAGAGTTACTTATGCTTATCTGTTTCGTAATAAAATAATGAAATAGAATAAGGTAGAAAAAGTTTTTGAACTTTTAACTCAAATTTTTTTATTCGATTCTAAGTAGATGGCGCTAGTAGTAGGTATATATCAAGGTATATATTGTATAACTCCCGCATATAGCTATTGCGCTGGAACCATGTCTCATTAACATCGAAATGACGTAATAATAAATATACCATCAACAGCCTGTCCTCTATGCATCAGCTCGAAAATTCAGTCTTGTGCTGGCGTCACTAAAATGACGGCCACGCGCATTAGCAATTTGCGGGACTTAAACGGACTATATTATGTAGTATGTATGTACATAGATCGACCGAAAAGAGTTGAAATTAAATGAGGGCGCAACTTTCATTCTTGTGGTAGCAAATTATACTGAAACCAAAACAATATTGATTATTTGATATTTTTTTAATTACTTATATTACGCTGGGAAACTTATATTGTAATAATAAATTATATTTACCTATATATATATATATATATATATATATATATATATAATATAAACGAGTTGGACAGTTCAGTTCACTTTTAACCTTGGACGATTTAACCTAAGGACGCGCCTCGCATGATTATTCCCCTCTGTCAATAGTAATGGATTTTTAATCCACTGCGTTTATAAACACTGTTTGCGGAATCGATTTTGTCATTGTCAGAATCGTTTTCGATGTGTGACGACGTCTTACACGCTGGGTGAAAAATGCCTGTTGGTGCCGTTAGTGAGTGCAAGAACAAATCAAACACATCAAATTTACAAAAAGATGGAATTTCATTTCATAAGTAAGTATTTTTGGTGTAATAAACGCTTTCTATAAATTAAATTACATAAATTATTATAATAAAATAACAATCGAGAACTTTACCGATTCAGTAATTGAGTACGTAATAATTCGGTAGAAACGAGTCACACTAGTTACGTAAGCGGCAACCAGAAGGATTTTTGAAGGAAACGAAGATAGGCTTTTACTAAATTTATATTCTTAAATCTATATACCTATAGTCAGCAAAACCGCGGCTGTAATTTGAATCTACTTATTATAATTTATAATAAATAGTAATTTATTATAAACGTTGTTCGATATGAGACTAACCTACATTTTAAAGTGCTTATCTGACGAAATTACATCGCGGATATCGAATCGAAATATTCTTTATTATTTCTACGTAAATCTCACGTGGCGGCTGTACCTAAAGAAATTCAGGATGCCAAAACTTTTACGCTCTAAGGTGGTAATCTAGATAGATTACCCTAAAAGTCTAAAATTGGATTTCTATTTTTCGGCGGTTCTTAAACAATGTAAGATTCCGAAACCTATAAACTAACTATGGGGTGGTAACCAAGATTGATTGCCCTAAACCTAAATAAGGACTTCTATTTTACTAACAATTTTTCTGTGGGCCTAAGGCAATTTAGGCTACCGAAAGAAAGGATAATATTCTAGATAAGTATTAAATTATGATTAGGTGTAGGAAAATGGAAACAGGGAAGCAACACGAGAACAATTCAAGTGTACTTACATGTAATCCTTCCTGTAGGTACTATCTTGTCTCCTCTGTTGTATCGATTTTTGGATACTCCTTTTGGTCTTGCCGCAGGTCCGTAGATTCCGCATCCTCGTCCTCAGTTCCCTAGCTACCCTACGTAGTTACGGGGCCCGAACAACAAGGATCCGACCGATTGCGCCAGTTACGTAAGCGGCAACCAGAAGGATTTTTGAAGGAAACGAAGATAGGCTTTTACTAAATTTATATTCTTAAATCTTTACATTTTAACTTAACCTAACGTCTGCACTCTGCACCGAGGTTAGATGCAGAGTTTTACATGGTGACGACCTAAATCTAATCTAATCTAACCTAACTAAGAGACTGCGTCGAGGTGTGACGACAGACTGCCCTTCTTCACATCTCTCACTTGGTTTAAATACCTTAATGTTAAAATATAGCTAAATCCCAATTCGTTGCGGAGTCACGTATGGCAATGAGGTAGTTTCTTGCTGACCGAGCGCTGGACTTATGACCTAGTGACTTAGCCTTCAAAGATGGTTTGCAGCGTAAGTGATTTGAACTAGGTTATCGTTAGGATATGTAACACACTCCTCACGAGACTATATTTTGTTTTTTCTAAACAATAATTGCAACCCTCGATATATACAAATTAGGTTAAAATTTGAATACGCGTGAACAGCATGAAATTACGTAGTAGTACGATAGTGATTGCGGTTCGATTATCGATATCGATGAAAACATTTTCTTTATTATTAACGACTAAATTACCGTCTTCAAGTCAAGTAAAGAATAGTTATTATTAATTACCACAATTTTTTCGCTACCTATACTTGTAATAAAACTGGTCGATTTCTGTGATTTCACGTACTTAATACATTTAAAAAAAAAATTAAAGCAACGCAATTTTAGTGATAGGCGCGAAACGGGGTAGGGTGTCTCTGAACTGGGTAATATGTAGCTAAAAGGTGTACCTTTCTCAAGGATGAGGATCAGGTAATAATTTATCATAATCGTTTTATTTTTACAGATTTCCTAAAGACGCCCACTTTAAAATGAAGTGGGCACAATTGTGCGATCGAATACTACGATGAATACGCTACGCTGACCAAACACTGGTTTTAAGTAATTAAATACGTGTAATAAATTCTTACTTCTACTTTTGTTTCTGAAAAACTATCGATATATTTTAAAATATCGATACGGTAGCATCGCAAATCAATTTGACTGTCTTACACTCGTAATGTCTTTGTATGTTGATGTATATAACTTATTAGTGTGCGTAAAATGTAGTAGTGTTGAAGATTTAGATATGTGTGTGTTAATAATGACACAAAACTTTGTTGAGTGAGTGTGTCAAGTTGTCTATGTAGTGTTTCCTCGTCCCGCACCAAAAGTGACAGAAATTTTTATTCGTAATATTAGGCGCGTTACAAGTCCATAGGTTAAATCGTCCAAGCTTTTAACTTACCCTTAATATTATGCCTTCTTCTTGAATATAATAAAACTAGCGGATACCCGGCGCGTACTACTACTACGCTAAATAAAAGCTCTAAAAGTATCTTCATATTATTGTATTTATAATTATATTATACCAGTTTGGAGCAATCATTATTTACATTAACAATTTTGGACATTAATTTTAGTGTTGCTCTAAAACATTTTAGTTCTAAAATATTTGATTTCTAATCTAAACGGTCGCACTGTTCCTACTGACGTACATAACATGAGTTAAGTGTAAATAAGCAGAATAACTTACTGTGTTAATTAATTTCTTGTTGAATGTTCCCATTATGGTGAAAAATACGATTGGAAAAAATGATGTGACGCCTGGATGTAAAAAATTTCCCGTGAAAAAAATTGCAGTCACAAGGAAGACGTAAAAACTTTTGTATGTCTAGTAAAAAGTAAAAATAGGTTTTAAAATTATTAATTAAGCATTAAATTATTATGTACAATGTATAGTACGCGACATGTTGAAATGGCAATCGAGGAGAGAACGCCCCGCACAGCCTTCGCGCTAACCCGGAAAATGAGCGCGGATGACGTGCAGGTATGCGGGGCATCCCCCACATCATACCCCGATTGCTATCTCAACCTTGTCGTGGACTATAGGTAGTTAGGTAGGTAATTAGGAATAAATAAATGATTAATATTTTATTTTATTGAAAATGTCTTAACTTACTAGTTATATCTATCTTGAACTTATAGGTGCCTAGTATTTTAAGATTTTAATGTACTTACTAGTTACTTAGGTGTAATCTGAATTTCTGATGTTAGAACTTAGAACTAAGGTGCACAAAGCGAAGCAAGCGCACAGCACGCACAGTTCATAGTCCAAAACGCCCCAACTCGCGTAAAAGATAGACTTCATTTTCGCGATGAGCGGAGTTAATTAATAAAAGTAAAACTTACATTATTCTCGCCGATAAATGCAATAGGCATAAAGATTATAGGGATAACTAAAACTGATAGTGTTTTTCTATAACTCTTTAGAAACCTCTTGAATCGAACCCTGTTTGTAATAATTACGAGATTGCTTTCACTAGAAATTATTAAAATATTCAGTTAAGTGCTTAATCTATTTATTATATTCAAATATGTAAGTAAATAGCATAACAATTTGACTTACGAAGTATCCGAATCCATTATTCTAAGCTGTGATACCTAACTAAAGATTTTATTGCTCCATAAGTCTCGATGGTTATGTACACAGATATCTAATATTATTGTAGTCGAGGGAGTTATGTAGGAGTATGTTAGGTAGGAATTCTAATGTTCACTCAAAACTATTTATTTATTATATATTCAAATTAAAAGTTAATTAATTAATAATTTAAACTAAAACTAAAACCTTAAAAAATATTTTTTTTTTTTTTTTTTAATAGATATAGCGAGCAAGCGAGCAGGCGGGTCACCTGATGTTAAGTGATTACCGCCGCCCATGAACATTTGCAGCACCAGAGGAGCCGCCGATGCGTTGCCGGCCTTTTAGGAATTTGTTGGTCCGCCCCTTGAATAACCCCATGTTATAATCTAGTGGGAACACCGCCGATGGGAGTTGGTTCCACAGTTTGCACGTGCGTGGAAAGAAGGATCTGGCGCAGCGAGATAATATATTTTAGTATAATATTATAACTAAAATATATTATTAAAAGGAGTCCCTTTAGGCAAGGTTCTGAAGATACTAGTTTCCGAATATTATAGTTTTGAGTTTGATACTTTTCTCATGCAAAACCATTACTAATATTCTGGCAACATTTTAAGCTTGAATCATTAGAATCCATGGTCGTACTGTCAAAACAAAAATCAATTTAGTTGTCAAAATAACTGTGTTGTGTGAGGGTGTGCTTCAATTTGAAATTCATCGCGCATTTATCGAAGTAAAATCGTAATTGATTTTGTTTTAAATAATTCTTATTAATATAAAACATGGTTGTGGATTTAGAATACGATTTTAATGCGGCAATCGCGTCTATGGACATATTTTCCCAGCAAGATTTCGATAGTTTGAAACAGTGGATTCAAAAATTGGATAAATCAAAATTTGTGCCAAAAGATCTTACGGACAAACAGCTGTTATTATTCTATAATGCTTGTTACGGGAATTTGGATAGGACGAAGGTGTGCATTGAGAAGTATTATCAATTAAGAAAAAATGCGCCGGAGATGTTTGACAACAGAATTTTGAGTTCAGAGGAAGTACAGCCATCAGTAGAGGCACTGTAAGTAGTTCGATATTTATTTTATATTTTTCCATATTTACTTATAAATAAGTGAATATTCAAGAAGAAACCGGCTGACTGACATTAATTTAGAGGACTCGGCTAGTAATCAATATATTATATAGAAAATATTGGTAACATTATAGTCTGTGACTGTTTTCCTCTAGAGCTGATATTAGTAGCAAAAGTAAAGTAGGTACTTAAGTAGTATAATACGCAGCCTCGTGGATGTAAGGCATCTCTGATAATAATTTTCATCAAGATCTGCATAGATTAGATAGTAAAAAGGTGACAGACAGACACACTAGTTTGGAATTATGTGACTCAAATGAGCATTACATATTTTTAAAAATATCATAAAATAAAGAAGTTAATAAGTAAACTATTAATTTGTACTGTCCTTGAGTCAGTTGATGGATCAGTCAGTCAGTCAGTCACCTTTCCCTTTTATATATTTAGATGCTGGCAACTTTGTACTAGTAGAATTAGGTTTGTAATAATCCTGTGGGAACTCTGATTTTCTGAGACAAAAATGAGTCTATGCCAGTCCCCAAAGTGCAAGCTACCTCTACTACATTTCATAAAAACTGGTTAAACTGAGTGACTGAAAAGCTAGCAGACAGACATATTGTACTTTTGCATCTATAATATTTGCATGTATCTATTGTTCTGTATACCTACTTACTTAATTTCTATTTATAACGTAAATAATAATTGTAAGTAATAAATATGCAAATTATTTAGCATTGATGTTCATCTTAACATGACAGATTGCAATTGCAATTTGCATCAGCTAGAATTGCAATAAATACTGCTAGCTTAAAATTATTTTTAACTAGATGATGCCCGCGACTTCATCCGCGTAGATTTAGGGTTATTGAATATCCCGTGCGAACTCTTTAATTTTCCGGGATTAAAAGTAGCCTCTGCCACTCTCCAGGTCTTTAACTATACCCATGCAAAAAATCACGTCGATCCATTGCTCCGTTGCGACGTGATTGAGGGACAAACCAACAAACAAACAAACTTTCGCATTTATTATAAGGGTGATTTAACTCTATAGAAGTAAATATTCAAATCTTTTCAATTGTTTGAAAAATACTTAATTACAATAAGTACCTACATAGATAATATTATGTTCTAGATCAATAGGATACCATATCAAAAATAAAAAAAATCGGTCAAGTGCGAGTCAAGGCTTGCGCAACGAGGTTCTGTACTACAGTTTTTTCGACATTTTGCACGATAATTCAAAAACTATGATGCATAAAAATCTGTTTAAGAATGCACAGGTGAAGAGACCTTCATATTATGATACCCCACTTGATATAATAATCTTACTTTGAAAGTTGAAAATAGCAATAATTGTTCATGACCACAATTCAAACTTTTTTTGCGTGATGTAACCCTAAATTTACGGTTTTCAGATTTTCCCCCTTATGTCTGCTTAAGACCTATCTACCTGCCAAATTTCATGATTCTAAGTAAGTACCCTGTAGGTTTCTTGACAGGCTGACAGACAGACAACAAAGTGATCCTATAAGGGTTCCGTTTTTCCTTTTGAGGTACGGAACCCTAAAAATAGCAACAGTTGACAAGATAATCTGTAATCAATGAGCAATGGTTTACCAATTATATGATAACTTGTAGACCTTGAAATAGTCTGCTATAGTAATATTTGAAATCTGCATACTTAGCTAATTATATTAAACAAGCTTTATCATGCGAATTCATCTATAATCCGCGACAGGCCGAGATGGCAATCGGAGCGTGAAGCGAGGGGACGCCCCGCCCCGCACACCCGCACGTCACCCGCGCTCCCCTACACGGGGTTAGCGCGGGAGCTGTGCGGGTCTGTGGGACGTTCCCTCCCCGAATGCCATCTCAACCTGTCGCGTACTATACTTGATTTACTTTTGCTCAGAATAATTACTGGTCAAGTGCGTCATCAGGACTTTCCTTCAAGATTGCAATCGAAGCTCCATCTGGATCTGTCAGCATTTTGTGATTTTATAGTCAGTAAGTGACCCTTAACCTAAAAAAAAAATATTGGATCGGAAATTTTGTGCGAGGTTAAATGCTCTATTTACTGGACTATACTGGAGATTTAACATTTTTTATCCCGGACAATCATAGAGATTAGGGTCTTGGTCTTTAGTAATAAAATGGAGTGATTTTTTGTATAGCGGGAGTTTATGGGGCTAGATTCTAGAATTCATTATTAAAGCGAAATTTTTAAAAAAATCATGATTTTTTATTTATTTTTAAGTAAAATAATTAATTATTAACGTCACGCGCGCTGTACGAAAAGCGATTAATGACGTCACTGTTTGTCAATTTTTTTTACATAAAAAATATTTTCCCGCAGAAATTACTCTATTTTTATGTTAAACAATTGAAATAAATTGTCGTTTCGGATTGTGACATCATCCTGTTAACGAGTACCTACCTAATCTATTATCTAGTGTATTTATAAGTTATTTTGTTAATCATAGAGTTTTCGCTAGATTTGCGGACGAAATCGCGGGCATCATCTAGTAAATTCCGTTTATCAGTTATTATGTTACGCCGTTTAGCCAATTAGCATTTAAAGTAATAAATACCTTGCCTTGCTCAAAAGTCAAATTGCACGCGGTAAGGTTATGGATAAATATTATTTTGGAATAGAATTTTCCATTGATGAAAACAAACTTCTGATATCTTGATATTATATCCATTAATATTGTTTTTTATTAGAGTTCCATAGTGAAACAGTAAACCTCGTAGTTGCGTTCATACTCTCTCCGTCTATGATGTCACAACCATTTTAAAAACCGGCCATGTGCTAGTCAGACTCGCGCACCGAGGGTTCCGTACTACAGTCTATTTTATCTAAATTTTGCACGATAAATCAAAAACTAATATGTGAAAAGGTTACAAAAATAAATACACAGTCCAACCAAAACTCAGTAATAACGTCGTCAAAAACATACACACATATTTTTCACATAAATGTGAAAAATAAATAAGTCTGTTTTAGTATCTACAGGTAATTATTGATAGTTGAAAATTCTAATTAATTATTTGTTTATGAACACAATATGTTAATTATTTTTGTGATGTAAGCACAAATTCACTGTTTTCGAAGTTTTTCTTTTTGAGGTACGGAACCCTAAAATAAACTAAAGAGCTGTACGGTTAAAATTCAGTACTAGGGTCCCGTTGGCACCCTTCCGTACGGAATCCTAAAAACGATCATGTATGAATTATGAAGACCGCCAAAGCTTTTAGCATCTAGCATGGCTACGGAACCCAATCTCACGCGTACTCTGCTTCTGGCTCGCATTAATTAACCTGTTTTTAAAATATTTATATTTATTTGTTTTTTTAACATAAGGCAAAGATCACTACAGGAACATAAATCATGCAGAATTGCTAATTAGGTAATAACAACCGACTCGTTTATTAACGTCACAAACGTCACAAAATGCGTCAAATGGTTAAGGGGAGTTCTCATGAACGTACCTGAGGTACCCATTATATATTATAATGGGTCAGGTACGTTCATGAGAAGCTGGCGAAATAAAATTTTACAGGAGCAGCAAAAAACTGAATGAAACTTACTGCAATACGGTATTATACACCATGCGAGAAAAAAATCTAAAAACGTATAAACAAGACAGTAATAGCAACAAACAATCGAAAAATGTTCGTTTCAGTTTATACAATCGTACCTATTTAATGAATTTTAAACATTTCACTTTTTTTATCTGTTCTACAAGTACCTAGGTATCCGAAACAAAAAAAAAAACAAAAGCTAGCAGAAAGACAGACACACTCTTTTTAGTTGTTATACTTAATATTAGTATGTATTATATATTACTAGCCCGCGACTTCGTCCGCGTGGACTACACAAATTTCAAACCCCTATTTATCCCTTTAGGGGTTGAATTTTCAAAAATCCTTTCTTAGCGGATGCCTACGTCACAATAGCTATCTGCATGCCAAATTTCAGCCCGATCCGTCCAGTAGTTTGAGATGTGCGTTGATAGATCAGTCAATCAGTCAGACAGTCAGTTACCTTTTACTTTTATATATACAGATTATTATTGAGAAAATTAGCGTTACTTACTTGCTTTTAAAATTAAAATAAATTATACTAAGTACAAGGACCAAGGTAGGATATTTTCAGATCTTCTTAGATAAGATTTAACTTATTTTTGTAAAAACTACTTATTGCGCTGGTAATAAAGTCCGTTGCTACTTCTGTTATGCTCTGTCAGTCAACCATTATAATTATCTATTATTTATTTACCTTTTCCGTTGTTTGTTTATTTTTATATAAAAACTGCACTGATTTAATGAGGTTTCCAGGCAACGTTCGAGAAAATTTTCATAGATGGCGCTGAATATATTACCACCACTAAAAACGAAAAATAATACCTATATCTATATCATATATGCTTTAAATTTTTAAATTTAAATCGGATGCGAAATTAATTAATTAATTCTATTATAGTTCACAGATTTTGTGGGGAAGAAACGTAAGGAAAATTGCAGTGCACGCTAGCTGTTACTTCATCTATGTCATTGATTGACACGACCTAAACATTAAAGCATAGATCATATAGATATAGGTATTATTTTTCCTCTTTCGTGGCGACCTATGCGAAATATTCAAGAGACATCTATGAAAAATTTATTGAAGCTGTCCCTGAAACTTCCTCATTGATTGCAGGCAAGGGCGTGAATCAGTGTCTCTTATCAAATTATTATGTATCATTGTATTTAATATTTATATAAGACTTTGTTGGCGTGGATTTACGTTTTTTAAAATCCCGTGGAAACTCTTTAATTTTCCGGGATAAAAAGTAGCCTATGTCACTCTCCAGATCTTTAACCACAGATTGAGTGAATATATTTCTCTAATCCGTGTCTTTAACTATACCCATGCAATAAATGACGTCAATCCTTTGCTCCGTTGCGACGACATTTGAAGGCCAATAAACCAACAAACAAACACACTTTCACATTTATAATAAGAGTATTGACTAGATGATGCCGCAAATTCGTCCGTGTGGATTAAGGTATTTTTAAAAAACCCGTGGGAACTTTGATTTTCCGGGATAAAAATATGTCCGCGCGTATAGCCGACCCCAGTATGTAGGTACACCATTAGTCAAAATCGGTTGAGCGGAAAAAGGTAACACACAGACAGACACACCTATTATTAGTATGGAAAGAGAAAGACTTGCTGGTCTCATGCAAAAGTTTTCTTCACTGATTCTGTCCTGAATTGTACCTAGTTCCAAACTTACCAGTCACAGTGAGTATAGTCCGCGACAGGTAGAGATGGCAATCGGGGTATGAGGTGGGGGGGACGCCCCGCACATCCGTGCTCGCCCGCACCGGGATAGCGCGGGGGCTGTGCGGGTGTGCGGGGCGTTCACTCCCCGATTGCCATTTCAACCTGTCGCGTACTACAGGTAGGTACCTAAGATATATTGTATTTATATAAAACTAGCTGATCCGCCCCGGCTTCTCTCGGGCGGAGTTTAGAAAATTGAGGGGGAGGTTGAATTAAATTTTTCTCTCCGTAAGAACCATCCTCGTACTTCAAGGAATATTATAAAAAAAGAATTAGCGAAATAGGTTCAGCGGTTCTCGAGATTTGCGATGAGCAACACATTTAAGTGATTCATTTTTATATTATAGATTTAATCTTATTTCAGAGAGTTCGCACTTCTACCTGAGAAATCCTGCCAAGGGTACGACCTGATCTACCACCGTCTTCACAACACCGAACCCTCTAAGTACCACCTAGAGCCTGGCTGCAAAGTACTACTTATGACAGTTGGTAAGTTATCATGATATTATTGAATAGCCCAGTGAAGTGTGTGATGTTTTAATCTATCACCATCTAGATTCTAGCGTCTTCACAATATGGAGCCCTACTCATGACAGTTGGTAAGTTATCATGATACTATCGAGAAATCCTGCCAAGCAAGGGTACGACGCTTTTACCCTCTAGTGTTTTTATAACATGAAGCCCTACAAGAACAATTTAGAGCGTGGCTGCAACGTACTACTCATGACAGTTGGTAAGTTATCATGATATGAGAACCACACCCAACTTCTGGAACCACAGTCATCTCCTTTCAAGATTATAGGTCATCGGGAAAGCACTGGTTTTGTAGGCGGCCGAAGCGGGGAAACATCCTATAGATTTAATGATAAACAATTAAGTATTTAACTGTAGCTATAATTGAAATTGCAAATACATAAATTTGAAATAGCAAAAAGCTAACCTTTTCTGCATCGCAGGAGACCGAAGAGCTGGCAGCTACCTCGGACAAAGAATTAGCCTAGCTATTCAAAGGGGGAACGCTGCCAGTATCTTCGGAACCCTGCCTAAAGGGACTCTTTATTATTTATTTATTATTATACCATAATTATATATTTTAGTTATTATAATTATGTACTAGCTTATGCTCACGACTTCGTCCGCGTGGACTACACAAACTTCAAACACCTATTTCACCCCTTATAGGGGTTGAATTTTCAAAAATCCTTTCTTAGCGAATGCCTATGTCATAATAGCTATCTGCATGCCAAATTTCAGCCCGATCCGTCCAGTAGTTTAAGCCGTGCGTTGATAGATCAGTCGGTCAGTCAATCCTTTTATATATTTAGATTATATTTTTAAGGTTTTTAGTTTTAGGTTCATTGTTCTAGTATATATTTAAATTGAAATTAGAATTTAAATTGACCCTGATAGGCACTAGGCAGTAACTTAAGGTAATTATGACCTCATTAAAATAGCTAAACGGAAAACCTGTCTGTTGCAACCATACACCGTTTCGCAACTGCATGCGAGTGATACAAAATATTTGAGTAGCTCGGCTAACAACGTCTCATGCGCGAGCAAGGTCGGGACTACATTCATACATATTACACATTCATATAATATCATAACTTTCATTAACACGTGAACAGTGTCATATCTCAAATCAAGAAAGACTAAGATGCGTCAGTGGACAATTTCTTAGTACCTATATAAGATAATTTATAAGTTTAGGTTAAAATAAAATTACTTATTGGTCATACATTAGGCTAGATCGTAATATAATTGAGTAGCTTATTGGCACTCAACAATAAGGAAAAAAAAAAAAAAAAACTTTCATAAGGCCAGAGTTTAGCTGTTCAAATTCAAAAGACCTGCAAAGGAAATCTTGTACAGGAAAGCCAAAAAGTGAGTTCACCACCAATTTAGTGGAATGCCGTCATAAAACTTAGTATGACATCAGTACCCAGTTATTAGAAATGCGAAAGTTTGTTTGTTTGTTGGTTTTTTGGTTTGTCCTTCAATCACGTTGCAACAGTGCAACGGATTGACGTGATTTTTAGGGTTCCGTACCTCAATAGGAAAAACGGGACCCTTATAGGATCACTTTGTTGTCTGTCTGTCTGTCAAGAAACCTACAGGGTACTTCTTTCACTTCATAAACATAATAAATATGGCTGAAATCATTCCTATTTTATTTTGAACGCATAGTAGCACAATTTTTACATTCAGCCGATTTTTAGAGTTCCGTACCTCAAAAGGAAAAACGGAACCCTTATAGGATCACTTTGTTGTCTGTCGGTCTGTCAAGAAACCTACAGGGTACTTCCCGTTGACTTAGAATCATGAAATTTGGCAGGTAGGTATGTTTTATAGCAGACATTCGGGGAAAAATCTGAAAACCGTGAATTTGTGGTTACATCACACAAAAAAAATTAAATTGTGGTCATGAACTAATAAATCAGTATTTTCAATTTTCGAAGTAAGATAACTATATCAAGTGGGGTATCATATGAAAGGTCTTCATCTGTGAATTCTAAAACAGATTTTTATTTATTTTTATGCATCATAGTTTTTGAATTATCGTGCAAAATGTCGAAAAAATAGGACTGTAGTATGTAGTATAATAGCCCTCGTTGCGCTAGCCTGACTCGCACTTGGTCGGTTTTTTTCAATAAATGTCACTTACTACTGCTAGTTTTTAAAATAATTGGACAGGCAACGAGATACCTCTCTGGATTGACGTAACTTAACATACTTCGAACATGTGAGACCTTTAGGCTCAGGAAAGTCCATTCGTTCGTATGTCAAGGCCTATTTCTCGGAAACGGCTTGAAGTGACAAGCTGAAATTTATATCGAATATTATAAATTCTATAATTTTTGTTTAAAGCATGAAGTAGGCATACACAAGAAGAATTTTTCCCTTCCTTAACGCGGTCTACATACGGTTTACCTAATCCAATAAAAACATGACCCGTACATAGTCCACCACGCTGGCGAAGTGCGAGTTGGTAGACTCCTCAGTCCACCCTTTGAAACTCTCATGTTTGCGTTGCTCCAGTCCTCGCGATGGTTCACCGTTCAAGCAATTGATATACATAATTCAGCTAACTCCAAAAAGGTAGAGGTGCGTGTCCAGGTCCCCAGGATGGAACCCCAAAGCCATCGAAGAACCCATAAGGTTGGTACCTTACCCACTAGGTTATCACCGCTAAGACAGCAAATGAACTGTCGCATTGCTACTGCTGTCGCTACTGCAACGTTTTACGCAATCACCCCCTGGGATCCTGAGACGCCTTATTTTGACGCGGACGGTACCTGTGGCCCTACCGGGGTTGTTTGACAGCTACAATGTCACGATCGCAATCATCTCTGATTGGTTAATGCTCGCTCACTATTGGCCACAATGCATTGTTGCAACAAGAATCGCACAAATTCAGTCAATCAGAACAATTGAGATTGTAATAATGATTGATGCAGGTTTTAGACAATCGTCCTACTGAGCTTTTTAGCGGGTATGCTGAAGGCAGTTAAAAAAAATTGCCAGTGACTCCCACATACATGCGATGCGAAATAGTATGTTTACCAGCTGAAAAAAAAACTTATTTTACCTAGTAAGTTAGTACTTATGCTTATGGTATCTATACTAATTACCTAACAATACCCTTGATTTGAGTGTATTCTTATAAGTGGTGCTAATTTCCTCACATCCTGGGGCCAAGTTTTGTATAAAAAATTCAAACCAATATTGAAACATAAGGTACTTTAAGCGATGGTAGTAGGGCCCCTGTATTGCGTAAATGCGGTACCTATGTACGCGACAGGTTGAGATGGCGGGGGCGACCAGCGGGCGCGATGCCAAATTCCATTCCAGAATCCAGACCAATTTTATGATCGATAAAGGTACTTCGTTCGCGTGGATTAAGTTTATTAAAAACCGGCCAAGTGTGAGTCAGGCTCGCGCAATGAGGGTTCCGTACTACGGTCGTATTTTTGCGACATTTTGCAGGATAATTCAAAAACTATGATGCATAAAAATAAACAAAAATCTGTTTTAGAATGCACAGATGAAGACCTTTCACATGATGGGCCTTGATATAGTTATCTTACTTATAAAATTGAAAATACTAATTATTAGTTCAAGACCACAATTTAATTTTTTTGTGTGATGTAACCACAAATCACGGTTTTCAGATTTTTTCCCAAATGTCTACCTACCTGCCAAATTTCATGATTCTAGGTCAACGGGAAGTACCCTGTAGGTTTCTTGCCAGACAGACAGACAGACAACAAAGTGATCCTATAAGGGTTCCCTAAAAATCCCGGTGCCGGGAACTCTTCGATTTTCCGGCATAAAAAGTAGCCTATACCACTCTCCAGGTCTTCAAACACGCAAAAATCACGTCGATCCATTGCCCCGTTGCGACGTGATTGAAGGACAAACCAACAAACAAACACTTATAGTTAAAATAACATTATGGGTAGTGATGTTACATTAATGTAAATATTAATAAGTATGGTTAAAAGTTTATTTCAAACGCTTCTCAAGATCAAGAATTAAGGACAAGGCGAGTGGGTTCGTGTAGCAATAGCAGCAATCGGAAAACCTTCGATTACCTACTGCAACTTTGATTAGGTTTTCCGAGTTAAAATCACAGAATTCTACTATGTGCGTAGGCAATGGCGTGCAGGTCATAGAGGCATAAATGCACTGCTTACCCCAGTTGTTATAGCTCAATGCATATTTTTCATTATGACCGTCCAGTGAACAGGCTCCTACTTAACTAGTGCCTACCCTGGCTTCAAACCCTGTGCACGCTACTGATAAGTATAGTATGCGACAGGTTGAAGTGACAATCGGAGAGGGAACGCCCCATACACCCGCAGAGCCCTCGCGCTAACCCGCTGCGGGCGAGTGCGGGTGACGTGCGGGTGTGCAAGCAGTGGCGTGCAGGTCATAGAAGCATAAATGCACTGCTTACCCCAGTTGTAGTAGCTCAATGCAAATTTTACATTATGACCTGCCAGTAAACAGGTTCCTACCTAACTAATGCCTACCCTGGCTTCAAACCCTGTGCACGCCACTGTGTGCAAGGCGTCCCCCCGCATCTTACTCCGATTGCCATCTCAACGTGTCGTGGACTAATTTCATGATTCTAGGTCAACGAGAAGTACCCTGTAGGTTTCTTGACAGACAGACAGACAACGAAGTGATCCTATAAGGGTTCCCTTTTGAGGTACGGAACCCTAAAAATTGTACATTATGTACCTACTTAATTTTTTTTTTTTTTAATTTATTTATTCATATTAATTTTACAGAGCTTCCTACATATCTATCTCGCCAAACTGGTGTGCCAGTTTGTTGGCGAGGTGGCGCTCTTAACACTATGTACATAACTTACTAATATATTTCCTTAACGCTATTCACACACCTATATCTATTCTTATAATAAAACTGTACTACATACTAATTTAAACCTACCTACTTCACTAAAAGATAAACTATCACAATTGAGTATACTAACAACTTACTAATAAATAACCAAAGAAAACACAAAAACACAAATTAATAATAACATAAAAAATATACTAGGCGGTTCCCTTACCTATACGCAATGCAGATAGGTATTATACTAGATTATAATATGTACCTACATCCAAATTGTTAACCTTTAGCACAACCTTTAGCCAGAAATGGGGCTATGTTAAGCATGATTAAGTATTTCTAATGTAGGTCACGATAATACAGTACTAACTAAACTTACCTAATTTATTGTTATGACATAACGTAGTGATTATATATTCTCTTTGGTTATGTCAAAGATAATATAATAGTAGGAATGTCTTAAAAATTGACTAAAACAATGAAACTAAAACTAAAACCTTAAAAAATATACCTACCTAATATTATAACTAAAATATATTACTTATTAAAAGGAGTCCCTTTAGGCAAGGTTCCGAAGATACTGGCAGCGTTCCCCCTTTGAATAGCTAAACTAATTCTTTGCGAGGTAGCTGCCAGCTCTTCGGTCTCCTGTGATGTCGACTAACCTTTTTACTATTTCCTTAAAAAGCCTTATAGCGTCAGGACCCCACGGACCAAGGGTCTGGACACCGAATGGGACAAAATCATATTCGGAGCCTATAGTTAGTACTTACATACAGTACTTGGATGTAAGTACTAAGTATTTCAACAAATTAGCACAAAACAATATTAAACTATACCTATAAACCTTCCTCTTGAATCACTCTATTTATTGATGAAAACCGCATTAAAATCCGTTGCGTAGTTTAAAAGATCTACGCGTTTAAACATACAGACAGCGGGAAGCGACTTTATTTTATACTATTGTAGGCAACACAGAAAACCTGCCATCTGTCACCCGTGAGTGGAGGTGTGACAGTGGTAGCGGCGTCGGACGGACGCAGCGAGAGTAAAAGATCGACGATATAAAAGTAATTAAGCGAGATATAAGTACTAGGTGATTAATTAAGCTAGATATAAACTAAGTGGATGTTACAAGTGTACCTGAATATAAGACTGTGGACATCGGAACTGCGTTTGATTCATATTAGGTTCATCCCAAGACTAATAAACCCGGATTGGAGGTTAAGTTGTTTATATCAGAAGATTGGATGTGATTCATGCCCAAAAATGCGGGTCTATCCTGGAAGATGTTAAAAGTGCCTGTACAAGACGCATAGCAACATATTTATTAGGTACTTATATCGGAAATTATATGAAGAAACCTACCTGAACGAATAACAAAGTGAATATGAAATATATACAAACTGCAATGGTGCTACACTATTACTTTGGGAGTACTTGAGTAGACCTGTATCGAGTTGGAGGGGTTGTCTCCAACGCAACTACTCAAGAGATTGGTTTGAGGAAAGCACCTTGCACTGTCTGGAACAAGCAGAAGTACGTAGGTCGATGGGTCCAATGCATCCATAGGTTGTATTGAAACGGTGAATCTGTGTACTTACCTTCTTACAGTGGATGTTCATTAAAGCATGGGTGGATATTAAGAGTGCCTAATGTTAGATTACTGCATCAAAATACCTAAGTAGGTATTTGATAAGTTACAATATTACCAATTGATACTTTTAGAACAGAGTAAGTGAAGGCTATAATTATTAATAGTAAGTAGATATCAGCATTATGACTTATTTGAGAGTTCAAAGTAAGGGATTATAGTTTTGTTCTGACGGCTTTAATGGATTATTATGTAGGGACATACCTAGCCCAAGATTTGATCTATGAAGTTATAAGTAGTATTAGTATTAATTTTAAGACTGGATGCAACGCACCGTAGTACTAACACCTTGTATTTTAAAATCGAAATAAGGTAATAAGTGATATGAAATACTTTAAACCAAATAGGCACCTACCTATATTAAAGTAGAATCAAGAAAACAATTAGATTATTATGTAGGTAAGTACTTGATACATGAGCTAGTGTAGAAATATAAAAAATAGAGTTTATTTGCTAGAATGTGGTACAATTTGGTCTTAAATCTGTTTTGATCTAACACATTCAACCAATAACTGAGTGTGCAAATTATTACCTATAGTACATTATCATAGCATAATAAAATGTGAAAATTTAGAATGAATATCTACTTAACTTTATCTATCTAGGAAGTAATGTTAACAATATAATTTTATTCAAGTCTTAATTTAAATCATTCAACAATCATTTTAAAAAAAGAAATATGTACATATGCTTTAGTTAAAAATAGAAATAATAATCTTACAATAACAACGGTCATATCTACATCAATGGGTCAATCAATGGTTTTAGTGCAAAATTTGGGTTATATACAGGGGTCTGATATAATCAAGTAGGTATGTACTTGATACTGGTGTCACTTAAATGAAATATTTCCGAGATTATTCAACTGTTACCATTTTTTTCATGTTTTGACAACTTTTCTGATGATGTCCACGACCCTGTGACCCCGACTTGACGATGAGGTCGACGAATGTGAGATGAACAAGTGGTTTTGGCCTGCATCTGTGGTGGAGAAGTGCACATAACCTTCAAGTTGTGATTGGAAGCAGTCATGTACCTGCATGGATCGGATAAGAACACAGTAACTCTTGGTGTGAGGCCTGTTGTAATGATACAAAAGAAAAAAAAGCCATCCCGGCCTGCCTCATTATGATGGAGGCTGTAACCTCAAGGTATTGTTATGTAATACAGTAATAAGAAGGTAAGAAACATCTGAATACTACTATGGTTAATTGAGGCAAATCTAGTTTACCTAGTAACTAAAATAAAGTCTTAAAACTTTGAATTGAATAGTCTCAATATGAGTAGTTATTCTTCTTTAATTAAATAATTACATACTTAACTATACACATAGTAATATTTTAGTACAATTTAAGGATAGAATGCCTGAAATATGTGTCAGGTGCATGTGTTTTCATTACCTACCATTTAATGTAAGATTTTTGGATTTGGGTCTATGGTAGGCATGGTATGGTTGTGAGAATGATAGACAGTGATAGGGAGACTAATAGAGTCGATTGCCAGATGCACCCATTGAATACCTATCTACCGACTGAATAGTCTGTATTATGTACTGACAGACATAGATCAACCCGCAGGCCCTGCATAATCAAATATGATTTGAGTTCTCTACTAAGCTACTACTGGACATAAAGAAAAGATTTTGGAAAATTAGACCTGGGGTGGATCAGCTAATAAATAATTAATTGGTCCACTAGATAAAGTAGGTAACATTGAACCTATTTTGAATCTGTAGGTTTACTTATTCGACCAAATTAGAGTTATTAGATTACTTTGAATACCTAGTAAGTATAGGGTATGAAATATCAGGTTTGAATTAATCTAACTATGTACATACCAGAAACAGAAAGACATACAACACTCATGCTCACGAAAGTAGCCATGTGGATGTTGGAATTTTATTTGATTCTTATACCAATAAAATTTATATTAAGTGCTAGTATGAACTTTTGTTCCGTTTGCTCACCCTTGTGGAAATTATAAATTACATTTGCTGCAACCACCATTTAAGGAGAGGTGAGGTTATGAAAGGAAAATCAATTGAATCATTATTATATTAACCTAAAGTGAATTTAACTGATCAGATCAGATGAAAATAAATAAATGGACTTGAATTAAAATATTTATTTATCAGCATAACAGTGGTTCTTTCAAATGTTCTTAGAGTTTTATAATTAAAAAAGGTAAAATTATGTGAGCTATCACATTCATATAAAGTCACTAGTAGCTGACATCCTCTTATACTAATAGATGACATGCATTCGTGATTTTTAGAATTTGGAAAATAAAAATAATAATAAAATAAAAACACGTTTCCACTTCTCATGCTCGTAAGGTTCTATTTTACGCAGGCTATAAGAGGACTAAAGTGCGTTTCATGCTGTTATACACAAGGTATTTAGAGGTAAACAACAGTCTCTCTGAATGACATATGGATGAGAAAGAATTTATGTAATTTCTATGGTGCCAGTGAACTTTTGCACTTGTATTGAGGTTGCGACCTATACCTACCTACAAACTCATTACAGCACCCTCATTTAATCCCTACTCTTTTCGGTCAATCTATAGATATGTACTTATAGTAATATTATATTGTTACATTTCCTCGCAATCGAAGTGAAAATCAGTGTTTATAACTCGGCTCAAGTGGCTTGTTTGGTGCCCTTGTTGTACAATCTGCTTTCATAAATCAAAGCCTTTAGGTACTTACTACCTCGGAAAAACACACACTGAACAACAGGTTAACTACCAAGTACATCATATTTACTGTTGTTATTATTGGATTGGCTTACCAACTTAATAGATGATACTATCTGCTGTAATAATAGAAATTAGAAAGAAATACTAAGTTACGAAGTTCAATTTTTATGTACGAGTAAAGGAAACTTTAAAACATGTGTCTCTAATAACAAAAGAGAGTTACGAAGGTGTTATTAAATGAAGCGGCAATGACTGTGGCAATGTTATGTATAACAGGGTCTGGATTGTTGTATTTCTTTATATAGCCTACTAACACATAATTTTATCATATCGTTGTTTCTCGGGTATAAATAATGCACGAATAATTCGATCTGTGACTTAGGTTTAGATCTGAAATAAGAAATGAAATTGTCAGTATACAGAGAAGTGTAAATCTTAACCTTGCAAGCCCCATCGGATAAATAGTGGAGAAACGGATTCCCTACCTTTACTGCCCAAATTTTGACTAGCTATTTGACTTTGGAAAAAGGAGCTTATGAGATGCATATTTTTACTAAATAAATAAATTATTAATATAATTATTATAAACAAAAGACGGATTTGTCTCTTGTGTGTGTGCCCTTAAATTATATTAAAATTTCAAACGAGTTGCACAATTATTATCACCTGCAGACATTACACGTAGGGCGATTGTCTAAAACCTGCATCAATCATTATTGGTCTGATTGGCTGAATTTGTGCGATTCTTGTTGCAACAATGCATTGTGGCCAATAGTGAGCGAGCATTAACCAATCAGAGATGATTGCGATCGTGACATTGTAGCTGTCAAACAACCGCGGTAGAGCCCACGGTGAACTAAAGATGTTTACTACTGTAGATACTCCACAAATAGTTGAGAATATCGATTTGAGTGTTGAGTTCAATAGTCTCGATAACTAGTCTTTCAAATCATTAATCAAATTACTGAAAGCCATAAAGCAAATTAAGAAGAAGATTAATCAAATGAGATATTAAGGGAGCAAACACTTAGCGGGTTTGCCATAAACGTTGACACTATAATATTCATTCTATTGACTGTACACAAATAATCGCTTCTGGTGGCTGTCTTGGGGAAGCTAATAAAAAAAAATGGTGTTTAATATTGTTATGATATAACGTGTCATTGTTATGAATGTGATTATTATTTTTAGACTCTAAACGAACTGACAACCAGTGAATAAGAGAAAAGGATACCGACTTATGTATGGACTTAGTCCTGGTGCGATAAGCGGTGATCCCTGAGAATATTAGAAACGAATACCGACTTATGTATGGACTTACTCCTGGTGCGATAAGCGGTGATTCCTGAGAATATCTGAAAAGAATACCGACTTATGTATGGACTTATTCCTAGTGTGATAAGCGGTGATTCTTGAGAGTATTTTATGATAACCTAACGAGCAAATAAGAGAGAAGAATACCGACTTATGTATGGACTTATTCCTGGTGTGATAAGCGGTGATTCTTGAGAGTATTTTATGATAACCTAACAAGCAAATAAGGGAAACGAATACCGACTTATGTATGGACTTATTCCTGGTGCGATAAGCGGTGATTCCTGAGAATAGTTGAAAAGAATACCGACTTATGTATGGATTTATTCCTGGTGTGATAAGCGGTGATTCTTGAGAGTATTTTATGATAACCTAACGAGCAAATAAGAGAGAAGAATACCGACTTATGTATGGACTTATTCCTGGTGTGATAAGCGGCGATTCTTGAGAGTATTTTATGATAACCTAACAAGCAAATAAGGGAAACGAATACCGACTTATGTATGGACTTATTCCTGGTGCGATAAGCGGTGATTCCTGAGAATAGTTGAAAAGAATACCGACTTATGTATGGATTTATTCCTGGTGTGATAAGCGGTGATTCCTGAGAATATTTTATGATGAACCAACCGGCAAATGAGAGAAAAGAATACCGACTTATGTATGGACTTATTCCTGGTGAGATAAGCGGTGATTCTTGAGAATAGTTTATGATAAGCCAACAAGCAAATAGGGGAAACGAATACCGACTTATGTATGGACTTATTCCTCGTGTGATAAGCGGTGATTCCTGAGAATATTTTATGATGAACCAAGTGGCAAATGGGGGAAAAGAATACCGACTTATGTATGGACTTATTCCTGGTGTGATAAGCGGTAATTACTGAGAATAGTTTATGTAATATAACTTGTCCCAATTGTGTCAAAGGTTGTCTATTTTATATGTTCCAAATGAGACATATTGTTATTGGAAAATTTAATTCATGTCCCAATTGTGACATACAGCAAGTGGAAATTTTTGATTTTGTAGCAATCGTGCCAAAGGAGGGCAGCATTGACTATAATATAGACCTAAGAATAAGGAATCAAGAATGACAAATGGAAGGTGGCAATACTGACGTAAACAATGGATCGTATTCCGGTGACAAAAGCTGGTCCCAGTAAGAACCAACAAACGAATTGGAAAACGGCTGACGAAGCGTCTGAAAAATGACGAACAATAATAGTCTGGTAAAACCTGATTCGATAATCCCGATGCGAGTGGACGGTGATCTTCAGTATGAACTTCAGCAACTGATCGGGTCGCGATGGTGACAAGAGGGAGTCTAGTTAATTTGATGGAAAACAAGCAGACTAATTCGGGGTCGGCAAGTGGAAAGGGTGTATCCTTTTTATTAATAATAATAGATTTATCTATAGAATAGAGGTACAGAAGTAGATATCATGGTTGGAAATCACTTTACCTGTTCTAGCAGATACTCACTAATGTTCAAGGGTTACTTAAATTCAAATTAAAGTTCTTATAATTGACGTATTCCGTAATGATATATTAATTATGTCTTGCTGAATTCGGTACGTAGTAGCTAGAAGTTGTATAGACCCTTTAAAGTAGATCTAAAATGACATGCTGATTGTAAATGCTAAATATCGGTTCATGTTAATGTACATCTTCGCAGTCACTCATTGTATTACGTTGATGTTTGGTGGAAACAGCACAGTAAAGAGCAAATTCTTAAATACTATTTCAAGTAACATCTATTCCAATAGACTATATAAGCAGTTCGCGCACGAAGACTTGCTTACTTCACTCGCTAGGTATTAATGTATGGATCGCTGATATGTTATTAAAGCGTATAAGTACACCAATGTATCACGAAATAATTTCCTACATCTTTGTCATTCATTTGTTACACACTGACACGAGACAAGCAACGGTGACCGATGCGGCAATTCACGGCTCAGCATGACGCTGGGTTGGTGCAGCGTTTGGTGCTGTTTGTCCTCAATCACCGTGTTCAAGTTAACCATATTATCATAAGAGGACGAGGGTCTCTGGCATCGTTCGTCCTTACGCGCTCAAGAATGTACAAGAATGGAAGTTTCCAGAAATCAGATTTTATTGTATGTTACATCAATTAAGTCTATAGTGCCATGAAGGACTCGTTGCTTGCGAGACAATAAAATGGGGCAACAAAACGCCGTCTGTTGCGCTCTCTATCGCACTTACGGGGCTTATGGTAGACACAGTTATGCATGCATCTGCCCCTAGTGCAAGGATGATATGGGGCATCACAGGTAACGAGTTTATAATAATACAATAATACCTTGGCTAACATCATTGTGACTTATTTTGTTATATTAATAATAGTATTTGTTGTGCTACAATCGAGATACAGTCAGAGGCAGTCGTCTCAGTTATTTGAAAATATAGGATTACATTTTACACATTGTAGATCTCATAGTGATCTGTACTGTGTGTATCATTATCAATTAGTGGATTCATGTTTCTTTAAATTTCTGGAATAATATGATTATTGGGGTCTCCTTAGAATACATTGTGGTTTGTTTCGATCTTAGTACTTATTAATAATAACAACTACATTTAACCATATTATTTATCTTGACTTCGTAGACATAGGTTCAATATTCAATAACTCAATTTGATAGGTAATTATCTTTTATTGTTATTCAAGTAGAGTACAAAATATGGTCACATAATATCTGTGCCGACATCTCTGCCTTTCTGGTCTGCAAAATTATTTTACAATCATTATTCATATACTTACCGATATTGCTTAGTATAATACTACATATATGCAATTAAAGATTGGCATATTGTTTTCTTATTATTTGTTTTACGTTACATACTTATATTGTAATATATATATATTTTTTTTTATTTATTTTTTTCAACGGTGTCAATCAGTAGGTACCACTTGAGAATAATTAAATGTCAATTCACGATAGTCAAATTGGTAATGCATGAAACACTACAAAGACATTATAATCAAGGTCAACTCATATCAAATATTCATCAATTGTATGAGAACATTGGATTATAAGATATTCTTTTAATTTATTTTTAAGTTTAAAGAAATTATGAAGTCTACAGAAGTAGTTAGGTTCATTAGTATATTGTAAAACTTTGTGATTAATTTTGTATAAAGTGTTAGTAATGGTCAATGGGATCCAACAACTCTTACCATATCTCTTAAAATGTATATACTAGTGAAAATATTGTAATTTGTGTTGCATTAGAGCATTATGTAGGATTAGAATTCATGTCATTACAGTGGTAAGAAGGAAAGGGCAAACAAACTTACTTTAATTGAAAACTGATAGTGACATTGTTTAAAATCATAGAGTACTTAGCACTCAGAATTCAAGTTGGTGATAATTCACTATCCTTCTTTTCTTTCCTCGTTGTTGTTTTGTTTAAGGTTGATTATATTTTATTCGCTTTAAATGCAAATTACCAAAGATGTTTTATAATTCTCATAATTAGTATTGCCACATTTGCCATGCAAATATTTATTCACGTATTACTAAATACAAATGCAAACTTGAAGAATATGTAGTTCAGAATAATATTTAAAAATAAAATTATTGATTTCACTATAATTTCCTTGTATTAAGTATTAACATAAATTGTGTTGATTTCAATATTTGATTATACTATTGTGAATTGGTTGTATACGTATATCACTAACAATAACTAGATCATACAATTTTCTTAATATCAAGCTTAAATCAGAATGACTTATAGTATTTACTATTTACTTATCTCAGTGTGATTTGTTGTGTATTTATAAGAATTAGACTTAAAGATGTTGATTGCAATGTACATAATGATTATTGATACCAGTATTTTGTAGGTCTCATTGGCACTTGTTTTGTGCACTTGTTAAATCTAACAATGTTAGCTTTGATCTGTTAGAGGAATTATTATACTAATCATATTAATTATAATATAGGACTGTTAAGGTATTCTATGTTGCTCCTATTGAGTTATGGGTATGAGGGCATTACCCTCGGTTGGAAGGCCGAGTGGTCAGATATGAGGACATATCTGGAGCAGGATGGACGACTGTAGGCAACACAGAAAACCTGCCATCTGTCACCCGTGAGTGGAGGTGTGACAGTGGTAGCGGCGTCGGACGGACGCAGCGAGAGTAAAAGATCGACGATATAAAAGTAATTAAGCGAGATATAAGTACTAGGTGATTAATTAAGCTAGATATAAACTAAGTGGATGTTACAAGTGTACCTGAATATAAGACTGTGGACATCGGAACTGCGTTTGATTCATATTAGGTTCATCCCAAGACTAATAAACCCGGATTGGAGGTTAAGTTGTTTATACTATGTAGAGATTTATTTAACAGTAGACAATTATTAGCTACATATAGGTATTTGATGACGCATCTACAACATGTCACAGATTCTTTTAATAATGTTGATTGCAAACCTTGGATGAATAGGTACCATAATATCTATGTTGCAAACGAATTAAGGCATGATTCGCTAACTATAGTCGTCGCGGCAGCAATGTAGCGGCAGCAATGTAGCGGAACATTGCTGCCTAGCTCGGAATGTAATCTACACTAATATTATAAAGAGGAAAACTTTGTTTGTTTGTTTGTTTGTTTGTTTGTTTGTACTGAATAGGCTCAAAAACTACTGGACCGATTTTAAAAATTCTTTCACCATTCGAAAGCTACATTATCCACGAGTAACATAGGCTATATTTTATTTTGGAAAAAATAGGGTTCCGTAAGATATTTGGGTTTTTCGGACACAAGGTGTAAAAAATCAACCAGAAAAGTTACTTATTTTGCGTACGCTGCCTAAACTATAAAAGATAGAACCATAAAATGTTCTAATTAATTGTAGATCTTATAAATATCTACAAAAAAGTCCGCGACACACTATACCCATCTATGTCGAGTGAGGCACAGCAACCATTTTTTTATTTAAAAATCTTGAATTTTTTTTGGACTACATTTAAACGCGTTTATTTTACTCATGCTATTAATCCTTATCAAAATAAATGATTTCATCACTAAGAACAGTTTATGGAGATAATGTGGCTAATTCCATTGTACACAATCTCTAAACTAAACTAAAATGGCACGCCTAAATCTATTGCTATCCCTTTCATAATGCTGCTCGCGGAAAAGGATGGCAATAGATGTAGACCTGTTAATTTAGTTTAGTTTAGAGATTGTGTTCAAGAGAATCGGCCCCATTTGGTCTTTGAATGATTAAAATTGGACGTTTGGTTTTGAAGTTATGGCGAAATTAAAATATTACGATTTCTGCTGCACGGCCCGTTGTCTACACTAATATTATAAAGAGGAAAACTTTGTTTGTTTGTTTGTTTGTTTGTTTGTTTGTTTGTTTGTTTGTTTGTTTGATTGTACTGAATAGGCTCAAAAACTACTGGACCGATTTTAAAAATTCTTTCACCATTCGAAAGCTACATTATCCACGAGTAACATAGGCTATATTTTGTTTTGGAAAAAAATAGGGTTCCGTAAGATATTTGGGTTTTTCGGACACAAGGTGTAAAAAATCAACCAGAAAAGTTACTTATTTTGCGTACGCTGCCTAAACTATAAAAGATAGAACCATAAAATGTTCTAATTAATTGTAGATCTTATAAATATCTACAAAAAAGTCCGCGACACACTATACCCATCTATGTCGAGTGAGGCACAGCAACCATTTTTTTATTTAAAAATCTTGAATTTTTTTTGGACTACATTTAAACGCGTTTATTTTACTCATGCTATTAATCCTTATCAAAATAAATGATTTCATCACTAAGAACAGTTTATGGAGATAATATTTGGTCTTTGAATGATTAAAATTGGACGTTTGGTTTTGAAGTTATGGCGAAATTAAAATATTACGATTTCTGCTGCACGGCCCGTTGTATTATATAAAGAGGTAATGTCGTTAAGTTTGTTTGTAGGGGGTAATCTTTAGAACTACTGAACCGATTTTCTTCGAAATTCTTTCACCAGTAGAAAGCTACATTATTCCTGAGTGACATAGGCTATACGGGATCTTTAAAAACCTAAATCTACGCGGGCGAAGCCGCGGGGATCAGCTATATAATATTATAAAGAGGAAAACTTTGTTTGTTTGTTTGTTTGTTTGTACTGAATAGGCTCAAAAACTACTGGACCGATTTTAAAAATTCTTTCACCATTCGAAAGCTACATTATCCACGAGTAACATAAGCTATATTTTATTTTGGAAAAAAATAGGGTTCCGTAAGATATTTGGGTTTTTCGGACACAAGGTGTAAAAAATCAACCAGAAAAGTTACTTATTTTGCGTACGCTGCCTAAACTATAAAAGATAGAACCATAAAATGTTCTAATTAATTGTAGATCTTATAAATATCTACAAAAAAGTCCGCGACACACTATACCCATCTATGTCGAGTGAGGCACAGCAACCATTTTTTTTATTTAAATATAATAATAATATTATAAAGAGGAAAACTTTGTTTGTTTGTTTGTACTGAATAGGCTCAAAAACTACTGGACCGATTTTAAAAATTCTTTCACCATTCGAAAGCTACATTATCCACGAGTAACATAGGCTATATTTTATTTTGGAAAAAAATAGGGTTCCGTAAGATATTTGGGTTTTTCGGACACAAGGTGTAAAAAATCAACCAGAAAGTTACTTATTTTGCGTACGCTGCCTAAACTATAAAAGATAGAACCATAAAATGTTCTAATTAATTGTAGATCTTATAAATATCTACAAAAAAGTCCGCGACACACTATACCCATCTATGTCGAGTGAGGCACAGCAACCATTTTTTTATTTAAAAATCTTGAATTTTTTTTGGACTACATTTAAACGCGTTTATTTTACTCATGCTATTAATCCTTATCAAAATAAATGATTTCATCACTAAGAACAGTTTATGGAGATAATATTTGGTCTTTGAATGATTAAAATTGGACGTTTGAGAGGTAATGTCGTTAAGTTTGTTTGTAGGGGGTAATCTTTAGAACTACTGAACCGATTTTAAAAATTCTTTCACCAGTAGAAAGCTACATTATTCCTGAGTGACATAGGCTATACGGGATCTTTAAAAACCTAAATCTACGCGGGCGAAGCCGCGGGGATCAGCTAGTATTATATAAAGAGGTAATGTCGTTAAGTTTGTTTGTAGGGGGTAATCTTTAGAACTACTGAACCGATTTTTAAAATTCTTTCACCAGTAGAAAGCTACATTATTCCTGAGTGACATAGGCTATACGGGATCTTTAAAAACCTAAATCTACGCGGGCGAAGCCGCGGGGATCAGCTATATTATATAAAGAGGTAATGTCGTTAAGTTTGTTTGTAGGGGGTAATCTTTAGAACTACTGAACCGATTTTAAAAATTCTTTCACCAGTAGAAAGCTACATTATTCCTGAGTGACATAGGCTATACGGGATCTTTAAAAACCTAAATCTACGCGGGCGAAGCCGCGGGGATCAGCTAGTATTATATAAGAGGTAATGTCGTTAAGTTTGTTTGTAGGGGGTAATCTTTAGAACTACTGAACCGATTTTAAAAATTCTTTCACCAGTAGAAAGCTACATTATTCCTGAGTGACATAGGCTATACGGGATCTTTAAAAACCTAAATCTACGCGGGCGAAGCCGCGGGGATCAGCTATGTCATATAAGCTTATGGAAATTGTATGGGGATCAGTAGTGCCGCGACAGGACTGTGACAGCGCTGTTGCGTGCAGCGTGGTTCGGAATCATACCTTTATACAAACGAACGCTGCATAATTTGACATAACAAACGTCTTAACCCGGCGCGGCGGGGCGATTGTCTAAAACCTGCATCAATCATTATTACAATCTCAATTGTTCTGATTGGCTGAATTTGTGCGATTCTTGTTGCAACAATGAGCAACAATGCATTGTGGCCAATAGTGAGCGAGCATTAACCAATCAGAGATGATTGCGATCGTGACATTGTAGCTGTCAAACAACCGCGGTAGGGCCACGGATCTTAATCGGACGGGTAGATTACCTACTATTGCAATGCTTTAAAGTTTAAACAAGGTCTAATAAACTATAGTCGTCGCAAAAACTCGCTGCCCGCTGTGCCCCGTTGTAAAGCAAACAATAAAGTCAAAGTCAAAACGTTTATTCAAAGTAGGTAAACGAATTACGCTTTTTGATAGTCGGTTTGCATTTGTAAGATGATGATATAGATAGTGGTGATAATTTAATTAATTAATGAAAAAAAATTAATCTATCTATACTAATATTATAGAGAGGTAATGTCGTTAAGTTTGTTTGTAGGGGGTAATCTCTGGAACTACTGAACCGATTTTGAAAATTCTTTCACCAATAGAAAGCTACATTATTCCTGAGTGGCATAGGCTATATTATATAGGTACACGCGGGCGAAGCCGCGGGGATCAGCTAGTAATTAATAATAAAAGAAGCTTTATTGCCCCGCGAATAATAATAATCCTAACAATACTAACAACTAAATTATAAGTTCAACTAACCAACTAACAAAACATAGATAATTTAAACTATTGTAAAATGTAAGGAATAAAAGGCTTTTTTATTTTTATTTTATTTTTTATTTTATTTTTATTTTTTATTTATTGCCCCGCGGGCAGCGAGTCTGTGCTACAAGTACGAGGATAACTAACTATAATATAGCTTTATAACTAAACAGAATAAATATAATAGTACTAACGTATCTAACCTACTTACCTACCTATGTAAATATTAATTGCTGTGCCCTGTTGCGATTATACAATAGGTATATTTTAAATTGGCAAGAAAATAATTTGAACTCCGTGATCTATTGAATTGTTATCAAATTAGGTATTCATTGCTCATTAAGTCATGTTGACACTGGTGTCGAAGTGGGTATTATGGCCTATCACATTAGTGACGCAGGAGGACCGTACATAGTTAACAATGGGCTGTAAGAAATATTGCACGGCATTTTATTAACTTTTTGTGTGGTATCGAGCCTCGAGTCCTTTAGCGCATAGTTTCCCTAGCGCGCTCTCCAACGTTCTCCATAAAAACCATCAATCTCACGTTCTAGAAACTAATCTGTGTCTGTGGTTTGCCAGATTTCCGTACAAATTGGTAGTTTTAACAGTATACCCTAGAGCCCGGTGTAACTTTGAAACTAGATATTTTAACGGAAATCTGGCAAACTACAGACAGATATTATATTAGTTCCTAGAATGTTCTCGTATCTACAATAATATCGAGTTGGATTGGTTGCAGATAAATTTTTTTTGCAAAAAAATTAAAAACCGATTTCAATACCTACACAAACACGAAAAATTAAAAAAAAAAATAATAATATTATACCGAATATATTATGTATACAAGAGTTAATATAGTTCCATAATAATATTTTTTGGGATAATAAAGAGATAGAAGACCCTCCCACTCCAAAATTAAAATGCCTGTAACTTTGTAAATCTTAGTTGGATTTTTATATTTTTTTCAGCGTACGTCATTATTTTTATACTAGTTTATAAATAAGTAATAATATTTATCAAATTCAAAAATAGGAAAATACCCAATTTCTCATTAAGGGGAAAGGAAGTGTCAAATCGCGAAAATGCTGTAAATTTGAAGAAAAAGATTTTCTTTCCTAAAGCATTAATAGCTATTAAATACATGTAATAAAAAACTTCAATTTGTGAAGATCATAATGACCTATATCACATTTGTTCAAATTATCCCGTTTTTTGAAGAATTGATGTTGAAAACATTGCTATGATCTACTTGTTTTGTTGTTTTTTTCTTTAACGGCTAAACGTGTTAAATTCAAACCATCACAAAACAATATGTTTAGGTTATCTTATCATTTTAAATTATTGGTTTTAAACTAAATGTATTTCATTTCTTAAATAATCTAAAACGAACGGAAATTATTCATTTTCTTGCAGGCGCTAAATCCTGTCAGTAGCCTTTTGGCTTTCATGGCGGGCGGAGCTGTGCGCATCCATTTCTTCGTAAAATTACGCTATAAACTTATTATTTTTGAATGAAAGTTGTGTTTATATGTACTGGTAATGGTTGAATAATAAAATAGGGATTTATTTATCTCAAAATGAAGCCTGCTCACTACTCAAATTTATTTTAAAATTATCGTAGTATTACGTACTAGTTGTGAGGTTGTCATAGATTATGTTGACAGACAGTAATATTTTCTAAGTAAGTATTATACCTATGTGTCAGATCCATATTTGAATTTCATTTCATTTAATTTCATTTCATTTGAAGTGGCAATGAGCGCTCGTAATTCGAAAAGCCAATATTATATATTTACAAAATACGATCCCAATTCCCAAGGTACTGGAATGGCGACCTCGCACCTGAAAGCGCAGCGTTAGAAGACCCCCTCTAGGTGGACAGACGAATCAAACGAGTCACAGGGAGCCGCTCGATTCAGGCGGTGAAAGACTGTGCCATGAGGAAGACCTTATTAGAGACCTATGTCCAACAGTGGACGTCTGTCGGTTGATGATGATGATGATGATGATTATTATGCCTTTCTTCTTCTTCTTCAATTTTGAAAAAAAAAATTTGAAAGCATCTGGCATAACCTGTTAACTTGAAGCCTTAATAATAATTATTAAGGCTATTTCAAATTAAATTGATATTTAAAACTAGATGATGCCCGCGACTTCGTCCGCGTGGATTTGGGTTTTTTAAAATCCCCTGGGAACTCTTGCGAGATAAAAAGTAGCCTAAGTAGCCTTCTCTGGGATATAAGCTGACTCTGTACTAAATTTCATCAAAATCGGTTAAACTGTTGGGCCGTGAAAAGCTAGCAGACAGACAGACAGACACACTTTCGCATTTATACTATTAGTATGGATTATAAGAAAAAGATTTATTGCCTCTCAGCCCTCTGAGAGACGTTAGGTTAAGTGAACATGAATTATGACAGTTCTGTGTTCTAGCGTAAGCTTTAGGTCTTCTGATAGCGTCAACAGTGACATTTCGGCTGCCTAAAATCCAAACCCTGTAAACGACATCAGACGAGATCGCAGGGAGATAATTTAATTTATTTTATTTTAAGACTAAGTATTTTCAGTAGATTTTCTAGTAGTTAGACTTTGTTAAAACATGCAGAAAAAACATTATTGTATGCAAAGTATTTTCCTTGCAAACATTTAACATGTACCTATAGTACGTGACAGGTCGAGATGGCAATCGGGGTGGGGACGTCACCCGCGCTATCACGCACCGGGTTAGCGTGGGGGCTGTGCGGGTCTGCGGGCCTTATACCCCGATTTCCATCTGTCATTTTCTCATCATTCATCTCGCGTACTATAGAGCTTATTGCCTTTCCTATTCTTACTTTTAATGCATTATTAAACGTCTTTACTGTTTTGATTTGGATTTTAGATCATGGGTTATGTTTTTAAAATGGTCACAGCGACTTACTAGGCTTTGAATTGGTTTTCTCATTGTATAAGGTGCACTTACTATATATAGCCTGCGACAGGTTGAGAGGGTAATCGGGATATGGCAAGGGGACGCGCCGTACACCCGCACGTCATAAGGCGCACGACTGCACCTGGTTAGCGCAGGAGCTGTGCGGGTATACGAGGCGTTCCCTCCCCGATTACCATTTTTTCAACCTGTCGCGTACTGTAGGTTTAGACTTTAGAGGTATCAAAATTTCTGTTATATGGAAAACCAGAGGATGCCCGCGACTTCGTCTGCGTGGATTTAGGTTTTTAAAATCCTGTGGGAACTCTTTGATTTTCCGAAATAAAAAGTAGCCTATGTCCTTCCCCGGGATGCAAGCTATCGCTGTACCAAATTTCGTCAAAATTGGTTGAACGGATGGGCCTTGAAAGGCTAGCAGACAGACAGACAGACCGACGGACGGACAGACAGACAGACCGACGGACGAACAGACAGACACACTTTCGCATTTATAATATTAAGTAGGTATGGAGTATAGATATGGATGTGGAAGTATAGATTTTAATGCTGTTTTCCTTACAATAATGGGAGATACTATTGAAGTAAAAATTATGACATAAGATAACGATTTTTCAAAAAATGTCATTTACTGGGTTTCGATATGGGGCGGTCGGTTTAATCAGGTTCTAGGGTAAAAGACTCAAGTGAATGAACAAATCACAGGTTTTTACCATAAATAAAAACTACCAGGAATTAAACCAGCTGATACAAATTTTTATGAATAAGAGTTTTTAAGGGTTTCCGTACCATAATCGTAAAAACCAGCCAAGTGCGAATCAGACTCGCGCACTAAGGGTTCCGTACTTCAATCGTATTTTATCGACATTTTGCACGATAAATCAAAAACTACTTACTAGATCTCGTTCAAACCAATTTTCGGTGAAAGCAAACTTTCATGGTAATATCATCATATTTTTTTTTTGTTTCATCATTCTAGTATTTTAGAAGTAACAGGGACACACACACACACACACACATTTTACCACTTTGGAAGTGTCACGCAAACTATTCAGTTTGGAAAAAAATTATATTAGAAACTTCAATTTCATTTTTAAAGACCTATCCATAGATAACCCACACGTATGGGTTTGATGAAAAAAATTTATTCAGTTTCAGTTCTAAGCATGGGGAACCCCCAAAATTTACTGTTTTTTTCTATTTTTGTGTGAAAATCTTAGTGCGGTTCACAGCATACGTCTACTTACCAAGTTTCAACAGTATAGCTCCTATAGTTTCGTAAAAAAGTGGCTGTGACATACGGACGGATAGACAGACAGACATGACGAATCTATAAGGGTTCCGTTTTTTGCCATTTGGCAACGGAACCCTAAAAATGGAACCCTTATGGTTCGATTTGCTCCGTCCTTCCGTCTGTTTGTCTATCACAGTCGATTATTTCCGTAAGAGTCGGTTCCCACTTGTCGGTTGTCGGGCCCGGATTTTAATCGGATGTTCCAGTGGCAGAACATTTTATATGATGCACGCTTGACTAAAACCGATTTTGTGTTGGCGCCGACAAGAAATGTCGGGTGTTTTGCCAGCCCTCTACGTTCGGAATAAAATCGTGTCGGATTTTGCTCGCCTATGAGTAAGTATGACGCTGTTTACAAAGGTCCTAAGTGACTTATAAACTACTAGGTGATGCCTGCGACTTCGTCCGCGTAGAATTAGGTTTTTTAAAAATCAATCGTCAACTGTAGGTGTTACGTTACAATTGACGGTATACGACAAACATTTACTACTTTTGCCTCTATTCTCTCTCTCCCTCAGTCGAGTTTTTTTTGTTTTTTGATCTTTAATATAGAAGGAAAACGTGACTGACTGACTGATCTATCAATGCACAGCTCAAACTAATGGACGGATCGGGCTGAAATTTGGCATGCTGATAGCTATTACGACTACGACGACGATAGGTATATACCTATCGTCGGCGTAGTCGAGTAATATATATATATATATATATATTACTATTATGGATTGTATATATATTGATATTTATAATAGATATGTATATGTATGATAGTTATGTATGTATTACTGAAATAGTTAGGTACTTATTAATTAATTATATTATATTGTTTTAACTACTTCATTTTTCTGTATTGCGTGTAAGTACTATCCAACACACCTAGTTTCTCCTTTCACCAAAGGTTGCCTGGTAGATTGCTGTGAGCAATAAGGCCGCCTTTGCATACAATCTTTTTTTCGATTTAGTTTCTTTGTCATGTTATGTAATATTTTTTATGTGCAATAAAGTATTTCTATCTATCTACGACGTAGGCATCCGCTAAGAAAGGATTTTTTGAAAATTCAACTCCTAAGGGGGTGAAATAGGTGTTTGAAATTTATGTAGTCTACGCGGACGTAGTCGCGAGCATAAGCTAGTCTTATATAAATTCTATTTGTGAAACTTGTCATCAGCTTCAATTTTCTTCTGTTCTTATCAATTTACTTTTCCAATTAGCTGTAAGTTTTCCTGTTAAATAAAAAAATATAAGTATAACAATAATTAATACCGCGCATTATTTTTGCTCTTTTTGATTATTAAATAATTTATGACTATAATATAGATACACAAAATAATAAAAAAATACTAAATGATGCCCGCGATTTCGTGGGCGTGGATTTAGGCTTTTTGAAAATCCCGTGGGAACTCTCTAATTTTACGGGTTAAAAATTAGCCTTAGCAGACAGACAGATACACTTTCGCATTTAGTAACCAACTTCCAAAAAGGAGATGGTTCTCAATTCGGCCCGTTTTTTTAAATGTATGTACACCGATTTTTTCGAGGTTTCGTATTCGTTCATTTACTGGAGTCCTTTACCCTAGTACGTTAAAGTACTAAAAGTGCGTGTTAGTAATTAGTATCAGCTGATCAAATGTCAATAAATTGCGCCAAAACCAAACGCCAAAACAAAAATTGCTAGTTTCAAGGTGAAACGGCAACTGTCATTAGCGAATGCAATGGCCTTAAGTGAAATTTGTATATCTAATTTCTTTTGAGAATAAAATTCTTTAACCACATATTCTAATGAGAACTTTAGAAATTAAGTTTGTAAGGAGCGCACTATTCCTAAAAAAGGGATGCTGCCTCAAATTTATTTATTCGCATTTTAAAATATGGTTAATGATTATTATCAAGGGTAGGTACTAGGTACCTAACATTTTCTTCCTCGAATCATCTGAGCGCGATTTGTAGGGCTTCTTAATAATTAAAAATCAATATTCCTACTTATTTACAACCTACTCATCTACACTAATATTATAAAGAGGTAAGGTTTGAAAGTTTGTTTGTAGAAAGGAATCTCTGGAACTACTGCACCGATTTTGAAAATTCTTTCACCACTACGAAGCTACATTATTCCTGAGTGACAAAGGTAATATATTTTTAATCAACAGAATTTTCAGAATAGGATCATTAGTTCTGGAGATTACCATGCAAACCAGACTTGTTGCAGATGCCGATATTTTGACATCCGCGGACGCGGATGCGAATTATTATAAGTTCAGATCCGCAGATGCGGATGTCTGAATTAATGCGAATGATCCGCATTTGCGGATGCGAATATCTGTAACACCCCTGTTGGGTACCACTGTACACTTTTTGATTGGTTGGCAAGGCACGCGCCTCTCTGGCCCCGCCCTCTTTCTTTGCAGGTCGTTAGTTGTTTCAAATATGAATCCGCATCTATAAAAGCTCCGCACTAATTGATGCGGATGTCCCGCATTTTCGGATGCGGATGCAAATATACGTAATACCCGTGTCCTGATACAAACTAACATACCTCTTTAAAATATTAGTATAGAATATAGATATAATTATATCAAGGGTAGATATGTCATAATATTGTCTCTTGCGTTAATTTCAGATGCCTGCCTGAGCAAAAGGGGCCCGCAGCCCGGGCACATCTTCCTATTCGACATGCAGGGGGTCAAGTTAGGCCATCTCACTCGAGTCAGCTTATCGTGAGTAACCTTACGTTTGAGACTAGGTATAATAATATTCGTTATCTGGTTAATATTTTGACGGGGCATATCCAGCAGATTTTTTTTCGAATGAAAAAATCGGTTGAACGTATAAAATGTGCTACTATGCGATCAAAATAAAAATAGTACCTAATGATTTGAGCCTTTCATCTATCATTATAATATTTTAATTACATATCATCCATCCATACTAATATTATAAAAGCGAAAGTGTGTCTGTCTGCCTGCTAGCTTTTCACGGCCCAACAGTTCAACCGATTTTGACAGAATTTGGTAAGTAAAAAGATAGCTTACATCCCGGGGACGGACATAGGCTACTTTTTATCCCGGAAAATTGAAGAGTTCCCACAAGATATTAAAAACTAACCTAAACCCACGCGGGCGAAACCGCGGGCATCACCTAGTATTTCGTAAGTGCGAAAGTGTGTCTGTCTGTCTGCTAGCTTTTCATGGCCGCCATTTTCGTTTAACCGATTTTGATGAAAAATTTGGATCGTCTCGATCTTGTAACCCAAGACTACTTTTTATCCCAGAAAATTGTAGATTTTCCGCGGGATTTTTTAAAAACCTAAATCCACGCGGGTGAAGTAGCGGTCATCTTCTAGTGTTTATAATAATTTTTTTAAATTAGTGAAATAATGTAGAAAAAAATGTTATCGATGCAAAGTATTTTCCTTGCAAACCGTACTTTTAAGTGACAGTTGACAGGTTGAGGTCATTGACGTTCCTATTCTTACTTAATCGCATTGTATGTTATTATAAAATTTAATTGTCTACATTTGTACCAAAGCATGTCTTGTATCTTGTATCGTAATCTTAAGTCAAGACGCAATTTGTTTCCTGATGCGTCAAAAAAAAACTGGGGACCTTAGCGTTTAAAAAAAGAAGCTTTTGTGTGGCAGCTAGGAAGTAGGAAATACTCGCTTCGGTTCAGATGCTCGAGCCAACCTCTAGCCTCTCGACTCTCGAATCTCTCGAGACTCGATTGCTGCTAAAAAAACACCTGGCCAAGGGCGTGTCGGACTCGCGCACGAAGGGTTCCGTACCATCCTAATCCTAATAATATTATAAATGTGAAAGTGTGGATGTTTGGATGTTTGTTACTCAATCTCGCAAAAACGGCCGAACGGGTTTGGATGAAATTTGGAATGGAGATACTCGTAGATTATACCCTGGATTAACACATAGCCTATGTGTTAATAACTTTTAATCCCGGAAAATCAAAGAGTTCCCACGGAATTTTTAAAAAACCTAATTCCACGCGGACGAAGATGCGGGCATCAGCTAGTTATCTATAAAACGAACAAAAAAACCACATTTGTTGTATGGGAGCCCCCTTGAAAATTAATTATTTTATTCTGTTTTTTAGTATTTGTTGTTATAGCGGCAACAGAAATATATCATCTGTGAAAATATGTCTGCGGCGAACAGAACACGGTTCATGAGATACAGCCTGGTGACAGACGGACAGACAGACTGACGGACAGCGGAGTCTTAGTAATAGGGTCCCGTTTTACCCTTTGGTTACGGAACCCTGAAAACAGCCGCTTAGCTTTAGCAAAATAATACCTAATTTTTTCTTTGGGTTTTATACTGTTTTTTCCAACGAAACCAAAGTAAAAACCATAATAATTATTTTCTTATGTAAATCCTTGTTTATTGAAAGATACAAAGACGTTAAGTAGATACGGATAAGGGGAAAAAATGACATAAAAAATTGTTTAAACATAAAAATAACAAGATAACAAAAAATAACACTCCTTTTTGAAGATTCGCAATCATTAAGTAATTTATAAGTAGGTAATAAGTACTTAACTAAGTTTTATTTTAATTGAAAAACCGGCCAAGTGAGAGTCAGGCTCGCGCACCGAGGGTTCCATAGTACAGTCGTATTTTTTTCAACATTTTGCACGATAATTCAAAAACAATGATGCATAAAAATAAATAAAACTATGTTTTAGAATGCACAGGTGAAGACCTTTCATATGATACCCCACTTGATATAGTTACTTACTTCGAAAATTGAAAATACTAATTATTAGTTCATCACCACAATTTAATATTTTTTGTGTGTTCTAACCCTAAATTCACGGTTTTCAGATTTTTCCCCAAATGTCAGCTATAAGATCTACCTACCTGCCAAATTTCATGATTCTAGGTCAACGGGAAGTACCCTGGAGGTTTCTTGACAGACAGACAGACAGACAACAAAATGATCCTATAAGGGTTCCGTTTTTCCTTTTGAGGTACGGAATCCTAAAAATAAAAAATTAGGTAGATATAAGTAGGTAGGTAATAGTTTGAAAGGTATAAATATTTATTTATATTTTTATGTATTATACCTATGTTTGAATAGCTTTCAAAAGGACAGACAAAGGTAAAGAATGCGCAAAATTATAAGTATCATGCTTGCCGCTTTATTTTTGTACATTATTTAACGTTAATTAAAAGTATTTTTGGAAGAAGCACTTAAGTACCTAATTTCCATTATTAAAATTTTAATTTTTGCTTTATTAAGTACCTACCTCCATTAATTTAAATATTGAATCATGATTGAATATTCTTACCTACTCTTTGTACATACATAGTACATACAGTGATTTTTAAGTTAGGTACCTACCTATATAATAAATTGAAAACCAACCAATTTTAACAAAATATGGAAAATATAAATTTATCTATAATATAAAACTGAATCACTAAATGTGTTGGTCATCGCAAATCTCGAGAACAGCTGAACCGATTTCGCTAATTCTTTTTTTTTATAATATTCCTTGAAGTACGAGGATGGTTCTTACGGAGAGAAAAATTTAATTCAACCTCCCTCCCAATTTTCTAAACTCCACCCGAGCGAAGCCGGGGCGTGTCAGCTAGTATATAATATATAAATATGAATCGCTAAAGTTGCTGATCGCAAATCTCGAAATCAGCTGAACCGATTTTGCTAGGATGGTTCTTACGGAGAGAAAAATTTAAAAAATTTGAATCGACTGTTAGTCGGAACCTACAAAGTTCGCCGGGGCAGCTAGTATTTAATAAATTTTATTTGTACGTTTTTATTTGTTTTAGTGTTGTAAAAATTGCTTGTTACCCATTCAATTTTACCGATATATCCCGTTTTCGATTTGCTGCACAAATTTTTACTTGTGGCATTTACATATTATTATTATTATGTTTCTATACCAAATCTATGGCGCATATAATATATAAATGTTTTTTAAATACTATGTATTTATATTATACGTTTTATAATTTAAAGATCTTTCTTAAATATATGAAATAAATCTTTTGGATTCCTATCTTAGTAGTCCATATATCTACTCTTCAAAATGCGAAAGTATGTATCTGTCTATATGTCTGCTACCTTTTCGAGTCTCTGTTGTTCTTGTTTAAAATCTTAACGTCAAGCAATACGGTCTGTATTTCATTGGTGTATATTCGGTTTTAGTCGGCGTTGGGTTACGCTTTTCTGCACCAACGAATTTTGCTGATGCGACTTATAAAAGTAGTATAGTACCGTAGTGGTATAATATAGTGCCCGGCAAACAACTTGGACCTGCAGCAGCGTAGTGGGAGAAAGTAGGCGAATCCGGGAAGCGCAAGATGACGTATCAACCAATCACATGCACTCGCGCTGATTGATCAACCAATCGCGTGCTACCGCCATTCGCCAGCTAATTCAATACCCCAGTTGTTTGCTAAGCACTGTACCTGGAGTGATTGATCGTTCACGTGCCCACTGCCCTAATTGGGTATTTTTTATTACTTTATTATAAACTAGAATAAAAATAATGACGTAAACTGAAAAAACTAATTAAATCGATCAAATAACAAAAAGTTATAAGCATTTAAATATTTCTGATTAGACAGAGATAGCGATACAGCAGTTTGACGTCACACCTACTAATGCCATAGTAGCTTCGTGCGGTTTCATACAAAGGAGATGGTCAAAAGTTGTATGGAGGCGTGCCCCAGAATGTACAGAGATGATATATCTGCTGATGATAGATATTTAATAGTAAAAATCTTCTATTTTAAGAAAAAAAAAGTCGCATGTTGTTTTGCAGTCGTGGTATTAAGTTCATGATAGGCATAGTTCAGCCTGGGGCAAATTCTGTCCACCTCGTTTTGCGAGAAAGGGATAGAAGACCCTCCCACTCCAAAATTAAAATGCCTGTAACTTTGTAAATCTTTGTTGGATTTTAATATTTTTTCAGTGTACGTCATTATTTTTATCCTAGTTTATAATAAAGTGATAATATTTATCAAATTCAAAAGTAGGAAAATACCGTATTGCAGGACTCTGCGCAAGTTCTTCCAGTACGTGCAGGAGGCGATGCCGGTGCGCATGCGCGAGATACACGTGTTCAACTCGGAGCCCATCGTCGACAAGCTGCTGATGCTCATACGCCCATTCATGGACAAGAAGTTCTTTGACATGGTAACATCGATTTAATACGATCTTTCAAATTAGCCTAGTGGTTACGACGTCCGCCTTCTACTCGGAGGTTGGGGGCTCGATCCCGGGCACGCACCTCTAACTTTTCGGAATTATGTGCGTTTTAAGTAATTAAATAGGTATCACTTGCTTTAAAAGTGAAGGAAAACATCGTGAGGAAACCTGCATGCCTGAGAGTTCTCCATAATGTTCTCAAAGGTGTGCAAATGTCTTCCAATCCGCAATGGCCAGCGTGGTAGACTATGGCCAAAACCCTTCTCACTCTGAGAGGAGACCCGTGCTCTGTAGTGAGCCGGCGATGGGTTGATCATGATGATGATGGTGAAGCTTTCACATCTCCAAAAATCTTCTAAAGTTTGTTGCTTATGTGAAGAAAGTATTTCTATACTTTCTTCCACCAACGGTTCTCCGTTCTTACTCATAATTTGGCCCATACGATCGACTTCTTAAATCGACCCAATTTTCAATAGCATTTCTATCTTTACAGATAAAGTTCCACCACAAAAACGAGGACCTGGAGAAGTTTTACGAGACAGTGGTCCCCCGAGCAGCTCTACCCCCCGACCACGGGGGAACCCTTCCTGACACCCAAACCCTGCACAAGAAGTGCATGCAGACCCTCAAATCCTTGGAGCCATATTTCCGATCTGAAGAGGAACAGAGGATCAACGCTTTGCCGGATAAGAAAAGAGATAAAGCCATGGAGAAGGCTTTCAAGAATTTGGAGATAGATTAGAGTGCAATAGAAGCGCCGTACAGTTCGTTTCAGGTAAAGAGAGCTCTGGCTGTAGAGGGAATGTGAGGGGTATATCACATACCAATAAGAGCTAGCGCGCACCCCGGTGACGCTGTAGCGGCCAGTAGGACCTACGCAGCATAGTCAATCCGAAACGACACGGTGCGGTGAGTTGCGGTGCGTTTTAAAATCCGCAAGTTTGGATATTAATTTATCAAAATCTGGCGCGGAATTAATTCCGTAGTGCGCGCTATGTAGGTTTTTATAGTTCACAGATTTTGCGGGAAAAAAACGTACTGAAATTTACCGTGGTATGCACTAGCTCTTAAGAAATGCATCAAAAAGAGTGGCCTTAATCATTCGATCTCACTGATACAAATAGTCCGTACAAAATGACTACTCATGCGCCATTTTAACTCTATGGATCAGCTGTCATGTCAAAAGTACGGTTCACCTTCAAAATAAGGGCTAAAATCGTACGTTTGACATGAATTTCATGTCACAAAAAGTTAAAATGGCGTGTGAGGAGTTATTTTACGCGTTATACCTTTGTATATTGTGTGAGTCAGACGAAATGATTAGCGTTGCATCGTTTTGATTCGTTTCGTTTTTTGTTTCATTTTGATACAGATCAATTACTCATGGCAAAGGTACCAACATTCTTTGTGCCTCACTTTGAACCACTAAATAAATCAATCCCACTGCGTTAGTGACTCTTTCTGGTCAGAACTCTTTTTTCGTGATGCCAGCTGTATAATGTTCTTAATTCTGTGACAGTACTTAGGTGTAATTTTTTTTCCTGAATGTCCAAAACAGTAGGTAACTAGGTAATATTAAAGAAATAAGTAGGTTTATGATTACTATACATTAACGATTGAAATTAAAATAATCTATCTGTTATCGGTCGGTAAGTTACTTAACAACACTGTATTTGTCAAAAATTGTATGGCCTTAAGATTTTTCCAATGAGCAACTTGGGTATAATGCGTAAAAAAAACCGGCCAAGTGCGAGTCAGGCTCGCGCAATGAGGGTTCCGTACTACAGTCGTATTTTTTTCGACATTTTGCACGATAATTAAAAAACTATGATGCATAAAAATAGTACAGGTGAAGACCTTTCATATGATACCTCACTTGATATAGTCACTCACTTCGAAAGTTGAAAATAGTAATTATTAGTTCATGACCACAATTAAATTTTTTTTGTGTGATCTAACCCTAAATTCACGGTTTTCAGATTTTTCCCCAAATGTCAGCTATAAGATCTACCTATCTGCCAAATTTCATGATTCTAGGTCAACGGGAAGTACCCCGTAGGTTTATTGACAGACAGACGGACAAACAGACAGACAACAAAGTGATCCTATAAGGGTTCCTTTTTTCCTTTTGAGGTACGGAACCCTAAAAATGACTCCTCACGCGCCATTTTATTTGTATGGGTCAACTGTCATGTCAAAAGTACGGTTCACCATTAAAATAAGGACTAAAATCGTAGTTTTGACATGAAATTCGACACAAAAAGTTCAAACGGCGCGTAAGGAGTCATTTTTTACGGACTATAAGTAGGTAACCTTAGATTATGGATTAAGTAACTATTTACAGATTACGGATAGATTATTTATTATTAATTTCGGCCGTCAATCTCAATGTCCATGACATGACAGATTAGTTTAGTGATTTTCGAATCCTAAGATACGGGTTACCGGTTTAATTGATCGATTCCATTTTCAACTTTTTCTAGGAGTTATATTATCAATCGATGGATAGTCTGTGATATAGATGATGCAGATAACAAACGGGAAATAATGTAATTTGGATGGAGTACAATTAAATTTATTTCCTTGATAATTTAAAATAGGCTTTAGAAATTTAGGGTACTTATTAGAAGCCAAAGCACCGCTGTGCGTTAGGAGTACCACTGCCTCAATCATAACACAAGTCAATTGTAGTGATGTTACATCATTACCATAATTATGGTAAAACCATTTAGCCAAATTTATTTTTCATAGAAAAATATGGATGTAGAATGAAAATTATGCTTTGGATTTATTGAAAATTCATATAAATAAATTTAATTACTATTCCTGATTACTTTTATAGCTTAAATATTATATAAAGTACTTAAAAAAGAGGTTTTGGTTACTATACTAGGTGATTTGAGTTTTTTTATAACGTTTTCTAGGTATTTTGAATCTTGTACTCTAAAGGAGGACTACACACCAAAATTATGGTAACAGTATTGAGAAATATTCTTAATATAATTAAAATATACAAGTACAAAATACTATAATATTATTAAATGAATTTTTATTTTATATTGATATAAATATCAATTTAGTGAAAATTAAGTAGGTACTATTTAAAAAATGTGTAATGGCTCGTACTTAACATTTGCAAATCTTATAAAATTCTGATGATGTATATCGATATTTTTGGAAACGAGAAAGTTTTAAAAAACAAATTTTATTGAACATATTTGTATTTTAAGGTTGTAGAATCAGTAAAATCATTTAAAGTGCTAAATATAAACGTGCTCAGTTCTTAAGCGATACTAACATGCTAAAATTAATAATATTTCTGCACCGGTGATAATTCGCCTTAAATTTAAAAAAATTATAATATTGTATATAAACTAGTTCATACTAAAGTAAAAACTTTTTTCCATGATTACTCTGCGTACTAAGTAAAAACTCAGCCATTTTATCTCTAATTAACAGAGCTTAGGTATATAAAAAGAGAACAACAAATTAGCAAGCGAACGGTAGAGTAACAAATCACCTCTTAGTGGCTGATTTTTCTTCATTTGGCGCGCAGAGTACAGCCAGCAGCGTTTAATGATTCGTACGGCCGTACTCAGAGTCGCTTAATCGTTACTAAAGTTTAGTTAAAACGAGACAGAGCTATATATCTTACATAAATCTGTCTCGTTTTAACTCAATCTTAAGTAACGATTAGCGCCTCTGAGTACGGCGCGCGGTCAGAAATATAATTCATGATTTCCATGCAGGTATATGGGACTCCGGTAAAAATAATATTATGTAACTACTAACTATAGTTTTGTTGAATTGGGAACCTGTGAAAGTATTTCACACTGTGTTATATTAGTTGCTAATAGAGTATTCTTGTAAGTATATTGTAGAAAATGCACTATTTTTCTTTAATAATGTAAAAGAATATTTTTGTGTAATAATTAGTATTTTTTGTCATAATTCCTCACTTCAGATATATTGACAAGTGCCAATATGTACTGGTGTGAATTTTTCACCGTTTTTAATTTTGAATTTGTTTTAAATATTGTAATAATATATTCCAAAAAACAATGTAAGTAATATTGTTAATACATTTATGTCAAATTAAAATTGAGATAGATGGTGATGGTTAATAACTTTTATCAAAAATCTTGTCTATCCGAGTGGACTTGTTTCACGTAAACCTAACTTCAGTATTCTAAGGCATTAATTTTTTAAGTGTGTTTACAGATTAATGTGATAAATATTTTAAAAATAAGTACAATTTTTTTGGTTCCAAGAACCACAAGACATTTAGGGGGTTATTTAGCGAAAATAAAGATTTATTTGCGGTTACATTTTGTTTTATTGGAGCCTCGCCTTTTTTTTAAAGTACATCAGCCTATTAAAATGGAAATAGAAGTTAAATCATTTTAAATAGATTAGTATTTTTTAAATGGAAATGGCAGGAAAATTATTTTAAATAAAAATATTATTAATTTAATGACAAGTCGACTACAATCTATATGAATCTACGAGTATAAACATCTCTCACGACCGCCACCTCAGTCACGGTACTTGATTACATTTTTCTTTATAGATTGTAATTTGAACAAATTCATCAGTAAAGCGAATAAATTAAGTCTTTACGGTGTAAGTACTAAGTTTTGAATAAAAAATCGGTACTTAAACCGTTACAATATATAATCGACTAATCGGTAACTGCTGCGACCCACCTCACTAGCTAGTGGAGAGTCGACGAGAGCTGTCATGTCAAAGTTGTCAGACAAAAATAACCGTCGTTTTGCACCTGCCGTGTTTATAAGCGAAGATTAACAATAAAATTATGAATGAAAAGTGTTAAATTTATCAAAAATTCTTATTGCGAGTGGATATATTATACAAATTTTATCATCGTATGTAAAAAAAGTCGGAGCTAAAGTGTTAACATCGCTTTAAATGGGTAAGTTACTTGGTACAAGAAAGCGTTTGTAAAAAATATATATTGTGTATTAATTTTACTGCTATATGTGGTTTGACTACGTTTATCAGCTTGAAAGAATCACATAATATCTTAGTTTTAGTAACAATGTGCTGGTTTGATAGCGTTTTAATATAATCTTTGTTCAAATAAGAAGCTGTTTTACTTGAGTCATACAGTAAGTAAATTAGTTTCTTATTATTCTCAGTTCACAAGTACTCGGGTCTCAACAATACTCTAAAAGTCTAAACCAATATTGATAAGTTACTACACCTGCGAACATGTAATCCATCCAAAAGCGTTGATATAATATTGGGAAGTGTCTAGCCGACCGACCGACAGAAGGCAAATTTATTTTTATTGGAGTAGAATAGGTACAAGAGGAAGATAGAAATACTCATATGAAGATAGAATTTATGTAGATTTAGAGATAAAATTAATAGTCATTTCATCATCATCATGATCAACCCATCACCACTACAGAGCACAGGTCTCCTCTCAAAGTGAGAATGGTTTTGGCCATAGTCTACCACGCAAAGGTGTGTGAAGTCTGCCAATCCGCACTTGCGGATTGGCAGACTTCACACACCTTTGAGAACATTAAGGAGAACTCTCAGGCATGCAGGTTTCCTCACGATGTTTTCCTTCACCGTTAAAGCAAGTGATATTTTAATTACTTAAAAACGCACATAACTCCGAAAAGTTAGAGGTGCGTGCCCGGGATTGAACCTCCGACCTCCGATTGGAAGGCGGACATCCTAACCACTAGGCTACCACAGCTTCATTTGATTTCAGTATGCCATGGAATCAGTAGACAATAACAAATTTGAAGTGAAATCATCTAAGAGAAAAATAGAGACTGGGCCAAATGTGTATCTCAACCCCGCACTAGACCTCCTGGTGAACGAGGACCCCATGTGCAACACAGCTATGGAAATCACCGCTGTCAAGAAACGCAAGAGGACTAAAAGTGATATTGCTGCATTTGAAAATACTGCTTTGGATCTAGGTACTTTATTTCATCTAAATATATAAAAGAAAAAGGTGACTGACTGACTGACTGACTGACTGATCTATCAACGCATAGCTCAAACTACAGGACAGATCAGGCTGAAATTAGGCATTGTTATGACGTAGATGTCCGCTTAGAAAGGATTTTTGGAAATGAGGGGCGTAAAATAGGGGTTCGAAATTTGTGTAGCCCACACTAGCTAATTCAAATATATTTTTTCACAAATTATTTTCAAAATGTCAAATGCCATAGCAAAAGGAGGAAAAAAGGAACCCTCGATCACTTCGTTGTCTGTCTGTCTGTTAAGAAACCTATAGGTATCCCATTGACTTAGAACCATGAAATTTGGCTGGTAGGTACATCTTATAGCACACCTAAGGTGAAAAATCCAAAAATGGTGAATTTATGGTTACATCACGAAAAAAAATGTGTAAACCTAATTAGTATTTTCAATTTTCAAAGTAAAATTAACATACCAAGAGGGGTATCATATGAAAGGGCTTTACCTGTACATTCTATAACAGATTTTTATTTATTTTTATGCATAATTGTTTTCGATTTATCGTGCAAAATGTCGAAAAAATACGACTGTAGTACGAATTTCGGGGTACGCGAGTCTGACTCGCACTTAGCTGGTTTTTTCATGTAGGATAATTGGACAACTAATGTCTCTTAAGCTATGGCCTTTCGCGCCATTTATCAAAACACAAATTGTAAAGTTTAGTCAAAAAGTTTTTGCAGTGAAAATTCAGGCAGGCGCTCGTTTTCATCATCTCTGACGGACAGACAAATACAAATTCACCCAAATTAGACTCGGAGACTACACTTTGTTCGACCAATTACTATCATCAATTCAGTACAATACACTCATAAAATTGATTTTGTATTGAAAAGCTGACTGACTGACTGACTGATTAATCAACGCACAGCTCAAACCACTGGATGGATCGGGCCGTATTATGACGTAGGCATCCGCTAAGAAAGGTTTTTTGAAAAATCAACCTCCAAGAGGGTAAAATTAGCGGAGGGTAGCGGTTTGAAATTTGTGTAGTCCACGCGGACGAAGTTTAAATGATTGATTAATGACTATGATTTACGAGATAAATATTTTAGGTCTTCCTAATGATATTCCTGTGAAGCTATGATAGCCTAGTAGTTAGCATGTCCGCTTCCTTACCTGAGGTCGGGATTCAATCCCGGGCACGCGCCTCTAACTTTTCATAGTTATGCGCGTTTTAAATGGTTAAATATCACTTGCTTTAGCCTTTAACAATGAAGGAAAACATCGTGAAGAAACCTGCATGCCTGAGAGTTCTCCATAATGTTCTCAAAGGTGTGTGAAGTCTGCCAATCTACAGTTGGTCAGTGTGGTAGATTATGTCCAAAGCCCTTCCCACTCTAAGAGGAGACCTGTGCTTTGTAGTAGTGGTAGCTGGCGATGGGCTAATCATATCCTTCTTCTTCCTTGCCTTATCCCACGCTACATGGGGTCGTATTATATACGGTCGTATTATATACGTAAGAGTTTAAAATATTCTTTTTTTCTATTCTAGGTATCAGTCGTGCAGCGGTAAATGAGTTTTTGCAGCGCGAACTCGAAAACGTGCGCAGGAACATAAAACATTATGAAACTCCAGTAGAAACTGAAAATATTGAACCTATGCAAACTCCTACAGAACCTATTTATGCTAATTTAACTAATTTAAATGGACAAATTACCAACTTACCCGAAAATGCTGAATGTTTAAATGTACAAAATAATATATCAAATGAAACTGTATCTATGGCTTCAGTAAGTCCAAGGGAAGATAACTTTGAAAGTTTCAATGAAAATATAGTTGGCACAACAGAAGTGAATGATAAAGTTGTACTGAATGATAGTGATATAGAAATGGATTCGGGAATTTCAGGAGTTGATCAAAAACATTTAAATCCACACGTCAGTGGACTAGTCGCTAACGACATATCAGCCATAACAAACACAACTAACGTACAAACAAACGTTACAAACCAAATATTTATGAATAACAGTAATCTAAGCCTAAGCTTCATAGATAGACTCGCTATCGATTCCCCAGGAACCTCAAACCAATCGTTATATTTTGACGATGACTTAAACGAAAGTAACATAATGGAAATCAAAACTATAACAATAATTACCAAAAAGAAACTTGTCAATAATAATAAGAAAAACACTAACCCGTTTTTAAATCCTAATCTAAATGGTGAAGATGTACCAGGAACTGAAAATCCTTTTATCGACAGTCAAGACCTATCCAGACCAGAGTTGGAATATAATATTGAAGATTTTAGTAGACCTCACGAAATTATGGGACCAGTTAATAATTTAGTACCGAGACAACTGTTTACGAATGAAACGAACAGCACAATATCGACTGTTAATGAATCAGTTACAAATATGAACCCTGAATATGAAAACATAGATAGTTATAGATCCGAAAGTCCTATATACGAAAATATAGGCGAAGATTTACCAGATTCCATGTACAATAAGCAAAGTAAACTCCTAGGCTGTGACGTATCACAATTCAGTGCTATTGATATCATGAACTTGAATAAAAGCAGTCAAATAAATAAGTCGAACGAATCAAATGACAGCAAAAAAGATTTAAAACACTCGCTACTTAAAGCGAGTAATAAGTTTTCAAAGAAAGTTTTTAAAACTTTAAAAAAGAAATTTAAAGGTGAGAAGGTAGAACCTAATGTGACTTTAAATCCTTATGAAGTACCGCGAAAAATGCCTAAAGAAAAAATTGAGAAAAAGGATACTTCTGGGATAGAAAATCCTGGGTTAAATTTTGATAATTCAGATGAAATAGAAATTGAAGAATTAGACGCAGAACATGAATACGAAACGATAAAAACTATTAGAAATACGCGTTTAAATACAAATGTTACGCCTCTGAAAGAAAAGGTTGTGGATAATTTCGACGTGTCTAACAAAAGTTATACGCCGGGCAAGAAAGTTAGATTCGACTCAACTTTGAATAGAGAGAAGATAATTACTGGGAATAGTTTTGACTGTGATATCCAAAGTCCGGGGTTTGATGCGAAAATCGACAAATATCACGATGAATTGGAAAACTGTATCAATGAAAAAAAGTTTATACAGCAAAATATGTAGTATAACATACTACTCATACATTTCATGAACTCATTTCTGTGGATCAGAAAACTATCTACAGTGCGACAAGGCTCTTTTGGCGTGCGTGGCGAAAATCGGAACTAACGTTGCCGTCAAGTATCCCCTTTGTTCTTGTTTGAATATTCTAAGTCCATTGTGCTCGGTGTGGCACTTCTGAAAGCCACAAAGCAAAATAAGAAGAAGAAGAATATTCTAAGACTTGATTCTTAGTCTGCGTTCTAAGATGATTCTAAGCCTTTGTTGTTCAACAGCGCCCCCTGTCAATGTCATTCAAGTGCCAAAAGAGCCTTGTTGCACTGTATTTGTAATTGATTTGAATTTGTCTTGAATATTTTCTAATGCTGAGCTCACTTGGTCACGTGACCTCATAAATACCGCGCGGCGGCGCGTCCCTTCACGGCACTTGTATCTTATGAGTGAAAGAGACATAAGAGATAATGAATGCGATGGAAAGAGAGGTGCTTATTAAATTTTAGGCCGCGGCGCTGTGCGAGTTAAGTTGCGTGATAACAAGAGTCGCTATTCATTTAAACGTCTTTACGGAGTTATCCTTCTGTGCCTGTAAGTTACTATTATTCTTTGGTATAAGTTTGTAAATAATAGATAGGTATAAGTTTATAATTTTTTATATTTTGTAATTTAAGTTGCACAGTTATTTTCAATAGAACAAGCACTTTTTAATTTTTCATCAATATTGCTAAAATGTTTGTTGTAATTTGTTTAAAGATAAATCCCAAAGCATAATAATTTCCAAGATTTTGTCCATTGTTGTAGGTTTTTATGTAAAAGTAAGGAAAAGTCATGACGAAGTTCAACAGTATTTATTTATTTAAATTATTATACTATTGTGATAAATAAACCTTTGCCAAATAAAGCACTTATATTAAATTTTCTTTGTTTGCGTTTTATTTGCACTAGAATCTAGATGATGCCCGCGACTTTGTCCGCGTGGATTTAGGTTTAAAATCCCGGAGAACTCTTTAATTTTTCCGGGATTAATAGTAGCCTATGCCTTCCCCGGGATGCAAGCTATCTTTATACCAAATTTATCAAAATCGGTTAAACGGATGGCCGTGAAAAGCTAGCAGACGGACAGACAGACACACTTTCGCATTTATAATATTATAGTATGGACTATGGATGGCTGGTTTCGCACGGGTGTATTATTAATAGGTGTATTTCGATTCTCGATAGATAGGTTCCCTGTGGAATCTATCAGGGAAAATTTGAATAAAATCCATTGAGCAATGTTGAGTGGTAATGCCTAGTGGCCTTCTATTCAAACGTCCGGGGTTCGATCCCAAGAACGCACCTCTTTCTTTTTGGAGATATGAGTATTCTAAGCAATTAACACTTGCTAGAGGTGAAAGAAAACCTTGTGACTAAACCTTTTCCATAATGTTCTCAAAGGTGTGTGAATTCTGCCAATCCACACTTGGCCAGCGTATTAGACTATGGCATAAACCCTTCTCATTCTGAGAGAAGATCCGTGCTCAGTACTGGACCGGCGATGGGTTGAAGGACTCATCAGCAAAAATAATTCTGAAAGAGCCCCACTTTTTTGGATGTAACATACAACATGTAAAATTTAACTCCTCACGCGCCATTTTAACTTTTTGTGTCAAATATCATGTCAAAATGTACGATTTTAGTCCTTATTTTAAAGATGGAGAACCCAGTCGACGTAGATGTAACTGGCAGGCGTCAAATGTTAGTATATTTGACGCAGGAAACCCTAAAGTAGCTCCTACAACGCGTGAATCGAATAGGTTGACTGACGAACCAACAGCGCGCATCAGTAATTTTCAGCTGGCACAAGTCGCAAACTACACCAATCACTGAGTAGGGAAGATTCCCTACAAGATTACACCGATTATGCAGTGATCTATTCAAGCCGCCTGCATGCCATTATCCAATGAGGCTTGCAAATTGCATTCAAGGATCTTATATTCTAGTATCTTGTAGTCCATTCTTTATTGCGTTCTATTTTCTTCCGTCCTTTATTTAAGAGATGTGACGTCGACGTTTTGTCAGAAATTCCCTAACTCGTGAACTGTGTCTCTGACCTTTTTTATGAGGCCCATAGCTAAATTTAATAAATATTTTGACATTGAACAACCATAACAACAAACTCGTTAAGCACTTTGCGTATACGACCAATTGGCCGCAATCTAATGTTTATGATCCTTTTATAAGAAGCCAAACATTTCCATTGGCCTCATTGATTTTTTATTAGAGCCCAATATAATATACCCATACAGTAAAGTCAAAAACGGTCATATGATATGATTTGCTAAAATGAATCTACATTGTGTTGAATAAGCCTGTAGGATGCCTTTAGGTAAGTACTTAGTGTGGATAAAGAAAAAAATCGTTTTAAATGCTTTTATTAGGCTTTCAACTTTATTTCAATGGTAGATGATGCCCGCGACTTAGTACTCGTGGATATCGGTTTTTTAAAATCCTGCGGGATTGGTAACTGATTTTCCGGGATGAAAAGTATAGTCGTCAACAGGTCGAGTTGGCAATCGGGGTATGAGGCGGTGGGACGCCCCGCACACCACCTGCGCTCACTCGCAACGGGTTAGCGCTCGTGGCGAGCATTCTCTCCACGATTACAATTTCGACCTGTCGCGTTCTATAGCTTATGAGTATGACTACTTATCACCGTTTATATCTTCGTGATGCAAGCTAGGTATCTCTGTATCAAATTTCATTAACATCGATTAAGCACATGGTGCCTTGGAAAAGTAACAGATAGCGGCCATTGTGACTGATGGTGCTGAACCCTCCACCTCCCATGGCCCCCACCAACTCTCGGTCATATGGCCGATCGCGGGAGGGCCTCGTTCGGTACTTGCTCTTGGCGTTTTCCCGGGACGCCTTCTTGACTCTCTAACACATTATTTATGTCTCCTCCTTGTCCCTTATGCTCCCTCTCCCCCTTGGGGGGCTAGATGTCATTAGCTGCTAGCACAGCTGAGATCCCCGCTGCTGTTCCTCCCGTGGTGCGGCCTGGTACCTGTATGCTCCGAGCAGCTTTCCAATGCCAATGGGTGCCCTAGCAGAATTGATATCTTGTCATCTTTGCAATAAATAATAAATAATAAAAATAAATAGGATTTTTTATTTCATCAGAATGCAGGTGACATAATTCTATAATATAAAAATGAATCACTAAATGTGTTGGTCATCGCAAATCTCGAGAACAGCTGAACCGATTTCGCTAATTCTTTTTTTATAATATTCCTTGAAGTACGAAGATGGTTCTTACGGAGAGAAAAATTTAAAAAATTTGAATCGACTGTTAGGCGGAACGAAGTTCGCCGGGGCAGCTAGTATAGTTATAAAATTAGTTGCAATGTTTTGTTGTATGTTGTAGCAATGTTTGTTTCTTGTTTATTTAATTCCACATACATAGACTTATCAGTTGTTTAGTTGCCAAATAGTAATATGTACTAGTTAAAATAAACGTTTGCATAGTGATTACACCATGGTACCTACCTTCTTACCTTATATTAGGTAGGTAATTATAGTTGCAAGATGTCAATATTTAGAATTGATTGCAGGCATAAGCACAGAATATATAATAGTACCTACCTACTAAGCATAAGGTAGATACCAAATGCATGTCGGTATACATATATGTTACGGGCAACGTGATTAACTGGGCATTATTAATACGGATCGGCCATTATTAATAACACCCAAGAGTGATGGGCAAAGTGATTAATTTATCACTTTGATCGGCCATTATATCTATCTGTCATATATATGTCACCGGAAGATAACAAGAACCGCAAGTTTATAAACTGCCTAGGAAATTCGAAGGTACCTACCTACCTACTTCATTATCATCATCATGATCAATCGCCGACTCACTGCATAGGATCTTCTCAAAATGATAAGGGTTTGGCCATAGTCTACCACGCTGGCCAAGTGCGGATTGGCAGATTTTTTTTTTTATTCAGATGCAAGTTATCCTTTGATTGCAATCTCACCTGGTGGTAAGTGATGATGCTAAGATGGAACTGGGCTAACCTGAAGGGGTATGGCAGTTTTTATTAAACCTACACCCCTTTGGTTTCTACACAGCATCATACCGGAACGCTTAATCGCTTGGCGTCACAGCTTTGCCAGTAGGGTGGTAACTAGTCACGACCGAAGTCTCCCACCAGACAAAACATGTACGTACTTACGATCTTACATCATCATGATGAACCCATCACCGGCTCACTGTATACGTAGGTCTCATCTCATAGAATGATTAGGGCTCATAGGTTAGGGCTTATTCTACCACTTTGGCCAAGTGCGGCTTGGCAGACGTTATTACTACCTAGTTACCTACTTACCTAAATATCATGAAGAATACAAACAGACAAGTAACTTAGTGCTTTATCTGTTTATTGTATCGAATTTTATAGGTGTGTATATAAAGTCAATTTAGCAGAAAATCCCAAATAAACAACAAACTGAAATAACAAGTCGGTCGGTGTTTGCGAAGCAATCGAGGTGCCGAGTTCAGTCAACGCGGGGCAAATAGTGTCAATGGGTACCTACTACCTACTCAAGTATCTACTACTTACCTACATTTCATTAGTACATTATATACGTGTATGATTTACGCATAATATCATCATCATCATCATCATCATCATCAGCCTGTGGACGTCCACTGTTGGATATAGGCCTTCCCTAAAGAGCGCCACCACACCCGGTCCTCAGCCTTCCTCATCCAGCCACTTCCCGCCAGCCTCTTTATATCGTCGGTCCATCGTGCTGGAGGGCGTCCCACACTACGCTTGCTTAAACGCGGTCTCCACTCAAGGACTTTCCGGCTCCAACGGCCATCGCCTCAACGACAGGCATGACCTGCCCACTGCCATTTCAGCTTGCTAATAGTTTGGGCTATGTCAGCGACCTTGGTTCTCCTGCGGATCTCCTCATTTCGGATCTTGTCCCTGAAGGAAACTCCTAACATAGCCCTCTCCATAGCTCGCTGAGCGACTTTGAATTTGTGGACAAGGCCGTTTGTTAGTGTCCACGTTTCAGCATGAAAGGGCTTTACTTGTACATTCTAAAACAGATTTTTATTTATTTTTATGCATAATAGTTTTTGATTTATCGTGCAAAATACGACTGTAATACGGAACCCTCGGTGCGCGAGTCTGACTCGCGTTTGGCCGGTTTTTTAGTACCTAAACTCTCCAAATTAATATCCTCTAAAAATAAAACAGTACCTTTCCTATACTTACTAGGTACTTATAATATTATTTTCCTGTAATTTTAGGCTAAATAACAATAATTTTGACCCAATTAAGAACAGTAAAGTGTAAATAATTATTTCCACGGATGTTTAATTACAATAACAAAGAGCGGAGCAAAACGTTTACATCATTATAAATTAAAGCATTTTTTTTAAATTGATAAGCGTTGTTAACCGATTTATTATTGAGTAGATACTTAAGCATCATCATCATTATGATCAACCCATCACCGGCTCACTACAGAGAACGGGTCTCCTCTCAGAGTGCGAAGGGTTTTGGCCATAGTCTACCACGCTGGCCATATGCGGATTGGTAGACGTCACACAGAGAACTCTCATACATGCAGGTTTCCTCACGATGTTTTCCTTCACCGTTAAAGCAAGTGATATTTAATTAATAAAAACGCACATAACTCTGAAAAGTTAGAGGTGCGTGCCCGGGATCGAACCCCCGACCTCCGATTAGAAGGCGGACGTCCTAACCACTAGGCTATCACAGCATAAGCATATTTTAAGTATTTTTATTTTTACTAGATGATGCGACTTCGCCTGGATTCACGTTTGTAAAAATCCCGTGGGAACTCATTGATTTTCCAAGATCTAAAGTAGCCTATGTGCAAGTAGCCCCGGGATGCAAGCTATCTATGTACCAAATTTCATCAAAATCGGTTAAATGGGTGAGCCTTGAAAAGCTAGCAGACACACAGACATACTTTCGCATCCATACTAATATTATAAATGCAAAAGTGTGTCTGTCTGTCTATTCGTCTTTCTGCCTGTCTGTCTGCTAGCTTTTCACGGCTCACTCGTTTAACCGATTTTGATGAAATTTGGTGGTTTGGTAGTTATATTAGTACCTATAGTTTAGTATGGATGAACTTGTACTTTACATATGTAGATACTAAAAATATTATATCATTGTATCAACATTTGTAAACGCACGGTATGTAGTATCTTTTGTAGATAAATTACTCTTTTTAGGGTTCCGTTTTTCCTTTTGAGGTACGGAACCCTTATAGGATCACATTGTTGTCTGTCTGTCTGGTGTTTATCTGTCAAGAAACCTAAGGGGTACTTCCCGTTGACCTAGAATCATGAAATTTGGCAGGTAGGTAGATCTTATAGCTGACATTTGGTTAGATCACACAAAAAAAAATTGTGGTCATGAACTAATAATTAGTATTTTCAACTTTCGAAGTGATTGACTATATCAAGTGGGGTATCATATGAAAGGTCTTCACCTGTACATTCTAAAACAGTTTTTTTTTATGCATCATAGTTTTTGAATTATCGTCCAAAATATCGAAAAAATACGACTGTAGTACGGAACCCTCATTGCGCGAGCCTGACTCGCACTTGGCCGGTTTTTTTTAATTAAAATTGTAGCATTGGAAACAGTAAAAAGATTTTATTTTATTTTAACAAGTTTACTTACCAATTACCATACTTTATTCGCTTAAACAAGATGGCAACCCTACTTAAGGAATAGGCACAGACAGTACTGTACTACAAATAAATGGATTGACTGGACAGGATGGGTCATTACAAGGTTACAAGTGAACTGATAAGTTCTTCGACGACCTCCCTGGCGCAGCGGTGAGCGCTGTGGTCTTAATAGTGGGAGGTCCCGGGTTCGATTCCTGGCAGGGGTTTGGAATTTTATAATTTCTAAATTTCTGGTCTGGTCTGGTGGGAGGCTTCGGCCGTGGCTAGTTACCACCCTACCGGCAAAGCCGTGCCGCCAAGCGATTTAGCGTTCCGGTACGATGCCGTGTAGAAACCAAAGGGGTATGGGTTTAGTAAAAACTGCCATACCCCTTCCAGGTTAGCCCGCTATCATCTTAGACTGCATCATCACTTACCACCAGGTGAGATTGCAGTCAAGGGCTAACTTGTATCTGAATAATAAAAAAAAAAAGTCAATAATATTATCTATAGTAGGCGACGGTTCAAGATGGCAGAACAACCCGCACACCCGCACGTCCCCCGCGCTACCCCGGTGCGGGTGACCGCGGGCGCTGTGAGGGTGTGCGGGCGTCAGCCTGTCTCATACCCCGATTACCATCTCGACCTGTCTCGTATCTGTGTTGTTTCGGATTGACTATGCTACGTAGGCCCTACTGGCCGCTACAGCGTCACCAACGTCCTCCTAAGGGCACCTCCTGTGAGGCTCGGACCACGGCTTAGGATGACGTTGGGATGGGTGTAGTTGTTGGACTACTGGTTAGTCCGTACGCCCCCGAGGCCGTGGCGTGAGTCCACGTCCGGGTGACGTTAGAAATCGGGGACCTCGTCTTCGCCGGTGAAGACGCTGTAATAAGGTTGAATTGTGTAGCCCTACGAGATAGGTCGGGATCGTTATGGACATGCTTCGGGCGTCTTTTATCGGGGGGCCTGTCCCGTACTATAGGTACGTCTTTTATGCTCTGAGCCCCGCAGGCCCCGAGATCGCTCGGGTGGATTGAGAAAGGTTCTGGCCTTAGTCCACCACGCTGGCTAAGTGCGAATTGGCAGACTTCACACACCTCTGAGAACACAAGAGGTCCTCATATTTTCAAGTGATATTTAATTGCAAAAAACGCAATATAAATCCTTCGAAAGGATCGAACCCCGGAGCATCTAACCGGATCATCCATCCAATATATTTTACTGCCGCACTCAGAGTCGCTTAATCGTTACTTAAGGCATTAATTAGTATGGATAAGGAATGCCTTAAGTAACGATTCGTAACGACGACTCTGAGTAATTTGTTTTCAGTCAGTGTAAATGACGTAAATACTTTACGTAACAAGTGCGTTTACGCGTTCTATTAGAAACTAGCTTATGCTCGCGGCTTCGTCCGCGTAGACTACACAAATTTCCAACCCCTATTTCACCCCTTAGGGATTGAATTTTCAAAAATCCTTTCTTAGCGGATGCCTACGTCATAATAGCTATTTGCATGTCAAATTTCAGCCCGATCCGTCCTGTAGTTTGAGCTGTGCGTTGATAGATCAGTCAACCAGTCAGTCAGTAAGTCACTTTTTCCTTTTATATATTTAGATAACGTTTTCTGAAGTTCATATTGTTATATTATTAGTGAATATTTACTTCACCGTATCAGGCAAGTCTCTATGCAGTATAAACAATTTGTTATGTAGGTACAATTACGTGATATCGCTACATATATAACTTGCACCGCTGAGGTATCTGTCTGTGTGATCTAATCTCAGAAACTATTGTAGGGATTGTTCTCAACATGTGAAAAATCCAGCCATTTGCGAGCTTTCATGACATACTAATTAAGTAAATACCGTCAGAGTTATGTAAAAACAATGTACCTAAGTACTATGGAGCTGGATCTATAAATAAAAAAGTTTCTGATGCCATAAGTCTCACATCTCCTAAGATTAACTCCCAATAATCAAATAATACTTATATTTAAAAATTAGAATTAGAATTAGAATTTGTTTATAATCACTTGGTACACAATCAATTAATTTACAAAACCACTATAATAATTAATAATCAGTAAAATAATATGTGTAAACAAAAACAACATAATCGATAGAACTGCATTAGTGAAACACTGCATCGCAATTCTATCGCCCATCCCTGGAGTAATGAAACTTGACACATAATTGATTAAAGTCTAAATATAACTATTTGCTAGAGATTACAATAAATAATAATAATAATACAAAACATTAAATATAACATTCATTAGATTAATCAAAGTAAGAGCTAAAAATGCAACTGAAACCATCCGTAAACAAAATAAAAATAATAAGTATACTTACCTTTTTTTTTTTGTTCTTCTTCTGACTTTACACAGATTAGCCAAAGTACCTACCTACTTAAATAAGTAATATTTTGTTGTCGAGGATTACTGACGAATTTCTTACTGAAAAAGTTGCATGAAAGTTGGAACAACCTCCTTTGCATTCAACTGCCCACAAGAAAATGTAATAGTTACATAATATTATGTAAGTAGGTATTGTATTATCTACAATCTACAATTGTACCTATTACTGTATATTTTTTGAGTTTATAAAAGAGTAAATCTGGTAAGTTTCATGTCGGGTTAGACTCATTAGGTATTAGGTACAAATGAATCTGTTTTCCGAATCGGTGATAAAATTCTGGTAGTGCTGCTAAACCATTTAGTGCTACAAGTTGCCGTTAATGAAATAAATACGTGCGAATCCGGGGCGGGTCGCTATAGTAGTAATAATAAAAAAACAAACGTCAATTTTCCCGCGCTCCGCGTCGCGAAGTGTCCTCCTCAGTCCTCCGGCACTCTGTGGACTTGTGCCTCGTACAGAATACGCATGTCTCCTCCCAGTATTGAATGGACTGGCTAGTTCGTAGCGATTCTCTTTACCAACAGTCCTCTTTGGCGGACTTATTGATTTTCAGTGCTAAATATGTAAAAGAGATTATCCGTGTCGAGTGATATAAAAAAAAAACAGTGCCTTGCAAAGTGTTTATGTAAAAGAACCTTACTTATAATATAACCGACAGTTAAAATACCCATCGATCCCAAGTAAGTACTATATACTAAGTAGGTCAGTTATTATAACGCTTTTAAAAATTTAAATTATGAATTGTTTGTTTTATAATGTGGTTATATTTGGAGTACGTTTCTATTTATACTCGTTATGTGTATTTTAGAGACGGTGAATTTTATTCTGGTTAAAAAATAGATTGTTTTTGCGTGGAGGTTGGATGTCGCAACTCGCAATGTTTTTGTTTACGGAAGAAGTAACGTACTGGTGAAAAAATATAAGCCGTGCCTGGTACATAATACTATTTGCGTAGTCATACCTACTACATTTATCATTAAACCTGATGGTTCCGTAGTCTTTCTCTCTTTATTCCTTTAGATTTTCCTTAGCTCTATTCCTTTGCTCTATTTATTAGTAGAGGCAGAGAAACTTCTCCACGATATACGAACTTTTTTCTTTTCTTTATTGAGTATCCTCAAAAAAGTGCAAAAAAGTTCATATTATTATTGATTTATGATGGAATCATAGTTTTATTATTATTAAGTAGGTAGAGAGCGCTCATAATTTATCCTCACTACAAAAATCATTTTTTATTTTTATCATACCTATCAGACTTCCAAAAAAAAAATGTTCGATAAAATTAAATGTAGGAATGACGTAATTAATATTTTATTCGTAAGGTTACTTTTCGTAAATAGCTTGTGAATTTACTAAAATAAATTATTCCTCTTAAATGTAATTTAACTTTTAAGTAAACAATTAAAATATGTAAATATATCTCGATAACTATAAAAGAAAGTAAGTAAATATAAAATACTGCGCGTAAAATACTAAATTGTCGTATATTTTTACTGTAGGTATTGATGTAAAAGAGATCCTACTACGTTTCTCAGGAATTGTTATGAAGTTTTCGATATGGGCCAAAAGTTGCGTAGGGCTGTATGTTACGATGCCGATGTATCAACGCAACGTATAATATTCCTACGTAGGTAGGTAATCATTCTACGCACCATAGTTATTGCAGATAATACGTTCCATAATTATAATACGACGTGATATTATGTTGGGATTGTACCTACGTCTTAGTTTACGAAATAAAAATCAGCCAAGTAGCCCTTGACTGCAATCTCACATGGTGGTAAGTGATGATGCCGTCTAAGATGGAAGCGGGCTAACCTGGAACGGGTATGGTAGTTTTTATTAAGCCCATGCCCCTTCGGTTTCTAGTTTCTACAAGGCATCGTACCGGAACGCTAAATCGCTTGGCGGCATGGCTTTGCCGGTAGGGCACGGCCGATGCCTCCCACCAGACTAAACCAGGCATTTAGAAATTATAAAATTCCTAACCTCTGCCAGGAATCGAACCCGGGATCTCCCACTAATAAGACCACAGCGCTTACCACTGCGCCAGGGAGGTCGTCAAAACGCACAAGGCAAAGCAAGTGTTTCCAAACGTTTCCAAAAAGTTAGCGCACGGGATTTGAACCTCGGAACCTCCGAATCCACTTAACCACCAGGCTATTACCGCTGTCTTGTTCTATTGTCCCCTTTATGTATTTAGCGAGCTTCACTTGTCAAAGTACGAGTACCTATTTCATTTGGACGCTCACAGCATCCTCGGTAGACAATGCTGTATTGTTCTATCGGTAATTAACTTCAGTTTCGTCCTAGAATGCAAATTACTTATTTTATTCATGTCTTTATTCATATTATCGACTTTTCGAAGTGCATTTTTCTTGACTCTGAAACCACTGGTCTAGTTTGAGATTTTGTATATAACTTATCTGCTGTCTGCTATCTGCTATCATATACCCATTCAGAATGGGTATATGATAGCAGAGAGATAGAACCCATCGGCGGCTCACTACAGAGCACGGGTCTCCTCTCAGAGTGAGAAGGGTTTTGGCCATAGTCTACCACGCTGGCCATGTGTGGATTGATAGACTTCACACACCTTTGAGAACATTATGGAGAACTCTCATACATGCAGGTTTCCTCACGATATTTTCCTTCACAGTTAAAGCGAGTAATATTTAATTTCTTAAAACGCACATAACTCCGAAAAGTTAGAGGTGCGTGCCCGGGATCGAACCTCCGACCTCCGACTGGAAGGCGGACGTCCTGACCACCAGGCTATCACACAATAATAATATAATCTTCATAAATCTATACTAGTCAAGTGTGGATTGGCAGATTTCACAAACTTATGAGAACACTAGCTGCCCCCGCGAACTTCTATGTGGTGAACTTCTGAGGTGGTGGTGCTACCACCATCTCACACCTGTTGCACCATCTGTTGCGGTAGGCAGGCGAAGTAGCAGGAAGCGGCTATAGCTCGTCATATGAACGATCACACGTAAGAGCACGACCCCGCGCCGGAATGTGGAATATTTTTATTGATATTAATGTGGGACGCAGGCGCAGACAAAAATAAGAATTGTACACGATGCTACAATATTATGTACATCGTCATAACTTCCACGCGTTTATTCGAGTGAAGACAACCGGTCAAGTGTTTTTTTAGGGTTCCGTACCTCATAAGGAAAAACGGAACCCTTATAGGATCACTTTGTTGTCTGTCTGTCTGTCTGTCAAGAAACCTACAGGGTACTTCTCGTTGACCTAGAATCATGAAATTTGGCAGGTAGGTAGATCTTATAGCTGTCTTTATAGGAAAAATCTGAAAACTGCGTATTTGTGGTCACATCACACAAAAAATTTAAATTGTGGTCATAAACTAATAATTAGTATTTTCAATTTTCGAACTGAGATAACTATATCAAGTGGGGTATCATATGAAAGGTCTTCACCTGTGCATTCTAAAATAGATTTTTATTTATTTTTATGCATAATAGTTTTTGATTTATCGTGCAAAAAGTCGAAAAAATAATACTAATATTCCCCTTTCCCCTCCAATTAAGCGTAAAGCTTGTGCCAGGAGTAGGTACGACAATAGTGCAACGGGTGGGGTTTGAACCGGCGACCTTTCGGTTTTCAGTCCGCTCCTTTAACCGTTGAGCTATCGAGGCTCTATATGTGAGTCGGACTCGCAAACGAAGGGGTTTTTTTTAATAGAGATAGCGAGCAAACGAGCAGACGGGTCACCTGATGTTAAGTGATTACCGCCGCCCATGAACATTTTTTTTTTTTTTTTTTTTTATTCAGATACAAGTTAGCCCTTGGCTGCAATCTCACCTGGTGGTAAGTGATGATGCAGTCTAAGATGATAGCGGGCTAACCTGGAAGGGGTATGGCAATTTTTATTAAACCCATACCCCTTTGGTTTCTACACGGCATCGTACCGGAACGCTAAATCGCTTGGCGGCACAGCTTTGCCGGTAGGGTGGTAACTAGCCACGGCCGAAGCCTCCCACCAGACCAGACCAGAAATTTAGAAATTATAAAATTCCAAACCCCTGCCAGGAATCGAACCCGGGACCTCCCACTATTAAGACCACAGCGCTCACCACTGCGCCAGGGAGGTCGTCAACATTTGCAGCATCAGAGGATTTGCCGATGCGTTGCCGGTCTTTCAGGAATTTGTTGGTCCGCCCCTTGAATAGCCACATGTTGTAATCTAGTGGGAACACCGCCGATGGTAGTTGATTCCACAGTTTGCATGTGCGTGGAAAGAAGGATCTGTAGAAACACAAAACAAGAAAAAAACCTGTATCATCATCATCATGATCAACCCATCATCACTACAAAGCACGAGTGTCCTCTCAGAGTGAGAAGGGTTTTGGCTATAGTCTACCACGCTGGCCATGTGCGGATTGGTAGACTTCACACACCTTTGAGAACATTATGGAGTACTCTCAGGCATACAAAAAACCTGTCTATTGAGTGAATAATAATAAGTATTCCTCACGCAATAAAATGTTAATGAAGCGTAAAATCGCCGCTTAGCGACGCTTGGTGGACAAAGACTCTTGAACACACATTTGGCAGGTCTCACGCCGGGCCACAACCAAGTGGTGTTAGCGGTGCTGTTTGGAGGTCCGCTTCGACAGTCTTTTGAAAAAAAAAACCACAGGAAATGTCCAACGAATTTAATTTGGGAATTCACACACACGGAACTTTTACTTAACGCGAATACAGTAGTTTCAATGTTAACTACTCAATATGGAAATGTGGACTGCCTCGCTGCCTCGCTGGTTGTTCGCTTTATATAAATTGAAATGCTGAAGCAGCGAATTAGCACATATTAAAATTATTAATTTATAACAGTGCGATTAGCGATGAAATTAGCCTACCCTAAGCTATTTTAAAAACTTCAGAGTTCAGACAGGCAACGCTCATACAATACATAATTGTATTTTAAAAAGTTAAATATAACTGGAAATATTTATTTTAGCAAGCGGCACAAGTATGCCTCGTTTATCGAGAGTTATATTTTTGTTCCATTTGCCGGTCTCCACCGGCGCGGCGGAGTGATTACGTAAAATGTTGCAGTAGCGACAGCAGTAGCAATCCGACAGTTTATTTGCTGTCTCTCTTCTTCTTCTTCTTATTTTGCTTTGTGGCTATCGCTGTCTCCCTGTAGCCGGACGTTTGACAGCAATGATTGCGAGATTTACGCCTGTCGCAAACCTGTCGCGAGATACGTAATAACCCCGCGGGGCTATGGAGACTTAGTGCTAAAAAAATATTAATAGCCTCATCTGGTGACAGAGTGCTGCCTCATTTTTTGCGTAACGGATCGGGCTGGGTGTCCAGTGCGGAAATTCAGCCAGTATTCTTGGCATTATTCCACGTGTACGGCTAGCTTTACGTTTTGTAATATTTTCAATTACAAAACGTAAAGATAGCTATTATGACGTAGACATCCGCTAAGAAATCATTTTTGAAAATACTATCCCAAAGTGGGTAAAATTGGGGTTTGAAAATTGTGTAGTACCTACATGCAGACGATGTCGCGGGATTAAGCTAGTGAATTTATGAATCTACTTACTCTTATCTACTTACTTAGTGGAGGGCTTCGGTCGTGGCTATTTAGTGCCTTTCACGTTTTGTGCGATTAATATTGCCATACTGCAACAATAGGTACGCGCTGAAGTTAGTAGTAGCCCGACTGTAAAACGCTGTCGCTTGTGCGACAAGGTCGTGGCCCCGCTTGCTTAATTGACTAATAATGCGATTAAAATATTTAGACTACTTAACTACTTAGTCGAAATTTTCCTATATAAATATTTTGCCTGGTCACCAGGAAATATTACGGCTTTAATTGAGATCCTACTTAAGATATAAAAAACCGGCCAAGTGCAAGTCAGGCTCGCACAAAGAGGGTTCCGTACTACAGTCATATTTTATTGACATTTTGCACGATAATTCAAAAACTATGATGCATAAAAATAAAATAAATCTGTTTTAAAATGCACAGGTGAAGACCTTTCATATGATACCCCACTTGATATACCTAGTTATCTTACTTCGAAAATTGAAAATACTAATTATTAGTTCATGACCACAATTTAATTTTTTTGTGTGATGTAACCACAAATTCACGGTTTTCAGATTTTTCCCCGATTGTCTGCTTTAAGACCTACCTACCTGCCTTTCATGATTCTAGGTCAATGGGAAGTACCCCTGTGGGTTTCTTGACAGACCGACAGCCGACAGACAGACAACAAAGTGATCCTATAAAGGTTCCGTTTTTCCTTTTGAGGTACGGAACGCTAAAAATGGATTATAACTATTTAATATGAAATGATTAAGGTCATAACTGATAATAATTATAAATGCAAAAGTGTGTTTGATTGTTGGTTTGTCCTTCAAGCACACTGCAACGGAGCAACGCGCAACGGGTCGACGTTGTTTTATGTAAGAATAATAGCGATATTAGAAGGTGGACGTTGGACGTCCTAACCACTAGGCTATCACAGCTAATCGGAGGTCGGGGGTTCGATCCCGGGCACGCACCTATAACTTTTCGGAGTTATGTGCGTTTTGAGTACCTAATTTCGCTTTAACGGTGAAGGAAAACATCGTAAGGAAACCTGCACGCCTGAGATTTCTCCATAATATTCTCAAAGGTGTATGAAGTCTGCCGATCCACACTCGACCAGCGTGGTAAATTATGGAAAAACCCTTCTCACTCTGAGAGGAGACCCGTGCTCGGTAGTGAGCCGGCGATGGGTTGATCATGATGATGATGATAGCGATATGTAATATAGGCTACTTTTTCTCCCAGAAAATCAAAAGTTCATAAGTAAATTGCTATTGCGCTGGAGCCATGTCTCATTAACATCGAAATGACGTCATTTTGGCGTCAGTCGAAATAAAAATATACCATCAGCTCGAAACTTCAGTCTAGTGTTGACGTCACTAAGATAGCCGCCACGCGTATTAGCAATTTGCGGGCCTTATACCTACCAACTTAATTTTTAAATATTTAATTATATTAAATCGACTTAAAATAGCAGAGATCGCGTAAATCGAAAATACTTTTCTTTAACATACAGAATGCTTTTATTTTTACACCTTAAAATAAACAAGATATACCTGCGTGCAAAAAATTACGTCGATCCGTGCGTCGCTCGTCGCGTTGCTTTGTTCCGGCGTGATTGAAGGAAAAACCAAAACAAAAATACACTTTCGCATATTTTACATTATCAATATTAGAATGGAGGGCCTTTCTACTTTACTTCTATCGGTTTATAACGACTCTATCAGACTTCACATGTACCATAATATTGCGAAATATTATGTTCAACTATCACTAGAAATAGTTCTTGTGATATTTCATCTATATATATAACACTACAAATGTTTTATTATAACAAATATTCAAGTTTTTAGAAATGGAGAAGGCAACCCACTGTAATACAGTGTTTACTAGTGCAGGGGTTGCCCATTCATACGTCTACTAGACCTAGGTCTACTTAATTATTACAAATAATTACTTAGTTATTGTTTTTATCTGTATTATAAGTTTTTTTTTGTGTTCCTTATAATATGTAATTTAATATGTAATAATAAATGCGACATTGTGTTTATTTTTCTGTTTGCCCTTCCTTCACGCCCTAACAAAGCAACCAATCTACTTGATTTTTGGCATAGAGATAGTTGAAAGGACGGAGCTTGACTACTTTTTATCCCGGTATATCAAAGAGTTCCCATGGGATTTTTAAAAACCTAAATCCACGCGGACGAAGTCGCGGGCGTCAGCTAATTTAGTTATACTTTGCAATATCTGGTGATAAGTTAAACATAAGCCATATTTTAAGTAGGTACCTATTACGATTGTCTCAAACAAAATATAGAGCACCCTGTATTCTCGATTTTCATTTCGTGGCTCGCGGCCAAGTTACAGAATTCCCGTGGAAGTAAAAACTGCAGCCAACTGACATAGATTGATTTTAATTGGTGTAATTTCGCGATTTTTGAGTGAATATGAAAACAAAACGCTCGGTCGTACCTACCTACTAGGTAGAAGGTACACAAATTTTTAATTTACTTTCTATACAACAGCTGATGTAATAACAAAAGTTCGTATATTAGTATTTCCTGGCAGTTATATAGTCGCGTCTCACCTCTACGATGCGAGTGCGAGGTCGCGCAGGTTCCACGCGCTCTTGTATTGTGTACGGATGTAGCACTCACACTAATGCAGGAAGAGAGGAAACCCGTATGCCTGAGAGTATAGTGTTCTCAAAAGCGTGTGAATTTCCAATCCGCATTTTGTCACGTGGTGGACTATAGCCTTTTAGGAGAAACCCGTCCTTAGTTTTAGTTCCGGCTGTAGGTTGATAATGATGATGATGATCTAATAGGAGAATTATCCCTTTGAGAATGCCGAGATTTATTTAGAAAAATAGATAACTTAGCGAATAATAGGAGACGCACATTATCCCGTGAAAACAAACAAATAAATGCTCCGTGTAAACAAACAATAAAAAAACTTTTTATTGTAACTCAGATTGAATCATGTCGTGACTCAAATATTATTTCAAAGGCAGGGCTTTAGATAAAAAGAAACCATAAAGTTCACGTCTCACTGAAACTTGTGACATCGTAAACTGATGTAAGCCCGACAAGACCCCGCAATACATTTGGCGAAGTTTATGCCGATCTGTGTGAGACAGGGGCCCGTACCGACGAATACAATCGATCGACCACCGCACGCTACACGATAAATTACCTACTTTTTACGCTCACTCCATACAATTTTCGAAGAAAGTAGTGCATGATTTGCTGACAGTCTAATCTCAACCGCTGCTCGCTCGCGACGGCTCCAACTTCCTTTCCCAAAACCTTCAACAAACTGGCTACAAAACATAAACCAGAAATCCCTTTACGGGCCAAAAGTGTCTGCTTAGCAGAACGCCCGAAATCCGAATATGGCCGAAGTATCCGTAGCGCTGATGCTGTTCGGCGGTTTTCTGATAAACATTATGTCCATAGGCAACCTTCGGCTAAAACTAAACGACATTCCCAACCTAGCGTAATCGTGAAAGAACTAAAAAGAAAAGCTGTCGAGAAAGTACCATGCGCGGTTTCAGTTCAGACGTTATCGATACCCATGACTTACGCAGATAACTATAAGCATCCAACCTCCAAGCGTAGTGTAAGTAGCTCGAAGAGAATCGATAATAGAACTAATTCTAATCTTAAACAGGCATACGAGAGGAAGCTGTGCTACGCCGCGAGTGGGAGGGAGACGGAGAACAAGTTGCTGTTGCAGATCAGCGAAGCCGAGCAAGTGTCGGACTTTGAAAGGATTCTTAATTCTAATGCAATACTCCGAGAACGCGCTCGGCGTCACGTGTGGCGCGGCAACGTAGAGGCACACACCCCCTCAGCCTCGCTGCTGCCGCGACCTCGCTCCACTTACTCCCTGCGTGCCGTGAGCCAGGCCTACCACACTCTGTTCCGCCAGCACGAGGAATCCGTTCAGCAGCTCGTCGACCGCTACCGTCAAGAAGCGGCCGACCTAAACAAGAAATCCCCTTCGAGCTTACTGGATAGCAATTGGTTCGAAGATCTCCAAGAGCTCACCGAGTTTTACGAGGACGATCCGACGTTGCAGAAGGAGATCGAAACTATCACCGATCGTATAATAGCCGAAGCGGCCCAGACGGAGGGTGGGGCTGTGTCGACGCGTAGCAACTTTAGTGTTAATTTGGCTGGATTAATTAGTTTGCACGTGAACGGGGAGGGCGTATCCCCGACCTTTCGTGACGACCTCGCTCTATCACCTGAAGTGGAAAAAGTTGACGACAAGGAATGGCTCTCTCCGATTATGAGTGCAAAGTCCGATGATCGACATCTGCAGGACAGTTCTAGCATCGATCGCCTGACGCAGGATTTGAATACGGTTCGGATCGAATGCAACGGGAAGGTTCCGACAATAACGTCAGCAATTGTTGCGAAGGCCACGGCAGTCTGTAAACCTAACAATAACGACGTCGTTATTCATCTCGCCGTTCCCTCTATTGAGAGCCCTGATGAGGCGCGGCCGCCTATGATGTGACTGTATTGTCCGAATCTATTGTTGAGTATCGGAACGAAGTTTATTATTAGGTAAATCCGGATCAGAATGATCGCTATAGAATCAGAGCAGCCGATGCCGAAGGAGGAACGAGTCCCAAAAGTTGAGCCGACAAGTTCGCACCAGAGAACTCTTACGCGGTCGAGTGCCGTGAGTCAGAAGTCGGTCGACTTGGTGGTCCACCCGGAGAACTCCAATAACCCTCTACATAGATCCAAATTGGCTCCAGTCCGTTCGTCATCGGAAACAACGTCGAATAAGAAAATGCTGAACTTGAGAAAGACGAAGAATTCCTCGATAGAATCGACGATGAGTTTGCCGAACCAGAAGTCTTTGGAAAAGAAGCATGGGGGTCTGCGGCATCAGAAGTCGATCGGGGCACATTCGGATGTGACTCTGAGCACGCAGCCGGTGATCGCAGACGACAGGAAGGCCCTCAGGGAGGCCTTGTATCAGGGTATATTTCATAGACATAGAAGGACAATTTTCGCAGTTGGTTCTTTCCTAAGAATGCTTCGAAGCAAAACGTCCAATTACGACTCTATTAGGTCGGAGTCGGATGAGATTTAGCAGTCGTAAACGCGTAGTGAAATTTAATAATCCGGTACCTAGTGATACCAGAGACTGCGAATGTGCTTTTTAAGATTTATAACAAAACAATGTTATTAGGTTTAGTAATTTGTAATAAATGATTCTTGTTTTATATTAAAATGTTCCTAATTATTAGTTTGTGAGCAGTTTTTATTGTCATCAATTATCATGATCCGCTTTATATATTATTATTCGTAGACACGTATATATGGTAGGCATGTACTTTAAGTACATTAATATGATTGTTCTGCGTACCATTACAGAATAATATTATTTTAATACAATGTGTGCCAAATATAATAATTATGAAAGGGCAACCGTTCAAGCCGTATTAGGTAGCTGTTACCTACTTAGGTACTGTAATCTTTATAATAAAAAAATCGGTCAAGTGCGAATTGGACTCACACAGGAAGGATTCCGTACCATCGTACAAGAAATAACGCTTTTAATTTTTTTGTAATGTGACCACAAATTCACGACATTTGGATTTTTTCCCTTTTGCTTAAGACTTGCTACATGCCAAACTTCATGATCAACGGGAAGTACCCCCTTTTTTCTCCCCTTGACGGAGTTTTGATACCCTTGACCGATCTTGACATATGTGACAGACAGACAACGAAATGATCCTATAAGGGTTTTTTCTTTTGACATACGGAATCCTAAAAATAAATATTAAGTCGCTTTATAACCACTTCGGGTAGGTACATAATGATTGGAATTCGTTTTCTATTACTGCGTCGCGTGTCAAAGCTCAAGGACGAAAGTTTGATTGCCTTGACTTTATAATGATAAAAAGGTCTATCGGTACGTAAAAAACCGGTCAAGTGCGAGTCGGACTCGCACGCGAAGGGTTCAGTACCATCGTATGTAGGTACTTTTTAAATATGGCAGCCATTTTGATTTTTTATAACCTGGTGTTATAGCGGCAATAGAAATACACACTCTGTAAAAATTTAAACCCTCTACTTATTATAGCGATTCATGAAATACATCCCGCTGACAGACAGACGGACGGACAGCGAACTCTTAGTAATATCTGTGGTAATACGGTCCCATTGGCACCCTTCGGGTACGGAACCTAATCCCATAAAATAAAACCATAAGTTACAATTTCAAAACGTATGGCGACTGTTATAAAAATGACGAAATAAAATATTAACAAAATAATATTTTGAACTGAATACACCTACTAATTTGAAAAGATTGCATTAATTATTTTAGTCTCGACAAGTTGATATTTAGTTACTACTATTATTTTGATTTCGCCGCGCTGGCTAAAATAAACATAATCATACAAAATAATAATGTTATTCTGTAAAGGTGCTTTAGTAAGTAGATAATATTATAAGCATATCTTTTTTATGAATTGTAATATTAATAATTAAAAAATCAATCAGCTTATAATTTTTTAGAAAATTAATTTGATACTACACCACATTTAATAATAATTGACTGTATTGCTGTAAAATTGCAATTTTTCTTTTGAAAGTAGATACGTAGATAATTTTATTTTAATTAAATATACTTAGTTGTGTTGCATTTTATTTGATAAAGTTTGTAAATCGTGATGCTACACTATAATGATAACGAATATAGAGCTTAGAAAACATAGTTTTAATATAAACGTATGTGTTATTTAGTTTTTACATGAAGCAACGTAGATTTTTTCATTATAAAAAATATTTTGAGTAATAAATATTATAGGCTCCCTCGGCTATATTTTTTATTTTACTTAGTTAGAGCTTTAAAATATGCGAAAAAATATGCTTCTACAGTAATTTATAGACTTTTCAATATTGTGTTGCTAAATGTAAAAAGCTAATGAATGACTTTAGGGTAGATGCAATAATTATTTTGCAAAGATTTATATAAATAATATGAAATCTAATGTATTAAAACATGAAAGATGGATTGTTGAAACACATTTTTGGAACGTTTTATGCACTTTTATATATTTGTACATCTGAAGTTTTTGTTATATTATTTACGCTGTTGTAAAAATAGAATTAATACTATATAATAAAAGAAATATGTTGCTTTTATACCTTCGTCAAAATAATTATTTTCCAGGATATATATATTTTTTTCAGCTTTATACACAACGTATTAGTAATATAAGTAGGTACGAATCAGAATTAATAAAGGAACATTTACGTTTATTTAGATAAATTGAATGCAAATGAAAACATCGATATTTTGTCATAAAACTTAGTTCCACACAACTTTTTAAAAATTAATTGTGTTAATTACAAATATTTCTACCTACAAATTCTGCTATAGCCAAATAGTTTCTCGTTCATATCTCCACATTTTTATATATTTACGTCATTAATAATAAATATATAAAACGAGCTTCGTGTTTTATTATTGGAATAGGATTTTAACAAATGTATGTAGATTTTATTTTATTATGTTATAAAATATTTCTAATCATAAAACCTGTACATAATTTAGCCTACAAATTAATTATTATTGTTATAATATTATTTCTGATATTATCTGTAATAATATTTCTAATCGAGCGTTCGAGAACTAAACCAAATTTTAGTTAAGTGCAAGTAGATACCTAGAAATCTATTGAGAAAATTTTGTTTTACTAACGGTCCGTAAGATGGTCCATCTTTTAAAACCGATTTAGAAGAAATTTTCTGAGTTTTTCTGCTAGTGTCTCTAATCTCTCTATCTATACTAAATATAAGCGGCTTTTGAAACTTACTGTATCCAAGGTGACTCCAAAAAACAGCTGTAGAGTTTACTATGTTTAGTGATTCTGTATTCAATTATTGTTTTTTTTTGCAATTATTTTTTCACTTAAAAGCCAGCTATTGAAGTGAACCAGCACGATAGGTACATGCAATGTACCGCACTGTTTACCTCGTATTTCGGCTTTTCTATTTGAAAGAAGTTTGTAGACTAATTATTAAAAACTAAAACGAGGTTTAGTCCTTGCATATCCGAAAATTTACTATTGTTGTGTTATTTAGGAACTAAAATTAAGTTGTTATACCTACTACCTAGATAATTTGTGATTTTTTATATTTACCTAAATTTAGTTTTAATTTAGATTTTAGTTACTTTAATATTTTCTATATTGTATTTGTCTTAATAATTGATATGTTTTAAATTCTTATTATTGATTTCGCGTTTTCTAAAACTTTATTATTATTTTGAATAAATGCATAGGTATATGTAAAACTTACATTCCTAAATATATTCGATATTATAATAATATAAACACTGTCCGAAAAGAATTTAGTAAAAAAAATAAGACTGCGTAAAATAATATAATAAAATAGCAGAAAGAAATACCTAATCACGTGTAAAAATCTGTTCATTAAAATTAAATACACCATACCGGCATGATTAAATTTGTTTTATTACAAAAAGTTTTTTATTTTCCTTGTCCTAACTAACTACTAACTTATAAGTCCCGCAAATTGCTATGCGCTGGAACCACGTCTTATTAACATCGAAATGACGTCATTTTGACGTCAGCCGAAATAAAAATATACCATCAGCTCGAAACTTCAGTCTAGTGCTGACGTCACTAAAATGGCGGCCACGTGCATTAGCAATTTTCGGGACTTATACTAACGTATCCAAGCTAACTCTGTACCACAATTATTGGTCAAAATTATATTGTCAGTGAATGAATACCTTTGTCCATGGATGGTACGAAGCTACTTGCAATTCACGAAGGCGAGTGACCCATGCTTGTGTTTAAGTCGTATCGGTATAAAGTTGGTACACGAATGTGTGCGTTTGCGAGCGCTTGCTCGCGACTAATCATTGGTCCGACATGCACGCACACTTACACAATGCCTGTGTATCCGACGTAACCACAAGTAAAGTCCACTCGCCTTCGTGAATTGCAAGAACTGTAACTTTAATAAGATGCGGGATTTCCCTACAAATGTTTGCAAAACTCATATACTTGGGTAGAAATAGGAAGGTCGTTAAAACAAATTAATGAGGTTATAATGATCCAAATATAGAAGTGTTTATTTCCTCCCATTCAGCCAATAAACTTCCCTCATTATATAGAGTGGTCTGGCATTGACGTAGGTAACTAGAAACCAGCTCTGGATACCATTAGGAGAATTAACTGATGCGAGCTAGGTACCTCTGTTATTAATTTAGTTAGATGCTTACATACGAGTAGGTACCTACTAAGTATGTTTTTCAGTAATAAGAAGACAATGAGGAGGTTTCCAGGCAATATTCGAGAAAATTTTCATAGATGGCGCTGAAAACTTCCACCACTAAAGTATTGTATTTGTAATTTGTATTTGTTTTGCGAAATTAATTAATTACTTCTATTATACCTAGTTCACAGATTTTGTGGGGAAGAAACGTAAGGAAAATTGCAGTGCACGCTAGCCTAGCTCACTCTTCATCTATGTCATTGATTGACACGACCTAAACATTAAAGCATAGATCATATAGATATAGGTACTTTTTCATTTTTAGTGGTCGTAAAATTCAGCGCCATCTATGAAAATTTTCTCGAACGTTGCCTGGAAACCTCCTCATTGGCAATAAAATACTCTGTAACTAGTATACCATACCCCACCAACTTCTACGCGAAAATGTAACACTTATCCAATACTAATATTATAAATTTGCGAAAGTGTGTCTGTCTGTCTGCTAGGCTTTCACGGCCCATACGTTCAACCGATTTTGACGAAATTTGGATTTTGACAGATATAGCTTGCATCCCGGGGAAGGACATAGGCTACTTTTTATCCCGGATAATCAAAGAGTTCCCACGGGATTTTTAAAAACCTAAATTCACGCAGACGAAGTCGTGGGTAGAGATTTAAAACTTAAAGATCCTTATCTATTTACTTACTATACAAATCATAGACACGTGGAATGATGACAAGAATACTGACTGCATTCCGCGCTAGACAGCCAGGCTGATCCGTTGCGCAAAAAATGTGCCAGCCCTTCTGTCACCAGATGAGACTATTAATCGTGGTGAAATGTCTCGTAAATTTTTTTTAGCATTAAGAGTCCATGGCCCCAGGGTCTCCACCGCAAACGGAACGAACCTAAACGAGGTTAGGTATAGTAAAACTGGACGATATTGGTACATTATAATATAAGAAGAACTTATTATGCATATAGAGCCCAAAACATTCATCATCATCATTATTATCAACATCCATTGCTGGACATAATATATCCCTTGTAAGTAGAGATTTCCCACACGTCACGGTGTTGTGCCGCCTGAATCCAGCGGCTCCCTGCGAGTCGTTTGATATCGTCCGTCCACCTTCCAACGCTGGCCTTTTCGCTGCGAGGGACCCCGACGTCTATCGGTTTATCGAACTATAAAACCACGTATTTTGCACTATCTCTGCAATGTAAACCTCCATTAGGAATTGCATGAAGGTCCAACGGGATTTAAAAAAATCGAAGGAAGAAGCCGCGGGCATCAGCTAGTTATTACTAAAGCATGGTAATCCCAAATAAAACAATATAAAATTGAATAAGTAATTTTTAATATTTATTTCGTGTCATTTTTCTCTATTTCCAAGCATTATTGGCGTTAAAATATTATTTATTATTATTTTATAATAATTATACACAAGTACTATACACTGACATATAGTTTAGTTAACTATCAGCCGAAATACAAAACTTTGGTTCCTAGCTTATAACAACGTTATACATTAGTGTACCCAAAATACATTTATTAGTGTGTTTGGGGTCATAGATACATTTGTGTAGCGAAGTTAATCTAAAGTCTAAAGGTAAAAAGAAAATATTAGGCCGGACGTAACCTGGGACCATAAATATTAAAAAACTTCAGAATTCCTTTTGATTTTCTTTAAAAAAAACAGACTGAATTGAGGACCACCTCCTATTTGGAAGTCGGTTGAAAAGCATTTCCTTTCAAAAGGGAGAACTTTTCGTACCCACCGAATCAGAAACAATGGTGGTGGTGGTAGATGGCATTAAACAGTCGCTTCAGTACTGAGAGAACATACGTATCACAAATTTCGTCACTGGCGGCAAAGATTATATATTATTATCTTTGCTGGCGGTAAGCGAAACCGTGGCCGAGTTGGTCAAGACATCGGGCGCGAACCCAGAAGATGCAGGTTAGATTCCTGCCGGTTACGCAATTTTTGATATGTATTTAAAATTATTTAACAATTGTGAAATTCTTATCGAAAATAGGAAAGAAAAAGATCTTCCTTTTGGAAGGAGAACATTAGAAGGAACATATAGAAAATTTCTCTGAGTGCAAATTAGAACGAAAAAATAGTGGGTTACTTATGCGAATATGCACTTATGACTCAATATTCTTAGAGTTAGCCGATAGAAAATATTTAGTAAATACAATAGAATAATTTTGTTTAAACTATGAGTAAATTTACATGTAAGAGCTCTTTAAATCTATGATTGAAATTATAGTTAGACATAGGTACTTTAATTTGTTTTTATTTAGTTTGTCGGAATCAAAAAAAATTGATATCAGCAATCATGGCTGTGGCATTTATCAATTGTTTTAACAAACTGATTATAATTCGTGAAACTATATTATTATAATGTCACGTCCATACAACTGGCAGAACCCCATGCACACTAATAAGTAGATACATTAATATCATAGCAGTAGTTAAGGTTGATTAATACAATAACACAATCAACAAGTTTTATTTTTACCTTCGAAAAGATATATTTCGACTCACAGCAGTCCAGTAACAAAGAAACAGGACTAGATGTTTACTTGCAAGCAATTTGAAAAAAAATTGATTATACTTCACACTAGCTATTTCATACATTCCTGTCCCCAAATATCAAATACACTAATTTTTCGGGTTATAACTGTCCAACTGTTCAGAAAGAATCAGTACATAGTAATGTCAATCCGAAACGTTTATAAGTTTACAAGCATTTATCTCAAAAATGTCATAACTGATTACATTCAAATTTTCACCAATAAATAGTCTCCTAATAAAAGTAAAGGCCCCTAAATATAATTTAAATCTATACAAGCGTAGCCGAAGTTGATATTCAAATGTGTTAAGTTCTATTTCAAATTCACATACATAGAGGTACTAGGTACCTTAAATGCATGTAGACAAACTTATGAAATATTAAGTAAGTATGTAATATCAATAATTTTATTATTCACTTGATTTATTTTCGAAAATATGCTTAAAATAATAGCATATCTCTAAATTTGGGGACAAAAATGTATTGAACGGTTACTGCAAAGTTACCTTAAAACAAAACGAGAAACTATAAGAACACAACAACAAATATTTATTATCACAAACTGATAAATCATCTATGATGACTATTTACAAGGCCTTCTCGCTTAAGGCACAAAAATAAGTTGGCTTAAAGCCTAGACCCTTATTTACTAAGACATTCAAATTGTAGACACAAATACATCTTCGCCTATCTCTACTTTGATTGATACCGGCCCTAGTAAGCTTGTTACAATAGTAACATAAATTAAATCATATTATAATTTTCTGGGCTTTACACTAATTTAACGGCAGTCAATAACGTCACTAATAGAATTTGGCGCATGGTTACAATTTCAGCGTCTTAGACAAGGGTCCTACTCTATACAGTAGGACTCGATAATATATACAGATTTGGCCCCAAAACAATGGTGTTTCATATAAATCGGGATTAAATTTTCATATTTTTTATTATTTATAAATACACGAAAATATTACGTCGACACTGGAATTTTTTGACGTAAGGGACATTTTAAGTCTTTCTAGGTATTTAGACATTGTTAAATATAAAGCGGCAAATAACGAACGCGCTACATTGTCCTAAAGAAAAGTTATGCTTTTAACTGGGTGCACGGTCGTGCAAAGAGCCAAGCTCTAAAAAAATGTTTAGAATTTTAAAAGCAATTGGAATGAAATACGTATGCGTTTCATAGATATTGTAAGCGCCAATTCTTTAAAAAAAATAATTCAGATAGTTATAAACTTATGCCCAATATTTTTAGTCATAAGATTTTTTGCTACAAAAATCATGGTCCCTTACGTCAATCAAAATGTTTTTAGCGACATTTATTAGAACTACTCGTAAATATAATTTTATTCTTCTATTTATAATATTCATTTAAATATATTATAATATTACCCCTAGAGCCTCGTGCAGTCTTTCCATATCAATATTGCTTACAATCACAACACATACATATAAAATCGATATATTTCTGGACGAGTAACAAACGGAAGTTTGCATTATTCGCTTGTCTTGTGCAATAACGTCATAATTGTAAATACAATCAATGATACTAAAATTAGTGCCTTTATACACTACTAGACACAAATTGTAACTGCGAACTTGAAAGTTTTTGTATTAAAAGTGTTTTCAACCTGTAACTTTTTGAGTTGTGACATTATTAGTTATTGTGTAGAGCTACACATTAAATAATAATGTCACAACTCAAAAACTATTCTCCAGCTCAGAGAATAGATAAAACAATTTACAATTACGGTTTCAATATTGACTAGAGAATCAAGCTTGGATTCAAATCAATTTTTAACCAGAGCCAATTATTATAATAACGGTCAGCTTTTTTGAGTTCTTTTTTTAAAATAACAATATCGCTTTTTTAAGAAGGTTTTTGCACTTATGACGTTGTTGCACCGCACATACAACTTTACAATTTTTATTATGCCGTCAAGTTAGCTTTAATAGACACTTCATTATAACTATAGTTAATACAATAATATGTCTTTTAAACATTAGGTAAGTATAAGAGATCATACATCCAGGCATTTCGTGATTATTTTGATTGCATTGCACCAATCGTGAAAACTATACGTCTTTTGTAACTAATAGAATTAAGAAATGGAAGCTACTATTATAATCTGTTCGAATAAGATATGACCATAGACAATAATAATTTCTTTGGATGTGGCTCGAAAACGGACTACAACCATTGGTGTTAATATTTCTGACTTGACTATAGCCTGTAGCATTGCTACCTCTCTCTCTCATATGCGCGGGCTCACTCAGGTTACCCATCCCTTTCACACTCGCGAGAACGGCCGATCAGCCCATCGGCGCGAGCGGCCGTTCTCGCGTGTGTGAAAGGGATGGTTAGCCTGAGTGAGCTCGTGCGTATGAAAGAGAGAGGTAGCAATGCTACAAGCCCGACAGTTATAAAGAAACCGATGAGTTCGGTTCACTCATCACTAAGGCGCCATCTCCACGGAAGAGAATCGCGACGATAGCCTCGCCATGCCATCAAATTCAATACAACTATTATAGACCTATCTCCACACGGCGATACTATCGCCGACGATAGTAGGTCTGACTCGTGATTCCCTCGCCCGTGGAGGTGGCGCCTTAGGGGCCATCTCCACGGACGAGAGAATCGCGGCGATAGTCTCGCCGTGTCACAAAATTCGATACAAACTCTATGGGCCTATCTCCACCGGGCGATACTATCGCAGCGATAGTTTGTATCGAATTTTGTCACACGGCGAGACTATCGCCGCGATTCTCTCGTCCGTGGAGATGGCGCCTTAGTATGACAATTGTCTAGCCAGCCACTTCCCATATAGCATCTAGAAATTGCCGGAAAACTTGCCCGTTCATAAAGTTTTTAGGATATTTTACAGTCTAAACTCATCTTTTAAGTCCGAATCACGCCTTTTTCTTGCCCTTGGTCTCTTCTACGAATATATCTTTGAATTCGTTAAGTAGTATGTCGACAACGTTGTTTTGCTGTATATAGTCGATGGCTATGTTGTGCTTCTGCTCTTCGGGGGCCCATAGCAGCGTGGGGCCGAAGACTATTGCCAGGTTGGCGGTGTGCATCCTGTTCCGTTCGCTGTATTGTGTGACTCTGGAAAACGAAACAATCATAGATTTTTTTTAATGAATATTAGCCATGGGCCAGTCAAGGGCCATCCTTGACTAACATTCCCCTTTCCTCTCCAACTAAGCGTGAAGCTTATGCTAGGAGTAGGCGTCGACAATAATGCAACGGGTGGGGTTTGAACCGGCAACCTTTCGGATTTCAGTCCGCAACTTTAACCGTTGAGCTATTAAGGCTCAACTTAGGTAAGTACTTCTTCTTTATACCATTTTCCCAGTATTAATCATAGTTTTTGTGTTACTATTTTAATACGTTCCGGCGCAGTGCTTTATTACGGAAAGACAATAGATTTTTTCATAAAAAATTACAATATTATCATCAACTCTACTAATACCATGAAGAATCAAATCATTTGCCAAGGGAGGTAGTCAGGTAGACGACTACAGCTTTACAACCGTAATCGTTTATGTATATTGAAAGCCCAAATACCACTTATTTCTTATATAGGCATCACCGTACCGTCACATTACTGCGTCACCATTCACTCTTCAAGTTTTTTGATACGATAAAAGAATATTTTGAACTATTTAGGTGTTTACCAAGGAGGTATTTTAGGCCCAACTCTATTAAGTTTATACATTTGCAATTATTACAGTGCATATATAATATGTCTGGACCTTCAATCGCATTTTAGCTACTAAACTAGAACTGAATAGTTATATAATAGATATATATAGACAGCTAGGTATTGATGATTATAGTATTTCACTTACTTCAAAAGGTGCTCTAGCAAAAATTTGAGTGTATCCCTGTTGCACTGTGGTAACGCTTGTATGATGCTCTGGAACTCTTTCACCCTGGCATCCCTAGGCTTTATTGCTGAAAATTAAAACGAAAATATTTAGAAGGAAAAATAAATAAAACGACACGACAAGATGCTACTATTTAAAAAAAATAAGTTCTCCTTTCCAGGATAACATGAAAACTGGTCGTGAGATTAACACTTCAAATAGATTTAAAGATTATAATGTAGAAAATAGGAACATTTTATTAGATACATAGACTGAAAAAACTATTCAGGACTATTGAAACTATTGAACTAGTGTAATATTGTCATTGAAAGGGTAACATCTGTACAGTGCGCGGCCGAAAGTAATGTACATCGACCTTTGGAAGGAGATACCAGATTTGTAGAGCGCTGTCTGAGAGAGAGAGAGAGAGACTGATAAAACGTCATATAGGTACAAGTGACAGAGACAACGCTCTACAAAGCCGAAATGTCATTCTAAAGGCCGATGTACATTACTTCCGGCCGCGTACTGTACCTATTTGCATCACGAACAACAGAGCCACAATAAACAGAAGATAATAATATGATGATTCCAAAAAGCACTTAAACGTCTGCTTTAATAAAGCATATTTTAAGTTAAACCTAGTTGTAGAGTATTAATATAAGTTAACTTACAACAAGCTGCAAGAATCCTGTCAAATAAGGTGCAGGGGATGAGAGGCTCTTTCAGTTCCCTGAAGAACAGCTTTAAGGAGCCTGTTAGTACGTGGATGTCTGTGTTGTTCTCGATCACTGACAGGTTGTTCTGATCGATCTGAAAAATATAATTGTTTTATTGATTCATGTTGAATCTGCCAATCCGCACTTGTCCAGCGCGGTGGACTGTGGCCAAACCTTTCTCAGTGATCAGTAGCGAGTCAGCGATGGGTTGATAATAATGATTAATTCATCTTAAAAATATAAAGACTTAAGTGAAATGTCACTTGGCACCCCAGAAATGTTTGCCATTATCAGTATACATATCAGACACAAAAGCCCTGCGAGAAGTGAATCTAACAAAGCTTGCCGTCAATAGTGCTTTCAATTTTTCTTGTTTATGACCTAAATCTGGCTTCAATAAATGATACAAAAAGAGACTTTACTGCAGAGTATTGCAGTATTTCTTACGTAGACAGACTAATTCATCGTCATCATTACCAACCGATGAACGTCCTCTTTTGGACATAGGTCTATTGTATGGATTTCCACACACCACGGTCTTGAGCTGCCTGCAGCTTCCTGCGATTCTGATGTCGTCTGTTCACCTAGTGGGGGTCTTCCAACTAGCGTTGGGTTGGTTAACTTGGGACGTTGCTACTTCAGCTTCGCAACCCGTTGAGCTATGTTGGTTACTTTAGTTCTGAAGACAGACGGTTTTTCACTGTAGTCCTCACCTCTAATCGTATCTTCTGAACCTGGCTGAGGTTGCCACTGGCTCGGTACAAGCCATCAGTGCTCAAGTTCTCTTCGCTGCTCTCGATCTCCTTCACACAAGCCTTGACGAAGTCCGGCACGCGCGGACTCGACGCCGGACACACCTCCTCCAGCTTGCGACCAAATACGGGCTCATCTGTAATGTAACCATGAAATATTTCAAGCCTTCTTTCATATATTTTTAAACTTAAAAATAGCTATCCAGTATAAAAATTTAAAAAATAGGATTTACATATAGTACAAAGTTATTAGCCAGTTCAGTGAAATTTTTCAAATTCCAGAATTTCTGTTATATTTACTATAGATTTCTTTACCACGTTTTCCTTCTCAAAATACCAATTACGTAGGTACATGAACTACAAAACCAGTAAAAACATAATAATAATCAGAGGTAGGTAAGTACGAAACGTACGTTTAATAAATTCTGACGTAAGTAGGTATGACCTATTTTCATGGCATATACGTCATAATGACGTCAGAAATACCCATCCGCTCCCCAATTGTGTAAGAATAACCATTTCATGGCTATCGCAATCGTCAAGAAATTCTGCCCTTCGATTGGCTGTGAAAAAGTGTAAACAGCGAATCAACCAATCAAAGAGCAGAATTTCTTGACGATTGCGATAGCGATGAAATGGTTATTCTTACACAATCGGGGGGCAGGTCACGTGAATTTGACGAAAAATCACGTCAAATACTCTTTTCACAAGTGAAATGTTCATTTCCCGGTGTTAGGATAAATAGTTAGGTTCCTACTACCTTATACCTATGAAAACTTTGATAAAATCTAAATAGAAAGAACAGTTGTAAAATTTACAGCTAGAGCAGTTCAGAAAATATTTAAAATATGATTGAATGTCATTAAAATTATTTTACTCAAACCGTAAAAAGTTATCAAAAAATGCCAAAACCATTCTATTTCCTAAATGTTAAATTTAAAAAAAACAACCATCCACCGTTCCGGGAATAACCAGGTTTCGTAAATTAAATAAAACACCAACTACATAAATTGCACTACTTCTATTCTACACAGAATCAATGAAAAAAAAACACAAGCTCATTAACCTAATATAAACTAATATATAGCTCATCAATATATTTACAATACTCACCCACTTTACTAACACTCCTTACTTAACTCCAAAATTTCGAATAAAAATTTGTTAACATTCCAAAAATTCCAAAAACTGAAATCCATACCAAAATCACATCTTTTTAAGCTAAGATAAAAATCGTGTTAATTTTAACCAACATTCACCAATTGAAAAATAATAATCATAAAATTTAAAAATTTTGAAAAAAAAAACCATGCAATTGATAACTTTATTAAAAGCTACAAAATCACAGCAATGTCTAAATAAATTATAAAATCTGTATTGCTAAATTTTAAAAGTATCCTAATAAAATATATAAGCAATACACAAGTAGGTATTCATAGAATCATATTTCACATTTCAAATTAAACCTGCAAAAGCTTAAATGTTAAAAAATAAGGGTACACGGTAGTGAAGCGCCAAGTTCTTTAAATTACACATAAATTAAAGAACTTTAATCACTCTTTTTAATATAATACCAATACAGTGCGACTGTACATTTATGGTTCATATTTTTTTTAATAAATTTTTGATAACACCCGAGCAATCTTAATGTAAATCCCGTCAAATTAAAATAAGCAGAATCTAATTTAGAAGCTGAGAAAAATTAATACTCTCCACTCAAAAGGTGCAATAGATTAAAGTGGGGTACCTAATATTCTACAAACTCATAGGTATTTTGTTGTTGCAAGCTCTTCCAAGTATAAGTATTGATAGCCGAACCTTTATAGATTCCTTTCTTCACTAGCACGTCCATGGCGGGGCGTTTTGCGAAGAATTTTCTAAGCCTACTTCTAACGTGCGACCTCTGTATGGAAACTTCGGTTGAATCACTTAAATCTTCGTTGCTACTACCGCCAGCTGAAATGGACATTACAAGAAAACAATTACGGAAAAAATTAGCACAACACTAAACATCTTAGAGATAGGAAAAGCGACAGGCGTTAAAGATAAATGTACAGTCAAACCTTATTAATCGTGTAATAGTATTTTAATCCTAACTTAATAAAATACGCAAAGTTATACATAGATTTAAAGTCGTTTCCCACATTGAATAATAATTGAGATACCTAATAACGTTGGATTCAGAATGTTCATTCACAAAAGGATAATGTGGCAATGAGCATACTCACTTAAAAATAAAATTTGACTGTATTATAAAGTAAAGTAAGTACAAATAACCCCTATAAAAGATAAAATAAGGTAGGTATCCAAATATATAAAAAAAAGTTTGAATAATGAAGAAATAAACTGAGAAGGACAGAACACTCAAAATCAAAGTTGAAAAGTATAAAGTGTTATTCTCAAAGTAAAAGCTATAAAGTGTTATTCACTATAACTGGCAATAAACGAAATAAAACGAAATGAATTTTAAAGCAAAACGTTTAATTTTAATAAGAATAGATACCCATGACCCTCACACCATGTTTTGGAAATATGATATGACAATTCGATGAAAAACCACGAACTCTATTTCGATAAAATAGTGTGAAACATTCATTTTATAATAGAAACACAAATATTTGTTAGGCTGTGACTCAGACATACACAATTTCGAATCTGTAACAACTAAAACTTTTTTACCTTAAGATTTTGATGAGCCTTTTACATTTAATCACTTTATCCGGTTAATTTTTGATACAATGTTACCATTTTTGTTTGATTAATTTAAAAAATTGGTATAAAAATTAAATCTTTCAAAGTTTGTGTCTCGCAGTTACGGGTTTCCTTAAGATTTAAGTCGTATTGTAGTGATACTTCTTCTAGATAAAATTTTAGGATATCTATGCGGTATCAATGAAATGATACCAATAGATAACAGTCTGCTGGTATTGTTTCAGCGATTTTATTTCATGTCTACATACGTACCTACAAATTTAATTTTTTGGAATAAAATCGCTCTCCAATTTTGCTTCTTACTCAAATAGCAGGCACGATAAAAACCGCCAAGTTCCTAAATAACAAAAATTAAAACTGGAAACAATAATTCAAGATTCACGATTTTTGACGCAATGCGGTGGATGGCTGTGGTTGGTGGGTGGATGGTGGTGTATATAACATAATACCTATCTTATCGATGAGATAGAGATCACTTTTATTAAATAACGTAATAATAAGAAGTTTATTAAAAATAATTTTTTTTCTCTGACTAAAAAATGCAATAGTCAAAAAGACTTTCAGGCAGTAGCTCATAAAACATCTCTTAATTTTTTTTAAAAGAAGATTTAACTTTTAAATAATATTTTACACTACCTATTAATTTAGTCGAATGAATGTTATGGGCTCCAATATTGTATAGGTACTTCCATCTTTTTTTGTACCAACATTCTTGCAGATAAATTATTATTTATTTATTTTGTGATTGCTGTACAATTCAATTTAAGCGATCAAAATTGAAAAAATTTTAACAGGTAGACGTTTAGATTATTCTATTTTTAATAGCATTAATAAAAAATCATATTATAATTTGTATTTCTCATACGTTTAATGAAAGTGAAATGTTGGGATCCAAAAAAGTTTCTCAGTTTCGAAGGTGAGGAAGAGTGATTCTTCTCCGTTGGACTTCTTTTGCTCTTCATAATATACGTATTGAATTTTATAACTTGTATCAAAATCCATTTCACATTGCACCACTGATTTCATTTTAACTAAGTACCTAGGTCTTTGTCACACTCAATTTTTTTTGGTCAATTCACATTGTCATATCGTTAAACAAAATTACAATTTCTGCATGCTTTACAGCTTTTTGAAGAGATTACTATTAAAAATAATATGTTTGATAGAAAAACAAGTATCTTAAAGCACTTTTAATTTTTTATACACTTTTCCTAAATATACGTACGTACACTTTCACTAATTAGTAATTACTAGTGTAGGTATTTTTTCTAAATTCGACGACTACCTAGTTGTCACTAGTTTCGTATATGAATAAATACTTAGAAAAGTACTTCGAATTTTAACTAATAGATGACACTACGTAAGTTCCAGATGGTCCAATAAAATCAATATATTTGGTACACTTAATTCGGTACGCTTATCGAAGGTTGCTATATTACTAAATGCTAATCAAAATTATATCAATAAACCGTGTTATCAGATAAGAGACAAAACCATGCATGTGAATATCAATCACTTATCGATAATAGCAATTAATGGCATAAACTTCACAAGTTCGATCGTACCACCACTAGGTAGGTATAGCTACAAAGTATACGTCAAATTGTTTTAATCAATCTCAAAGAATTGGTCAAGTGCGAGTCGTACTCGCACACGAAAGGTTCCGTACCATCATATAAGAAATAGAACTTTTTTTTTTAATTTTCATCAATTACAATAGTAATACATTTTGTACAAAATTCAACTCTCTATTTAATTACAGTTCACAAGATGCAACCCGTTGACAGACAGACAGCGGCACCCTTCGGGTACAGATACAGAACCCAAAAAATGAATTTAAGTATAATATAAACAAAATTTTGATCGCATAAAGATGTAAGAAATTTCGGTTTTTGAAAAAAAAACATTAATTATCATATCACATAGAAAATTTAAAAATACGGTCGCACGGCATTGTGTAAATTTTGTGTAAGTATATGCAATTTTTTTTATCATATTTGTGTTGAGTAAATGCTATTTATCTTACTGGAATCCAAACGACCGAATCCATTTACGCAGCCACAAGTTAACATCACTTGCCTAACACTCAACCCTTTGCTCCATTTTCTATCACTTTTATATCTCGACGTTTCACAAAAAAACAAGTCCAATTCAATAAAAATAAATACTAAATTATTTCGTTTTACCCCTATAACTATTTTTATCAACTTAAAAAATACAGTCTAAAAAGTTTTAGTTTTTAACTAAATTTTTATGGCAAGGCACTAAAACTCAATAACTTCCGTTGGAATTTTGAATTTTAGTTGACCATAACTCATACAATTGCTATGAGCTCTCGAAGGTAACTGAATGAGGAAAACAAGAATATTAACTGACCATTTTACCGGGAACTAATTCGTCATTGATATATCTCAAAACCGGGAAAACTTTGCTCATTTACATCTATGTTTCAATTAATAGGTATAATAAATATTTGTAATATAACAAAATGAACTATGGTTTTTTGCATAAGTATTGTATAAACTGATTCATATAATTTCTTAGACTTATTTTGATCAATATAATGCTATTCATCAATTGACTCTGAGCCTAATTGTTTTGATATGTTGTTTTTTTGCAATTAATTTTTACAATAATATCAAAATTCGAATGATATCCTTAAAAATATAAGTTAGTATTATTTTATCCGTATAGGTTGTCGAATAAAACATTTAAAATTTATTTAAATAGGCGCCTTCTAGTTAGGGAAGCGCGTTCTAACTTAAATCTAATTTTCTAACTTAAAGTTATTAGGCATGATTAATGATGATGTCAGTGATAAAAACAAGTATAGTCTTTCAATAAATACGTATAATATATTAATAAAAATCTACGTCCTAAATATCCAAATATAATTGTTTACCTTGTAGCATGGCATTTTATAAACACAACCTAAAAATGTTTCTTTTAAGTAGAAAACATTAATATTTTCGTAACCAAAGCTACAAAAAAATGATGGAAAAAATGCAAAACCAAACTACCTAGAAATGCCTTCTAAACTTCGATATTTTCAATTTATCAATAAACACTTTACGATAGTTTATTTCAAACCCATATTCCAAAATATCGAGGTCAAAATTGACAACTTATAATAAAATGTAACCTACAATCAGCAAAGAAATAATTTGTATTTGTATTTGTATTTGTAAAGAATTAAAAAATTAGCAATATAGCCATTTGCCCATACTTGATTTCAATCCCATATTTCTTGGAAGTCCTTTTCAGTTCAATGTTGGTTTGTTATTCAGATAAGATAAACTTACTCTGTGACCTCTGGAATTATGTACAAAACAAGGTATTTAAGCAAAATGAGGGTAGAACCAACCTTTTTGCTTGCTCCGTGTAGCGTGCCGCGACACTGGCGGTGTTCGGCCGAGGCTTTCTAAGTCTGTGTTGCTACTCTGGTAGGGGCTGGGCCGATCGTCCAATGGCGGCGGACCCTGAGTACAAAAATTAATTATTGTGTTACACCCACGAACACCAAAAAGGTCTATCTTACTTAAGCTTTAAGAGCTTTATTTTCTGTATTCTGTCCATTTAGTAAATTGCAAAGAGTTATTGTAGTATTTAATGTTTAAGGTGTTCCCTAACAGTATATTTCTTGCAGTTCATTATTTAAACATTAGTATTCTTAACTTAGTATTCTTCTCGGTAGGAAAGGCATTCCGAACCAGTGGGAGATGCATCCGACTATTCGTAAGTGCTTGTAAAAGTTTATACGAATAAAAAAGATTTTTATTTTATTTGTTTATTTATTTAAACTATGAAACTACAGTATGCGACAGGTCGAGATGGCATTAGGGGAGGGAACACCCCGTACACCCGCACAGCCCCCGCGCTAACCCGGTGCGGGCGAGCGCGGGTGACGTGCGGGTGTGCGGGGCGTCCCCCCGCCTCATACACCGATTTCCATTTCAACCTGTTGCGTACTAATAAAGTACTAAGTATATAGGTACTAATAAAGTAGGTAATTTAAAAACGACAAATTAAAAAAAAATACTTTTTCAAAATTTACAAATTAGTAAGTAGGTACCTATGTATGTTTTGGGCACAATGCCCATAAATGACCATTTGGACGGCGTATATTTTTTGTAAATATAAATTTTTTAGTGATAAGTTTTTCTGTATGTATATACTATATATAGTTTTTTGTTGTTGTTTTAATGTATGTTTGCAAAATAAAGTTTCTGTAAAAAGATAAATTATTATTTAATTATACGTTACAGTACTAAAAAAATCTTCCTTTCCTTTAAGGTACGGACATTTAAGTAGAAAATGAAATAAATAGATATAAGTTAAATAAAAATCTATAAATCGTGTAAGCAAATGTAAGGTCGATAATCTCTGTCAGCCCTAGAGCACAGACTATACGGTCTATTTGGGCTGCAAACTGCAAACACCAGTCTCAGTGTTTTCTAGTGTTTTGGTCTAAAAGTGTGGTGTAAGAGCCCTCGCCCACGGCGACTTTTTGTAGCGATGCTGTCGCGCGTTTACTAAACGCACGCCAGCATCACTACTAACGCGTGTTAGTCGCATTTGCAACGTGCTACTGCATCGCGACTGTATCGATGCAAACGCGCGACTTTGTCGGATGACATCGGGGGAAGAACGGAGGGAGGGTGGCGCGTGAATAGAGAACCGAGCATCAGTGCAACATTTTTTCTCGTTTGCATCGACACAGAAGCGCGACAATATCGCGTTTGCATCGCGACTGAATCTGAGACCGTGGGCGAGGGCACACAGCTAGCGACCGCTTCGCGACTGTATCGATGCGGACGCGCGACAGCATCGCTACTGTATCGCTACAAAAAGTCGCCGTGGGCAAGGGCTCTAAGATGTTCACTTTTCATTAAGTCTATAAAATAAAAATAAAAATAAATAAAAATTTTAAAGATCATAACTTAGTACTCACAAGTTTGTATATGACATTCTGTATGCATTTCAGCAGTCGTATGGCACCTTCTTCCGTGAAGTCCTGAAGCAAGTATTGGTCGTGCTCCACCGTCAGCAACAGAGAACGCATGAACCTGTCGGCGAACACAAATCATTTTATAAACAGTGGCCCCGATTCTCTAGTCTCTCTCTAAACTAAATTTAAAGTATCTGCATCCTTTTCTTTTTACTAATGCTAAAAAAGGAACGGAACATGACTTTCACATTTAAAGACTCTTAATTTTAGTGCACAATACAAATTTAAACAGTAGGTTCGCGAGTGCGTGCTAAAATCACGGGTTTTACCATCTAAAAATCTAAATTTAGAAATGTCAAACTGCTTCTGTCCTTTTCATATTACAATAGTAAGAAGAGGGTGCGAATACTCTTAAATTAGGTTGTGCTTAGAATCGGTGCCAGTGTTACATCAAGCCTCAATAGCTCAACGGTTAGAGGAGCGGACTGAAAACCGAAAGGTCGCCGGTTCAAACCACCCGTTGCACTATTGTCGTACCTACAAATAGCACAAGCTTGACGCTTAGTTGGAGGGGAAAGTGGAATATTAGTCATCATCATTGGCTAATATTCTTTTAAAAAAAACTTTACGCGCGGTTGTAGAAGTTAAAGTTCATTGATTGTGGCTCGTCTCAGTAGAATCTTCATTCCGAACCGGTCGGCGGTGGTAGAATCTTGACTTACCATAAGTGGCACTTGATTTATGAGTTTCAATTCATATTCTCGCTCTGGGTAAATTTTTAACCGAATTCTCTCATGAGAAAAAAATACTAGCGCCGATTCTCTTCTTAAAAAAGCCTCAATAGCTCAACCGGTAAAGGAGTGGACTGAAAACCGAAAGGTCGACGGTTCAAACCCCGCCCGTTGCACTATTATCGTACCTACTCCTAGCACAAGCCTGACGCTTAGTTGGAGAGGAAAGGGGAATATTAGTCATTTAACATGGCTAATATTCTTTAAAAAAAAAATTTAAACAATAGGCTCGCGACTGGCGAAGTCCAAGTCACGAGGTTTGACAACTCTAAATTAAATTTAAAACTGTAAAAACTGTGCCTGTCCTTTTCATATTACGTTAGTAAGAAGAGGATGCGAATACTCTAAAATTTTGGTGTGCTCAGAATCAGTACCATTGCGGATTGCCTGACTTGACGGGGTACCGGGGCAAACGGCATGGAATGCAAAATAAAAGCGCGAGCGCAGCAAGCTCAATATTTTCAAATATAAATCACTTTATATCTATTTCTCTAGGATCTCTAATTTTTTGAGACTTAACTATATACCTATAAACCTTCCTCTTGAATTACTCTATCTGTTGGTGAAAACCGCACTAAAATCCGCTGCGTAGTTTAAAAGATTTACGCGTTCATACATACAGACAGCGGGAAGCGACTTTATTTTGTACTATGTAGACGTAGAGAAGAGAAGTTGCTGCGAAAACAGGGCGACAACAGCAAGTCCAGCGTGCTTGTAGTAGTAGATGTATAGGAGTATTAAGAGGGAATGACTCACCTTCTAGTGTGTTGCTGTATGCACTGCACAACGTGCGCGTTAAGGAGCGGTAGTTCCAGCTCAGCACGCGGCGCCGTTGGACTCGGCGGCGTGTTGTTTGGTTTGGGTAATCTCTGCAAAAGACGGGCATTTATGTGAACATTGGCGCAGATTCTCTTGTCTTTTTAATATTGCTAAAAAAGGACAGAACATGAATTTTACATTTAAAGAATCTAAATTTTAGTGCACGCTACGTCTAGTCACGAGGTTTGACAGCTCTGAATTGAAACTGTCAAACTGTCTCTGACCAATTCATATCACGTTAATAAGAAAATAATGCAGTTGTGCTCAGAATCAATATCATTAGCTTACTAGGTAGCACAAGAGAACTTTAAGCATTACTCTTTCAGGAAGCGTTTGTAAGGAAGTTTAACCCATATAAACTTTCGTGACGAAACTATTGGCGAGTGCGAAGGACGTGCCTGATTTTTATATTTTTAGGCATACCTAATAGTTTTTGATTTATCGTGCATAATGTCGAAAAAATACGACAGAAGTACGGAACGCGAGCATGACTCGCACTTGGCCGGGTTTTTTAAAAATTATAACTGTTCAAAAGCACTTCGTAAAAGTTTATGTACTGTTGTACATACGGTCGCGTCGTAGCTCCGCTGATCCTTGTAGAACACCAGCTTGGTAGGCGTGAGGATCATGTAGCAGTCGGTCCAGTTCTTCTTACTCTTCTTCCCTCCCTCCATAAACTTGGTGCGCTTCATCGGCCCTTCGAAGATCACCGGCGCCTGGAAGTACATACTCATCATCATCATCATGATCAACCCATCACTGGCTAACTACAAAGCACGGGTCTCCTCTCAGAGTGGGAAGGGCTGTATCTTCTTGTTTTTGTAACATCTCCACTGTTTACCCAGATTCGCAATATATGTATAATAAAAAAAAAGGGTTTTGGCCATAGTCTACCATGCTGGCCATGTGCGGATTGGTAGACTTCACACACCTTTGAGAACATTATGGAGAACTCTCAGGCATGCAGGTTTCCTCATGATTTTTTCCTTCGCCGTTAAAGCAAGTGATATTTAATTACTTAAAACGCACATAACTCTGAAAAGTTAGAGGTGCGTCCCCGGGATCGAACTCCCGACCTCCGATTAGAAGGCGGACGTCCTAACCACTAGGCTATCACAGCTTTTAATACACCAATATTAATCAGCGTGTTTTCCTGACCGAATTTCTACCACGGCACTCAATCTTTTTTTTTACTAAGTATATACAGGATGTAACCAGAACGCTAGCAAAGACGAAGACCTATGTGATAGTACTGATGATTACTGGTATGATACCACAAAAAAAAGCAAAAAATAAGTTAAAAAACCCTATGTTTTGTAAAAGTTCACGATATATATTGTAAATAAAACATCTGACTGACGCTAGAGGTTAACGAACGTTGCGTAAGTAGGCCACTCGGAGTCAATGCCGCGTCGTACTCGGGGCATTGACCCGAGTTTTGTGCACTATACATTGCGGGTTTGAAAGATACTAAATCACTACAAAATGAGGCAATATTGGTTTGTGTTTAGGTAGTATTACAATTACGCTAAGTTTTGCTAGCGTTCTGGTTACACTTTGATACAGATTGAATTTTCAAAAATCCTTTCTTAGCGGATGCCTACGGCATAATAGCTATCTGCATGCCAAATTTCAGCCCGATCCGTCCAGTAGTTTGAGCTGTGCGTTGATAGATCAGTCAGTCGATTATTCAGTCAGTCAGTCAGTTAGTCAGTCAGTCACCTTTTCCTTTTATATATTTAGATAACTTACTTCTATAGGTGGATGTATCAACACTCTCTGAGGCACCACAGGCGGCCTGGGTTTCTGTTTGGGCGCGACCATGGATCTGGACTTCCTCTCTTTCTTGGCTCCTGGCTCCCGCTCCCTGACCTCCACATCTAGACTGTCTCCCGATGAAGAAGGTGGTAGCTGGAGGTGGTTCGGGCGACGGGCGGCTGTGAGGAGGTTTTCTGTTGATCCACCTGGAAAGTTAAGAGAGCTAATAATTATTTAAGCTTATATAGTTCAACCTCAAGAGTACGCATATAGAAGGTGTTATCGCATTTGTATTGTGAATGAAGTCACGTGACGTTTTGCGAAGAGGCCATCTTAAGAGTCGATGGTATAAATACGGGTGGTTGGTGGTTTTTAGGCTAGTCTCGTTCCGACGCAAGACTCGACCGGCTATTAAATGTTTTTTTGTGTATAGGTCGCTATTTTGATTGAGTGGTTGCAATAGCAATTGCGCCCTAATCAAGTTAATGTTGCAATTAGTTTATTATAAAAGGTAAAACTCTCGATAAGCCGCTGCGCGTCGTGGTTAATATTTAACTGCACTTCTAGTGTGTTTATAAAGGTTTTACATGAAAACAAAATCGTAATATGTTGGCGGGGGACAGGGGAGAATGCTTTGTTGTGATTGGTGGACTCAAAAATCACGTAACAATGTGCGGAATGAGGGTACCGAACGGGCGTGGGTCGACTTTTATGCTAAGTAACTGCCTAAGCTTGGCTATCGGCTATAAGGCGTCTATAGGTGGTGGTCTGTGGCTAACGAGGATGAATAGGACAGTCCTCAACAAAATAATCGTAGATGCCGTTGATCGTCGAGCTAGGAGACTCATAGGCGAAAACTTTTCTTTACTGGCAAAACTTCAAAGTCTCGATTACCGCCGTAAGCTCGCCGACTTCTCGCTGTTTTAAATCTAAATATATAAAAGGAAAAAGTGACTGACTGATCTATCAACGCACAGCTCAAACTACTGGACGGATCGGGCTGAAATTTGGCATGCAGATAGCTATTATGACGTAGGCATCCGCTAAGAAAGGATTTTAGAAAATTCAACCCCTATGGGGGTGAAATAGGGGTTTGAAATTTGTGTAGTCCACGCGGACGAAGTCGGGGGCATAAGCTAGTAAGATATATAAACTAGCGGACCAATAAACTAGCGTAGACTTGCGTAAGTGGACAATTAGGGGGAGGGCCAGTTCCGTTGATACCTGAAAGCGTTCTGCAAAGCGTGAAACGCGGATGAAAATTGCCAAGGGCTGTTTATTTGCGCATTTTTCAGTGTTTCTTCATGTCAGATATTCCGTAAGGCAATTTCGCATACTTGCGTGGTATTGATGCATGTCCGATGCAATAATGATTATTATAATTTACTAGCTTATGCCCGCGACTTCGTCCGCGTTTACTACACAAATTTCAAACCCCTATTTCAACCCCTGAAGGGTTGAATTTTCAAAAACCCTTTCTTAGCGGATGTCTACGTCATAATAGCTATTGGTCGCCCGATCCGTCCAGTAGTTTGAACTGTGCGTTGGTAGATCAGTCAGTCAGTCAGTTACACACCTTTTCGTTTTATATATTTAGAAGAAGAAGAAGAAGAAGAAGAAGAAAAAGATGATAAACTAAAGCAATGCATCATACAATCATCATACACCTCTGTAGTTAATCGAACATAATAAAATATGCTCTATAGGTATCTATCCGATAAAAAACAATTAATAGACTAACTCTTGGCTGCAATCAGACCAGTAGGGCGATTGTCTAAAACCTGCATCAATCATTATTACAATCTCAATTGTTCTGATTGGCTGAATTTGTGCGATTCTTTTTGCAACAATGCATTGTGGCCAATAGTGAGTGAGCATTAACCAATCAGAGATGATTGCGATCGTGACATTGTAGTTGTCAAACATCCGCGGTAGGGCCCCTGGTGGCAAGTGATGATGCAGCCTAAGATGGAGCGCACTTACCTAGAAGATGCCTATTCACTCTTGACTTGAAGGTACAGAGAAAGTCCTTACCCAGGCGCTTGTGTGCCCAAAACGGCGGGCTCTCACGGTTTAGTAGAAATTCCGCATGATGTCGCTGCGACTACGCTCCGACGTGCGACCAGTTACAAGACACGATTGCGATCTATATAGGAGCCTTAGTAAAAGGTGTAGAACAGAAGGTTCCATACCACATACCCAGTCATTTATGTGCCCAGAAGAGCGGGCATCCACAGTTGCGCGATGTCGCCACGACTTCATTCCGACGCGATACGTACGACCAGTCCTCAGTCAATGTCTTTGTAGAAGCCTTAGATACGATTTCCTTGTACAGAAGCTTTACTACATAAGAAGTTCTAAGATATAAGGTCCTTACCCAGTCGCTTGTGTGCCCAGAACGGCGGGCTCTCGCAGTTGGCTTTGTTGAAGCTCCGCGCGATGTCGATGCGACTGCGCTCCGACGTCGGCGACCAGTTCCACGACTTGTCTGGCACATCTTGCAGGCGATCCTGATGACAAAGCATATTTTATAACTTAAGTACCTTTTATCTGGTGGCTAGATTATCCGACTTCGGTAGTTCGATTTCGTAAAATCTTTATTACAATCTCAATTGTTCTGATTGGCTCAATTTGTGTGATTCTTGTTGCAACAATGCATTGTAGCCAATAGTGGGCGAGCCACCAATCAGAGGTGATTGCGATCGTGACATTGGAGTTGTCATTCTCCCACAATCGCGCAGCGGATTATGAGGTCACAGACTTTAGTTCCTGATCACAAAAAAATGGGTTATTGTCAAGAAATTCTTAGTAGCAGTACGGAGTTAAATTTAGGTTTCATACTATTATATCGTTTATTATTACGACAGCGAATGTTAATCGATCAAATTGATTGTAGCTTAGTTGTTGCAAAATATCAGACTGATAAAGAACGATATTCGACCTTAATCGATTTTTTATTTTACTATCCTGCGTTTCTTTCCTGCACGAAAACGTGCCCGTCCGCTGTATGTGGTGTGTGTAGTCTGCAACACCGCACTTGGCCAGCACGGTGGTGGACCCTTCTCAACCATCTCATTCTGAGAGAAAACCCGTGTTCAGTTAGTGAGCCAGCGATGGCTTGAAATGAAACTGGGTAAAGCCTCAAGCAAAAATTAATATTGAATTACAAAAACATGGCGCTCGAGACCTTTTTCCTTATTCATCTAAATATATAAAAGGAAAAGGCGACTGACTGACTGACTGACTGACTGATCTACCAACGCACAGCTCAAACTGCTGGACGGATTGGGCTGAAATTTGGCATGCAGATAGCTATTATGACGTAGGCATCCGCTAAGAAAGGATTTTTGAAAATTCAACCCCTAATGGGGTGAAAATAGGGGTTAGAATTTTGTGTAGTTCAAGTCGCGAGCATAAGCTAGTACAATATATTTCCCATCGTGTACAATACAATGTTTTCGCTTATTTATTGACGACAAGACATGCCAAAAATTATGCAAAAAATACATAATTTATACGTAACTTTTATACATAATATTATTACAATCATATCATTGATCGAGTTTTGAGACGGTTTTGTACCAAATGATATAAAATAAAAATTCAAAATGGCGGCGATACATGCATAACTTCTATATTTTGTATTATACTCTGTGGCGTGTGTTGTCTATTTCAAAAAGTTTACGTAGGACAGGGACAGTGCACACATCATCATCATGACGATAAACCTATCTCCGGCTCACTACAGAGCACGGATCTCCTCTCAGTATGAGAAGGGTTTGGCCATAGCCCACCACGCTGGCCAAGTGCGGATTGGCAGACTTCACACGCCTTTGAGAACATTATCTAGAACTCTCAGGCATGCAGGTTTCCTCACGATGTTTTCTTTCACCGTTAGGTACTTAAAAGTTAGAGGTACGTGGGATCGAACCTCCGACCGCCGATTAGGAGGCGGACGTCTCAACCACTAGGATATCACAGCTTACCTACTTATCTTACTTCTTACTAATATTATATTATAAATGTGAAAGTTTGGATGTTTGTTACTCTTCACGCCAAAATGACTGAACCAATTTGGCTGAAATTTGGAATATAGATAGCTTATACCCTGAATTAATATACAGCCTACAGGCTACTTTCTATCCCGGAAAATCAAAGAGTTCTCGCGGGATTTTTTAAAAACCTACATCTTATACGTGAACGAAGTCGCATCATCTAGTTTTAGTATATTTTAGTGTAAAAAACACTAAAATTACACCTAAATCGTATAATGATGACGTGTTACGCCCTCAAAATTACATCCATGTCATCGATATATTAACTAAATATATGTATAATTAACTTTATCATATAATACTTATATACCTCACGAAACCACGTTTTCGTCCGTTTGAGATGAAACATTTTAGGCACTTCTCAAAAAGGTCCTTGTCACCATTTTGTTATAACACTTAACTACACAAATTTCAAAGGGGAAAACAATAATTTTATTATATTATACTGTAAAGTTCACAATACATGACGCACCGGCAACGTTCGTACCAGAACAAGCAACGCGTGAGCGCTGATATTTTGTAGTGTTGTAACGTCGGTACAGTTTTTCGACATCGATATTTTATCGTGGTTACAATAATTGCAATTATACAGCGTGTGCGGTTGCAAAATGAGTTATTGCCTATTTGTTGGGCGCATCTGTAATGTAATTTATTAGCAAGAACAGCTTGACCTGGTTAGTTGGACGTTGCATAATTTATACCTACAATTAACTCCATATGAATCCACGAAAGACTACCCTCTGAGTACTGTACTACTCTGAGTAGACTGTGAGTACCCTCAGCAACGAGGAATACTACGTAGACAGAAAATAATAACAAAAAACCGGCCAAGTGCGAGTCAGGCTCGCGCAATGAGGGTTCCGTACTACAGTCGTATTTTTTCGACATTTTGCACGATAATTCAAAAACTATGATGCATAAAAATAAATAAAAATCTGTTTTAGAATGTACAGGTGAAGACCTTTCATGTGATACCCCACTTGATATAGTCACTCACTTCGAAAGTTGAAAATACTAATTATTAGTTCATGACCACAATTTTTTTTTTTGTGTGATCTAAGCCTAAATTCACGGTTTTTAGATTTTTTCCCAAATTTCAGCTATAAGATCTACCTACCTGCCAAATTTCATGATTCTAGGTCAACGGGAAGTACCCTGTAGGTTTCTTGACAGACAGACAGACAACAAAGTGATCCTATAAGGGTTCCGTTTTTCCTTTTGACGTACGGAACCCTAAAAATGCAAAGCCCTACCTGTACTATTATACTACATTGATGATTATACTGCAGTTATACGTTTTTGGCCCTATTACAATGCTCTTTTAAATACAATAGCTCATTGGTGCTAAGTAAATATCAAACGTTGAGTCAACCATAGAGCCGTACTCTTTCAACAACTATCTAGTCTATCGATAAATCTAAATATATAACAGGTCTGACTGACTGATCTATCAACGCACAGCTTAAACTATTGCACGGATTGGGCTGGGCTGGGCATACAGATAGCTATTATGACGTAGGCATCCGCTAAGAAGAGGTTTTTGAAAATTCAACCCCTAAGGGGGTAAAATGGGGGTTTGAAATTTGTGTAGTCCACGCGGACGAAGTCGCGGGCATCAGCTAGTCTAAATATATAAAGGAAAAAGGTGACTGACTGATCTATCAACGCACAGCTCAAAACACTGGACGGATCGGGCTGAAATTTGGCATGCAGAGCTATTATGACGTAGGCATCCGCTAAGAATCCGCCGGGGTTTTGAAAATTCAACCCCCAAGGGGGTAAAATGGGGGTTTGAAATTTGTGTGGAAAAGCAATAATCCAATCTGAACACGAGTTATATGACGGCGCATTGTACGTACAACAACAGATTTCAGTCGGACTTGCATATTTAACCCTTTCTATGGCCTGTGCAAACCATGTTGCAACTTCAGATTTGTCTACTTGTTTTGCGATCATTGTACCTACAATGTACATTGATTCGATATAAAAATTTATATCAATGAATTTTTTTTGTAGTTTATAGACTAGCGCTCGTATCCATTCAGACCTACTGGCAAGTGATAATGCAGCCTAAGAAGGAGCGCGCTTGCCTAGAAGACGCCTATTCACTCTGTACTTGAACATACCCATATTAAAATTGGAGGGGAAAACTGGTGCTGGAATGGCGTCCTATATATTGTTAGGTCTATTGATGATAGTGTGTTAGATGTATTGTGGAAAGTCTGGACACGGCCTCACACGCTCTGACATTTCTCCGAGAGTCTATGGTTTGGCATAGACTCTAGACTCTATGGGACGCTTGGGATATGAATAGTTGATTGTACCGACTTGTAAATTAATTAAATAAGCAAACCGTGATTAAAATATGTAAAAGTATATCAAAGTGGTTTTCATTTTAATAATATATTAGCGGTTCGAATTAGAAACGAGGAGGTAAATAAAGCGATGCCTTGCGATACGATAGGAAGAATTAAATCGATGTCGATGGGGATGATTGCGCAACACTAGGCCACTGTTATCAGGCGGTCGTGGAATCGACGTTAGAAAACGTTCGCCCTCCTTATCTTAGTTTATTACGCGCACTGATTACTGTATGGGTGCTCAATGAAGCAAATATTCATGCAAACATGCGTAGGAAACGGATATTATAGTTGACGTGAAAGACCTCTGACTTTGTACCTGCGCAGTAGGCGAAATGTCGATCTATTCGGTGTTTCGAAGTGAGGAGCGATGCCACCTGTCTACCTATATGCACTCCTCACGCGCCATTTTAACTATATGTGGGTTCGCCCGTAGACTGAATAAAAAAGCTAGACTAAAGTACTGCGAAACCGCGACTGAGGTAGCAATAGCCCGACGTAACGATGAATAACACGACAATTACCATTGTTTAGTAGTCAATATTTGTATTAACCGATCAACAACATCTCTGTTTATCGCATTAGTAACTTTATCTGTGCTCTCTTTTTAGTGTGAATGAGAAAGCAAACGTTCCTTTGTCTAGATTTTTTACTCCGTCTACGGGTTCGCCTTTAAAATAAGGTCTAAAATCGTACTTTTGACATGAATTTAAAATGGCGCGCATAGAGGAAAGATATGTTTGTTTGTTTGTGATCCAAAAACTCTGCAAATACTGAACCGATTTTAAAAATTATATCTGAATTAGAAATCTACTTTATACAGCAGTACCGCAGACAAAGTCGTTTATGAAACTTATTACTATTAATTATAAACGTACTTAGCTGCAGGCTGTAGCTATAGGGAAAAAACACCATAATTCCTTACATAAAAGGTAGGTTTTGTTTCCGTTTATGGTCAGGTAGTATAAATGCAAAAGTGTGTCTGTCTGTCTGCTAGCCTTTCACAGCCCATCCGTTCAACCGATTTTGACGAAATCTGGTGCAGATATAACTTGCATCCCGGGGAAGGACATAGGGTCTATTTTTATCCCGGAAAATCAAAGAGTTCACACGGGATTTTTAAACACCTAAATCCACGCGGACGAATCATCTAGTACTTACATACCTACCTATATGTATAAAAAGAAACGGTGACCGACTAGCGACTGACTGACTGACTGATATTATCTATCAACGCACATCTCAAAGTACCAAAGTGTTGTGTAGTCGACGCGGAAGAAGTCGCAGGCATAAGCTCGTTAATCATATTGAAAAAACCAGCCAAGTGCGAGTCAGGCTCGCGCAATGAGGGTTCCGTAATGTCGAAAAAATACGACTGTAGAGTCGTATTTTTTCGACATTTTGCACGATAATTCAAAAACTATGATGCATAAAAATAAATAAAAATCTGTTTTAGAATGTACAGGTGAAGACCTTTCATATGATACCCCACTTGATATAGTTATCTCACTTCGAAAGTTGAAAATACTAATTATTAGTTTATGACCACAATTTAATTTTTTTTGTGTGATCTAACCTACTAACCTAAATTCACGGTCTCAGATTTTTCCCCAAATGTCAGCTATAAGATCTACCTACCTGCCAAATTTCAAGATTCTAGGCCAACGGGAAGTACCCTGTAGGTTTCTTGACAGACAGACGGACAGACATACAGACAGACAGACAACAAAGTGATCCTATAAGGGTTCCGTTTTTCCTTTTGAGGTACGGAACCCTAAAAATCAGGAATGGCTGCTGAGAATCGAACCTACGACCTACATATGTTAATTTTGATAATAACGTAATTTTTTTTTGATTTTCCGTCGATTTTTCATGGTTCTCAATTCGGTGCGTTCCGTTCGGTGCGCAATCTTTTTAACTGAAATTATTATTAGCCGTAATACTTACATAATATTAATAAATTACAAGGAAAATAACTAAGTAAGTATATAAAATGAATAAAAACATTGGAATTAAATATTTAGTTCAAATTATACAATTAAAAGCTTATATGTATATTGTATATTAGTAACCAGTAGCGCCATCTATCAACGACTATTTCAAACAACTCAAATAGTGCGCGTAATATAGATGGCGCTTCTAGTTAAATCGTAATTTCCACAAGGTGTATTATAAAACTGATAGAGCCTAGAGGCTTTGGAAGAAGTAAGAACTCTACCCGAAATCCTACTATGTATTAAAAATGTACATACAACAAAGCAATTATATCGGTACTTCAACGGTAATTTCAAATTCAAAAAATAAATTAGCTCTTACTGCAGAGCCCACAATAACTCAGTAGGATCTTTTTGCATCATAAAAAATCTCTAAAACTCCGAGTTTAATAATAAATAGCTAGAAAATTAGAGCACATATTATTATTCAATATTCATTGCTTAATAACGAAGGTATGGCTCGCGCTGGCTCTCTCCCTCTCTCTCTATTCGAAATATCTATCCGCGGCTGTTTTTAATTTTGTGTAGTAAGTATAAAAACTTCATTACAAATTCACATTTCGAATGGAGCGAACTTCATTGAACGTCGCCATTAAAATTCGAGTCAATTCATTCAAGACCGGATGCGTGCATTGGCGCGAATTCCATTTTCAAACCACATTGTATGTTCGCATAATTAAATACGATAACGCCTCCCGCGCACTGAACGACCACGACCGCGACCAACGTTCACGTTATTACATTCAACAACGCACACGCAACCGCGACTAAGTTGGAAAACGTTGGTCGCTGCGATTATATTATGGTCGCGTTCGTGGTCGCCCAATACGCGGGAAGCGAGAGCCCCAACAAACTACTATAGAGCGTCCGTCACATCATAAAGCGAGGTTTAGACTAGCAAGAACTTCTTGCAAGTTATTCCGCAAGTACTTGCAGAATTGTTTACCCTACGAGCAATATTGTACATGTACATACATTTGTGACTTGCGGAAGTGAGCTTGACGTGATTGTTTACACGGTAGAAATAAATAGCTTGCGGAAGTCAACTTCTGCAAGTTTTGTTGCTAATCTAAACCTCGCTTAAGAGTTGAAATACGGTATTTGCATTATGTCAAAAATAAATTATTTCTCAGTGATTATTAAATATAGGTCCAAAATACGTAAAATCCACGTCATTTGTTAGTTTTACGAGTAGTAACCATTTTCAATTATCAATTAAATTAAAAAGCACGTCAAATCATTATGACGTTCCATAGAAACTCGCACATTAAGCGCGTGTTTTGACTTTTGATAAAAGATACTGATTTGACTAGTTGTCAAACACCAGCGGGGCGATTGTCTAAAACCTGCATCAATTATTATTACAATCTCAATTGTTCTGATTGGCTGAATTTGTGCGATTCTTGTTGCAACAATGAGCAACAATGCATTGTGGCCAATAGTGAGCGAGCATTAACCAATCAGAGATGATTGCGATCGTGACATTGTAGCTGTCAAACAACCGCGGTAGGGCCACGGATTTGGACGGTTAGAGCTAGCGTTCATCACTGTTTTCCGTACGTTTTTTTCCGCAGAATCTGTGAACTATAGAACTACATATAATGTAAGGGTGGTAAATTGGGCGGAATAGAAATATACCCGGATACGGAATAATCTACCACCTTACAAAGATTAGAGGAAAAAAAAAATAATTTTAATTTACTTTACTTGATCTATCTACCTAGTAAAGAATAGAAGCTAGCCGTCGACTCCCTTGTAATGCATATGAGGTGTTATAAATGAAATTTGCTAGATGTTAGGCAAAATTGTTTTTAATGTAACTTTTACCGGGGTCGCTTAATACATAATGATGGCTAATAATGCTTAGTTATTCTAGCTTAATGCCAAGACTTAATTTAGATACATTAGAATGCCTTAGGTAGATAGTACATAAGATCTATGTTTTAAATTTAAGATGCCATTGGCATGGAATAGACAATGACACAGTAAAATTCATAAAATTGTTTCAAAATAAAAGCTCAGTAGTAAAGACAGGGTTCTTACTGTACCATACACTAAGAAGGTTCACTAAACTGTTCCAGGATACAAACATTTGCTTACTTGTAGGTGCGAAGACTGCAAGGTAGCTGGACGGCATCGGCCAAGCTCCCAAAACTCGATTTAGCTTGATTCTTCACAACCGAAATGTTTCATTACAAAGATTTTCACCAAGTCTTATCCATAGAATTAAGTTGCCAACGTGAATGTGCAAAAGAAATAAATACGGAAAACGAAAGCGAAAAACATCACATATTCATCCCTACATACATCCACTACATTCCTCCTCAACTGAACCATGGTAATGTAACTGTTAACTCAGAACATCACTACACTCATTCAAATTCCTAATTGAATATTGATAACTTAAATATTCAAACAGTTTAGACCAAACTAAGTAATGGCAAATATCTACTTCTTAATATCCTTAATATGCCAAGTGCCTATTGGGTGGTTGTCAGCTACTCTAACTAGTTCGTAAACCAAAGGTGACAAAACCTTGACAACCCTGCACTTTTCATACTTAGGTGCCAGCTTAGCTGCGAAAAAATTTGTAGCGTCGCTTTGTGGATAGGTCTTTTTCCACACTATGTCCCCAACAGAATAGCTTGCAGACCTACGCCTTAAGTTGTAATGCGTTGCATACTCTGCATGAGCCTGAAACAAATTTCTCCTAACCTGACCAAATATGTCCTCCAAAGATCCAAACTTTCCTGCGTATTCCTCCCTTGGAATTCCGGCCTCGTACTCCTTATCCGTGTCCTTATAGAAGGAACCATTTAAAACCGGTTCTCTAGCGTGGACAAGGAAGAACGGGGAGAATCCAGTGGATTCATTAACCGCACTGTTTATGGCGAACTGGACCTTGTACAGGTTTTCGTCCCAGGACCTGTGGTTATCTTTCACAAAAGCGGCTACAGCAGTCATAACAACCTTATTGTACCTCTCAACAAGGTTAACTTGCGGAGTGTACAGTGGTGTGTAGTGTAATTTCGGAATATTATAACGCTTAATGAGATTACGGAATTCAGATCCTGTAAATTGGGACCCATTGTCCACAATCACAGTCTCTGGAACACTATGGTTCAAAAATACAAAATTCTCTAGCGCTTTAACAACAGCGGCACCTGTGGCACGCCGTAACGGAAACAACATTGTATATTTCGAAAAACAACACGTCACCACAAAAAGAAATGTAAATCCTGATTTAGACCTAGGCAAAGGTCCGACTAAATCAGCCGAAATGACCTGAAAAGGTCTCTCGCAGACTTTAGGCTTCCCTAGTAGACCTGGAGTGGCTGATGTCGTGTGTTTATACGCAGAGCAAGTATCACAATTCTTAACGTACTCAACCACGTCCTTATACATACCACGCCAAAAATATCTGAGGGATAATCTGCGATGAGTTTTGAACACACCAAAATGACCTGCAGTTGCATCTGCATGGTTTTGTTGCATAATTCTAAGGATGTCGTTCTTGTGGACTACCTCTTTCCAGTCGAACTCACTGAGAAGCTGGTATTTACATTACTGTAACGATATAGTTTATCGTTCAAAATACAAAAATTCGGAAAATTTGCTGGATTGATTTTACAGCCATTAAATGTTTTGTCATACCAGTCATCTACCAAAACTTGTTGACTAGAGTTATCATTACGATCACCAACTACATCTACGTGTATGAGTCTCGACAAGGTATCCGGAACTACATTATCACAACCCTTCCTATGTTCGATAACAAAATTATACTGTGATAATCTACAACCCCATCTGGCGAGTCGTCCTGAGGGATTTTCTAAATTTAAGAACCACTTTAGGGATGCATGGTCTGTGATAATTGTGACTGGCTTGGAACCAAAATAAGCCTGAAATTTCTCCACTGCAAAAATCACAGCTAGAGCCTCGCGTTCCGTCGCGCTGTAATTCCTTTCGTTTTTATTTAGGCTCCTACTGACATACGCAATGGGATGATCGCAACCATCGGTTTCTTGCGTCAGCATACCGCCAACACCATATGCAGAAGCATCACAATGTATTTTGAATGGTTTTTCAAAATTCGGTACCGCAAGAACAGGTGCGGTTACCAACGCATTCTTCAATGTATTAAATGCTACCTCTGCCTGTTCGCTCCACTCAAATTTAGGTGCGTTCTTTCCTTTACTCGTTAGTCTATTGAGTGGTGCAGCGATGGTTGAAAAATTCCTAATAAAGCGCCTGTACCAAGAACAAGTGCCTAGGAAAATCTTTACCTCCTGTGCAGTTTTTGGGGTCGGAAAGTTCAAAACTGCGGCAACTTTTCCAGGATCTGTGCGTAAACCAAATTCATCCACTATATACCCTAAATATTTCAAAGAGTTTCGAAAAAAAATTACATTTATCAAAATTTATGGATAGTTGAGCCATTTTTAGTTTATCCAGAACTCTGTTTAATAAAATTAAATGGGTTTCAAAATCAGCAGAACAAATAACAATATCATCTATATAACAAAATACTATTCCATTTTCAATATCACTACAAAATTTTGATTAAATAACTGGTCCATTAACCTCTGCTGTCGTGCTGGTGCACCGCATAGGCCAAACGGCATGACTTTAAATTTGAATAACCCTCTACCAGGAACTGTAAAACTGGTTTTTTCCTGAGAGTCGTTAGCTAACGGAATTTGCCAGAAACTTGAACTTAAATCAATCGATGATAAAAACCTTGCCTCTTTCAAGCTATCTAGAATTTGTGGAATGTACGGTATTGAGTATGAATCCCCCTTTGTCACTGAATTTAATTTCCTGCAATCTAGGCAAAATCTCCAGTCTCCATTTGCCTTTTTCACTAAAATTGCTGGGTTATTCCAAGGGCTTTCACTCGGAGTAACTACGTCCATTTCCAGCATCCTATCTAACTCTTTACTTAAAGCTTCCTTCTTTTCGGGAGAAAGTGGATATTGTTTTATTTTTATTGGCAAGGCATCACCGGTGTCAATAACATGTTCAATTAATTTTGTTCTACCCAATCCAATTTTCGTTGAAGAAATATCTAAAAATTTATTTACTACAGACTGGGCTAATTCTTTCTGTTGAGATGATAAGTTTTCAAAAGAAGTGATGGTATGAATTTGTTCATTATCAATCGCACAAATATTGTAAAATTGAGAAGGTGCCTTAATTAATTCTAAATTATCAAAAATGCCAGGGGCTAACTGAAATGTTTTCCAAAAGTCACAGCCAAAAATAACATCCGCTATTATAGAGGGTACTACAAAAAATTTTATTATGTGAGTTACGGAATTATAAGTAATCGGAATAAACATATAACCCATGCAATCAAGTTTGTCTCCATTTGCCACTGAAAATGTGGTATCAATACTGCTATGCAATTTATAACCGAATCTCAAAAAAACCTTGTGCGCCTGGTTACCCAAAATTGACGCGCAAGCACCGGAATCTAGTAAACCTGTAATCTCAAAACCGTCAACAAAAACCTTTAAATGTGGCCTAAAGTCTCGTTTATCCACTGAATACAGAACTGTGTCAGGTAAAAGGGATGTTTTGTTGTTAATGACCAAGTTCTTTACTTGTGTCTCTGCACAGTTCTTACTAATTAGTTTTTTGAATTTTTGTCCGGAGCGGGTTTACTAATCGCCTTTTTACTACAACTTGGACATGTCTTTACTGTAAAGTTCTGACGTCCACACGAAAAACATCTCATAAATTTCGGAACTGTCCTGCAAAATTTAAAGGAATGGTTACCCTTGCCGCACTTGTAACATAGTTGTTTATTTGTTTTCGTAAAATCAGTGCCTTTACTTGTATCAACCTTAGGTGCAGGTGTGACTGAAAGTGTGTTTATTTGTTTTGTCACTTGTTTGTAAGCAAACTCTGAACTTAAAGTTGCCTTACTGTTAGTAGGCTCAGAAAATAAGGCGGAACGCTGCCTCGCAGCCTCTAGTTTGCGACACTTTTCCTTCAACATTGCGACAGACTTAATGTCAACAAGAGCTAATTGTTCTGAGTAAAAAGGGCGAATATTATGTAATAAAATTTGTAACTTTTGTTCTTCGGAAAGTGGTGTTGACAACCTTGAAAACATGCCAAACATTACAGCGAAATAGATAGACACAGGTTCTTCAGAGCCTTGTGTTCTTGCTCGAATTTCACCTAGCAACCTGTAGTCATAATCTACTGCATCAAATTCCTCTAAAAATAAAGTTTTCAATTCTGACCAAGACGAAACTTGACATTTGTTGCCTCTGTACCATAACAATGCTCGGCCTGTAAAAAGATGAAATGCAGAAACAAATAATTTTCCATCTGAAACGCCATAAGATCTTTTATATTCCTCAACGCGTTCGATGAAACTGCGCGGATCACCCTGTCCGTTGAAATTTAACTTCCACTTGGCAACATTTTTATCACCAGTGCAGTCAACGGCGGTACTCTCGGAATCCAGTGATTCGTCGTGAGACGACTCATTGTCAGCATCTAATCTGGAAATCAAACTCTGCAACTTTGTATGTAATTCACTCTTCCTACTTATTAAGCTGAGTTCGGAACACTGTATTCTCAAAATTCTAAAGTACAAATGTGAAGCTAAAGCTTTAGACCTACAGAGGGCATGTCTATCTTTAGTGTCAGAACACTTTTTTAATAAATCTTCTAAGTCTTGAAGTTTTTTAGTAATAACCCCTAACTCACTTTCAGAAGTGAAATCCGTCTCTAAAATTGATTCAGAAGGAATTTCCTGAATTAATTGTTTTAACTGTTTCTTTAAACCTAGCACTGTAGGTGCTGGAGTTTCGGAACGAATGGATACCTCATAACACAATTCGTCCTTCAAAAGTGAATGAAACTGGGCAAAAGTCTGTTCCATTGTGTTAAGTCAAAACACATTTAACAAAATATCGAGCTTGTGTAACTGTCTATGTTTAGCCTTATACCAATTGGTTAAACACAAACACAAAAGAAGTTATTTAAACTATTAAATATACACAAGCAAAATACACAACAAAAACAATATTCTTAAGTCTATCCTAACTATTTTATCAATTATGTTCCTATTCCAAAATATTGTTAATAATACAAGCACATATTATTACTATAGTAAACAAAATATAACAAAATAAAACTTCCCAAAATTGAATAAATGATTGTAAGGTGCAGTATCACCTTTATGAGTACACAGTGTGTTACAACCTTTACAATTACAAAAGTAAACAGGCAACAAAGTTGCAATGAACTCTGACTAGCATATTATCTTTCAAAAAAAACAAAGAGATTGTGCAATGGTTTGATGGCTGTTACTTTACACTTTTAACACATAACCTAAAATACAACAAAATCTGTTTCTAAATGTCACTTTAAACTACCAGCATTCAATTAAACTTAACATGTTTTGTGTGTGAAGTAGCTTTTATCATAACCTTAACACAGCTCTAAACAAAATTTCAACAAAATAATGAAGTATCAAGTCACTGAAAAAAAATTGTTCATAACTTCCTACTTGAACTTAATGTAATCTCTGAATATAGTTTATATATTTAGTTTCACAAGTTGTAACTCTTAGTATTTATAAATGTATGTGTGTAACTAGTTAACAGGACATAGCGTTTCAAAACTTTAATTATACTAAGTTACCGGAATTTTCAAACATAAGATGTACTTACTATTGAAAGCAATACCCAACAACAACTCAGTTAAGCAATGTTTATTACTAAACTGAAGGCAAACATTCACTTATACACCTCCAAGGTAAGTCAAATAACATAATTGAACGGCATAAGCACCATTTATAATGTGTTAATTAAATAAGAAAAAACCACTGTTGGACTATACTCAGAAAATTACTTAAACTATCAAACAAAATTTCTAACTATTAGTTATTATTTAGTTAGTTAACCATAAAAAACAGCTTAGTGCTCTTTGCAATGTGTCACTACTTAGAAAATTGTACAATCAGCGGAGTACATTTCATAAAATTCACAAAATTTCTCAAAATATACTGAAATAACTATATAAAAAAACGTTCGGGCGCCATTTGTAAGGGTGGTAAATTGGGCGGAATAGAAATATACCCGGATACGGAATAATCTACCACCTTACAAAGATTAGAGGAAAAAAAAAATAATTTTAATTTACTTTACTTGATCTATCTACCTAGTAAAGAATAGAAGCTAGCCGTCGACTCCCTTGTAATGCATATGAGGTGTTATAAATGAAATTTGCTAGATGTTAGGCAAAATTGTTTTTAATGTAACTTTTACCGGGGTCGCTTAATACATAATGATGGCTAATAATGCTTAGTTATTCTAGCTTAATGCCAAGACTTAATTTAGATACATTAGAATGCCTTAGGTAGATAGTACATAAGATCTATGTTTTAAATTTAAGATGCCATTGGCATGGAATAGACAATGACACAGTAAAATTCATAAAATTGTTTCAAAATAAAAGCTCAGTAGTAAAGACAGGGTTCTTACTGTACCATACACTAAGAAGGTTCACTAAACTGTTCCAGGATACAAACATTTGCTTACTTGTAGGTGCGAAGACTGCAAGGTAGCTGGACGGCATCGGCCAAGCTCCCAAAACTCGATTTAGCTTGATTCTTCACAACCGAAATGTTTCATTACAAAGATTTTCACCAAGTCTTATCCATAGAATTAAGTTGCCAACGTGAATGTGCAAAAGAAATAAATACGGAAAACGAAAGCGAAAAACGGAAAACCGAAAACTAAAAACGGAAACGCAAACGGAAACCCTGCAACAAAGAAAAACAAGATTATAATTTGTGCTGTGTGAAAATTTCGACACGTGGAATTTTCCCGATCAAACACAACTCACCTATTGAACTCCTGGCCACCAATGGTTTTCAGGAGTCCACCCACAACCCATTATCCTCATTTATTTGGGAAGGTAAAATAACTGGAACTGAAAGGGAAAATCATGAAATTAGGATTTTCTCTAACCAAACCGCCATTTTGTCGAATCCACATTACTTGATTTTTCACTCACCATAATTGATGAAACATTGAAATACGTTAGGATGACTAAATTTATAACTATTGTATTTTCCCAGGCGAAGCCATGGGCGAAAAGGAGTGAGATTTTCCTGGAACGAAAAATTCGTCTTCACATGTTGACTCCAGAAAAATTCTAAATCTCACCAATCGGTGTTGCCAGACGCAACCCGAGTGTGGCCGCTCTCATTTAGTTTGATCATGAAGCCAATTCATTTTTGAATATTTGCGGAACCTAAGGATATATTATAAGAACCGTTTTGTTAATGACTTAACAATAAACAAATGATATTATGGTTTTATTTAATTATTTTGTTTTATTTTTACGACAATTGACAACGAAGCAAACGCCATCTATTGTGGCTCGAATGAACTCTGAACATCGACCCACGCGTAGTTCTGCACCTTGATGCTAGGTGGCACCAACATACTTTGAACAAAATTGATTTTTATTAAAAGCGAAACGCTAGTTAGTAGTTCAAAATTTACAACGTCACAATAAGCGGTCGCACTGCATAAATTCATATTTACGGATTTTAAAACGCACCGCAACTCGCCGCACCATGGTGTGCGCTAGCTCTTACTGTGTGTCATTGCGGATATTGGGAAATGTTCAACCAATGCTGCCGTGTAATGTAGGTAGGTGGGGAACTCTAGGGCAAATCTAGCGAAGTGAGGCTTCATCTCTAGACGATGCGGAGTGCATCTGCGGTCATCTGAGACAAGCTATTGCGCACATGACTGGGTGCGACAACCTGTAGGGCGATTGTCTAAAACCTGCATCAATCATTATTACAATCTCAATTGTTCTGATTGGCTGAATTTGTGCGATTCTTGTTGCAACAATGCATTGTAGCCAATAGTGAGCGAGCGCCAACCAATCGAGAGGTGATTGCAGCAGATCGTGACATTATAGCTGTCATTCTCCCGCAATCGCGCAGCAGCACGAAAGAGAAGCTATACGAGGCTACCGACGGAGCTATCGCTACTGTCGATTCGAGAAGAAGAATCCTACCCTCCTTTTTAACCCCCGGATCAAATATAGGGTTTATTGGCTAACTTCGATTAAACCGAACTGCAACTGGAATGTTGGCCAGAACAAAGTCAGTAGGTCTGCAGAGGCCCTAAGCTAAGTAATCTTCCATATATGTTGTTCAAAGAATATTTGAGTCAGGTTTTCAAATTAACTGCTGTCTCTTTCCAACAAGTTTAATTCTATATTCTGTTCCTTATCAAACATCGGTTGATTGATTTGACGAATATGGTTTGATTTTTAGGGTACCGTGCCTAAAAAGGAAAAAGGAACCCTTATAGGAACACTTCGCTGTCTAAGACCATTTTTCTCAAGAATTGATATAAATATGAAATAGTCAGGTCTCTCTTGGAGCTATGAAAAAAACGGGTGGGGTTCGAACCACCTACAGTGCGACAAGGCTATCTTAGCGCGTGGCGAAAATCGGAACTAACGTTTCCGTCAAGTGTCCCCTTTGTTCTTGTTTGAATATTCTAAGCCTTTGTTCTCCAACAGCGCCTCCCTGTCAATGTCATTCAAGTGCCAAGAGAGCCTTGTCGCACTGTTACATACCTTAAGATTTCAGTCTGCTTCTTTAACCGTTAATTGAGGCTTATTAAATCCTCTTTTGACCTAAATCCTTGTCTCTAGTTGAGATGATGATGATGATGAATCTATTATGCCTTCTTTACTCCTGATTCCAGCTTCTAATTAACGTATATACAATGTAATGAGGATATAAATAACATGTGTTTATGTGTTCTACTAATATATAAACGTTTCTGATAACATCATATTATTATAATATTCTCGAGTCAAACATCCTGTTTTCCTGTCGTGTTCCCAATTTGTTATAGGTACGTAAATACTAAATAGGTACCTATAACAAATTGGGATCCCTAAGATTGTAGGTACCTACAATATATACTTTTTATATACTTTTTTTTTAAAGAATGACTAATATTCCCCTTTCCTCTCCAACTAAGCGTCAAGCTTGTGCTAGGAGTAGGTACGACAATAGTGCAACGGGCGGGGTTTGAACCGTCAACCGTTCGGTTTTCAGTCCACTCCTTTACCCGTTGAACTATTGAGGCTCTATACTAAGAAGGTACCTAAGTTTCCTCAATTTATTTTTAAATCTATATAGGTACATATTTTAATAGACTGACTGATTGGTCTATCAACGCACATTAAATTGCTGCGCTGGGACTAGAATCTTGAAATTTTTACTGTAGGTTCTTTTTATAACAAAGGCGAATTACATAAGGAATTTTGGAAATTTCATCCCCTAAGGCGGTTAAATTAAAGTATCTACACTTATAATAAATGCGAAAGTGTGTTTGTTTGTTGGTTTGTCCTTCAATCACGTCGCAACGGTGCAACGGATTGACTTATTTTTTTGCATGGGTATAGATAAAGACCTGGAGAGTGACATAGGCTACTTCTTATCCCGGAAAATCAAAGAGTTCCCACGGTATTTTCAAAAAACCTAATTCCACACCGAACAAGTCGCGGGAATCTAGGCGGTAGTCTTATATATAGAGTATCTATATAACACCTACATTATAAGAATCTTTAGTCGACCTCCCTGGCGCAGTGGTAAGCGCTGTGGTCTTATGAGTGGGAGGTCCCGGGTTCGATTCCTGGCAGGAATTTGGAATTTTATAATTTCTAAATTTCTGGTCTGGTGGGAGGATTCGGTCGTGGCTAGTTACCACCCTATCAGCTAAGCCGTGCCGCCAAGCGACTTAGCGTTCCGGTACGATGCCGTGTAGAAACCAAAGAGGCATGGGTTTAATAAAAACTGCCATCCAGGTTAGCCCGTTTCCATCTTAGACTGCAACATCACTTACCACCAGGTAAGATTGCAGTCAAGGGCTTAAACGTGTATCTGAATAAATCCATACTAATATTATAAATGCGAAAGTGTGTCTGTCTGTTTGTCTGCTAGCTTTTCACGGCCCAACCGTTCAACCGATTTTGATGAAATTTGGTACAAAGATAGCTTGCATCCCGGGGAAGGACATAGGCTATATATCCCGGTAAATCAAAGAGTTCCCACGGGATTTTCAAAAACCTAAATCCACGCGAACGAAGTCGCGGACATCAGCTAGTAATAAATAAATAAGTTTTTGCTAGTGTTCTGGTTACACCCTGTATGAATCTATGTTATTTATTTATTAATTTAATATCTAATTAGAACGGCAGTGCCACTTACACTAACTAGATGATTAATAATAAATTTAAATACAAATAAAGGTACAAGAAAAAAGACAAAATACAAAACGATAAAAAATCAAAGGATTTTGAATATGTACGCTGAGAACATTGAATGACATATTCATGTAATGCTCTCAGCGTACTTCAGTAACTCCCGAACCAGTATTATAGACCCATCATTAAATGGGTCCCATTGAGCATTATTGTCCAAAAGCGCGTTGAATGATGCTAATGAACGGGGTATAGGTGACATAGATCTAGCAACAGTGCGATGATGTGGGACCACGAAAAGTTTATTTTTTCGTGGACGAAGATTACTGTTGGATTCAGGGACACGTATGCGACACAGTTGGTCATGAAGTTCTGGAGCATCTAACACCTTGTATAGCGGACACCTACCTCAGTGTACAGCGGTATCTGCGGCCTGGGATCCCTGCGCGGCGGAGGGCGGTACTGCGTGATCCGGGGGATGACCAGGGGCGGTCGCCTCTCCCTGCTGTACAGCTCGCACTCTTCTGGCGTGATCCACTGCAACAATGCACAAAAACAAGATTATTACCAGCTCTTTATAACTGCAGAGAAAAATCGGCCAAGTGCGAGTCAGACTCGCGCACTGAGGTTCCGTACTACAATCGTATTTTATCGACACACAAAAAAAAACTCAAAATTAGTTTTCAATTGTCGAAGTAAGATAACTATATCAAGTGGGGTATCATATGAAAGGGTTTCACCGGAGCATTTTAAAACAGATTTTTATTTATTTTTATGCAACATAGTTTTTGAATTATCGTGCAAAATGTCGAAAAAATACGACTGAAGTACGGAACCCTCGTTGAGCGAGCCTGACTTGCACTTGGCCGGTTTTTTAAATTGTTTTTTGAAAAACGGTCGGATTAGCAGACTACTGCTATGAGAACATTATGGAGAACTCTCAGGCATGCAGGTTTCCTCATGATGTTTTCCTTCACCGTTGAAGCTTGCTTATAACGGCTATAACTCCGAAAAGTTATGAGGTGCGTGCCTGGGATCAAACCCCCGACTTCCCGAATATAAGGCGGGCATCTTAGCCGCCAGGCTATCCCGGCTCTTATAGTGCATTCAATATTATCTGGCGTGTTTCCACTTGAGACCGTCATTAGCAATAACAACAGGATTAAGTCGTGGCGGGTGAATTCAAAAGTATCATCACTGGTTGAATTGCAACAAAACATAAAGGTTGATTTGGTTTATTACACTTATTGTTTACGTTCAAGTGGAAACACGCCAGATAATATTGAATGCACTATACCCTTCCTAGTCAATCTTAATGAAACGCTACTGTACTAAACAAGATTTTAATCGTAATTGGAATCAGGATGCCCTACAAAGATCTCTGTGTCTCATCCTGAAACCTAAGCTCATAAAATGCAGCTTTATGAAAGCGCTATTCAGTGAAAGCTTTACTAAGATTAAATTAAATCTAATAATATCTAGCCAGTGGTTTATATCCTAATCCGTACTAATCCCTACACCCATCCATATCCATACTTAATATTATAAATGCGAAAGTGTGTCTGTCTGTCTGTCTCTCTGTCTGTCTGTCTGCTAGTTTTTCACGGCCTAATAATTTAAGCCATTTTGATGAAATTTGGTACAGAGTCAGCTTACATCCCAGGGAAGGACATAGGCTACTTTTTAGCCCTAAAAATCAAATAGTTCCCACGGGATTTTAAAAAGACTAAGTCCACGCGGACGAAGTCATCATCTAGTATTATTATAAATACAAAAGTGTGTTTGTTTGTTGGTTTATTGATTCGTTGGTTTGTCCTACAATCACGTCGCAACGGAGCAACGGATCGATGCAATTTTTTTAAGACCTGTAGAGTGACAGGCTATTTTTATCCCGGAAAATCAAAGAGTTCCCACGGGATTTTTTAAAAGCCTAATTCCACGCGGACGAAGTCGCGGGCATCAGCTAGTATACAACAAATACAAATCAATGGCCCAAAGTCAAATAAATACTAACGTTATCAAATATCAAATAGAAAAAAAAAAAAACCTGCAAGAAAGAGATAAGTAGCGTGTGGGTTTTTACCATACCAATAATAATTAATCTATGGTTTTTACGTTAATAATCATTAATCATTGTTGTGTTCAGTGCTCAGATATGCTTGTACATGTATATTATTTACATGGGGTCTTAAAAATTGGGTCCTCACATAATTATAACCGTTCAAAAACTTTTTGACATGTAGCATGAATTTTTCACACTTTTTTGGGCAATTCGTGTAATGGACTGATTTCATCCACACAATGGTACTGATTCTGAGCACCTAGATTAGAGTATTCGCATACTCTTCTTACTAATGTAATATGAAAATGATAGACGCAGTATGATAGTTTTAAATTTTATTTTTAGATGGTAAAACCCGTGATTTTAGCGCACAGTCGCGAGCCTACTGTTTAAATTTGTAGCGTGCACTAAAATCTAGAGTCTTTAAATGTAAAGTTCATGTTCTGTCCCTTTTTAGCATTGTTGAAAACAAAAGGATGCAGATACTCTAAATTTAGTTTAGAGAAAGACAACGGAATCGGTGCCAATATCCTCCCGATCGGCCGTGAAAAGAAATCGATGGCAACCGTGGAACATGGGCGTAAATACTCGATTAACCAGTTGGTAGGGTCGTATACCTTTATGGAGACAGCTGTTGAAACTTGAAACTGGCGACGCAGAGTCTGCGGTGTTTAAACTTGCAAACATTTCAAAATCAGCACATTCTTGCGATTTGTATCGTTTTAGCTGATGCCCGCGACTTCGTCCGCGTGGAATTAAGTTTATTTAAAATCCCGTGGAAACTCTTTCATTTTCCGGGATAAAAAGGAGCCTATGTTACTCTCCAGGTCTTTATCTATATCCATGCAAAAAATCACGTCAATCCGTTGCACCGTTGCGACGTGATTAAAGGACAAACACACTTTCGCATTTATAATATGGGTACTGATATCACTACCCTTATTGTAAATGCGAAAAAATGTTTGTTTGTTGGTTTATCCTTCAATCACGTTGCATCGGAGCAACGGATCAACGTGATTTTTTGCATGGTTATAGTTAAAGACCTGGAAAGTGACATAGGCTACTTTTTATCCCGGAAAATCAAAGAGTTCCCACGCCATTTTTAAAAACAAATCCACGCGGACGAAGTCATCAGCTAGTTTTTTTTTTAAATTTGTAAATAACCTTCTGGGAGTCGAATGTTAATTTCGTCTCGAGACAATCAGTGAGTCACGCGATCTATCAACAGCTATCAACTGGTTTCTAACAGTGCCTACTATTCGATAGCCATGTAACCTTGACCTGGTAAGGCTGGCCTGTGACTCCCCCGGATGTAGGCGTTAAACGAAACGGAATCGAGACGTCATCATGCTAAATGAGTAATCTTAGGATTTTATTGCTTTTTATTTTGGTTGTGGATGCCTATTGGGAAGATGCGATTGTGCGTAAAAACCAATGAGTAGGTTTCCAGGCAACGTTCGAGAAATTTTTCATAGATGGCGCTGAATACTGTCACCACTAAAGATGAAAAATAATACTCTATGCTTTAAATTTTTAAATTTAAATCGGATGCGAAATTAATTAATTACTTCTATTATAGTTCAAATATTTTGTGGGGAAGAAATGTAAGGAAAGTTCTGGTCTGGTCTGGCAAAGTCGTGCCGCCAAGTGATTTAACATTCCAGTACGATGCCGTGTAGAAACCAAGGGGGGGTGTGGTTTAATAAAAAATGCAATACCCTTTCCAGGCTAGCCCGTTTCCATCTTAGCAGCATCTTGCAGTCAAGGGCTAACTTTTCTCTGAATAAAATAAAATAAAAAATATGTATAATTTAATAAAACACGCTGTACCTACTGACAGTGAGCCGGCGATGAGTTGATCATGATGAAGCGTAAGCTAGGAGGCACGCGATAGAAAAAAAAGTAAATTCTTGCAAAACTCTGAGTCACTGTTTTGATGCGCACAACAACCTTAACTTTCGTTTAAATTAAAACAATTAACGTCTTGTTCATATCCATTCTTTAATTTATCTCTCATTGCGTCCATTTCCGCCGCTTAGCCCCTCTCACTTACACACAAACAATGCTGCTTATGTTCGAAAGAGACAAACAGATTGAATGAATGGTTCGTTCATTCACATTGACTCTGAGGTCAATCAGGAATCAAGTATGGCTGAGATAAATTAAGGCCAAGTGCTGGGAAATAGTATTTTATTTGATTGCCGAATAAATATTTTAAAGCTTAGCGTTTAAACTAGAGGCCCTTTGAAAACCCCGGCTGAATTTGTTGTGGGCTCTTCTCAGACTTGGGCGCGTTTGGAACTCTGGTTATGAAAACTTCGGAACGTATTTTCTTGGACTCGGATCGAATGAGTGCGAGATTGCGTGCAAATTAAAAAGTAGGTACAGTCTATACATCTCAGCCTTAGGTAGTGGTCCGACCGCCGACGATGAACGAGAAACGAGTAGAACTAGAAACTATAAACGAGTTGACGATCAGCGGCAAGCGAGTGTGTAGTTTCGATAGTTTTGTCGCCGGGCTATAAGCGAGTATGCAAGTGCGACGAGCGATTACTCGCGCCATTCGTCCACGGTCGCTCAGTCCTGTGCAAATCTGCGCGTGCGTTACACGTGCATACAACACAACAGCGAGCGAGCATCGCTGAACGAATATCGCTGAACGAGTTTATTTTTGAAAGCTCGTCGCTTAGCGAGTCGTCGACGGCAGTGTGAACAGTCAGAGAGCAACTTTTGATATTATGCATCTCTTTCGTTTACACGGTACATTTATTGTGCGTTTCTTGAGAGAGAAATTCGCCCATAGTTAGTCGTTTTCTCGCCGGCGGCGCGGCGCGCTGCCATTAGTAAGTAACTCGAGCACTATGTAAACGTTAGATTCTAGTATTTCGACAGTTCTAGGACTCTCGCTCTCAATTATGATAGCTTCCGTAAGCATACAATTATCCTAATAAAGCGATTGGAAACCTAACTCATTTGCATGTAACGGGGCGTAATGACGCGTGTCGTGTGCGCAGTTACGGCGGCCATTTTAATTGTAAATTGCTGGATTATCACGAGCCCACGTTGACGTTTCAATTTTACTTAATTGAGCAACCGTTTGCGCGGTTTTGTTAAGCAAATTAGGTAATTATAGCAACACTTGTAAAAACTTTGAAATCAATTGAGAATTTAATTTTTATCCAAAGAAACGTTTCTTCCTTTAAATAAAAGCTTATGAATCAAATGAGCTGGTGCTGCTGGTCCCTTTTGGATGCATCGGGCATCCGAGGGGAAGAGCAGTATTCGGGCCGGTGCACCTCGGTAACATGGCTAATAATCTCTCTTTGGGGAAATTGTTGGCCATGGCTAATGACCTGGCAGGGGGGAGGTTTCTCCGCGTGTCCCTCTGACTAGCAGAGGGCACAGTGGACGAGGCGGAGGGTGAGACGCGGGCGACGTGCGCAGGATTGCGTTGTCGCCCGTTGCGTCTCCGGGGGAGGTGATGAGGTGCACATAGTTGGTGCACCTCGGACGTGCGTGGAGGAGGGTCCGCTTCGGCGTCGCTGGTTGGGTCGCGGTGGTTTGCTTCGGCGTTCCCGTGACCCAGTCGCCAGGCGACGCGCACGAGCGCCGCTGGGTTTTAGTGGGTATTCCGGTCGCTTCTCGGCCGGCGAGTCCCACATACCTTCCCTCCAGTTGGTTGGCTGGCTGGCTTCCAGGAGGGAGGGATGCGTAAACGCATTTCCCAGCGTTAAAAAAAAAGTGTTGTTGTTGTTAATACATGAATTTTAATCATGTAAAATTAGAATAATTAGTTATTATGCTTGCCACTCCATGGCAGATTGTAGTTCAACAAGCTAACACTACTATACCCACCTACCTCAATCTATGCAAATAAATAAATGATTATGATTTTGATTATTTACTATTCAGGAGGTCGTGGATTCGATCCCAAGCACTTATAAATATTTCTGGATCCAACTCCTCAATCCTCCGCAAAGCGGTACTTCGCGCCCGAGCATAGGCTCCTACTCTATAAGGCGCAAGTCCGCCCTCACATGGAGTACTGCTCCCACCTTTGGGCTGGAGCACCCCAGTACCAACTCCTTCCATTTGATCGGATCCAAAGGCGGGCTGTTCGACTTGTGGGCGATCCCAAACTAACCGCCTCGTTGGAAAGCCTGGAGCACCGCAGAGACGTTAGCTCTCTATGCGTGTTCTATCGCCTGTATAATGGGGAGTGCTCTGAAGAGCTTTTTGACCTCATTCCACCCTCTTTTTTCTACAACCGCACCGCGCGCCACCGTAAGGAATTTCACCCTCACCATCTGGGTGTCTGGTGCACTTCGACCGTCCGCTGCGCCAGATCCTTCTTTCCACGCACGTGCAAACTGTGGAACCAACTCCCATCGGCGGTGTTCCACACTAGATTATAACATGGGGTTATTCAAGGGCGGACCAACAAATTCCTAAAAGGCCGGCAACGCATCGGCGGCTCCTCTGGTGCTGCAAATGTTCATGGGCGGCGGTAATCACTTAACATCAGGTGACCCGCCTGCTCGCTTGCTCGCTATATCTATTAAAAAAAAAAAAAAAAAAAAAATCCTGATGCTGCAGGGTTACTGCCCGTCTAAGTATTATTATGATTCAGGAAGTGTTCATATTGAATTTATGTTGAAGGTACCAAGCAAGACTTTATGCTTTAACTCCAAGTCCCAACTCTTCAACCCTGACGATGTAGGGTAAAGCACTCCTAAACTATAGTTCAATGATCAAAACAAAATCTCGTTTGGCTAGCCGGCAATCAACAATAAGCACTTAGGATGCTCAACAAATAAACAAAACGTCATAACATTTCACATTTGACTGCCGCGCCGGCTACAGTTGTTGATATTGTATTTGATCACATCACTCCAAATAATTTCTATATAGGTGATACTATGATAATATCAGCACGTGATAGCGTGGTTACTAGGCGTGCCTTTTAAGTTCTGTCGTTTCCATATTTCCCGGCAATTTTGAATTTGGAACGTTTCTATATTCGAATGTGTTTAAATTTTGGATCTCAAAACAGTTGAAAGTATCAGTACCCGTAGTACAAGATTTTACGTCTCACCAAACCAAACTAAATTCGAGAGTCGAAATACTTCCGCGTTACAGTAAACTGGATCTTAAATGCCTTGTTTTAAAGCTCAAGTTTGTCTACACTTCTACAGCCAGCGCTCCAAGCGGAAACATTGCGAAATTAAAATCAGTGGCATTGAATATTTGACTTCAATTCAAGGCTGTTTAGGTCCATTTTACTGTAACGCGGAAATATTTCGACTCTCGAATTTGGTTTCGTTTGGTGAAACGTAAAATCTTGTACTACGGGTACAGGATTAATGCTTTTGTTTAGTCACAGCGTCGCGTCGATTGGAATCTGTCAGGTTACGTACGAAAATGAATCTTTCGAAGGAAAATGTTCGTGCAATAATTTTCTACAACTTTAGAAGAGGCCTGACACGGCTGCAGTGTTTTGAAGAGCTAACATCTGTGTCCAGTGATGAAGCCCCATGTCTGCGGACTGTCGAACACTGGTATTTAGAATTCCAGCGTGGACATACTAGTGCTAGTGACAAATCTCGCGAAGGACGCCCAAAATTATAAGGTCCACCTCCTATTCGGCGATCGATCCCGGGCATGCACCTCTAACTTTTCAGAGTTATGTGCGTTTTAACTAACAAAACAAGTGATAGTTTACTTTTTTAGCCATGAATATTAGCCATGGGTGCTAGTGCAACGGGCGGGGTTTGAACCGTCGACCATTCGGTTTTCAGTCCACTCCTTTACCCGTTGTGCTATTGAGGCTCTACTTGTTTTGTTACCTAAAGGTGAAGGAAAATATCGTGGGAAAGGTTTCCCCATATCTGAGAGTTCACCATAATGTGATCAAGGCCAGCGTGGTAGACGATGACCAAACCCTGCTCATTCTGAGAGGAGGCCCGTGCTCTGTAGTGAGCCGGTGATGGGTTGAACGTGATGATGAGATAACTTATCAACAAGGCAAAAACCAAAGTACAAAAGTGTCAAAAAATAAAATTCGAAATATATAAAAGGAAAAGGGTGACTGAGCTGACTGACTGACTGTTGCTCAATCAACGCACAGCTCAAACTACTGTAGGCAGATCTGGCTGAAATTTTGGCAATGCAGATAGCTGTTATTGAGCGTAAGGCAGCCGCTAAGAAAGGAATTGTTGAAACTTCAACCCCCTAAGGGGTGAAATAGGGTTTTGAAATTTGTGATGGTCCACCGCGGACGAATTCGGCAAGCATAAGCTAGTTGTATACTAAATACTAAAACAACACAATAATGTTTTGCGTATAAACCATCTGGCATAATAATGTAAATCGATTGCACACGTGTTTTATATAACACTGTGAACGAACAAATATTTACTAGATGTATGTGGTCGGAACAAAACCCGATCGAACAGAACACTTATCAACAAGTAACGTGAGTTCTACGGAGATTCATACAAGTAAAATGAAGTAGAGTCCTGCGTAAAGTTCATATTAGGAAATATACGCGATTAAAAAATTGCTTAAACAGCCTAAAACCAACGACCACAGCCTAAAACAGCCAGTCAAGGTAAAGGGTTTTTATTATTATTATTCAGATACAAATTAGCCCTTGACTGCAATCTCACCTTGGCGTAAGCGATGATGCAGTCTAAGATAGAAGCGGGCTAACCTGGAAGGGGTATGGTAGTTTTTATTAAACCCTAATGCAGCCAGCAATATAGCGGAACATTGCTGCTTAGCTCGGAATGTAATCTCATATAAGCTTATAGAGATTGTATGGGGACCAGTAGTGCCGCGACAGCACTGTTGCAGCAGCACTGCTGCGCAGCGTGGTTCGGAGCGCGCTTGCCTAGAAGATGCCTATTCACTATACTATACTGAATAGGCATATTCTAGGCATCATATTCTATAGTGACTATAGAATAGAATAGAATAGAATGTTTTTTTATTCATGTAAACTTTTTACAAGTGCTTATGAATAGTCAGGTAGTTTTAATTTACCACTGGTTCAGAATGCCGTTCCTACCTTCCTACGTAAAAAAAGTGTAAGGACTAAGGAGCGATACGAATCTGGCGCTACGCACCATGCACTTAGATTAGTGCGAAATTCTTTAATATCATACGAATGATTAATATACTCAGTATGTGTTTGATATCGGCGGCTTGCGTCTGGACGGCGCCACGTGACCTAAGTAGTGACATCATATTAACAGGATTAATAATGATTATTGTAAGGACATACCGCATGCAGGCCAGTGATTCACAAGTGTCTGTTACTTGTTGAGTTTTCTTTCTTTCATTTCTTAGTTTGTGACATGACCCTTAGGCCTCAAGTTTATTTTGCTTGTACGAGGAAGAAATGTATTATAATATGTATGCATAATATTACTGGCTAATGCCCGCAAGTTCGTCCGTGTGAATTTAGGTTTTTATAAATTTCGTGGGAATTTTAGGAGATAAAAATAACTTGATGTCACTTTTCACTCTTCAGGTCTTCAAGTATAGGTACCCATGCAAAAAATCGCATCGATCTGTTGCTCCGTTGTGACATGATTGAAGGACAAACCAACAAACAAACACTTTTGCATCACTACCGATATTATAAATGCGAATGTGTGTTTGTTTGTTGATTCGTCTTTCACGTCGCTACGGAGCAACAACGGATCAAAGTGATTTTTCCGGAAAATCAAAGAGTTCCCACGGGATTTTTAAAATGAGATTAGGTAACAGGTATGGAGAAAGACAAAAATTTTCATTTTCTATTCCGCAGAAAAGGAATCCTATGGATTTTTCAAATACTTTTCAGTTTTTTTTTAATTAAAATTTTCAAAATATATTAAAGTAGGCAATAAACAGAACTTTTGCAGTTTTATTATACCTAAGTATTAAATATTAAATTAAAAAGATTCGACTAAGCCTTCGTAACTCCGGTCTGGTAAGGTGGTAATCTCTTGGCATCATTTAACATTGAACAGGTGATAATCAAAGCTTCCTCCGTACTTGTTATAAAGCAACTGTTGTTTTCATTCACTGAGAGAAGACCTACTAACACCTACTTAGCGTACATGATGTAATTAGGCGGAATCAACGTTATCAGATAACCGCTATCTGGCGAGTGATTCATGTGATTCATAGTGATGGGTACAGGCAATAACCTACATTTCATCGACCTTTGAATTACCACTTGAACTCGAGTTTTTTACGAATATACATAGTATATCTTATGGTTCAACTCAACTATGTATTGGAATTCGGCAAATGATTCGTTTCATTGTTTTTCGGAATATATGTTATACATCACAGAGAGGACTATGCGCTGATTTCAATTCAATTCAATTCAAAATTCTTTATTGCGAATATGGGTAAACAGTGGAGATACATATTACAAAAACAAAAAGGTACATCCAAACTTATTTAAAAATTTTACCAACACGAAACATTCGCCCGAATAGTGTGATTTGCCGAATGTCGAATTATCCATGAAATATCCGAAATAACTCTTTACAATTTACAATGTTTCATCCAATACTTCACCAGAATGTTTCACCAGATTTTCTCATTATAAAGAGCATCTCAATAATTTGTCTGAACTCGAATCCAAATAATTCCGAATTCCGAATCCCAATAGTGGAGCATTATTGAAATGCTCTTTATAATGCGAAAATCTGCTGAAACTATGGATGTAGGAAGTATTGGGTGAAACATTGTAAAATTGTAAAAGAGTTTGATGACAGTATTAGGTACATTGATAAGCATCGATGAACGAAACGGACAACAAACTATAAGCAGTGAATATTTCAATTTTAAATACTTATAAAAAACTTCAAAATTCAAAAGACCATCGATATAAATGACAAGATATGGTCAAGCGAACAAAATTTTTCACGGTTTAGGAACCAAATAAATCAGCGCCACATCTTAGATAGGTACCTACTAATGAACGATCCGTTTAAAATCCAGACGTCACTGAGCTTGCATTGGGTATTTATGTAGCCTTCTGGCCCAGTAATATGTACGTTCGAGTAATTAGCATTTTTGTACATTTTCAACATAATAAGAATATTCATTAACTATAAATTAGCAGCCATGTAACTTTGATAGAGATATATTATGTAATTAAATTATTTCCGTGATTCCTATCTCAAGACATTCCAAAAAATAACACCAGAGGTCGTGACGCGATTACCAAACAAGTTGGTACCACACATAGAAAAAAACCGGCCAAGTGCGAGTCAGGCTCGCGCACCGAGAAATCCGTATTTCAATCGTATTATTTCGATATTTTACAAGATAATTCAAAAACTATGATGCATAAAAATAAATAAAAATGTTTTTAAGAATGCACAGGTAAAGCCTTTCATATGGTACCCCCTTGATATAGTTATCTTACTTAAATTGAAAATACTAATTATTAGTTCATGACCACAATTAAATTTTTGTGTGTTGTAACCACAAATTCACGGTTTTCAGATTTTTCCCCAAATGCCAGCTATAAGACCTACCTACCAAATTTCATGATTCTAGATCAACGAGAAGTATCCTGTAGGTTTCTTGACAGACAGACAGACAACAAAGTGATCCTATAAGGGTTCCGTATTTCCTTTTGAGGTACGGAACCCTAAAAAACAATAGTACCAGCCATATTTGTTTGGTTTTACAATGCAGGAAGTACTATTTTTACTATGCATGGCATGCATGGCATGCATGGCGTGACGCGTGCTACAGATAATATTTACACGTCAAGCTTAGATCAACATTGTTTGAAAGCTGAAATTTTGGTTCATACATTTTTTAATTTTTTAAGGTTGCGTAGTAAAACAAGCGATCCTCAAGCTGAGATCTATAGACCGCACTTTGATTTTGCTCAGACTTAAGATTGAGTTAAACCGAGACAGATTTATGTGAGAGATATAGCTGTCTCGGTTTAACTCTGTCTAAGTCTAAGCAAAGTCAGAGTGCGCTCTATAGATCTCACCCTTAGTCTCGAGTTTCGACACAAAATACTTTAGTCCAGTACCCGTAGTACAAGATTTTACGTCTCACCAAACCAAACCAAATTCGAGAGTCGAAATACTTCCGCGTTACAGTAAACTGGATCTTAATAGCCTTGTTTTAAAGCTCAAGTTTGTCTACACTTCTACAGCCAGCGCTCCAAGCGGAAACATTGCGAAATTAAAATCAGTGGCATTGCTGTTTAGGTCCATTTTACTGTAACGCGGAAATATTTCGACTCTCGAATTTGGTTTCGTTTGGTGAGACGTAAAATCTTGTACTACGGGTACAGTACGTTTATCCTATACATAACATATATATATGAATAAATACCTATACATATACGTAATTATATACCTAGTTTTCGCTTTTATTTACTCTATTTCACCTACTTTATTATTGTTTTTTTTTTATTCAGATACAAGTTAGCCCTTGACTGCAATCTCACCTGATGGTAAGTGATGATACAGTCTAAGATGATAGCGGGCTAACCTGGAAGGGATATGGCAGTTTTTATTAAACCCGTACCCTTTGGTTTCTACACGGCATCACACATATTGGTACTAACCCAACTTATTAATCACATGACTTGATCACAGATCAAAAAATCACGTTGATGGTTTTTTTCACGCTATAGCTAAATCTACAACGGTAGGCCAACTGGGATCACTATAGCGATCATGTTCCGCGATCATAGATGGATCATGGATCCACGACATTGTATGATTGTATGATGTCGTAAGGTCGGCCGTGTGACCGACTCAACAATGGCGATCATGTCGGATTAGAAACACTCTTTCTCTGTTGCACAACTACACTTTTCATTTCATTGTTTCGTGTAGTGAATGGCGGGCTTTATTACATTTCGAAAATTAATTACAACTACAAACCTGTGATTTGATATTATAGAGTCACTAGCTGATGCCCGCGACTTCGTCCGCGTTGATTTAGGTTCTTAAAAATCCCGTGGGAACTGTTCAATTTTCCGGGATAAAAAATAGCCTATGTCACTCTCCAGGTTTTTAACTATATTCATGCAAAAAATCACGTCGATCGCTTACTCCGTTGCGACGTGATTTAAGGACAAATCAACAAACCAATAAACCAACAACCAAACACACTTTCGCATTTATAATAATGGGTACTGATAGTATTCTGTGTTATACAAATACTGTAGCGTACGCGGCAGAAAATAATGTAATCGACCTTTAGAAGAGCGGATTTGTATAGCATTGTCTCTGTCGTTGAGACCGACAAAACGTCATAATATATAGGTATGAGTGACAGAGAACAACGCTCTACAAAGCCGAAATGTCTGCATTCTAAAGGCCGATGTACATTATTTTCTACCGCGTACCTACCTACCTACCTACCTACCTACCTAGGTACCTACTGTAGGTACGTAGTAAGTTCCGGTGAACTGTGGTAGTAGGTACCTACAATTGATCATCATCATCATCAACCCATAGACGTCCACTGCTGGACATAGGTCTCTTGTATGGACTTCCACACGCCACGGTCTTGCGCCGCCTAAATCCAGCGGCTTCCTGCGACTCGTTTGATGCCGTCCGTTCACCTAGTGGGGGTCTTCCCACACTGCGTCTTCCGATGGTCGCCATTACAGCACCTTAGAACCCCAACGTCTATCGGTTTTACGAACTATGTGCCTTGCCCATTATACCTACTGAGTACTAATATTATACATTACTATTACGTGTTACCTATGTACAGTGGCGCTCCGGTCATAGAGGCATAAATGCACTGCTTACCCCAGTTGTAATAGCTCAATGCAAATTTTACATTATGACCTGCCAGTAAACAGGTTCCCCTAACTAATGCCTACCCTGGCTTCACACCCTGTGCACGCCACTGCCTATGTATATATTTTACAATTATTGCGTGTATAAAACGCACAGAATCTCTAGCTCTCTTTTAACTACGGCACAACGAGTGCGAGTTAATAATAAACTGTTACATTTAACGGGCTTCCAACTAAACTGACCCAAATCTTTCAACTGAACGATCTTTTTACGTCCCGCTTTATGGATCATCCGACAGATCGTTGAATTTAAATTTTTATAGCTTTCTATGGACTGTATGATGTACAACGATCGGTAGGAAGTGTGTTTATTTATGACGGTACGTCCGAGAAATTAGACACACTTTTTAGGGATGATTTATGCCAGCACGAGACGGGCACGGACGTCACACGGACACGGCACGGTAAGCATAAACTGCTTCATCTATACTTCTATACTAATTATATAAAGAGGTAATGTCGTTAAGTTTGTTTGTAGGGGGTAATCTGTGGAACTACTGAACCGATTTTAAAAATTCTTTTACCAGTAGAAAGCTACATTATTCCTGAGTGACATAGGCTATACGGGATCTTTAAAAACCTAAATCAGCTAGTATAAAATATTCGTGATGTTTTGAATGTGCCTCGTCCGCGCGTCGTACGTGGCACGGCTAAGACCTAAGACTATGGCCAAAACCCTTCTCTCTCTGAGATACACCCGTGCTTTGTAGTGAGCCGGCGATGGGTTGATCATGATGATGATGATGAATAGAAGAAGAAAGAATAGAATTAGATTTATTTGTTGATCCAACGTCACATTTAGAAAAAATCACAAGATTATTGTATTTATCATGCAAAATGTCGAAAAAATACGATTGTAGTACGGAACTCTCTCGGTGCGCGAGTCTGACTCGCACTTGACCGGTTTTTCTGTTCAAAGTGTTAGAATTCAGCCTTCTCCAGACTTCATAAGTAAAACAGCAAATCTCAATAAACAGAGATGTTTGATTGATTCATCATCATGATCAACCCATCACCGGCTCACTACAAAGCACGGGTCTCCTCTCAGAGTGAGAAGGGTTTTAGGCCTACCATGCTGGCCATCAGTGGCGTGCACGTCATAGAGGCATAAATGCACTGCTTACCCCAGTTGTAATAGCTCAATGCCTATTTTTCATGATAACCTACCAGTAAACAGGTTTCTACCTAACTAATGCCTACCCTGGCTTCAAACACTGTGCACGCCACTGCTGGCCATGTGCGGATTGGTAGACTTCACACACCTTTGAGAACATTATGTAGACCCACTAGAACTCTCAGGCATGCAGGTTTCCACACGATGTTTTCCTTGTGCCTTCACCGTTAAAGCAAGTGATATTTAATTAATTAAAACGCACAAAATTCCGAAAAGTTAGAGGTGCGTGCCCGGGATCGCACCCCCGACCTCCGATTAGAAGGCGGGCGTCCTAACCACTACGCTATCACAGCTTTATGTGTTTAGCAGTTCGATTGATTGCCTTTTTTATTACCTTTTTAAAAAAAAAAGAATATTAGCCATGTTAAATGACTAATATTCCCCTTTCCTCTCCAACTAAGCGTCAAGCTTGTGCTAGGAGTAGGTATGACAATAGTGCAACGGGCGGGGTTTGAACCGTCGACCTTTCGGTTTTCAGTCCACCCCTTTACCAGTTGAGCTATTGAGACTAATAATTCTTGAGCGCAATAAAGGTGTCGACGGATGACAAACAAACGAACAGCGAATTAATTTGCATAACACTTGCGTCTACTTAGTATTCAATAACTAATCACGCAAGCTAGACAGGTGTTACGCCTGGCCCGGGGTAGTATATCTAATGTACGTATATCTGACTGTTTAGTTGACTTTGTAAGATCCGATGTGTCTGCTAAAGCACGATAAATGCAGTACACGGCCGAAAGTAATGTACATCGACCTTTAGAAGGAGATAGCAGATTTGTAGAGCACTGTCTCAGTCAGACTGAGTAGTTGGTTTCCCGAGTAGGATCTTGTATTTGTCGATTCACTGAAATGGACTTGTTGCTTTCTGAATACATAATGCCATCTCTAGATTTTTCCCGCAGTCCCCAACCTATTTTTTACGGACTTCTAATTTTATCATCATCCCGCGACTAAAATAAATAAGCAGCCAGCAATACATACAATACGCGGCCGAAAGTAATGTACATCGACCTTTAGAAGGAGATAGCAGAGCGTTGTTGAGACCGACAAAACGTCATATAGGTATAAGTGACAGAGACAACGCTCTACACAGCCGAATTGTCATTCTAAAGGCCGATGTACATTACTTTCGGCCGCGTACTATAGTTAGTTCTTCAAAGGTTTGATTAGTATTATTTTGGGGGTGTATCTTTAAGTACCAAGAACTAAACTGCAAGCGATTCACTGCGACTTCAACTCTACCAATTAAGTAGTTCTGGAGAACAATTTTTTTACGTTGCCAAATACTAAAAAGACTAGGGTGCAAATCAAATTTTTAAAGTAAAACAAAATACCCACCAAATGACCAAACTGAGAAAAAAGTTTCTTAAAAAGTTCAAAAAGTTTCATAGATTTTAAGCACTAAATAGTTAAATACATATAAAAGTTTTTGAGCATTCACTGAAAATATTTGCTGATGGTATATTTTTACTTAAATATACGTCAAATGACGTCATTTCGATGTTGACGAGACATGGTTCCAGCGCAATAACAATTTGCGGGACTTATAGACCACTGTATAAATCCTTTGCCCGTCTGAAAGTTGTGAATTAAAATACTATAACCTTGGCCCCTCTGAAAGTTGTGAATTAAAATACTATAACCTTGGCCCCTCTGAAAATTGTGAATTAAAATACTATAACCTTGGCCCCTCTGAAAGTTGTGAATTAAAATACTATAACCTTGGCCCCTCTGAAAGTTGTGAATTAAAATACTATAACCTTGGCCCCTCTGAAAGTTGTGAATTAAAATACTATAACCTTGGCCCCTCTGAAAGTTGTGAATTAAAATACTATAACCTTTGCCCATCTGAAAGTTGTGAATTAATACTACTTATAACCTTTGCCCGTTTTGAAAGTAGGCATAATATCGTGTCGTGATCGCCACCTTTGAAAGTACCCGTTTTAAATACAATGCCTTCCTAATAAAGGGTCTAAATGGAGGTTAGAAACCCAGCTCACCTGGGCGTCTGTCTGTCTGTACATCTGAATACGTGACCGGGCGCATGGTTACGATTTATTGTTTGCTTCTGCATTTATTATTAGATAGTTGAAAAATATCTGCATCTATCTCTATATATAAAAATGAATCGCTGAATGTGTTGCTGATCGCAAATCTCGAGAACAGCTGAACCGATTTCGCTAATTCTTTCTTCATAATATTCCTTGAAGTACAGAAATCGTCCGGTTACATTATAAACTAGCTTATGCCCGCAACTTCGTACGCGTGGTCTATAAAATTTCAAAACCCCATTTTTACCCCCTTACGGGTTGAATTTTCAAAAATCCTTTCTTAGCGGATGGCTACGTCATAATAGATATCTGCATGCCCAGCCCGATCCATCCAGTAGTTTGAGCTGTGCATTGATAGATCAGTCAGTCAGTCAGTCAATCAGTCACCTTTTCCTTTTATATATTTAGATATCTGCCGAAAGTAGGTACGAGTAGGTGCATTTAATGTAACGTTGAAGCAATGAGTTGAAATTCGCAGGAAGCAAACTTCAGCAGTTAAAAAAGAAAGAAAAAGCATGACTTAAGATGTAATCTGTGGTCCAGACAGCATGTGGCGCGCAAATGTGACGAGAGATAAATTAGCGTCCAAATTAAATCATTAATTAATGAAAAGCTGTTGAACAAAACAGTGAATTCCACGAAATAAAATTTTACAGGAAGAACAAAAACCTCAATGAAAACTGTTCCCGTTTCCTGTAGTTGTAACGTTTTGATCAGAATCACGAACTTTGGTCTCAATACGGTATTTGACAACCAGTCAAATCAGTGACTTTTTAACAAACGTCAAAACGCGCGCTTAGGTAGTATGCGAGATTCTATGAAATACTCTTGGATGGAAATACTGGATTTTGACGTTACATCACAATGACGTACTTTTTTAGTTTACTAATCGTTAATTTAAAATGGTTAGTGGATTTTACGTATTTTAGAAGACCCTCTATTTAATAATCACTGAGAAATATTTTTTTTTTATATAGTCAAATACCCAATGTGGTTAGGACGTCTGCCTTCTAATCGGAGGTCATGGGTTCGATCCCGGGCACGCACCTCTAACTTTTCGGAGTTACGTGCGTTTGTAAGTAATTAAATATCACTTGCACACACAGTGAAGGAAAACATCGTGAGGAAACCTGCATGTCTGAGAGTCTCTATAATGTTCTCAAAGGTGTGTGAAGTCTACCAATCCGCACATGTCCAGCGTGGTAGACTATGGCCAAAACCCTTCTCACTCTGAGAGGAGACCCGTTCTTTGTAGTGAGTCGGCGATGGGTTGATCATGATGATGATATATTTAATGTTTACCATACGTCATAATATTACAGTTTTTGCTTGCGTAGTGTATACGTTTACTAGGTATAATACGTGACGAAGCGTAGACTCTGTAGATACACCTTATCAAAAAGTAGGTTTGTTAGTATCACACGTGGTGTCACTGACGCATGGTTCCGCCTACCTTATCTACCATGGAATTACTTTTTTTTACATAAATTATACTTTTCTTATCTCTTAGTACGTACCTATTCGTAGTTAAGCGTTTTGCGAAAGTCATTAAAAAGTATATAAGTATATTTTCAGCGGGAGATGGAGAGAGCTATAGTTTCTTTACGTGATCAAATCAGAAATGAGGAGATCCGTAGGAGAGCTAGAGTAACCGACATAACTCCACGGGTTGCGAAGCTAAAGTGGCAATGGGCAGGGCACATGGTTCGTACAACCGATAGACGTTGGGGTCCCAAGGTGCTGGAATGGCGACCTCGCACCGGAAGACGCAGCGTTGGAAGACCCCCCACAAGGTGGACGGACGGCATCAGACGAGTCGGAGGGAGCCGCTGGATTCAGGGCGGCGCAAGACTGTGGCGTGTGTAGGTCCTATATCCAGCAGTGGACGTCTATCGGTTGATGATGATGATGCTAGCACGAATCTTGATTAAGGCCGTAATTAAAAACCGATTATTTTTAATTCAGAAGCAGTGATACATATTAATTAACAGTAGTTTAATGAAATTTATGTATGCGGCAACCACTTAAACTCTATAAGAAACACTTGCACACTTTTTATCAGCGCAAGTTCAATCAACTGTGAGGTTTCTACGATCAACATTGCAAATGAGTGCTGTCCGTCCGTCAGTCCATAACCTCGTATTGCTGTATTTATAATGGGGCGGACAGCAAGCAATGTTTTGTGGGTTCCGTACCTCAAAAGGAAAAAGGAACCCTTATAGGATCACTTTGTTGTCTGTCTGTCGGTCAGTCAAAAACCTACAGGGTACTTTCCGATGACCTAGAATCATGAAATTTGGCAGGTAGGTAGATCTTGTAGCTGACATTTGGGGAAAAATCTGAAAACCGCAAATTTAGGGTTAGATCACACAAAAAACTTAAATTGTGGTCATGAACTAATAATTAGTATTTTCAACTTTCGAAGTGAGTGACTATATCAAGTGGGGTATCATATGAAAGGTCTTCACCTGTACATTCTAAAACAGATTTTTATTTATTTTTATTTTTTATTTTTTGAATTATCGTGCAAAATGTCGAAAAAATACGACTATAGTACGGAACCATCATTGCGCGAGCCTGACTCGCACTTGGCCGGTTTTTTGTTTGTCTCTGTCTTTCTCTCCGTTTGTCCGTCGTATCTGTCAAGAAAACCTATAAGGGTACTTCCCATTGACCTAGAATCATGATTCATGAAAGGCAGTTAGGTAAGTCTGATAGCACCAGGGCTTTACTTGTATATTCTAAAACAGATTTTTGTATGCGTACAGCGTAATAGATTTTAATTTATCGTCTAAAATGACGAAAGAAGTACGGCACCCTCGACTCGCACTTGGCCGGTTTTTTTTTTTGGATATATACATATCGGTTAAGAACGACTGATACGAAAAACCAGAAGGGTCCTACTAATGATTTTTTATCAATTCTTTTATTACAACTTTAGGAATAAATCAGCCGACTAAGACATTAATTACAATATATTGTTATCATACTTCATTACTATGAGATAAAGTATTCAGATTTATTAGTGTTAGGTCAAATTATTTTATTATGTTGCTACGTTTGATTTTCAATACTTTTACGGCCGAAATTAATAAAAATAAATCCTATCTCAAATCCGTCATAAGTTACATAACAACATGAATTTTGTAAATAATAGTTCTTTAGGTACTAGTACTCCCAAATTATTTGCTTAACATCGTTGTTATAGTTAGTCAAAATTATTAAAATATTATGAAAAAAACTGATTACAGCTGCCCAGCTGTAAACAGTTTTTGTGGTAAAATGACACCTCGCATCGCAAAAGAAATATGCAGCAGTGTGATTCTCTAAGGTAAAATAATATTTACATCGGTCGCACATCGGATGTTTCCTATGATGTAGCACATTTGTTATTCTATTAATCGCGTTCGACTCACCTTTGCGACACTAGCGCTTCACGAGCGAGTGTGATCGATGTAGGAAACGGGTTTTTGACATTTATGTATGGAATTTGCTATTCTAATTGCTCGCCTTCGACTACATCGTACGCCCTCGCCTTCGATTCTATGTGTCAAACGGAAAAGCGTCTCCGGTGTAGCTTTTCTCTACGATGCACCATCGATGCACGAGTTAAATTTCGTTGTAAACATAGAAAAACTTTAAAAGAAAGATGAAAATGTGAGTTTTATTTTGTTATTTTCTATAGTAAGTATAATTATTAAATGATAAAAAAATATCTGAGTTAACTATTTATCGTTTTTCACTTCAGATGGCTGCTCGCTTAGCTCAACTACATTTTTCTTATTAGAAGAAGCTAAACAAGAGGAATACAAAATAAAAAGGCGTGCAAAAGGTTGTCAAATACGTGGTCTTCGTCTGCTCTCGACAGACGCATTATGTAGAATATTTAGTATCACGGAGGAACTTGTGGCAATGTTAGAAAGGGATTTGCTCCCCTACATCAAGAGCTAGTCGTGTAGTGGTGTATGTATTATTTGGAGTTTAAAACGAAGATTTAGATGCCTTCTAGTTCATAGCGATTATGGCCCAGGGATGGTGGCCAGAAGATTCATTATACTTAGCATGTTGCATGCACGTTTTACGCAACATACTACAACATTACCAGCGTTGTCATTGCCAAATGACATAATCCGAGAAGAACATAGGATAATGAGTATGCTGCAAAGGAATCCTCGTCAAAGCAGAGCAGAGGGCTTAGAAGAAGGACAAAGGTGCCAAGAACTCCTTGCTAATCGTTCGTGGCGTGCAAGACAGATGCAATAATAAATAAAAGAGTAGATTTAGATAATTCTCAATTTAAAAGCCTTTATTTATTCCTTATCTTAATCTTACCTATTTACATATATTTTAATGTTATATACATTTTATATCTTATACCGTGTGTGTGTTAGTGTTTTTCAATAGTAAATTATAATATATTTTATTGCATTACTCGTTCATTTGTTTTTAATATTTGTGTGGAAAAGATAATAAAAGTGCAATATAAACTTAGTTTACATTTTTTTTACCATAGAAAAACAGACAGGTTTTGTTATAGACTTTTGGTAGAAAAAAATGAAATATTTCCCACAGGATTTAAAAGCTTCGCAACTGCTAGAGGCTCAGGAATTTGAGTGTCTTCCACTGCTTGAGAAGAATTCATGATCATCGTGATCAACCCATAGCCGGCTCACTGCAGAGCACGGGTCTCCTCTTAGAGTGATAAGGGGTTTGGCTATAATCTACCACGCTGGCTATGTGCAAATTGGTAGACTCGCACACCTTTGAGAATATTATGGAGAACTCTCAGGCATGCAGGTTTCCTCACGATCTTCTTCTTCACCGTTAAAGCAAGTGATATTGGGTAAAAAGCACAAAACTCCGAAAATTTAGAGGTGCGTGCCCGGAATCGAACCCCCGACCTCCGATTAGAAGGTGGACGTCCTAACCACAAGTCTATCACAGCTCACGAGAACTTTTCGGAGTTATGTGCTTTTTAAGTAATAAAATATTACTTGCTTTAACGGTGAAGGAAAAGATCGTGATGAAACCTGCATGCCTGAGAGTTCCCCATAATGTTGTCAAAGGTGTGTGAAGTGTACCAATCCGCACATGGCCAGCGTGGTAGACTATGGCCAAAACCCTTCTCACTCTGAGAGGAGACCCGTACGTACTCTGTGGTGAGCCGGCGATGGGTTGATCATGATGATGATGATGATGAATCTCCCTTGTGAGTTCTTCGCCTGCAACAGCCACAGTTGAGATATTATGAAAGAGTTGAAATAATTAACTAGTCAAAAAAAATCCGTAGGTATATTTTATACTAGCTTATGCTTGCGACTTCGGCCGCGTGGACTACACAAATTTCAAACCAATATTTCACCCCCTTAGGGGTTGAATTTTCAAAAATCCTTTCTTAGTGGATGTCTACGTCATAATAGCTATCTGCATGCCAAATTTCAGGCCGATCCGTTCAGTAGTTTGAGCTGTGCTTTGATAGATCAGTCAGTCAACTTTTTCTTTTATACATAAGTATAAAAGCTAGTATAGACTAGCTGATGCCCGCGACTTCGTCCGCGTGGATTTACGTTTTTCAAAATCCCACGGGAACTCTTTGATTTTCCGGGATAAAAAGAGCCTATGTCACTCTCCAAGTCTTTATCTATACCCATGCAAAAAATCACGTCAATCCGTTGCACCGTTGCGACGTGATTGAAGGACAAACCAACAAACTAACAAACCAACAAACAAACACACTTTCGCATTTATATAATGGTACGGATATAATATACAATAATATTATACACACCGCAGGCTCCAAATAACTCTCTAAGTGTGGTAAACTTTCATCATTTATATATCATTCTGAAATAAGAAAAAAAATAGTACTATATATTATTATTTTAAATAATTTTCCATATTAATTACGTACCCATACTAGCCATACCTAATACCTACTTAAACTTTAAATGCGAAAGTGTGTCTATCTGTCTGCTAGCTTTTCACGGTCCAAAAATTAAACCAATTTTGATGAAATGTGCAGAATATTAGCTTACATCCCAAGGACGGACATAAGCTAGATACTTTTTATCCCAGAAAATCAAAGAGTTCCCACAGGATTCTTAAAGGGCCATCTATTTAACCCATTTATGCATTTATTTGTAATTTGGTACAGAGGTAGCTTGCATCCCGGAAATTGACATAGACAACTTCTTATCTCAGAAAAGCAGAGTTCCAACAGGATTTAAATATTCATTTATAGAGATAACATAGATAACAGACAATTCAAAATCTTCCTATCCTGTTGCAAAACTTTCTCCACCCATAAGAGAAACAATTATTAGGTATTTGCTCAAGGTTATTTAGCTCTGCTACTGCTATATTTTCATCCATACCACTGCCTGTTCTTTCTTCTAGCAATAACTTTTGCATCATCTTTTTTATCTTTCCAATACTGTATTGTATGACAACATTTAACACTAGGTAGGTACTAACATTTATACTCTGCTTAGAAAGTAGGTAGATTGTGTCTTTGAAAATAATATTTACATACCGTTTGCTATTGTTGCCATGTTTTGATGCAGCCATTTGTATTCATCCAATATTGTCCAACTTCTTGGTGATGCTTGGTCACTACGGTCTCTAGCAAGGGCAGTGCGAGCGTGCCCAGTTGCTGACCATGGTTTTACTCCATAAATTTGAACAATTTTTCAAGTTGAGCAGTGGATGGAGCAATATTGCGAGGCACTGAAATTTATTATTAAATCGTTGGTCAGCACCGAAAGAACAGTTTGATAGGAAGTCTGACACAAGTTTAAAACCACTGATATCGGAGTAAATTAAGTTTAATTTAATACTCACTTGTATTTTAAAACAAAACACGATAAAACGACGTACAAAGACGAAGTTTACGCACTATTTGTTGAGTTGTTGTGACGACCTATGAAGTCACCATGGCAGTAAAGGAATTATAAGTGCTCCACTAACCACTTGATTTATTACGTGCAGTTTGTTTTAAGACTAGAGTTTTTTGTCGAGTAATCGTTTTTCTAGGGTGTAGGTGATCATTAATTTACCAATACCATTTTTAATTTTGTGCTGGCTGACATCTTGCACGGCGGGAAGCAACTTTTTTTTTAATGATGCAAAACAAAGGCAAAGGTCACCTGCCTATGTCCAAGATTTTTTTAAATAATGATAATTTCTCATAGTATTTTGCATTTATTGCTTTAACATTGTATAAAAATAGCAAAGGTAATCAGAAATGAATTTTAAACCCACTATTAATGCCATATTTCGTAATCGTAACTTTTTATCGGTATGAAAATAAAAATAGGATGACATCACTGGCTCATCCGAGATAACATCGTAGAGCCCGTCTCAACCATAAGATCACCGATGAGCTTAAAGCCACTACAGAATCACAAATTTACAACCGTTGCTGGCCTGGTCGATCTGTACGATGTTACGTCGCAGACCGCATCGATGTTGGCAACGTTGAACCGTTCTTTAGAGAATCACATAGCAGGATATAGGTAATCAGGGTATTCATGTCACTGTAATCGTCTACCTGGAATAGATTACGGTAAAATGACATGTCGCATCGTAAAACAAATATCGAGGAAATAATCTGATATTTAGTTTGCGATGCTACATGTCACTGTAATCGCCTAGCTGTAATCGATTACGGTAAAATGACATGTTGCATCGGCAAAACAAATATGTATGCATGAAATAATCTGATATTTAGTTTGCGATGCTACATGTCACTGTAATCGCCTAGCTGTAATCGATTACGGTGAAATGACATGTCGCATCGCAAAACAAACATGCAGGAGACAACCAGAATATTTGGTCTCTGCGATGCGATGATGCGATTCCTTATTTTACAGTCATCGCCCAGCTGTAATCAGTTTTTTGCTAATATCTCAATTTTGACTCAATTGTGAGTTGGAAGTTGGAACCCTTTGCAGGTTAATAGGCCATAGTTTCGCAACTACAGCATTAAACGCTCAATAACTAGTATTATCAAATACTTAACCTAAGCACTCATTTCGGTTGTTGTACGAATGTTGTAATAGGTAGCAAGAAATCGATTATTATTTATCGACTCGAACTAATGGTGCGAAACCGTCTCTATGTTACGACATACGTTTGAAACAAGTTATAGTACATTATGTAGGAAGGTACACAAGTGATGTAAATTTCAAGTAGGTACCTACTGAGTATAGTATGCGACAAGTCGAGATGACAATCGGGGAGGGAACGCCCCGCGCTAGCCCGGTGCGGGTGAGCACGAGTGATGTGCGGGTGTGCGGGGTGTCCCCCGCCTCATACGTCGATTGCCATCTCGATCTGTCCACTAGGTAAGTATAGCTATAGTAAATATAATATGTACCTATTCGTTCGTTAATATTTTGACACAGGGTTTAATATTAACAATTTTGAATATACGTGTAAAATCCCCCATTATTCCAAATACCGCTTCAAAATATCTCAATTCCAAATACTTCTTTATTCACTCCATTAGTTAAATACGTTAAATACTCCGTTTTTAGAATGAGGGTATTTTACACGAAAATTGTTAATCCCAGGTAAATGACGAGTAGGTATCAGACATAAAATAAGCATTCTTTTTGTTTCCAACGAGTGCACTCATTCACAAAGATCATTAGGGATTCCCAGAATGCGATTAAATGACCGCAAGTATAAGATAAAAATAATGAAGTAAGCATGTTTTTTGTTAATACTTAGGTACCTACTTATGTACCAAGTACGTGAATAATTAGTACCGATATTATAATAATGAAAGGTCCACAATAAAGCAATGATGAGTATAGTAAAGAGCTGAAGAAATGAATGAGACGATGAAATTTCCAGGGCAGTAGGGCCTGCTCTACAGCCCTTGGAATTCATGAGACCCGAGAAATGTAATATATTTCTCAGGTCTCATGAATTCCAAAAAAAAAGCCCGCCGTAGATATTATCTACGGCGGGCTTCTTTTTTTTTTCCTTCGACTCACTTATGAAAGAGAAAGAAAAGCGTTTATTAAATTTTAGGCCGCAGCGCTGTGCTAGCTGAATTGCACTTTATTACGCCGTAACAAGAGTTGCTAATTTATTTAATCATCTTTGCAAAGTGATAAGCTTAATTTTGTATCTATGCGACTGCATAGATACAGAATACAGCTTATTTCCAGGTTACCTGGAAAGTACTATACGTTTTAAGTTTTCTGTGGTAGCGCTGAAGGAAAGAACAATGCTACAGCTGTAGTGACATCAGTTGTTCTTGATGTATAATACCCAGATTTGGAGACGAGGAAGAACATACTGATACAATACAGACGTCAGCGACCTAGTACATTTTACAATCAAAATTAGTCACGCTGGAGTCACTGGTAACCAGGCGTCATTAACGTATTATCTTAATGCCATGATTCATTAGAATTATGTTATTATTATTATTATATTTTAGTTAAGTATTCATTTGATAAGGATTTACTTAATTTACTAGATTTACTAACTACAATTGTTATTATATTGAGGTTAACTTAAAATATAACTGCGTCCCTGAGAGTTCTCATTAATGGCCTCAAAAGTGTTTGAAGTCTGCCAATCTGCACTTGATTTTTTTTGCCGTTTTTACTGTAATGGTACGGAACCCGGCTGGTTGTTTTACAAAACATATTAAAGTTGGCTGAGATAAACTTTGTCACAATACATGTGTTTTTTTTTTAAAACTTCAAGCTCGCAACCAATAGTTTTAAATTAGTTTACGGACAAAGTTGCAAGTCTGTGATACTTTATTATAGGATACAATATACAACAACGTCTCTACAATGGTTTTGGCGCGAATATGTCCGTGAATATTAATCGTCCGCCATTACGAATGTCGCAAGTGATTTCCTATAATGGCCGATTGGTTAATGACGAACGTGCTTTATTAATACCAAGTAGGTACTAACCGAGGTTTTGAGGTATTTGTCAAGTTAGTATTCATTTAGAAAAATAAGTTAATAGATAACAGTAGAAAGGTATAAATTTTTTAATTATTTAAGAAGGTATTTTCTGGGAAATATAATTTTTTTTTAAAGTAGGTATTAATAAAGCCTAATTGTAAGTCAAGTCTTTCTCTCTACTAACCCCAAAATTGGTGTGCCCTAATGTTGTTTTAATATTGCTAGGTAGGATATAACGTGACCTGTGATATATAAATTGTAAAATTCCTTGTGAATAATATTAGAAATAGAACAATAATTAAAAAAAAACTTTCCAACTCACAATAATTAAGTTAAAACTGAGATATTACAAACAAAATGATTACCAACTGGGCGATTACGGTAAAATGACATGTCGCATCGCAAAAGATTATACCTACCTAATCCTGAAACAAGGTACGTACCTTATACTGGATATTTCTTATTTGCGATGCCACATGTCATTTTACGGTAATCGGTTTTTTTGAGCTACCTACTCCTATTGGTCAGATTTGATATATGTTATAGATAGTGCCTAGACTTACTAGGCACCTCAGTTAGTACCTACCTATAACATAATCTGATTAAATTGGCTTTAAAAACATAATAGTTTGCAATCAACTCCTATTATAATCAATGGAGTGTCAACAAAAATAAGTTGAGGAAATTTTGATCGAAAATATTTTTCCCGTTAGCTACCTGGATAGGTACCTACTACAATAGGTGTAGGTAGCTCAAAAAACATTAATTAATTAATTAATTAATAGGTACCTATAGTAGGTACCTACGTGACGTACGGGTGTGCGGGCCGTCCCCCGCCTCATACCCTGATTGCCATCTCAACCAGTCGCGGACTGTAGTAGAAATTATAATTTATTATTTATTATTATTTTATTTATTTTATATCTAATTAGAACGGCAGTGCCACTTACACTAACTAGATCATTAATAATAAATTTAAATACAAATAAAGGTACAAGAAAAAAGACATAAAATACAAAACGATAAAAGATCAAAGAATTTTGAATAAATTATGTACGCTGAGAACATTGAATGACATATTCATGCAATGTAAAGTAGTTGAGCCACCCGGCTTTGCTCGGGAGGAGTTTATGAAAATCCTCTCTTTGGTGGTGGTCGACATTATAAAGAAAACCAAACAGAATTAAGTATATAGAGATCTAGATTCTAGATCCAAGTAGTTTGTCGATATGTTAGTCAGTTAGTATATATACCCTTTTATGCCTGTGTTTTATGCCTAAATAAGGTATCTAGGTAGGTTGTAAAAAAAATTGTCATTAGGTAGGTACCTACCTACCTATTTGAAGATTGAAACTTGATATAGGTTCAAATTTTGGCCCATTTTTGACGGAGTTTGGTTTTGATCAGTAGGACTTATCTTGAATACTTCCCAATTCCCATAGACAAATATCTAATAGATTTCCCTACTCAGTGTAGCTCTTGTTCAACTGAAACTTTACATCATCATCATGATCAACCCATCACTGGCTCACTACAGAGCACGGGTCTCCTCTCAGAGTGAGAAGGATTTTGGACATAGTCTACCACGCGGGCCATGTGCGGATTGGTAGACTTCACACACCTTTGAGAACATTATGGAGAACTCTCATACATGCAGGTTTCCTCACGATGTTTTCCTTCACCGTTAAAGCAAGTGATATTTAATTAATTAAAACGCACATAACTCCGAAAAGTTAGAGGTGCGTGCCCGGGATCGAATCCCCGATTAGAAGTCGGACGTCCTAACCACTAGGCTATCACAGCTTATACTGTATCATGTATAGAAACTTTACATGATAACTTACAGTTCTGGATGTTATTTAGTTGAAAAGTCCGCCATTATACTACAACATTTATTTCAATGGCAACAAATCACAATCAAAACAGTTACAAGCCTTTTCGGGCCCCTAGATGATATCACTTCCTGGTAACGTCTTACTAAGGTAGGGATATCAGTAACAGATCTAATTCAAAGAGTTCTAAGCCCTTTGGATTATTGTACCTATTTGTAGCGAGGTAATAACAAACTTATACTTAAAGACCTGGCGTGTTCTAAATGCACCCTGGACTGAGAAGAAGCTCACAAAAAGTTCAAGCACGACTACAAACTCATTCATAGCAAGTATTTTTCATAATTATTCAGTTATTATGATAGCACAATGATGATTAGGTATATCTGTCAATTTATATCTAAAGAACGGAAAGGTTCTAACTTCCAAACACACCCTGGTCTAAGAAGAAGCCTACAAAAAAATCACAGACCTCCGACTACAAGCTCTCCCAAAGTAAATACTAGCTTATGCTCGTGACTTCGTCCGCGTGGACTACACAAATTTCAAACCCCTATTTCACCTCCTTAGGGGTTGAATTTTCAAAAATCCTTTCTTAGCGGATGTCTACGTCATATTAGCTATCTGCATGCCAAAATTCAGACCGATCCGTCCAGTATGTATGTATGTATGTATATACTTTATTGCACCACAGAAACACAAATGACAGGTACAGTGACAGTAGTTTGAGCTGTGCGTTGATAGATCAGTCAGTCAGTCAGTCACCTTTTTCCTTTTATATATTTCGACTAGCTTATGCCCGCGACTTCGTCCGCGTGGACTACACAAATTTAAAACCCCTATTTAATACCCTTAAGGTTGATCTTTGACTACGAGGTTTTAACATATTATGAGTTTAATAAAATATGTCATACTGCTAATTACAAAAATATTAACTACAAAACTACTTTATAGACACTTCAAAACTGACAGACTTTCATACAAACTTCAAATCTCTATTGTACCCCTTCAGGGGTTGAATTTTGAAGAATCCTTTTTCCTTTTATATATTTCGACTAGCTTATGCTCGCGACTTCGCCCGCGTGGACTACACAAATTTCAAACCCCTATTTCACCCCCTTAGGGGTTGAATTTTCAAAAATCCTTTCTTAGCGGATGTCTACGTCATATTAGCTATCTGCATGCCAAAATTCAGACCGATCCGTCCAGTAGTTTGAGCTGTGCGTTGATAGATCAGTCAGTCAGTCAGTCACCTTTTTCCTTTTATATATTTCGATTTTTCATAAATTATACACTTAATTCATTATAATAAAAAACGAATACACCCACTCACCTCATCCTCTTCATCGTCGTTATAAAAAGGGTCCAGCAACAAGTTCTTCCAGAAAATCACATCAGGAGGGATCGCGTATGCGTCGTGATCCCTCAGATTCGCGTACAGAGGGCTCTCCCTCCCCACACCCTCGGAACTGTTGCTTATAGAACAACTCTCGACCTCCACACTGCCGCCACAAGAACACCCCTCGTCCGTATAACTGTACCCGTACTCTATTTCCTCGTAAATATTCTCGTCAGTTAAGTTTATCGCGTCTCGCACTGGCTCGTACCCGTCGTCGCACGGTTTGTCCGGCGTCATTTCGACTACTGGCGTTTGTGACGTTGGATCGCACCTGTGGATTTCTCCCACCTCGTGCAACGCGTACACCGAGAATGGCTGCGGCGAAAAGTCGCTAGCAGTATCGAAAGATAACCGAGAAATCGTCGCTCTTTGCTGCGCCTGCGACAATACGTGACGCAAAATCTCGTCGGAGTTATGAAAACCCGTCGAATGGGACCATACGGCTGCATACGCATCCTTACTTTCCCCTTCAGGATTCTCTATATTACAGTCTTGGTAACTCCAGCATGTGCTCGCGGAATCTGTATCCGATTCCAATTTATCCGCCCCTAATCTGCCAAAGTTGTCTTTAAACTCCATGTTGTCATACACGGGGGTTTTTATAGGAAATTTTCGCGGAGGAACTGGAGGTGGAGTTCTTGTCACTTTCACACTTTTAGACGATGTATTTGAAACGAGAGAGACGTCCGATACACTGGAATCACTGCAATCCTGCACTGTTTTGTTTTCGTTGGACACATGTTTTGGTTTGAGTTCGCTTATCACTTTGGTTTCGGTTTCTGTTTGATGGCTCATCCCTTCTAGACACTCGTCGAATATGTTGAGGATGCTGAGTGAGACGTCTTGTTTTTCTGATGGGGTGAGGTTTCTTTGGTATTCATCTAGCTTGAAGATTTCTTTGCCCAATTGGGATAGGATTTCGTCAAACGCTCCGTCTGACTCGGAGTTTTCTGAGGCAGAAGACGGTGGTCGTACTACGATGAGTGGGTCGTATTCTTCTATGGAGGCTCGGATCGAAGTCAGCCAAGCGATGACAGGCTGCGCGGAGCGGTCGCGCAGTGTTTCCACCACGGCGTGCGGAATCCAACTTGTGACCTCACACATTTTGCCGTTCGCTGCAAAACACGATAACCGGTGTATGAATCAACCGTGGGATTCCGCGAATGCTTGTCCCTTAACCACGTCTTTACTCTTTATTCCACTTGAGCATAAACACCGTTGTATGTCACTTGCCAAATGAATCGATAACAAACGACATTTGCACTCGACCGATTACTTATCGTGATATTTCTTCCTAATATAAACGTTACGAAAACATCCCGCGACACCCATGCTGACCTTACTGATATGCAATTTAATTTTAATTTTAATCGTGCATATTTCGTTTTTTATTTTCAATTAGGCACTATAAATGTCAGCCTTTGCGCGCGTGATTAAAAAAAATAAACGTCAGCGGGTCGTGTTCGAGTTCGCGCGCTTTTCACGAGATTCGAATATCGAACGGAAGCGTCCGCGCGCGCTCCGTCCACAGCGATAGTGCTAGTGGTGTACTGTCCAGCAATTAACAAGCCTTGTTCGTTCTGAGCGGAGTCTGTGACCGATATTCTGCGTTATTTCTGCCGCGAGGCGGAGCGTGGCGTAACCGCACTAAAAACTAAAAGCAAATGCACATTGCATTAGATAAATGAAGCAGATCGGGCGCCGGGACGTACCGACTACATTATTACATGTGTTGAAGACAAAGTTGTTAATATAGCCATTATGTATAATGCCCGGGAAATGTAATTATTTCACTTGCGTGGAAGTCGGGTCAACCTTTTTTTTTTTTAAAGAATATTAGCCATGTTAAATTACTAATATTCCCCCTTTCCTCTCCAATTAAGCCTCAGGCTTGTGCTAGGAGAAGGTACGACAATAGTGCAACGGGCGGGATTTGAACCGTCGACCTTTCGGTTTTCAGTCCACTCCAATACCGGTTGAGCTATTGAAGCTCTGAAATCTCTGTACCAAATATATAGGTTGATGATGTCCGCGACTACGTTCATGTGAATTAGGTTTACTTACCTATATTGATGAAGGAAAAACTTGTTTCCTTCCTTCAGCTAAACGCCTGCAGTGTAGATGGTAGTGGTTCATGCTTTTCAAATAATTCTGTTCCAAACTATAGTTACTTAACTATCTTGAAATTTGTACGAAATAGCATAAAGTGCTATCGTCAAAAATTTAAAACGTTGCAATTTTCAGTTCAAAATCAAATAATTTATTCAAAATAGGTAATAACTTTTTCATTGTCAGTTGTCGGATTTGTAAGATAATAGTGGTGATAATTTTTACGCAAACTTAAAACTAAAGCTACGAGGGTTCCAAACGCGCCCAGGAAGAGCCCACAACAAACTCAGCCGGGTATTTTTTTTATTAGCACCACTTTACAAAAACACTTTTAAAACTTATTAGAACTTAAACTTAGTTCACAGTAGACACTTCCCGGACATTATTCACAATGCCTAGCATAACTTTGCCCATAACGCGTTCAAGCGAAAATTTGAGATAGGACATGTTGCCAGTTCACAGTCGACATTTCCCCGGCATTATTCACAATGCCTAGCATTACTTAGTTTGTCTATAACGCATTCAAGCGTTGACGAGTACATTATAAAGTCATGTGTGCCAAACTACGGTCCGCTTCGCGACTCCACATAACACGTTCTACGAACTAATACCATAGAGCAAGGATAAAGTCAAAGTCAAAGTCACATGTTTTATTCAAAACCCATATTTCCATAGGCATCATCTAGTTTAGTAGGTAATAAATTACACTTTTTGATGGTCGGTTGTTGCGTTTGTAAGACGATGATATACTTAGTCTGAGAAGATATGATATTACATACAAGAGGTTCGACGACGCTATAGGTAGAGCAATCGTGCGGTAAGTGCCGGACCAAGGAGGGACCCGAAGTCCGAAGGTCCGAGTCCCGAGGTCATTCATGGTGGTAAATGTCGTAGTAAATGACCACATTTACTACGAGATCAAAGACTTCGGACTACTGTGTCTCTCTTTATACTGTGCTAATACTTATTTGAACTTCGTTATCTGTGTTGACACTAAACTCGCTATTCTAAAGTAAATAATGTACATACATCTATATTCTATATGTATATCCAGAGGGAGAGACTGGCTGACTGACATATTATCAGCATACAGCTTAAACAGCTATTTATTTATTTATTTACTTGAAGTCCGCGACTTTATTCGCAAGGTTTCAAAAATCCCGTGGAAACTCTTTGATTTTCCGACATAAAAAGAAGGTAGCATATCCAATATCCATCTCCTGAATGCAAGCTTTCTCTATTCCAAATGTCGTCAAAACCGTTTAAGCAGACGGGCCATGAAAAGGTGACAGATAGTTAGACAAACTTTTGCAATTTATAATTTAGTATGGATTTGAAAAATCTGTCTTTGCGTGAAGGTTTTCTCAACAACGTAGGAGATTTCCACTAAGAGAGAATTTTGAGAAATTCCTACAGGATTTTGAAAAAACCTAAATAAATAATAATAATAATAATAAATCTTTATTTAAAGCAACTAGGGCTCAATTGTTAGTAGACAATTTTAATTCTTAAATAACTATAAAGTAGGGGAAAAAGAGACGATTTAAATATTTACAATATTGTGGCCTCACCGACACTTGAATAATAAACGTGGACAAAATCACGGGGAAAATATAGTAACTGCTACGTACTTGTCGATATTGCAAATTTAAACCTTCATGTGTGTAAAATGATATGTAATATTGAATTCACATTACAGTTAGTATTGTTACAACATTTAATACGAGGAAGGAAAATTACGGAGTAACGATGCTTTATCTGCGTACAAATAATATTATCTTTGATAAAGAGTTATATAGAGTCACAGACAGAAAGATATATTTTGTTACTATACTGGAGCGTACAAATGACGTGTACATTGTATACGTACATAATGTTTAAGTACTTAAAAAATATTTTTAGGGTTCCGTACCTCAAAAGGAAAAACGGAACCCTTATAGGATCCCTATAACAAAAACAAACACTAAAAATTGAAAAATAATTTAATTTATTACCGAATATATTATGTATACAAGAGTTAATATAGTTCCATAATAATACTTTTTGGTGCCGGTGCCAATTAGCTTTAGCTGCGCGAATCGTCTAGACTTCATATTTTTATGAGACTCCACAATGGCACCTCATTGGCACCGACCCCAAAAAATATTATTATGGAACTATATTAACTCTTGTATACATAATATATTCGGTAATAAATTAAATTATTTTTCAATTTTTAGTGTTTGTGTATCGAAGTCGGTGTTTATTTTTTTTGTAAAAAATTTTTATTTCACAATTTTTAGTGGCCCCATGGAATTATGCTATGACTGGTTAAAAATCTACTGTTTACTAAGCTATTACACTGATCGCGAGCAATTTACTCTTATCCGTTGAGGAGTTCCAGTATCTATCTTCGAAGATGTTCATCAGATCTTCACCAAATTTAAATGGGACCAACTTTGAAGTATACCCTTTCAAACAAAAAAAGAATTTTCAAAATCGGTCCAGGCGTCTTCGAGTAATCGGGGAACATACATAAAAAAAAAAAAAAAAAAAGATTCCGACGAATTGAGAACCTCCTCCTTTTTTTGAAGTCGGTTAATAACTGTAACATTGTGAAATTAGCACATTAACATTCCACTGAGATAGAAAGGAACAAAAAGAGTTACAAATAGACACCTAATTATAACCCACTTTCTTTGATATTTCACAACGGCGGGCCTCGGGTTAAAAGTTTCTGCTAATGAAGAAACAAGGAACCTCTGAAGACGGAACTCAGTAGCTAATATCAAGTGAAGTCATTCATAAGAACACAAGAAACGTTTTATAATCCAAAGATAGTCTTTAGCTAAATGTTCATAGGTGTGAAAATACGTTTATACGCACATGGGCTTATTACTTTTCGACACTGGGTTGAAATCAATGCGTGCTGTTTGGTTTTACACATGTGAAATGAAAATATCGCATTTCCATTAAGCTAGCGTATTTCCTTTGCAATTTGCTATCTGTGCTATTTGCCTTTTACTTTAGTATTCGTTTTACATTGATACATAATATGATCTATTCATATATTTATATAAACAGTATATTAATAAAAAGTTGAAAACTTAAACCTGACTACGATCGTCTTAATGAACGCGGAAAAGGTGACTGGGGTGACTGACTGACCGATCTATCAACGCACAGCTCAAACTACTGGACGGATCGGGCTGAAATTTGGCATGCAGATAGCTATTATGACGTAGGCATCCGCTAAGAAAGTATTTTTGAAAATTCAACCCCTAACGGGGTGAAATAGTGGTTTGAAATTTGTGTAGTCCACGCGGACGAAGTCGCTAGCATAAGCTTATATAAAGAGTGTATATTAATAAAAAAACGGTGATAGACGTCAGAGAGAGACGAAGAGGAGTCTCCGGAAGGTTGGGGGATCGATCCCGGGCACGCACCTGTAACTTTTCGGAGTTATATGCGCTTGCTTTAACGGTGAAGGAAAACATCGTGAGGACACCTGCATGCCTGAGAGTTCTCCATAATGTTCTCAAAGGTGTGTGAAGTCTGCCAACCTGCACTCGACTCGACCAGCGTGGTAGACTATGGTGAAATGCTTCTCATACTGAAAGGAGACCCGTGCTCTATTGTGAGCTAATTATTGGTGATGTGGATGTGTACACATTTTCCAGAAATTAGGAAAAATTGATTTATAAACGCAAAAGTTTGAACGAACGAATGAATGAAACCAAAAAAAAATGGTTATTCTAAATTGGGCGTCCATTGGGTGCAATTAGTAATTAGGGCTGTTGATTGTCTGAATTGGCTCGTCGCCGTCACACCACAGCTGGCGGGGCCGAGACCTAGAGGTGACGACACAGACAACACATGCATACAGTAAATATACTAATGTTACAAGTATGAATGAAAATAAAAGCCGGCCAAATAATAGCCGGATAAATCAAAAACGATTATTCATTTTTATGGTTCCGTACCTCATAAGGAAAAACGGAACCCTTATAGGATCACTATGTTGTCTGTCTGTCAAGAAACCTACAGGGTACTTCGCGTTGACCTAGAATCATGAAATTTTGCAGGTAGGTAGGTCTTATAGCAGACATAAGGGGGAAAAAACTGGCCAAGTACGAGTCAGGCTCGCGCAACGAGAGTTCCGTACTACAGTCGTATTTTTTCGACATTTTGGACGATAAATCAAAAACTATGATGCATAAATATAAATAAATATCTGTTTTAGAATGTACAATTGAAGACCTTTCATATGATACCACTTTTCAGTTGATATAGTTATCTCACTTCGAAAGTTGAAAATACTAATTATTAGTTCATGACCACAATTTAATTTTTTTTGTGTGATGTAACCACGGTTTTCAGATTTTTTCCCCGAATGTCAGCTATAAGACCTACCTATCTGCCAAATTTCATGATTCTAGGTCAACGGGAAATACCCAGTAGGTTTCTTGACAGACCGACAGACAGACAGACAGACAAACAACAAAGTGATCCTATAAGGGTTCCGTTTTTAGGGTTCCGTACCTCAAAAGGAAAAACGGAACCCTTATAGGATCACTTTGTTGTCTGTCTGTCTGTCTATCTGTCCGTCTGTCTGTCAAGAAACCTACAGGGTACCTACTTCCCGTTGACCTAGAATCATGAAATTTGGCAGGTAGGTAGTACCTTATAGCTGACATTTGGGGAAAAATCTGAAAACCGTGAATTTAGGGTCTAACCCTCACACAAAAAAAAATTAAATTGTGGTCATGAACTAATAATAAGTATTTTCAACTTTCGAAGTGAGATAACAATCCTCCTATCCTTATGCGGTACGGAACCCTAAAAATCTGAGAATGGATGGAATACTTTGACTTGTTTAAACAAACCGTACCGAATCGTAATTTTTAACCATTCTAAAAGCCGTGTGATCAATAATAGCAAGTAAGTACATACCTATTAACTATTAAGTGAGGTTACGGCACACACGATGCATTCATTAAGAGGTCACAGCTGCGCAGGCGCCCGCATGAAATGTAGATAATAGATAAAGCGCGTTAGACGTGCTATCAGGCATCGGGCATAGTACGCGGCCGAAAGTGATGAACATCGGCCTTTAAAATGACATTTCAAGTTTGTAGAGCGTTGTCTCTGTCACTCATACCCATATGACGTTTTGTCAGTCTCAACGACCGAGACAGTGCTCAACAAATCTGATATCTCCTAAAGATCGATGATCATCACTATTGGCCGCCTACTTCAGAATAAAAATCTCTAGAAAATAATTAATTTAAAAAAACCATACAATTTTTAACCAATAACAACGTCTGTCTGCGTGTCTCTTCTGGTGGGAGGCTTCGGTCGTGGCTAGTTACCACCGTACCGGCAAAGCCGTGCCGCCAAGCGATGTAGCGTTCCAGTGCGATGCCGTGTAGAAACCAAAGGTGTACATGGGTTTAATAAAAATTGCCATACTCCTTCCAGGTTAGCTTCCATCTTACACTGCATCATCATTTACCACCAGGTGAGATTGCAGTCAATGGCTAAGTATCGGAATAAAAAAATAAAAAAGTGTCAAGCCATTTTAGAAAAATAAATTAGCACTGGTACCTATAGAGACCTGTTACCGGTCCAGTCTACACAGAGGCAGATATAAATGAAAAACATATTTTTTCCGGTGAAAAAAGCGAGTCGAAAAAAATTTATTTAATTCCTCGAGTGATACCTTCTTAATTAGGTATTATACCTACAAGTACTATTACAAGTATTTTAAAATACTTTAATTTTAATTTATTAATTTACTATTTGACAAAACTTAAATAAGCGTAGGTATACGTCCACTTTCTGGATTACGAATGTATAAGCTTTGCCCATCTCGAATTTTATGATAATCTTTGATTTTAATAAACTCACCGGACGCAGCGCCATATTGGCGGCCATATTGCCATCAACATATCAATAGATGATCGTTAATATTTTATACGATGGGCCCATGCCTTATACAGACCAAATCAGAAATGTTTCGTTCGTTTATTTTTACTCTGACTAGTATAATATTGAATGAATGAATATTTTATTTCTCCCACGTTGTTAGATACCTAATATAATGGATTAGTTTGAAGGTCTCTGTGATTTAGGATCCATACACAACTCTTTGTAGTTTACAATACTAATAAATTCCATAGTTCAATTCAAACCTAAATTGCTTCGAGATATTACATGCACTAGTCCTCAAAAAAATTCTATCGCGTTTCCTCCTAACTTAAGTATAGGTAGCAGAGGTACTTATGGTTATTTGAAACACGAATGTTTTATGAAAAATATTTGAGCAGATCACCACAACTAGGTATGGCCTTAACAAACACCCCTTTAGACAACAAGAAAAAATTAGTACAGAGAGCTTACAGAAAATAAGGATATCGTAGGTACGTACAAAAAAAACATTCTGATTTTTTGGCTTAAAATGTAGGAACAAGGTATGTTTTAGCGCGTAAATCTGCGAACGATTTTCCATTTTCTATTTTACTTTTATGTTATAACGAAAATACACATCCCTGAAATCGAAGACACATCCGTTATTCAAATTGTCATCCAAATCCATCATAAATTCGGCCACGAATGATTAATCATTCATTCAAAACAGTTCAATCATTCGTCCCGTTACGAAATGGAACATGACAGCTATCGAGGCGTGCCGGGAATCGAATATAGTATAGAAAAGTTGTTATTGGGAATGATATTTACATATATCCGTTTTATTGAGTAGGCCTAAGAAGTGAGAAAGTAAAGTAGGCGTATAAAAAAGTGCGTAAAAAATGGACCTAATACCCAATGGCTGTCTCTATAGCTACAGAGCTTGCTAGAGAGCAAGACGTGCAGTTTCTTGCTGATTTTTCTCGGTAGGAAGCATATATTTTGACAAGCTTATGCTCGCGACTTCGTCCGCGTGGACTACACAAATTTCAAACCCCTATTTCACACCCGTAGGAGTTGAATTTTCAAAAATCCTTTCTTAGCAGATATCTAAGTTGTTAGATTAGTCAGTCAGTCAGTCAGTCACCTTTTCCTTTTATATAATATTTAGATGTCGAAACTCGAAACTACACCTCGTAGGGAGGGCATTCCAAACCAGTGGTATACTAAATTAATAATTTCTTTAGGTAGGTATTTTTGATTTTAAACAATAAAAATGTCCAAGGAAGAAACTTTTTAGTACAACTTATTTTTTATTTTATTTTTTTAAAGAATATTAGCCATGTTACATGACTTATATTCCCCTTTCCTCTCCAACTAAGCGTCAGGCTTGTGCTAGGAGTAGGTACGACAATAGTGCAACGGGCGGGGTTTGAACCGTCGACCTTTCGGTTTTCAGTCCACTCCTTTACCCGTTGAGCTATTGAGGCTCTAGATTACAACAGTCAACATAGGGTTATTCAAGGGGCGGACCAACAAATTACTGAAAGGCCGGCAATGCATTGGTGGTTCCTCTGGTACTGCAAAATCATCAGGTGACCCGCCCGCTCGTTTGCTCGCTATTTTTATTTTTAAAAAACGTATTATATATACGAATCTCAATCAACTAATTTTTATAATAGAGTCTAGACATAATCTGTTTTAGATATGTGTATAAGGCACTTTTCAGCTTCTTTCATAAGCTATTCGTAACAGATTTTAAACCCCTTTCGTTTGCAGGGTAACACATCTGAAAGACATAACCCCTATGCATAAACCAAAGACGAAGAATTAATCTATCAATAACCACCAAAAAATCGTAAAAACCTAATAAACAGCTCGGAATTATAATAGAATATTTATAAATAACCGATAGATAGTATTCAAAGCAAGGGTGCTGAAGTGATTTATTACCAATATTCTACAGAGGATGTGGTGTTAAAATGTAGGGTTAGCCAAGATCTTACGCTCGTAGCGATAGTCGTAAGGGCTCTTTTAATAACACGATAGCACACGAGTAGATATCCCTATAGAGACGTTTACAATTTAAGTAGGTACCTAACCAAACCCCTGTTTTACCCCTTTAGTGATTGAATTTTCAAAAATCCTTTCTTAGCCGATGTCTAAGTTATAATAGCTATCTGCATGCCAAATTTCAGCCCGATCCATCCAGTAGTTTGAGCTGTGCGTTGATAGATTAGTCAGTCAGATTTTCATGCATAGATCTATCTGTAATCTGATGTTACTTAGCAACGTTGTCATTTTGCAAAAAAATTGTATGGTCTTTTTTGATAAAATATAGCAACGCTTCTAGACAACTTATCGATAGATTGAATCCGACGTTAGGTAGGCTCTCTCGGCTCGTATTCACGGCACATCTTCGAGTTCGAAAACGCTACCAAAGAATCTTGGCTAAACATTTTAGTTTGGGCTAGGTTAAGTGTCGTTTTGGGTGGTCTACACTTCTACTGTTGTTTCATAAAATAATTATTGTAGGAAGTAATTAATGTTTAATGGTTACGTATCATCGTGTGAATATTTAGTAGCAATTATTACAGTTGCTGTGTCTGTATTGTTTAAGATGATAATAATATAAAGAGGTCGAGTAATGTAGCTATGCGGAAAAGTGAAAACGAACAGCCAGTGGGTACCCTTTTCAGTGAGAATAAAACCTGGTTGCATGAACTAACACTAAAAGAGCATTCCCACAGGCAAAAAGAGGCTTTCCCCAACATAGACAAACGGCAAACTAACAAACTACTCCGCCTGGACAGAGGTAATCTTAGGAAGGTGGTGGGACTCATAACAGGGCATAGCCCACTAAACAAACACCTTTTTCTTATAGGTGTCACCGACAGTCCTCTGTGCAGGGCCTGCATGGAGGTCGATGAAACACCGACGCACGTGAGTGCACGGGCGTAGCAGAACAACGCAAACGCCATTTGGGTTCCCCGACCTCACTCCATGAAGCCCTCGGCAACCTGGGCGGTCTACTCGGCTTCTGGAGCGAGCTTGGATGTCTGGAGTGAAGACTTCAGCAGGGAGGGGCAATGCACACACAACAAACAGAAACCAGCCCAGAGCGAAGGAGAAGAAGAACCCTTCTAGGTAGAGATGGTATTTTTATTGAAGTTTAATTATTACGTGGGTATAATAATTAAGGTACAAGTCCGTGATGGGCTGCAGACCGCAAATTGCAAGCGACATCACTGGTTTCTATTGAATCATCTACCTATGTAGTCTGTGGCCGCGGCTGCAGGGCGCATTGTCGTGGTGGTGTCGTTTGCAGTTTGCACTCTGCAGCCCATCTCGGACTTGTACCTTTCTTTAAAGCGTGTTAATATGATAATCATAATAATATTAGGTAATTTTATTTGTGTCGATGAAACTACTTGGCTATTTTACTGTGTCTATTTTGTTAAACGTAAGTAGATGTACATAATTACACAAAATTCAAACATTTTCATCGTTAACAGGCTATATACAGGATTCTATACTGTTTTATGAATATTGATCGTAATTTGTAAATTGAAAGCCTACCAGCGCCATCTCTATAACTACAAAAGAACGAACACGTATGAAGTTCTGGTGTATTCCACGTGTTACGCTAGATGTCGCTCTAAGTTTTTATAATAGCCATGATATATTTTTAAAGATCGATTTAAAAAACACTTTAAAAAAAACGAAGTAAAGTTCGTAAAACGATTTTTTTTGAAATATTGTATAAATAGGTAAGTACGTGTTAAATTCTTAACAGATGGCGTTGTTGTAAGTGATTTTATTCTTCAGTTTATCTGTGGATTAAACTCAAGTTTAAAAAATTTTACAAAGCAAAAAAAGATTGTTCACTTTTTTTTCATTGAGTTTTCAATGGATTTAAATATTTATTTATTTATTTTCATTCTTTATTTGCACACAACATAAAATAATAATATATCAAGTAGCATGTTTCGGGCACTTCGTGCGTTAGTAGCTAGCTCCCTACCTACTTTATCCAACTTTCAGTTTTGGCGTAGTTTACTTTTAAATAATTGCGTAGTATAAGAAGTTCTCTTATAGCTTTATAGGTTAAAAAATCGTTGATTTTTTTAAGAAGAAGGTCGTAAAAACTGCCTGCCTACTGGTAACCAAGTTTACGAGCGGAATTAGTAGGTAGGTAATTTGGATTGGTCGCAATTTACTGCGATTTTATCGGAACCAGAAGGCTCTATTGAAAGCCTAATGAGCTTTCATGCGACCTTGTCGAGTCCTTGAGGTCCTTGCGAACTTTGAACTCTACATATTTGACAATCTTATTCTTGCTTACATAAAAAATAATGTTTGTCTGTCGGACGAAGAAAGACATAGCTTAGTTACGCATATAATATAAATAGCCGGCAAAGTGGGACAGACGGTTTGGCGCCGGACCAACACCGACGGAGTGTGTAGCGACAGCAAAAAAAGCAAACACAACACGTTCAGATTTATTTTCTCTACTGACTATAAGTGAAGTGATGATAGCCTAGTGGTAAGACGTCGGCCTTCTATTCGAGAGGTCGGGGGTTCGATCCAGGGCGGACCTCTAAATATACGGAGTTATGGGCGTTCCAATTAAATATAATATAATCTTGAGGAAACCTGCATGCCTGAGAGTTCTCCATGATGTTCTCAAAGGTGTGTGAAACCTGCCAATCTGCACATGGCCAGCGTGGTAGACTATAGCTAAAATCCTTCTCACTCTGAGGTTGAAATCTATAGAGCGCACTTTGACTTTGCTTAGACTTAATTGTTAATAAAAACTGCCATACTCCTTCCAGGTTAGCCCGCTATCATCTTAGACTGCATCATCACTTACCACCAGGTGAGATTGCAGTCAAGGGCTAACTTGTATCTGAATAAAAAATAAATAAAAAAAACTTAAGACAGAGCTAAAACGAGACAGATGTATATCTCTCACATAAATCAGTCTCGTATTAACTCAATCTTAAGTCTGAGCAAAGTCAAAGTGCGCTCTATAGATCTCAGCCTGAGAGGAGACCCGTTCTCTGTAGTGAGCTGGCGCCTGGCGATGGGTTGAATATGATGATGATTATGATGTACTAACTGTTTATTTACGTAGTTTACTTTTTTAATTACACGTGTTTACGTAGTTTTAATAATTTACTGCTGTCTGTACGTTGTTACGGTCAGTGGTCCTAGGAAGGAATTTAGTTCTCGACTGAATATTAAATCTCAAGACGCCGACATAAATAGGTTAATTTAAATTCGTCTTGGATGTAGGTTTATTGTACTGATTTTATTTTTTATGCTCCGGCTACATTAACGGGTAACGCCATTGATAAACGCGTTTGGCCGTTAACCGTAGGTGTAGCCACGACCTAACGCGATAATTTGACAACGACATTCAAATTGCAAAATATCACTTGCTTTAACGGTGAAGGAAAACATCGTGAGGAAACCTGCATGACTGAGAGTTCTCCATAATGTTCTCAAAGGTGTGTGAAGTCTACCAATCCGCACATGGCCAGTGTGGTAGACTGTAGCCAAAACTCTTCTCACTGTGAGAGGAAACCCGTGCTCTGTAGTGAGCTGGCGATGGGTTGATCATGATAATTGACAATTCACATTACCGTTTGGTGTTAGACGATTTTAACACCATTCAACCCGTTCAAGATTGACCAATCAGTTTAACGCGTTGATTATTATCGGCGGAATTATCGCGATAATTATAGCGTTGTTGGGCATTGACGTTAACCTTAATGTGGCCCGAGCATAACAGCTATAGTTTCATTTTTGTTTTTCATAATGAATACCTAATCGCTGCCTTGATTTTTAATTAGGCGGAAGTAGTCATCATTTTTGTAGGGTTCCGGATCTCCAAAAAAAACCCCCTTATAAGATCATTTCGTTGTCTGCCTATCTGTGTGTCTGTCAAAGGACTCCAAACCAATAGCGTACGGTCAACTTCCCGTTGACCTTTTTTCCGCTGGTCAAAATGCAACCGCCCCACACACCCGCACAAGAGCGGGTATGTGGGACTCACTGGCAATTTTTACAGCCTTCAGCATACCCACTAAAAACCCAGCGGTACCGTCCGTCCGCGTCAAGTATAAGGCGTCTCAGGATCCCGGATATCGGATGCGACTGAGACGTCCTGACGTTGGACCGGCACAGGTTTACACCCACCATACGCGGAGGGTGTGAATGCCCGCAACCTTATAGCGCGCATGCTGTCGAGGACGCCTACGATATAGCCAAATGCTGCGGGCTATAATGATAAGAAGAGAAGAGCGGGAAAAAGAAGAAAAGAAGAAGTTAGAAATTTAGGAGGTCAGCAAGAAGTAATGCTTACGCAGTTCCGTGCTCACCTCGGTAGACATGGGTAGGTTATTTTAGTCCGTGCGAGTCGGACACACCCTGCCAGCAGGCAGAAGTCCGTAGGGATTTTTTCCTCCCCCGAATAAAAAAAAAAGAAAGGTTTACACCCAATACCTAAGGGGGGAGAAGGTGAGCATAATGTCTCCTTCTCCTCCCCTGTCTTCTCCTGTGGGTAGGCGTCAGCGTCCAACTCTCGTTCCCGCTTCGCGGCCTCCTTCAGAATAATGAGAGGCAGGTAGAAATGTCGTATCGCAGCAGCAAAATAATAAAGGGAAAAAAATCCGATAATCACGAATTTTTGGTTAAATCACAACAAGTCCGACTCGCACTTGACCGGTTATTTTTTCATCTTAAATTACATTATTTTACAACGCTAATTGAGATGCAAATTCTCTCAGATTTAGTGTCTAAACATATAAGAGGAAATGGTGACTAGCTGACTGATCTATCAACGCACAGTTCAAACTACTGGACGGCTCGGGCTGAAATTTGGCATGCGGATAGCTATAATGATCCGAGACCTCACCACTACCAGTGGCGTGCACAGGGTTTGAAGCCAGGGTAGGCATTAGTTAGGCAGGAACCTGTTTACTGGCAGGTCATAATGTAAAATTTGCATTGAGCTATATTACAACTAGGGTAAGCAGTGCATTTATGCCTCTATGACCTGCACGCCACTGACCACTACATCAGTGAGGTAGATAGAGTCGAGTCTAATCTCCAACTAATCAGAAAGAAAGACAAATCCTCTATAATCTTTATTTACCTACCTTGACCGTAACGGGTGGTAACGGTATAAAAACCAGTTTCGTTCGTCGCGCGAATGCTTACAATTCCTTATTATGTATTAGTATGTATTTGTGCATATTACGTTTGACTTTGAATAAATGAAAAGGTTATTAGCACCTGCAGCATTCTCTTGGCGCCTGCACGGAAATGTGTTGCTGGAAATCTTTGTTGACAATTTTAGCTCAGTAATTGCCAGCAATAGACCACTGTTCTGTACATAGTGAAAGAAAGAAAATGCATTTATTTGGTGTTGGTGTCACTGATAAAAACAAAGTACAAATGTAACATTTTCATCTGTGACACCACCCCAAATGGGTGTACAGCTCAGCATAATGTCCTGCATGATATGCGTTAACACACATAAGATGCAAGACGCTGATTTTCAGCTGTGACCCTCATGTCATTTGACTTTGACTTTGACTACTATACAAAGAGGTAATGTCGTTAAGTTTGTTTGTAGGTGGTAATCTTTGGAACTACTGAACCGATTTTAAAAATTCTTTCACCAGTAGAAAGCTACATTATTCCTGAGTGACATAGATACGGGATCTTTAAAAACCTAAATCTACGCGGACGAAGTCGCGGGCATCATCTAGTTATAAATATAACACATAGATATAAATTATTGATCTTTAAATTAAATTAAAGTTCTAAAAGAAGCATGTGTGTGTATATACATAATTATACATAGGTACATAGTGGTAACGACAACCTTTCTATGCTAATTATGCTTATGCTATATGCTATGATAGGACACTCTGTCAGTTCACACTCGAAATATCAAAGGCCTCAGGCATCGTCTCACTGTAGGCTGGTAGTTGGTACTAGACTTACACGGACGTACTAAGGTACCCTTTCTCGCAAGTAAAAGCACCTTTCCTTTACCGCAGGTATGAATACCTATCAGTTATCACTTAAACGAGTTTCTCTTCACCTGCGCGGCGCCTGCGCACCATAGAACAACATGTAGGTACCGTTGTTGCCTATAGTGGAATGTAAAATATTTACTTACAAAATGCGAAACGAAAAAACATCTGTGTCTTCCTACTTGATATTATCTAAATATATAAAAGGACAAGGTGACTGTCTGACTGACTGATCTATCAACGCACAGCTCAAACTAGACGGATCAGGCTGAAATTTGGCATGCAGCTATTATGACGTAGGCATCCGCTAAGAAAGGATTTTTGAAAATTCAACTCCTACGGGTGTGAAATAGGGGTTTGAAATTTGTGTAGTCCACGCGGACGAAGTCGCGAGCATAAGCTAGTTTGGCATATAATGTACAGTACGCTTCAGAAAGTAATGTACATCGACGTTTAGAATGACATTTCGGCTTTGTAGAGCATTGTCTCTGTCTCTCATACCTATGCGCACAGACATGTGACATTTTGTCGGTCTCAATGACAGGGACAACGCTCTACAAATCTGCTATCTTCTTCTAAATACCGATGTACATTACTTTCTACCGCGTACTTTAGTTCACAAACCCGATAGAAGTTGGGGTCCCAACGTGCTGGAATGGTGAATTGACTGCTGTCAAAGCTTGTAGTTTGTAGCTGTGGTCTTATTAGTAGGTAATCCCGGGTTCGATTCCTGGCAGGGGTTTGGAATTTTATAATTTCTTTTCTGGTCTGATCCGGTCACTCTACCGGCAAAGTTGTGCCGTTAAGCGATTTAGCGTTTCGGTAAGATACGATGATGCGTTGATAGATCAGTCAGTCAGTCAGTCACCTTTTCCTTTTCTATATTTAGCTTGATGCAGCTTTTCCGGAATCGACCTGGCAACGGTAAACGGAGCAGGTTTGCGTGCGCAAGCGCAAGTGAGGGATCGCAGACGATGTGACCCAAATAAATGTATGTTTGTAACTGGTTTGTGAGGTTTTTGTAGTTCACGTGGGCGCCAAAACAATCACGTTACGAATGGCTAAGGTTTGGAATACTCTTCCGCGATATGTGTTTCCTACCAATTACAACCCGGGGATCTTTAAAACAAGAGTGAATAGGCATCTTCTAGGTAAACGCGTCCCATCTTAGGCCACATCATCACTTCCCATCAGGTGTGATTGTGGTCAAGCGTACACCTATAATGAATAAAAAATAAAAAAAATAAAAACGTTATCAGCAACACTAAGTAGGTAAGTAGGAGTTTTCTACTACATATTGAATAGCTACAAAAACAGTTGTATTCGTTCCTAGAACGTGTCTATAGTACGCGGCGGAACATCGGCCTTTAGAATGACATTTCGACTTTGTAGAGCGTTGTCTCTGTCACTCATACCTATATAGGTATTATGACGTTTAGTCGGACTCAACGGCAGAGACAATGCTCTACAAATCTGCTATCTCCTTCTAAAGGTCGATGTACATTACTTTCTGCCGCGAAATTATCAAATTTCATTAAGTTTGATAGGTTATTATTTAAATGAAAATCAAACTAGCTATGTTTGTATAGAGCTTGCTACTAATACACTTCTCCAATTTTATAACGGGGCCAAACTAAGACGGAAATCGTGTCTTTGATATTTTGATTCAATATATTTTTAATAAGTATATTTTCAATGGGTTTCGTTCTAGCGAGGAGAGGGAAAATATATTGAAAAATATTTATCGTTTACGCATTGTGACGTCATTATTCGCTTTTCGTACAGCGTGACGAATTATGTTAAAAATAAATAAAAATCATGATTTTTTAACTTTTCTCTTTATAATAATGAATTCTATAGTCCCATAAACTACCGCTCTACAAAAAAATCACATCATTTTAGTCCAAGACCCTATTACGGCGACCTTCCCTATCTTAGTTTGGACGCGTTATACTAATTTTTACTTCTGTGGTAGCGTCATGACCTTTATGCGATCCGCAGAATCCTAATAACGGTCAGGCGGTCGATCAACCCAGCGGTCTTATTAGAACACTTGTTGCTCATAAACCTTAGACAGACCGGACAGTATTTGTTTTTACGTATCATAAACCTAAGAAAAAAGTGGTGATAGTCTAGTGGTGATAGTCTAGTAGTCGGGGGTTCGATCCCGGGCACGCACTTCTAACTTTTCGGAGTTACCTACCTATATGCGTTTTTAAGCAATAGGGTTTTGGATTGTAGTAATAAAAAAAATAAAAAAAATAATGAAAACCGACTTCAATAACCACCAACACTAAAAATTAAAAAAAAAATTTACCATAAAAATATTTTCCCGCAGAAATTACTCTATATTTATTTACACTGGGCAGACTATGGCCAAACCTTCTCTTTCTGAAAGGAGACCCGTGCTCATTAATACGCCGGCAATAGGTTGATCATGATGATGATGAAGTTCATCTGAAAGTTAGGTACCTAGTAAAATTTGTATCGAACAGACATGAAAACAAACAGACCTACATATCGCGTATAGAAAATCGTGTTTAAAAAGTAAGGCTTTTTAATTAACAGTAAAGCCTTTTGTACTATTAGGTGTTAAAAAAGTCCAACACACAAAACAAAAATGATATGGCATAGTATACGTACAAGAAAAGAAAAGAAAAGAAAACGGTGGGTAACCATAGTCTTCGTTACAGAGTAATTATTTCCACAATCAAAAGCAACATGGCGCCGTACTTGAAACGGCTACATCTGCTGAAAGCTCTCCACGGTCGCAAAGGTCAAGGTCGAGTTACGCAACCTTGGCGCGCACTGCAGCATCCGAGGTTAGGGTCACCAGGTTCACCGAATTTAACGGACTGTCCTGCCATTGAGGTGGTGAGGTGTGGTGAAGAGGAGAAATTGTGCGAAAAGATACGCAAACTAAAGATTCCTTATCTGTACGGCGATTGCCTAAAACCTGCATCAATGATTATTACAATCTCAATTGTTGTGATTGGCTGAATTTGTGCAACTCTTGTTGCAACAATGCATTGTCGCCAATAGTGAGCGAGCGTCAACCAATCAGAGGTGATTGCGATCGTGACAGTGTACCTGTCATTCTACCGCTATCGCGCAGCTGATGTTCCCTTAGGCAGGGTACTCACCTAGCCGTGTAGCATGTAACGTATCTGATACAGTATCAACCTGCTGGGTAAGGCTCGTCCACGGGCACCGTACCCACCGCACCCTACGAGCTACGTGTTGCCATCCACGCGCACACTGCGAGCCGCCTTTGTGTTCGCTGTGATACCGCCACTCGGTGGGTCACTGCGAACTTACTGCGCTCACTGCGTATCAGATACGTTACATACTACACGGCTAGGTGAGTACCCTGCTTTACGTGAGTGCACAAACAGGCGTTGCTTTGCGGAATTCCATGGCATTACAAGAACTTCAAGGTTAATTTGCTACCATCCAAGTTTGTTACAGATCTTTTTATTTACTCAGATACAAGTTAGCCCTTGACTGCGATCTCACCTGGTTGTAAGTGACGATGCAGTCTAAACTGGAAGGGGTACCTATTGCAGTTTCTAATAAACCCATGCCCCTTTTGTTTTTTACATTGGCGTCGTACCGGAGCGCTTAATCGCTTGGCAACTACCCACGGCCGAAGCCTCCCACCAAACCAGACGTTTTAGAAATTATAAAACTGCAAACCCCTGCCGGGAATCGAACCCTGGACCTCCCACTGAGACCACAGCCCATACCACTGCGTCAGGGAGGTTGTCAAAAAATTAATGACTATTGTCCAGAAAGTTCAGATTGTCTGGTGTTCCTACATCCAGGCCCAGTCTCCCCTTCCCAGCAGGCCTAGCATGGGCCGGGAAATTTTCTCCCCGAGGAAAGGATAAAAATTTTATCCCCTCCGATAGTTATTTCCACTCTCCGAGCATGGGCACAGGGTTGGATATAATTATCCCCGGTGATAAGGCGGGGAAAGACTAGTCCTCGGCTAATGTCAAAGTGTTATTATTTTTTATCTGTGCTTTTGATTTTGCTCGTTTTCGTTACTCGTAACTCGTCTGTGGCTACTTTTTATTTTAAAAGAGCTAGAAGCCGGAGCCGTAAAATAGTTTAAAAAAAATTCACAGAAGATTATGCACGTAAGTATTGTTATTGTTTGTGTTTACCTAACCTAACTCCACTTTTAAATTATCCAAATTAAAAAATAATCGAATAGTTGAAATTCCTAGCTATCACAGTAAGTATCACAAAGACAATTTGTGTTAGTCAGTACACAAAATTGAAGTGATAATATATTGATATTGTTAGCGACAAAGAAATGCATAAATTGTTGTTTTATTTGCAGACATTGAAATATGTACTTGAAGAAGGGCACTGACTGACACATACTAAGTATGATGAGGCAGCTCGGGATGTAGGACCACCGGGAAATGTCTCAATAGTGCCGTCGGTCACATATATGAGCACATAAGTGTTCAATATTAATTATCACTGTTGGGCATGAATGCTCAACAGGAATTGGACCTGAAGACTCCATAATAGGCCAGCCAGAGAGATGCGTGTATTAATTTAGTTCTATTAAATGTGTGTCTTGTATAACAAAATCAAAATAACTTTAGGTACCTATACCTACCTATTGGAAATTGGAATAGGTAAGTTAGGTACACATCTTATCAACATAAAATATTTTCATTATTGTGTGAGATGATGATAAAACTAACAGTTCTGCACACTGCACTGAGAAGAGCTCAATATCACTTAAAATTGGTTAAGCTAGTATGGTTTGAGCTATTAAACTAACCTAATTTCTTTATAAGCATGTCAAGCCAATGTTTTTTTATCTTATGGCAGGAAATCTTTGAAGTGTCGGTGGTGGACTATGGTGAGACTGTCGTTTTACCCACTTTGTACACAGTGGGTACTTTATAAAACCAATAGCCCCGAGTGGTTTTGCTATAAATGCCAATAAATAAATAAAAAGTAAGTAGAGGATGTGTACATTTTTGTAATTTGTAAATAGTTATGAATATAGGAAGTTATTCTATGGCAGTGTGGTTTGATTGAACGTTAAACTTGTTACTTCCTTTTCTTAAGGATAATAGCACTACTTTTAGATCTGTTAAGTTAACATCAGAGATTTGTGTACATCCAAATAAGCATTGTTTTAATTGGTATTCCTAATATTATGCCTAAAAGTTTGTGTTTGTTACTCAATCACACAGAAAGAGTACTTAAAGCAAAATTTGTAGGGTTCATTTTGAAACTGTTATTTTTTGTTATAGCAGCAATAGAAATAAGTACAAAATTTCAACTTTAACCTGTTACGTTTCAGGAGACAGAGAGATGGAGAGCTGAGACTGTAATAGGGTCCCATTGGTACCCTACAGAACCCTAGTAGTAGTAGTAGATATAAGGATAGGTTTGCACAAGGTGGTTTTAGGTAATAGGTACTCAAAGAAATATATTTTAATGCAAATATGTATTTATTATTCCATCCCTTTTTCCCTTTTATTGTCGGGCAACAGTTAGCAGTCTGGTTTGATCCATAGATATGTGAGATTTCTTTATTTGTTACATTTTCTAGTCTGTCCTTTGGTTGTTCCATTGGAATTCTGAAATATACAATTTATACATTAATGATTTTCAATAATAATAAATTAAGAGTAAGAGGATATACTGAAATGGTCTATAAAGTATAATAGGCTAACATATTTACTCTTACAAAACACTTATGATGAACCATTATAATTTGTAAAGTGTTATTGTGTTTGTGTATCAATATGTATTTAACTATGATATAGGTGTGTATTTTAATTTAAGAAGTGTTTTGTTAAATTAGACTCCTGCCTATTTTGTTCAAATAAATGATTTTATTATAATGAGACAATTGTGTTATTTTATATTTCCAATAATCCATACTAATATTATAAATGCGAAAGTGTGTCTGCCTGTCTGTCTGCTAGCTTTTCACAGCCCAACAGTCTAACCGATTTAGATGAAATTTAGTACCTACACAGTTAGCTTACATCCCGAGGATGGACACAGGCTACTTTTTATTCTGGAAAATCAAATAGTTCTCACAGGATTTTCAAAACCTAAATCCACACAGATGAAGTCGCGGGCAATAGTCATCCCATGACCTTGACTTGTATCTCACTGGTAACTACCATCTGCCAAGAGTCTTATAGATGTGAGGACGTAGAATAAATAGAGAATAGCCGCATGTAGGACCTATTTGTAGGTACCTACTACCTACCTAAGTAGGTAACCTAAATTAGGTACCTATTCGTTTGCACAAGATGGTTTTAGGTAATAGGTAAGTACTTACTTACTTTTATGAATCCATCCACCGAATTAATCGGCTTTAGTGCTTCATTAAGCTGCTCGCACAAGTACAGCACATAATATTTGTCCATCCGAAACAAGTGTCGGAACTCAGCGTCGGGAAATTCAAAGGGATTACTTCCATCACTAATTACGTGCTCATGGTATTTTCGTTCTAAATTCTCTATTTCAAAACAATAAAGAAAGCGCGAGACATGTTTTTTGATCTTTTAATAATTGAGTTAAAGTTCTATGAGCATTATACCCACCTCAAATCTCGAGGATAAAATTATCCCTCTCAAATGTCAAAAAAGGACAGTTTATCTTCTTTTATTTGGCCCCATGCTATAGACGGTGGATAAATAGTCCCCCGAGTCCCCGTGAAATGACAAACGGGGATAAACTTCTCCTCTCCCCTGTTGCCGTGCTCTGAGGGGTGGAGAAGTTAATGTTATCTCCTGTCCGGTGGATAAAATCGGGGGATATAATTTTTATCTTCGGCCCATGCTAGCCGTGCAGGGGAACTCTACATACCTAGATGCCCAACTGCTCTGCGATATTACGTAGCTTCTATTGATTTTACGTTAATTTTCAACTGAAGTGTCTACACGTCACTACGTTTGAGTTTACCGAAATGAGGTCTGATGTTTCTATGTATGCTCCTGAAAAAAAGCATAATATTACACAATTGAAGATTATCTAAATGATAAAAGAGCGTGGATTTGACCTGCAGCTCGTTCCAGCAACGCGCGGGACTGTAAATACTTTTTTTATACATGTTAATAATTGTATATCAAATCTTTGAAAAGAGCAGCCGCCGAGTTTCTTGCTGGTTCTTCTCGGTAAGAAAGGCATTCCGAACCAGTGGTAGATGCAGCTGACGATTCAAAAATACTTGTAAAAGTTTAATTGAATAATTTTTTTTTTTCTAAAGAGGAGATTTTCACTTCATCGACCGATTTGCAATTTTTTTACAGAAGAAGTTCGCGAGATGGTGCCATAAAAAAAATTCTGGATTTCTCTTGTCGATTTCAATTATTCTGAATTCTGATAATAATTTCCATAACATTAGAGGTACAAACATAACTCGAGGCTCAGGGATTAGTTTAATTCAATTATCTACACTAATATTATAAAGAGGAAAACTTTGTTTGTTTGTTTGTTTGTTTGTTTGTTTGTTTGTTTGTTTGTTTGTTTGTTTGTTTGTTTGTTTGTACTGAATAGGCTCAAAAACTACTGGACCGATTTTAAAAATTCTTTCACCATTCGAAAGCTACATTAGCCACGAGTAACATAGGCTATATTTTATTTTGGAAAAAAATAGGGTTCCGTAAGATATTTGGGTTTTTCGGACACAAGGTGTAAAAAATCAACCAGAAAAGTTACTTATTTTGCGTACGCTGCCTAAACTATAAAAGATAGAACCATAAAATGTTCTAATTAATTGTAGATCTTATAAATATCTACAAAAAAGTCCGCGACACACTATACCCATCTATGTCGAGTGAGGCACAGCAACCATTTTTTTATTTAAAAATCTTGAATTTTTTTTGGACTACATTTAAACGCGTTTATTTTACTCATGCTATTAATCCTTATCAAAATAAATGATTTCATCACTAAGAACAGTTTATGGAGATAATATTTGGTCTTTGAATGATTAAAATTGGACGTTTGGTTTTGAAGTTATGGCGAAATTAAAATATTACGATTTCTGCTGCACGGCCCGTTGTTATTATATAAAGAGGTAATGTCGTTAAGTTTGTTTGTAGGGGGTAATCTTTAGAACTACTGAACCGATTTTAAAAATTCTTTCACCAGCTGTAGAAAGCTACATTATTCCTGAGTGACATAGGCTATACGGGATCTTTAAAAACCTAAATCTACGCGGGCGAAGCCGCGGGGATCAGCTAGTCGAACATAAATTAGTTACTTAGGTACCTAACTACCGTCTACTAGTTTCAAATCAAATCAAATCAAATCAAATATTCTTTATTGCACATGTGGGTATGTATGTATATACAGATGTTACACTTATTATAGTTTCACCACAAATAGCCATATTATGGCATGCAAAAAAATAAAACTAACTCCTAAAAACTAAAACCAACTTACTGACTTAAATTACAATTGAATTATCTATTATTACTATTATTTAATACAGTTAATAATTATATTTTATACATACCTACTAGATTTAACAATATAATACAATACAATTTAAAGACTGCTAATAAAATAAATAAAAAATGCTACAACTTATTATAAATTTGTGTCTGTTAAATACTCTTTAATGGAATAGTATCTTTTATGTAGTAAAAATTCTTTAATTTTATATTTAAAAGTTTTAATGTTTAGCTTTCGGTCAGCCAATGATGCTGGTAGTTTATTGTACAACTGAGGTGCCATATTAAAGATACTATTACCAAAAAGTGCGGTTGTATGTTGCATAGGACACAGTTTATTCTGTCTACGCTCATTCTCAGAATATTTAAACAATTTAACATTTGTTTTAATGAATACAAGTACTTCATAAATGTATAAACTTGGACATGTAAGTAACTTAAATTTATCAAAATATGGTTTACACGAATCTGTGGAGCTCAAATGACATATGGCTCTTATACACTTCTTTTGACTTTTAAAAACCCTATCTTTGTCAGTCGAGTTTCCCCAAAATATGATACCGTATCGAATATTTGCTGTTACGTATGCATTGAAAGCTATTAACACTGCTGTCTGGTTTACAACTTTAGAGAGCATGTGTAGTGCAAAAGAAAACCTATTTAACTTCATACACAAATTATCAATATGGATTTTCCAATTTAAACCGTCGTCGATATGTAACCCTAAAAATTTTGTGTGTGTTATTTCTGATATTTTTTTACCTAAATAATTGATGTCCAATGATATTTTATTACGTCTATTTACAAAAGTCATTATTTTAGTTTTGTCCAGATTTATGATTAAATTGTTACATGTTAGCCAGTTTATAATATTTTCTATTGTATTATTAATATCATCTTCAAAAGTATTTAAATTGTCACCTATAAATATCACTGTGCTGTCATCAGCAAATAAAATCATCTGATGGTTTGTTACCTTGGGGAAATCATTTATATATGTTATGAACAGCAATGGACCCAATATACTTCCCTGCGGTACTCCAGTGGTTACGCTTTTTGACTCCGATATATATGCTGTTTCTGTTCTGCATGCTAATCTTGTTATTTGGGTCATTTGTTGCCTACCCATCAAGTACGAATTAATAAGTGATAAACTGTTGCCTCTAATCCCATATACACTAAGTTTATCAATCAATACTTGATGGGCCACATAGTCAAACGCCTTAGTAAGGTCCATATAAAGAACACATACATGTTTTCGTTTATCGACACTGCTCATAACGCCTTTTAGAAAGTGGTATATTGCCAAATTGATAGATTGGTTTTTCCTAAAGCCTTTTTGTTCTTCCGTTAATATTCCGTTCTTTTCAAAATACTCGTTAAAGTTGATAAAGATGTACTTTTCTATTATTTTAGAGAAAATTGGTATAAGTGACACTGGTCGATAGCAGTCCATATCTTCCTTATCGTTTTTTTTGAAAAGTGGCTTTACTATTGAGATTTTTAATTTATCCGGATATACACCACTTTCTACACAAAGATTTGTAATATAGCTTAAAACCGGCGATATTATTTCCGACACATATTTTACGACTTTGGTATTAATTTCATCGAAACCAGTGCTATTTGTATTTTTTAGTGATTTTTCAAACTCTCAATGTCAACGCCCACGACTCTTGAACGGTTAGACTCCAAGTTTCAAAGTGATCTGAAAGAGTCAAGGTCATCTTATCAAACGGCGTAACCATAGTCTATCTACCTTCTTTTTTTTGTAGGTTTCTTGACAGACCGACAGACAGACAGACAACAAAGTGATCCTATAAGGGTTCCGTTTTTCCTTTTGAGGTACGGAACCCTAACAACACTTCTAATGTTTATTAAATAATTTTCGATTTTTATAATATCTTCGAAAACAAAATAAGTTATTCAATTAGGTATCTAATGTGCGAAAAAATATTTATAACCTAATTTCAAGCTAATCTTTGTCTATTTTCGGATTTAATAGAGCTTAATAGATTACATTATTTATTTGTTTTAGCTATTCAAAATTCCACCGATATGATGACCTCATAAATCGAGATTAAACTTGAAACTTAAGTGGGTTATTTACTTATCAAGTTTGACCTTTAACCATTAACAGCTGTGAATAGCTGGAACTAGTAGGTATCTCTATGATAAGTGATAAAAATAATTAATAACAATAGACACAATGATTATACCAGTACGTTATAGTATCCATACTAATATTATAAGTAAATGCGAAAGTGTGTCTGTCTGTCTGCTGGCCTTTCACAGCTCATTTGTTACAGAGCTCAGAGTGAGCTTGCATCCCGGGCATTCTTGGGAAGGGGGAAAATAATTGCCACGGGATTTTCAGTAGGTCGATTTCGTAAAACCTGCATCAATTATTATTATTACAATCTCAATGAGGAGGTTTCCAGGCAACGTTCGAGAAAAAGAATTTCATAGATGGCGCTGAATACGACCACCACTAAAGATGAAAAATAATACCTATAGGTATCTATATGATCTATGCTTTAGTGTTTAGGTCGTGTCAATCAATGACATAGATGAAGAGCACGTGCACTGCAATTTTCCTTACGTTTCTTCCCCACAAAATCTGTGAAATATAATAGAAGTAATTAATTAATTTCGCATCCGATTTATATTTAAAAATTTAAAGCATAGATCATATAAATGTAGGTATTTTTTTTTACCTTTAGTGGTGGTAGTATTCAGCGCCATCTATGAAAATTTTCTCGAACGTTGCCTGGAAACCTCCTCATTGTTGTGATTGGCTGAATTTGTGCGATTCTTGTTGCAACAATGCATTGTGGCCAATAGCGAGCGAGCATTAACCAATCACAGATGATTGCGATCGTGACATTGTAGCTGTCAAACAACCGCGGTAGAGCCACAGCTGCTCGATTGCGGTAGAATGACAGCTACAAAGTCACGATCGCAATCACCTCGGATTGGTTGACGCTCGCTCACTATTGGCTACAATGCATTCAGAACAATTGAGATTGTAATAATGATTGATGCAGGTTTTAGACAATCGCCCTGCTGGCTAATCCGGTTTCAACTGTCAACAGCTTAAATAATATTATGCCGCCTGTTGTTTGCGATCTGCCTTGCGCTATTACGTAACATGCAGTGAGGTAACAGCTGAGCTGCGAAGCCGTACTAAATGAAGATCCAATTAACAAAGCCGCAAATAACTGAACACTTCAAATGGCAATTGAAAAGATTTATGGAAATACCATTAGAATACAATAGAATAAGAACAAACTGTCATTGAAATAATATTTTGTAAAGTACTTTTGAATCGTCAAATGCATCTATTCGGAATGCCTTTCTTTACCGCGAGTTGGACTCGCAGGGTCTCGAGAAAAGAGGGTAGTTCGCTATTGTTCTTGACAGCTCGAACTTTATCTCTCGCAGCACCGCAGTCCCGTCGTGACCACGACCCGTGCAATTGGATTGAAATTGACAAATAAAAAACGCCAAATTAATCGTGGTACGTACCCGCTATCTACATTAAAATAACATCAAGACATTCTCTATGTAAATATTTAATTTACTTGCAGTTTTAATATGGCAGAATATTTTTGGTTGCACGAGATAAAACTAATTATAACTAGGTAATCTAGACCCTGACTTGCTTTTAGACATGAAATTAGTTATTTTTCACAGCCAACAAAATGGTTACGACAAGCAATAGGTATGATTGCGTTGTACAACGCGTAATATTACGAAATTATTACAATTTGCGAGATTAATCTAAATATATAAAAGGAAAAGGTGACTGACTAACTGACTGACTGATCTACCAACGCACAGCTCAAACTACTGGACGAATCGGGCTGAAATTTGGCATGCAGCTATAGCTATTATAACTTAGGCATCCGCTAAGAAAGGATTTTTGAAAATTTAACACCTAAGGGGGTGAAATGGGGGTTTGACTACGTCCACGCGGACGAAGTCGCGAGCATAAGCTAGTCCATACTAATATTATAAATGCGAAAGTGTTTCTGTCTGTCTGTCTGCTAGCTTTTCACGGCCCATCCGTTTAACCGATTTTGATGAAATTTGGTATAGAGATAGCTTGCATCCCGCGCGGAAGGATATAGGCTACTTTTAATCCCGGAAAATTAAAGAGAAATTTAAAAAAAAGATTTTTAAAAACTAGAGAAGTTAAAAAACATCATCTAGTGTAAAATACGCGACAGGTTGAAATGGCAAAGGGGGAATGAACGCCCAGCACACCCGCATAGTTCCCGCGCTAACCCGGTGCGGGCGAACGCGGGTGACGTGCGGGTGGTCCCCCCCCGCCTCATACCCCGATTAACATCTCAATCGGTCGCGGACTACAGTACCATACCATATCTACATTGCGGTAGTATTTATATTATTACGAAAATAATAATTACAACTTACAAACAAACGAGTTGATTATGTAAGTAGATATTACTTATATGCTCTAGATTATTATTAAGGTTTCACAAATGTTTACCTACTTTTCAATTTTTCGATTGAACAATCATTGCACCTGATAAAGTTTTGAGACGCTGAGATCTATTCTCATAGAAGGCTTCGGCCGTGGCATGTAGAGAAGAGTTTAAAAGTTCTAGTACGACTAGCTTCTGCTCGCGGCTTCGCCCGCGTGGCCTACAGGAAACAAATGGCATTTTTTTCAGAAAAAAACATTATAACATCAGGACTCGCACCCTGAACAGCACCGAATAACACATATAATTTCATCCCTTGAGGGGGAGATTTTCTCATAGTCGTTTCTTAGCTGACACCTAACCTCAAGAAAAAACCTACTTTCCAAATTTCAAGTTAATAATATCAATAATTAAAACTTTCCCATACAAACTTGTCGCCTAAAACACAGGTGCATACCTAGCTTAGGGACAGTCGATTTTTCTGTATACCTACCTACTTAACAAATTGGTTTTGTTATTATGTATTTTATGTATTAGTTCTCGTAAGTAAGTATGTTTAAGTGTACCTATGTTTGATCAATAAATAAATATAAATAAATAAATAAAAGCTAATATACAAAAAAAAAAAAAAAAAAACTTACACCCCCTATTTTACCACCCTTATGGGAAAATTTTCCAAAAATCCTGAAACACGTATTTCTTCATTTGTGACCGAGAACCCAAATACCAATTTTCATGCAAATTACTTGAAAAATGACCGACTTTCATACAAACTTCCATCCCCCATTTAAATCGTGGAATTTCGAAAAATCCTTTCTTAGTGGATACCTACTCTTCATAAAGAATAGACCCTCCAAATTACATGTCTTTAGGACCAGCGGTTTAGGCTGTGCGTTGATATCTATGTCAGTCAGTCAGTCAGGACTTTGAATTTTATATATATAGATATAGAAAAGAATATATCAGAAGAAATGTTGTATAGAAGCAGGCGTTACTTTGCAGAAGTCCATGATATACAATGAACCAAAAGCTTAATTCGCTATAATCCGCTGAAACAGGTCGAATCTGTATGGTGCAACGTGCAGCATGCGAAATGCACCGCCCGCCCTTCCGAGTTCCCACAGGATTTTTTAAAATGTAAGTGAACATAGAAGAAGTCCCGAAAATTAGCTGGGTAGTAAAGCTAGGTGTACCTGCCATATAAAGAATAGAATAGAATGAATAGAATGAATAGAATGTTTTTTTATTCATGTAAACTTTTTAAAAGTGCTTATGAATAGTCTGGTAGTTTTAATTTACCACTGGTTCGGAATGCCGTGCCTACCGAGAAGAACCAGCAAGAAACTCGGCGGTTGCTCTTTTTAATTTATACCTTTATAGGTAAATATGTATTCAGATTTGACGACCTCCCTGGCGCAGTGATGAGCGCTGTGGTCTTAATAGTGGGAGGTCCCGGGTTCGATTCCTGGCAGGGTTTGGAATTTTATAATTTCTAAATTTCTGGTCTGGTCTGGTGGGAGGCTTCGGCCGTGGCTAGTTACCACCCTACCGGAAAAGCCGTGCCGCCAAGCGATTTAGCGTTCCGGTACGATGCCGTGTAGAAACCAAAGGGGTATGGGTTTAATAAAAACTGCCATACCCCTTCCAGGTTAGCCCGCTATCATCTTAGACTGCATCATCACTTACCACGTGTGATTGCAGTCAAGGGCTAACTTGTATCTGAATAAAAAAAAAAAAAAAGATGTTAGGCTAGGCTAGGCTAAGTAAAGTTAGCAATTTTTTTGCTCGTAATTCTATAAGTTTTTATAATAAGCTTCCAGAAAACATATTGAAGATGTCTCTCAACAAGTTCAAAGTTTTCATAAAACGTAAACTAATTGAAAAATCCTATTACAATGTAAAGGATTATTTAAATGATAAGCAAGCTTGGGAAAGGCTGACATACATAAATGTAAAAGCCTGTTAATAAAAGATTTAAAAAAAAAAAGCTTGGGAATGAATTGCTTAACGGCTTTGTGATAGTTCTAATAATAATTTTAAGTGATTTTGTAAAGTGGGATAATAAAAAGAGTACCCGGCTGAGTTTGTTGTGGGCTCTCAGACCTGGGCGCGTTTGGAACCCTCGTAGCTTTAGTTTTAAGTTTGCGTAATCATTATCACCACTAACCGCCGTACTCAGAGTCGCTAATCGTTACTTAAGATTGAGTTAAAACGAGACAGATTTATGTGAGAGATATAGCTCGTGTCTCGTTGAACTCAATCTTAAGTAACGATTAAGCGACTCTGAGTACGGCGGTATATCTTACAAATCCAACAACTGACAATCAAAAAGAGTAATATTACCTATTTTGAATAAATCATTTGAATTTTGAATTCTGAATTTTGTTGTTAAAATAAAATAGCAACATAAGTTCCAATAGCGCACGGCGAGCGGTTTAGCATTTGCTGCGGTGCGAGTGGTGCCGCTCACCTGCCTGCTCGGATTTCACCACGGCTTTGTGACTTAGATATGTGTTGTTGTAGGTACACCAATATACGTAGGGTTTCTAGTCCTGCGGCCCTACCGCGGTTGTTTGACAGCTACAATGTCACGATCGCAGTCATCTCTGATTGGTTAATGCTCGCTCACTATTGGCCACAATGCATTGTTGCAACAAGAATCGCACAAATTCAGCCAATCAGAACAATTGAGATTGTAATAATGATTGATGCCGGTTTTAGACAATCGCCCCGCTTACACTGTAGGAATATGTCATTTCCTAATTCTTAGGCCTCGTTCAGGAAAACGCAAAAACCAGGTGAGGGCATGTAAACAACAAGTGACATTTTCCAGTGTTGCAAGTTTCTAAAAATTCACTAAGTACTTTGTCATCTCATCATCATCATCAGCCTGTGGACGTCCGCTGTTGGACATAGGCCTTTCCTAAAGAGCGCCACCACACCCGGTCCTCAGCCTTCCTCATCCAGCCACTTCCCACCAGCCTCTTTATATCGTCGGTCCATCGTGCATTCAAGGACTTTCGGCTCCAACGGCCATCGCCTCTACGACAGGCATGACCTGCCCACTGCCACTTCAGCTTGCTAATAGTTTGGGCTATGTCAGTGACCTTGGTTCTCCTGCGGATCTCCTCATTTCGGATCTTATCCCTCAGGGAAACTCCTAACATAGCCCTACCATAGCTCGCTGAGCGACTTTGAATTTGTGAACAAGGCCGTTTGTCAGTGTCCACGTTTCAGCACCATAGGTGATACGTTTCACTTGGTCGCGCCACTATTCACTATTTAGGAAGGGTCTTGGCATAAGAATCACAAGCTGACCTACATTACATGATTTTTTTTAAAGTTTGAGTCCAGTTTTGTTTCATTCATAGACGGCTATCCTACTCCCATTCATGTGACCTCCAAATGCACATGGTATATTTCATTACCAACAAAAAGGTTTCGAGTTTCGACTATAAAATGCAATTGGTTATGCGAACGAAAAGTTATGTTGCCGATCGCTTTACTATAGTATGCGACAAGTTGAGATAGCAATCGGGGATCGAACGCCCCGCACAGGCCCCGCGTTAACCCAATGCGGGCGAGCGCGGGGGCTATGCAGCTGTGCGGGGCGGCCCTGGCCTCATACGCCGATTGCCATCTCAACTGTCTGTCTCTCTGTCGCTCATACCCATATGACGTTTTGTCGGTCTCAACGACCAAGACAGTGGTCTAGAAATCTGCTATCTCCTTCTAAAGACCGATGTTCATCACTTTTGGCAGCGTAGGTACTTACTTTAAAAAGTGGCGCATTTACTTTAAAAAGTACACTAGAACTTATATGAGTCTATTTTGGCAATAATCCTATTTTTAATTAACGAACTCTTTCCTAAAAACTACTTAGTTTTCACCAAAAATAACTAGTTTTATATACAAAAAACTGTAATGTATACCCACCTACTGTTAACTAATTATATATGCTTCGTTGAAAATACATACATAAAGCGTACATACAGGATGTAACCAGAACGCTGGCAAAAACGAAGACAGGTGATAATAGTAATTAATACTGATGATTACTGATATGATAACACCAAAAAAAAGTGAAAATATCTAAAAAATCCTATGTTTTGTAATATATTGCAAATAAAACATCTGACTAACGCTAGAGGTCAACGAACGTTGCGTAAGTAGGCCATTCGGAGTCAATGCCACGTCGTAGGCGAGGCATTGACCCGAGTTTTGCACGCTATACAATGCGGGTTTGAAAAATACTAAATCACTAAAACTATAGAATGAGGCAAATGGTTATTGGTATTGGATTGTGTTTTTTTTTAATAGCGCAAACGAGCTGGCGGGTCACCTGACGTTAAGTGATTACCGCCGTCCATGAACATTTGCAGCACCAGAGGAACCGCCGATGCGTTGCCGGCCTTTTAGGAATTTGTTGGACCCTTGAATAACCCCTTGTGTTTAGGTAGTATAACCACACGAGTAGATATTATAGACCAGAGGGGAAGCTTCACACTAACTCAGGCACACCACGACGTGTCACGAACGCTCCGTTTGCGCCCAGTTCGATGGCAAACGGCGGCAAACGCGCTAGAGTGAGTGAACCTACAGCCAGCCTCTAGTATGAAGCTTCCCCTCTGGTCTACTTACTATATATCTACTCGTATGGTATAACAATAACGCTAAGTTTTTGCTAGCGTTCTGGTTACACCCTGTATAAAGCGTACATATATGAATATACAAATGAACTACCTGAACAGATAGAGCACTTGGTCGTAATTTAAAAGTAGACGACCTTCAAATGGTTCGACTTGGATCGGTTTTTATTATTTTTTGCTCTTTTTATTTTTATAGTTAATTTTTTTGTTGTTGCTGAGTTTACTAACCTAGAAAAGGTGTATGATAACTCGATTTTCGAATAAAAAGAAAGGAATGACTTGGTGGTGTGGGTATGTGACTGGGCAGTGCTAATTGCTAAATGACTTTCATATCTTTGCGTAGCATTGTTAAATTAGGTATACGTACACATATATTATCAAGACTAGCTTATGCCCGCGCCTTAGTCCGCGTGAATCACACAAACAAACCACTTTTTTACTCCCTTAGGTGTTGAATTTTCAAAAATCCTTCCTTAGCGGAAGTTTACGTCATGATACCTGTCTGCATGCCAAATTTCAGCCCAATCTGTCCAGCAGTTTGAAATGTGCGTTGATAGATCAGACAGTCATTCAATCAGTCAGTCAGGCAGTCAGCTTTTCCTGTATAGATATAGAAAGGATTTTTGAAAATTCAAACCTTAACGGCGGTTACGCACTCTTCCGTGAAAATACGTTCCTTTTTGTTTTGTATGCGAGCTTATGACATAATTATGTCGTAGATAATCGTAATTTTTTTTTTAATTCATTATAGGCAAACGCTTGACCGCAATCACACCTGATGGAAAGTGATGATGCGGCCTTAGATGGGACGCGTTTATCTAGAAGATGCCTATTCACTCTTGTTTTGAAGATACCCGGGTTGTAGTTGGTAGGAAACACATATCGTGGAAGAGTATTCCAAACCTTAGCCATACGTATGAGGAATGATGACGCAAAACGTTTCGTGCGTGTAGATGGGATGGCGACGACATAAGGATGGAAACTCGCCCGACGCGGACGTCTTGCGGTTCGGTGGTAAAATGGTGAAGGGGGGGACAAGATCGAAAAGTTCCTGAGCACACTCTCCGAAATATATCCTATAAAACACTGATAAGCCGGCAACCTTGCGGCGGTGATCAAGACTTAATTAATGCAATATTAATTAATTATTATATCACGACAAGAAGTCGAAAGCGTGGGTAAGAGCACAGTTAGTTCATAATAGCAAAGATTATAAACAATGTGGATTCTGTTGACAGTAGCCAGTCTTTGTAGAGATGGCCGACGACATTAGAGTGGTTTCAAATTAGCGGTTTTTCAAAGCACTATACAGCATGACTTACTCAGCGGAGACAGCGCAGATAGTGTCACACGTGCTCTACACGTTCCTGCCCAGAATTTCAGGATTGCCTTCAGGAAGGTGAGACCGACCAGTCGTTGTAAATATACAACATGCTTTGATGTTTTTTTATTTTTTTTTATTCAGGTACAAGTTAGCCCTTGACTGCAATCTCACCTGGTGGTAAGTGAAGATGCAGTCTAAGATGATAGCGGGCTAACCTGGAAGGGGTATGGCAGGTTTTATTAAACCCATACCCCTTTGGTTTCTACACGGCATCGTACCGGAACGCTAAATCGCTTGGCGGCACGGCTTTGCCGGTAGGGTGGTAACTAGCCACGGCCGAAGCCTCCCACCAGACCAGACCAGAAATTTAGAAATTATAAAATTCCAAACCCCTGCCAGGAATCGAACCCGGGACCTCCCACTAATAAGACCACAGCGCTCACCACTGCGCCAGGGAGGTCATCATATGATGATAAACTAGAACCGTGCCGCCAAGCGATTTAGCGTTCCGATACGATGCCGTGTGGAAACCAAAGGGGCATGGCTTTAATAACAATTGCCATACCCCTTCCAGGTTAGCCCACTTCCATCTTAGACTGCATCATCACTTACCACTAGGTGAGGCTAACTTGTATCTGAATTAAAAAAAAAATTATAGAAGCCAGAATGAGCGCGTGCGCGTGAAGTCGATTTATTGTAGCGTGAAATGAAACGCGCATATTGTAAACGCGCAGAAAAAACGCTATTCTGTAACCAACCTTAGATTCGTATTCCGTTGCCACGAAAGATGTTTTATTTATAAAATAACCTCGTTTTTCAATTTATTAATTGCATAAGGTAATTCAATTCTTTTCATCAGAGTTACGCGTGTCTATAATAATTATAAATTTAATTTTCATTGTTTTTACCGTCTTACTTATGCTACACCCACACCTGCGCGTCTCGAACACGGGATGCGGGATGCGATGCGGGAGCGAACGACACAAACGACACGTGCAGGACGCAGATGTACAGGCTACAGCTGCGCGATTGCGGGAGAATGACAGCTACAATGTCACGATCGCAATCATTTCTGATTGGTTAACGCTCGCTCACTATTGGCTACAATGCATTGTTGCAACAAGAACCGCACAAATTCAGCCAATCAGAACAATTGAGATTGTGGTTTTAGACAATCGCCCTGCAGTACGCGGGCGAAAGTAATGTGTATCGTCTCTGTCACTCATATTTATATGACATTTGTCGATCTCAACGACAGAGACAATGCTCTACAAATCCGCTATCTCCTTCTAAAGGTCATTGTACACGATGTACATTATTTTTTACCGCGTATTTTACAATTGAGTACGAACCTCACGTACCTACTAAGGTCTGTACATAAATTATTTGATGTTGGAATTAAATCAAAGAGCTTTACAACTGCATTGGCACAGAATACAGATGTAGGCTGTAGAGTCGGACTCTTGTAAAGTCGAACTATTTCCCGAGAAAGAGGTAATGCCACTCGAATTCTATCCAGTAAAGTCTAAGCCACACAAAAAGCGTGGCGGTAACATCACACTGAATAACAGCGTAAGTCGTAAGTTGTTACGTATATTATACTAGCGACCCGCCCCGGCTTCGCATGGGTGGCAATGTAGATACTTATGTAGTGTCACTTCCATACTAATATTATAAATGCGACCAACACCATCTCCGTCTCGTTTTTTTCGCGTAATATTTGTTAATTTTCGATGGAAGCTTGATTTCTTCCGACATTTTGTTCAAATATCGTCATATTTCAACAAATTAACACAAACCAATATTAAATTATGCCTATAAACCTTCCTCTTGAATCACTCTTATCTATTAGTGAAAACCGCATTACATTCCGTTGTGTAGTTTAAAAGATCTACGCGTTCATACATACAGACAGCGGGAAGCGACTTTATTTTATACTGTGTAGAGAAATGCAAAAGTGTCTGCCTATCTGTTACCTTTCCACGGTCCATCCGCTTCATCATTTCGATGTTTGGTACAGAGACAGCCTGCATCCCGACGGATGACGACGGACGGATGACGGATTGAAGACGGATGTAGACTACTTTTTATCCCAGAAAATCAAACAGTTTTCGGACGAAAACAAGCGGATTTTAGAAAAACCTAAGTCCACGCGAACAGCTGGGACAGTTACTTGTTCCTTTTACAATTTCTAGGATAACTTATAATAATTATGTCCTAGGAGCCGCATTGAACTCTTTTTTATTTTTTTTATTTAAAAACTAGTTAGCCATTGAATGCAATCTCACCTGGTGATAAGTGATGATGCAGTCTAAGATGGAAGTGGGCTATCCTGGATGGAGTATGGCAGTTTTTATTAAGGCCATACCCCTTTGATTTCTACACGGCACCATCCTGGAACGCTAAATCGCTTGGCGGAACGTCTTTGCCGGCAGGGCGGTAACCAGGCACGGGTCGCATGGCCGACGCCTCCCACCAGACCAGACCATAGAAAAGTTTTTTTTTAATTTTTTTTTCGTGTGAGGTCGTCAAAACTCGTTTCCATTGCGCGTCGCTGCCGCCGCGTCTTGTTTGCCCAAGCCCTAACTACTCTGTAGGCGGAATAATGTACCTCAACTCTGACCCATTTCCCCGACAGAAGAGCCGTACTGCGCGGAACTACGCTCAAGGGCGCTCTCTACTTTTTTCGACCAACTTCAAATAAAGAACATGCAAAAAGAGTTTCAAAGTGGAATGGGAATCGTTAAAATCTACAAGTTACCTGAAGAATAACTTGTAGATTTTGTCTATAACTAGCTGCCCCGGCGAACTTCGTACCGCCTTACAGTCGGTTCTTATTCAGGATTTTTAGGGTTCGGGTACGGAGCCCTAAAAAAATATTTTTTTTTAGGGTTCCGTACCTCAAAAGGAAAAACGGAACCCTTATAGGATCACTTTGTTGTCTGTCTGTGTCTATCTGTCAAGAAACCTACAGGGTACTTCCCGTTGACCTAGAATCATGAAATTTGGCAGGTAGGTAGATCTTATAGCTGACATTTGGGGAAAAATCTGAAAACCGTGAATTTAGGGTTAGATCACACAAAAAAAATTAAATTGTGGTCATGAACTAATAATTAGTATTTTCAACTTTCGAAGTGAGTGACTATATCAAGTGGGGTATCATATGAAAGGTCTTCATCTGTACATTCTAAAACAGATTTTTATTTATTTTTATGCATCATAGTTTTTGAATTATCGTGCAAAATGTCGAAAAAATATGACTGTGGTACGGAACCCACATTGCGCGAGCCTGACTCGCACTTGGCCTGTTTTTTTTTAAATTTTCTCTCCGTAACAACCATCCTCGTACTTCAAGGAATATTATAAAAAAAGAATTAGCGAAATAGGTTTAGCTGTTCTCGAGATTTGCGATCAGCAACACATTCAGCGATTCATTTGAATGAGATCTTTGTAGATATGAAAATACGTTTTAAAAAGGCGTAAAAGGCTGTACCTTTTTATTGGGAATTAGAGAATTGAATTTTTACATCAATTAGAGGCCATTGACCTTAGTATCTAGACTTCGAAATCTATACTAATATTATAAAGAGGTAAAGTTTGTTTGTCCCCTACAAATCTCTGGAACTACTGAACCGATTTTGAAAATTATTTTACCAGTAGAAAGCTAACTACATTGTTCTTGAAAGACATAGACTATATTTTATTTTCAAAAAATTATCCCTACGATATTTGTAATAACTAATAAGCTGCCAGTGCGATGCCGGAGCGAGTCGCTATACCTTAAACCATTTCTGAGAAAAAGGGCCTTGACAGACATCATAGACAAACAGATTGACAACTGACAGATGGTAGTTTTAATATTTTAACACATTTATAGGGGTTCCGTTTTTCCATTATGAGGTACGGGACCCTAAAAATCAAAATTTATTGCTTGAAAAGTGAAATTCGTAACTCGCTAACAAAATCGCGAGGCCTGGCTGCATAGAATACAAGTATATAAACTAAATAGGATCAATAGAATAGCGCAATCAATTTCTTCGACGCCATTGTATTCTGTTCCCACGCTAGTCCAGTAATGGCGAAAACCGTATAATTTTACAACAAAATACTATACTATTACCATTTACTACTATCGTTTTCTACAAATCAGTAAGCTAGACCGATTTCTCGTAGAGATACACACTACAGTTTAAAATTAAAACCGGCCAAGTGCGAGTCAGGCTCGCTCACCGAGGGTTCCGTAGTACAGTCGTATTTTGCGACATTTTGCACGATAATTCGAAAACTATGATGCGTAAAAATAAATAAAAATCTGTTTTAGAATGCACAGGTGAAGACCTTTCATAATAATATAATACCCCACTTGATATAGTTATCTTACTTCGAAAATTGAAAATACTAATTATTATTAGTTCATGACCATAACTTTTTTTTGTGTAATATATCCACAAATTCACGGTTTTCAGATTTTCCGTTCCGTTTTTCCTTTTGAGGTACGGAACCCTAAAAATTGCACACACCCCATCTTTTATTAGATATTAATAAATGATTATTTTATTTTATTTATTTTATTTTTATTTTTGACGCCCTCCCTGGCGCAGTGGTAAGCGCTATGGTCATGTTAGTGGGAGATCGCGGGTTCTTATTATTTTCTTTTCTAGTTTGATATTTCTTTTATGAATCAATCACGAATGCATCTTATGAACTAAATATAAAAATAAAAGCAAATTATAAGTATCAGTATTATTAATTAAATTAAGTAGATAAATATTTTAAACATAATATAGATATACCTATTGAACTCTTTTAATAAATACCTAGGTATTTAATAAAAGTTAAAATTGAAATCGAAAGTGCTGGACCGAATATTACAATCTTACATCCTTGCAACATGTACCCACAATCCATACTTCCATACTAATATTATAAATGCGAAATTGTGTCTGTCTGTCTGTCCGTCTGTCTGTCTGTCTGTCTGCTAGCCTTTCATGGCCCATCCGTTTAACCGATTTTGATGAAATTTCGTCCCGGGGAAGGACATAGGCTACTTTTTAACCGACTTTAAAAAAAAGGAGGAGGTTCTCAATTCGTCGGAATCTTTTTTTTTTTTTTTTTATTCCGGAAAATCAAAGAGTTCCCACGAGATTTAAAAAGCTAAATCCACGCGGACCAAGTCCGGTTGAACGAATGGGCCGTGAAAAGCTAGCAGACAGACAGACAAACAGACAGACGGACAGACAGACCCACTTTCGCATTTATAATATTAGTATGGAAGTATGGATGTAATTAGGATGTAACATAAGTTATTATACCTAAAAGGAGATTACGTCAAGATTCTTATACTTACACTGAAGTAGACCACTAACTGCCGCACTCAGAGTCGCATAATCGTTACTGAAGTTTAGTTAAAACGAGACAGAGCTATATCTCTCACATAAATCTATCTCGTCTTAACTCAATCTTAAGTAACGATTAGCGATTCTGAGTGCGTTGGTCACATAGGTACTACTACAAGTACAATTAAAAGTAGATACCCAAGTATAACCAATAGCTTCCAAGTAATGAGGATACGAATATAGGAAGAGCATCATTTCCTACCATATACGAACCGAGTGCTACGACACCTCGTGCTATTATAACCTTTATTTCAATCGGGCTAAAGACGATAATTGTTTACATTTGTGAGACGTGAGAGAATTCGTCGCGGCATTTTGTATGTACGGAGACATGCTTGCATAATGTTGTTAATTGGTGCACTTTCCAATATTGGACATCATTCGATTTTTAAATTTAATATATGTAAGTCCCGCAAATTGCTATTGCGCTGGAACCATGTCTCATTAACATCGAAATGACGTCATTTTGACGTCATTTCGTCGAGTTGATAATATATTTTTGTAAAAATATATTATCAACTCGAAACTTCAGTCTAGTGCTGACGTCACTAAAATAGCAGCCACGCGTATTAGCAATTTGCGGGACTGCCCTGGCGCAGTGGTATGCGCTGTGGTCGTATAAATGGGAGGTCCCGGGTTCGATTCCCGAGTATCTGCTAAGAGTTCCGTTGTAAAATAAAGAACCCTTTATAGTTTCGTCCAATCTGCCTATCCGTGTTATATCCATTTTAAAAATTAGGTATACCTAGGTACTACCTATATTATAAATGCGAAAGTGTGTTTGTTTGTCCTTCAATCACACAGCAACGGAACAATAGATCATCGAGGTTTGCATATCCCGGAAAATAAAACAGTTTCCACGGAATTTTTAAACACATATTATAATAGCTTGCATTCTGGACTCTGGAGGGAAAATAAATCTCGAATAAAACCGTATATCGTGCCTGATGAAGTTCGTATGTGCGAACGATCGACACATTCACTTTATATGCACATTACTTTTATAGTAAATCGCCATAATCACCAGAGTACGACCATAAAGCACGTGAAACCTCTCTTTACGAGATCCAGACACGAGAAATGCCGTTGCGCACAGTTATGCAACGCAAAAACTCTGCACATATGCAAATCGTATAAAAAATCGTTGTAAAATTTATATATCGCGAATAGACCGTATGATATGACTAGGCATTTCTAGTTTCTACTCGTTACTGTTAGAATAAAGAACAAGCTTTCAGATTTTTTGTTAGCTTTTGATTATGGTTGATTGAATTTATTAGAATCAGAATAAATCATAAACTTCTTACTTGTATTTGTATTCAATATCTGTGCTTTTTCTTCGAACTATAAAATGCTAGGTATTTGTTTTATTTCACGGAAGGTACAGGAAAATCTTTATCTGATAAAATATGAAGTGAAAAATCTAATTTAATGATATCATTTATTAGTAGAAGTTTAAGCTAGAATAATATTACTTATTAAGCCCATAGGCTAGATGGTAGTAGCAATAAAGCTACCATTTTATAATGGTGCTTTATTGTGGGGGGTTCTATGGATATATATATATATACATAGAATAGAATGTTTTTTTATTCATGTAAACTTTTTACAAGTGCTTATGAATAGTCAGGTAGTTTTAATTTACCACTGGTTCGGAATGCCGTTCCTACCGAGAAGAACCAGCAAGAAACTCGGCGGTTGCTCTTTTTAATGTTTCAATTTACAATGTTATTATACCGTACTATACAAGCAGTGGCGTGCACAGGAGTTCAAGCCAGGGTATGCATTTAGGTATGAACTTGTTTTACGGCAGGTTATAATGAAAAAGTAAGCATTGATTTCTTACAATGAGGGTAAGCAGTGCGTTTATGCTTCTATGAGCTGCACGCCACTGTATACAAGCCATTGCAGCCCCGTGCATTGCTGGAGATATGTAGATGAAAATATTACAATAAAATTTAAAGCAAGCCTTATCTAATTACTATACAAATCATGCCCGCGTGGAATGGTGCCAAGAATACTGGCTGCATTTCTGCAGTTCGTTGCGCAAAAAATGGGCCAGCCCTTCTGTCACCAGATGAGGCTATTAATTGCGGTGAAATGTCTCGTAATTTTTTTTTGGCCCATGGCCCCAGGGTCTCCACGACAAACAGGGCAAAAATGTAACTCTCTTCTATAAAAATATACCGAAGGTCTGGCTCTTAATCCATAAATTTTGAATATTTGAATAAACAATTAATAATTTATATATATTTCTACGGCTATACTCACGAATTCAGTCCCTTGATAAAGGACCCCGGATGGGTTCGAAACTAGTCGGGCTAACGTCGACTGGATACGTGAGTATAGCCGTAGAAATAATATACTATTATAATGGAAATCTCTCACGATAGTTTAAACGCTAAAGTTAATAATTTAATTATAACCTGAACAGTAGAAATTCTAATTAAATAATAAATAATTGAAAATCCTAGAATACGATACGCAAAACAAGATAGCTGATGCCAAACCAAACCACTGCGGTTTTAATACAAAGGCATCTAACCGCATGCAAATAATATCGACGACCGACCGACAGACTAATGTGATTTGTGTCATGTTATTACTGATAATAATGACCTACTTACCAGACATATTCTTTTAACTGACTGCTGCGTTATGTTACGAGTCCAAATACTCGATCAGAAATTCGATCAAGTACCTAAATATTTTTTCACAACAACGCTAAGCCCAACCAACAAATTCCTAAAAGGCTGGTAACGCATCGGCGGTTCCTCTGGTGCTGCAAATGTTCATGGGCGGCGGAAATCACTTATCATCAGTCAGGTGACCCACCTGCTCGTTTGCTCGCTATCTCTATTTAAAAAAAAGTTCATGTTGGTATCAAGATCAGACTGGTCATCATGTGACTCTACCAAATTTCGTTAAAATCAGTAAAATCAGTGCAAAAAGTTAACATGTGACGACCTCCCTGGCGCAGTGGTGAGCGCTGTGGTCTTAATAGTGGGAGGTCCCGGGTTCGATTCCTGGCAGGGGTTTGGAATTTTATAATTTCTAAATTTCTGGTCTGGTCTGGTGGGAGGCTTCGGCCGTGGCTAGTTACCACCCTACCGGCAAAGCCGTGCCGCCAAGCGATTTAGCGTTCCGGTACGATGCCATGTAGAAACCAAAGGGGTATGGGTTTAATAAAAACTGCCATACCCCTTCCAGGTTAGCCCGCTATCATCTTAGACTGCATCATCACGTACCACCAGGTGAGATTGCAGTCAAGGGCTAACTTGTATCTGAATAAAAAAAAAAAAAAAAAACATAAACATGATTTGACTCGTTCCCGCAATGCGCGAGACTGCAATAATTTACTTAGGTAAGTAGGTAACATTAGTTGAACTAAAGAAAACAACAGTCCTACTTGTTAGATCTTGTCGATAGGAGGAGCAATCCGAACCAATGCAGTAAATTCACTTGACGATTCAAAAGCATTTCGATTTAGAAGAGTACAAAACTTTTCTATTTCTTTTCTTATCGTCACAGAAGGTCATGACCTTGTTACTAGCACTTCAAGAACGACGTTGAACCTTCGTCTAACTACGTAGAGTTAATCCGTAAACAAAAATACCATTAAATCCACAGGATGATCTTGCCATCAAGGGCAATGCAGACAATTGTGAATTGCCATCTTCCTGTCACTACCCTAACTTCCTGCGTCGCCACACAAACCATTTCCAATCCTAACCCATTCAACATAAAGTCGAAATTACTTAACTACTTTGGAAATTGAAATGTGTATTTTTTATTATAATAAAGAACTTTATGCAATAAGTGGCAAGGTTTATTTTTGATTGGTTTAAAATAAATCAATCTGGGTGCGGATGCAGCGTAACCGCATCGATTTGACAGTGGTTCGGTCTAAATTTAGATTAAAAGTTTGTTTGGGCGGCTTTTTCTCATTGTGATAGAATTTCTTGTTTTTTAGGACAGCACCATTATGAATAACACAGCTTAGTTACTAAGCCTAGCACTTAGTACAATAGGTACTTGGAATAGGGAATCGGAATGGTGATTTTAAAAAAAATATTTTTTATTCAATGACATGTATGAATGACAGAGACAACCCTCTACATACCAGCCCCCCAATTGTGTAGGAAAAACGTATTCATCGTTATCGCAATCGTCGAAAATTTCTGCCCTTTGATTGGTTGATTCGCTGTTTACAGTTTTTCTTACACAATCGGGGGGCAGAAATGTCATTCTAAAGGCCGATGTTCATCACTTTCGGCCGCGAATTGTACGTTGCGCGTTGTGCACGTAGACCGTTATCAAAACAGAAACAATAGCAATAATTTTCTGAATATGTGTAAAACATTTCGCCACCCTCAGCCCAATTTGTTGAATCATTTGAGCAATATGAGTTCCGAGTCAAGGTTGCGACTGATTCCGATTACGACATAGCGATTCAAATTAAAGTAACTCCAATTAAAATTAAAATATTATTTTGATTACAATATGCACGTCATCATCATCATCATCATCATCATCAACCAATAGACGTCCACTGCTGGACATAGGTCTCTTGTAGGGACTTCCACACGCCACGGTCTTGCGCCGCCTGGATCCAGCGGCTCCTTGCGACTCGTCTGATGTCGTCCGTCCACCTAGTGGGGGTCTTCCAACGCTGCGTCTTCCGGTGCGAGGTCGCCATTCCAGCACCTTGGGACCCCAACATCTATCGGTTGTACGAACTATGTGCCCTGCCCATTGCCACTTCAGCTTCGCAACCCGTTGAGCTATGTCGGTTACTCTATTTCTCCTACGGATTTCTTTTATTACTTTTTTTTATTTTTTTATTCAGATACAAGTTAGCCCTTGACTGCAATCTCACCTGGTGGTAAGTGATGATGCAGTCTAAGATGATAGCGGGCTAACCTGGAAGGGGTATGGCAGTTTTTATTAAACCCATACCCCTTTGGTTTATACACGGCATCGTACCGAAAAGCTAAATCGCTTGGCGGCACGGCTTTACCGGTAGGGTGGTAACTAGCCACGGCCGAATCCTCCCACCAGAAAAAGTCACTACAGTCCAAGACCTTATTACGGAAACTTACTAAACTTTTATTTATTTATTTAAAACTACGAGGCTTCCAAACGCGCCCTGAAAAGAAGAGGCTTGTTTTATGGACAAAACAAGTACACAAGAAAACAAGCATTTACCGTATATAAGCTGTGATAGCCTAGTGGTTGGGACGCCCGCCTTCTAATCGGTCGGGGGTTCGAGCACGGGCACGCACCTCTAACTTTTCGAAGTTATGTGCGTCTTAAGTAATTAAATGTAACTTGCTTTGACGATGAGGGAAAACATCGTGAGGAAACCTGCATGAGTTCTCCATAATTATCTCAAAGGTGTGTGAAGTCTGCCAATCCGCCCTTGGCCAGCGTGATAGACTATGGCCAAGGGCGGATTCTCACTCTGAGAGGAGACCCGTGCTCTGTAGTGAACCGGCGATGGGTTGATCATGGTGACATTACTAAGTGTATAAAAAGTCCCTAAATAGTACAAAACAAGCAAAAAAGCCCCCCCCCCCCTGCACCATAAATTATTACGGTTACCACAGTTGCAATTTAGAGCCTCAATAGCTCAACCGGTATAGGAGTGGACTGAAAACCGAAAGGTCGACGGTTCAAACCCCGCCCGTTGCACTATTGTCGTACCTATCCCTAGAACAAGCCTGACGCTTTATTGGAGAGGAAAGGGGAATATTAGTCATTTAATATGGCTAATATTCTTTTTAACTAAAAATAAATAAAAATTTCAGTGGTTCACAAACAGACGTACCTATGAGTCGGCGTTCCCCTCCAAATATCAGTCAATGTCGGAATCGAGTTATTTTCGCGAAGCCCAAATTACCCCGACACAGTATACTTGGCAACCCGCTCAAGGTTAACCGATAAAAGTGCAGAATACACTGATTTTATTTTATCACTGAAATGCTCAAAATATTTCACGCAACCATGACTGAGTGTCAATAACAGGAAATGTTAATTTGCTTGTACACAAAACATTTAGCAGATCCCTAATTATTGTAATTTGACGACGACTCTCACATCCCTAGATATAATAGATATGTACTATCGTATCTAGTACTATCTACTATACTACTCAAGTATTAGAGGCGCCGGGATAACCGAACTGGTAATGTGTGGTACAGCTTTAAAAACTAAACGTTTTTCTTCTTCTTCTTCTTCTTCATCCACGCGGACGAGGCCGCGGGCATCAGCTAGTCCCTAGATATAACAGATATGTACTATCTACTACTATCTCGTACATACTACATTAAAAAAAAAAAAAAAAAAAAGCTTATTACAGTGCCTATATTCGCTTGGTTTTGACATTTTATTTATTACTCGTACTTACTAAGTTTAATTTTATGATTTGCCTGTATTTTATAAACAAATATTTAGTCACACTCAATAATCTCAACTGTTAACTATATTTGTACGCCGCCATGGCTAATGTGCTGGACTGTTTCTTAGATTTAACATCTTATGTACCACATTATGCAAATAAAGAATTATTCTATTCTATTCTACTACGCTAGAGACGTGATAGCGTAAAGTCGGCGTTTGATCCCGGGCACACACATCTAATCGTAAGGAACGAGAGTTCCGTAATGGTGAAGTCTGCCAATCCAGCACAGCAGCACAGAAATTTGGTACAGAGATAGCCTGCATCCTGGCGACGGACATAGGCTACTTTTTGTCCCGGAAAATCTAAGAGTTTCCACGGGATTTTAAAAACCTAAGCTCAAGTGGATAAATTCGCGGACTTCTCTATTTGGTACAAAGATAGCTTACATGATACATCCCGAAGACGGATACAGAAGGCTACTTTTCATCCCGGGAAATCAATAAGTGCCCAAGGGATATTACTTTAGTTTTATTAGTTTACACTACCTCAGGAGGCAGGGCCTTACACTAAAGCTTGTTAATCTACATGTTTGTAAAGATAATATTAAAGATTTTTTTTCATTTATTATATTTAAGTACCTAAATTCACGCGAATTAAGTCGCAACTATCCTCTAGTTTGTCATAAAAAATTGGATCCAATGAAAAATTGGATTGGATGCAATTTCGCATTTATATTAGTACATAGGATAAACAAAGTGATTTTGCGGTTGACCAAAATAATCTGGAGTCTTAATTCATACAAACGCTTTAGATAGAGTTTGTATGAATTGACCCCAGATTATTTTGAGCCATCGATAAATAAAATTCTCTCTAATTTACTTCACATACAGCAACAAAAATGATAATCCTACACCATTTCCAACAATAAATGTGATCTTTCATCCACACGATTATGCTACAATGTTAACTTTCGAACATAAACTGTATAAAAAAACCGACAGAAAGGCCAACAACTTTCAGTGCTCTAGCCATAGAGGTGTCACATAACTAGACCATGCAATGTAATTTTTTTAATCGTTATTTTTAGCCCATGCTTCTTCACTTCGCGGTTAAGTCGCCCCAACTTGTCTTGTAGGACGGGCTTTCAACCAGTCCCCCGATAGTGTAAGAAAAACGTATTCGTCGTAACGGCAACAAATTATGCCCTTTGATTGGTTGATTCGCTGTTTAAATTTTTTCACAGCCAATCAAAGGGCAGAATTTGTTGACGATAACGATAACGATGAAATCGTTATTATCGTTAGGGTATCACGGATTTGGAATACCATTCGCACTGCCAAGGGTCACTGGTAGAGATCTCTCATAGAGATACCTAAGTGTTGCTCTGTCCACTTTTGCTCTCTTTTTCTCTTTACTGTAAATGTTTTTGGTAAAATAAAAAACATTGGCAGGGGTGAGACCCCTCAGTGACGATGAATATGACGCAGAGGTCTGTTACTCTATGATGCGCTATATAACTCGATGGCTCTAGCAACTCATAATACGTTCATTTTTACCGATCATTGTTACGTGCGCACGCGCAAAGACAATAGCGATTGGAGAAAAAATCGCACGCCGGATTATCTATCACTCTTGTTATGAACTGCTTGCTTCATTACTTTTGCTTGCGATTCTACAATCTTACCTTTATTTTCATTTTTTTAAAAGAATATTAGCCATGTTAAATGACTTATATTCCCCTTTCCTCTCCAACTAAGCGTCAGGCTTGTGCTAGGAGTAGGTACGACAATTTAGTGCAACGGACGGGGTTTGAACCGTCGACCTTTCGGTTTTCAGTCCACTCCTGTACCCGTTGAGCTATTGAGGCTCTTGCTTTGCAAGTTTGAAAAAAGTTATATCATACGTGTAGGTATGTGTATAGGTCCCGCAAATTGCTAATGCGCATGGCCGCCATTTTAGTGACGCCAGCACTAGATTGAAGTTTCGAGCTGATGGTATATTTTTATTTCGGCTGACGTCAAAATGACGTCATTTCGATGTTAATGAGACATGGTTCCAGCGCAATAGCTATTTGCGGGACTGTGTATATTTACACAGATCGTAGTCAAGTTATCTAGTCTGTGGTAAAGTGCAGCAGTGGAGTCGGTACAAAAAGCTGCAGGAAAGAACCGTTTCAATGAATGTGAAACATATGAACGAATACATCAGCCGGCACTGAACCGGAACGCCACGGTCCAGCGGCGCTGCGCCATTGTGTGCGCCGTATTACAAACCAGTTACATCTCTACCACTCATTACCTCTCAATATCCTTTCCATACTGATCTAAATATATAAAAGGAAAAGCTAACTGACTGACTGATCTATCAACGCACAGCTCTAACTTCTGGACGGATCGGGCTGAAATTTGGCATGCAGGCAGATACTCGTAGCTATTATGACGTAGGCATCCGCTAAGAAACGATTTTTGAAAATTAAACCTGTAAGGGGGTCAAATAAAGGTTTGAAAGTGTAGTTCACGCTGACGAAGTCGCAAGCATAAGCTTTCCTACCAATAACAATATTCCTTCCAATTTAATTTATATACTTAATTTCGAAAAACTAGAGGTGTGTGTCCAGAATAGGGCCCCCAGAATAGGAAGCCGAAGTTTTAACCACCAGTGGCCCTACCGCGGTTGTTTGACAGCTACAATGTCACGATCGCAATCATCTCTGATTGGTTAATGCTCGCTCACTATTGGCCACAATGCCTTGTTGCAACAAGAGTCGCACAAATTCAGCCAATCAGAACAATTGAGATTGTAATAATGATTGATGCAGGTTTTAGACAATCGCCCTACGGGTTATCTCTGCGTTGACGTTGAAAATCACAGCAAAATAACAGTGAACAGTATTATCGCTTGAAAAATGAAAAAAATCCCAGCAAACCGATTTGTTATCAAACAAAATACTTACGTAGGTAGAGTGGTAGTAAGTACGTGGCTACGTATTGGTATCCACGGTTTTTACGTGACAATTCATTAGTACGTACAAATTAGATTAATTACATTTTTAGGGTTCCGTACCTCAAAAGGAAAAAAGGAACCCTTATAGGATTACTTCGTAGTCTGTCTGTCTGCCCATCGTGTCTGTTAAGAAAACCTATAGGGTACTTAAGTACTTCCCGTTGGAAACATGAAATTTAGCAGATAGGTAGGTCTTATAGCACAAGGGAAAAAACTGAAAACCGTGAATTTGTGGTTATATCACAAGAAAAAAATTTAAATGTGTGCATTAACAAATAATTAGTACCTAGGTAGGTATTTTCATTTTTCAAAGTAAGATAACTATACCAAGTGGGGTATCATATGAAAGGGCTTTACCTGCACATTCTAAAACTGATTTTTATTTACTTTTAAGCATAATAGTTTTTTATTTATCGTGCAAAATGTTGAAAAAAATACCGTTCTCCCCTCCCCTTTATCTCCAAAGTTTACGTCAATCGAAAAATCTGAAATAATTATGGTCAATAGAAGTTTATTTATGTATATTTTACAAAAATAAAATCAACACTCTATATAACTATCATAATTTTTTTGTTATAGGTATGTAACAATAATCCTCTACAGACAAAGTTAGTTTTGCGGTTCGTAACCTAGCAAAAGTGATTCTTACCGTTTTTCTTCTTCTGTAGTACGGAACCCTCGGTGCGCGAGTCTGACTCGCACATGACCGGTTTTGTAATTTTGTTGATTGTTGTAATACAAAAATAACTTGACGATTGTGTTGAAATATGGTTGCAATGCAATGCCGGGTGAAAATATTATGCGACCGAATGAGTTTTCCAGTAAAACTGTACGTTTGGGTACATACGTTTTTTTTTTAATTTACAGACTAGCGCTTGGCTGCAATCAGACCTGGTGGGAAGTGATGATGGAGCCTAAGATGGAGCGCGCTTGCCTAGAAGATGCCTATGCCATTATGCACTCTTGGCATTAGATAATTACCACCCTACCGGCAAAGCCGTGCCGCCAAGCGATTTAGCGTTCCGGTACGATGCCGTGTAGAAACCAAAGGAGTGTGGGTTTAATAAAAAACTGCCATACTCCTTCCAGGTTAGCCCGCTTCCATCTTAGACTGCATCAACACTTACCACCAGGTGAGATTGCAGTCAAGGGCTAACTTGTAACTGAGTAAAAAATAAATAAATAAATGCCTTTCACTGAAATGCACATTTGCCGACAATCGAAAAATCCCACAACAATAAACTCTATGCAACTGCAATAACAATTCATTGACAACGACAAGTGACAACTTGACAACTTTCATTGCCCGATTTCCGCGCCTGTCAAAATTGGAAACACATTTCCACGTATTTTCGCCAAAGGTCTTAAAAAATTATAGTTTTTCACGCCCGAAATTCGCTGTAAATTATGCGTTGAACACTCAAAAAAAGAATTTCAATAATGTAAAGTCTATGGTGTAAGGTGTAGTTTTGTTTATAAATCATAAGTGTTTTACATACCGGAGCGAACCTTTCCTCTTCTGCATTGAGAAGGTCTCCCACCGAAGATGCCTTCGCCTGGCTCGCTAAATGCCTCCGATTCAGCACATAAGAGAGCTCATCCAGGTATCTCAACGTTAAATTGGCCATTTTACACAATCACTGTGATATTACAAGAGCATTTAGTCGCACGATTGTCTAGTATTACAAAGAAACGTTTCACGGGATCACGTAAACAATTTTCTCACTGCACAAGTAACTACGTCCACTCACATCCATTGCTGGCGCGCAACTGCCGACATGGCTTGCACGAATCGCTTCGAGGTCAAATATTTTATTAAATGGATAGCTTAAAGTTATATACTTACTTAAAATCCAAAAATACATAAGAATAACTAGCCTAATCACCTAAATATCGAATGTAAAAAAGTAGATGAAACGGTTTAAAATACGGCTTTCATATTAAACCCCGACACCGAAGCATCCTCAGGAGATGTAGACCTTACAATGCACAATTGCAAAATTACATTGCAATTGTTAATTGTAGGGCCTACCGTCTTCATCTCCTGAAGATGCTCCGGTGTCGGGGCGAAACGTGCGTAGAGTGTGTTTTGGGATTTGTGTGGTGGTGCGTAGTGGTGCGTATTGCTTGCCGAGTTGCTGCTTTTCCTGCATGGTTAGCAGTGGGAGGGCGGGCGGTGCATTTCGCATGCTGCATGTTGCACCATACAGATTCGGCCTGTTTCAGCGGATTATAGCAAATTTAGCTTTTGGTTCATTGTATATCATGGACTTCCGCAAAGTAACGCCTGCTTCTATACAACCGTGTTGATTGATTTTAAAAGTCGTGCATTTCAGCAAGTTTTCCCAATATATTATTTTGTCAACTAGCCAGACATCTCGCAACGTTCACGAAAAGTTGCGCGTAAGTCGTAAGTCGTCACCGCACCGCATTTCCCTGTGGGTGAGGTTACGCAAACGATGAAATGAGTTCAAACTATTATGTCGCGACTCGCGTATTTTATTTCAGTGTAGTTACTGTGACTTTGTACGTGTTAAGTTTTTATATTTCATACTAGCTGATGCCTGCAACGTCACCCGCGTGCATTTAGGTATTTTGAAAATCTCGTGGGAACTCTTTGATTTTCCGAGATAAAAAGCCACAGTCTACGAGATGCAAGCTATCTCTGTACCGGATTTCATTTAAAAAAAAAATTAAATCGATGAGCCTTTAAATAATCCCGTGGGATTAATTTTCGATACCCAGAGGGCCGGTTCCATAATTTTTGATATTCGGAATATTCTTCAAGTGTAAGTAAAATACTTCAGTAGGTAAAATTATAAAAATGAGCACAAAAAATAAGATAATGAATACGATTGCCATTTAAATATCACAAATAGGTACAGTACGCAGCCGAAAGTAATGTACATCGATCTTTAGAAGGAGATAGCAGATTTGTAGAGCACTGTCTCGGTCGTCGTTGAGAGTTGGAGACTGACAAAACATCATATGGGTATGAGTGACGTAGACAACGCTCTACAAAGCTAAAATGTCATTCTAAAGGCTTCATCACTTTTGGACGCGTACTGTATATAGTTAGGTAGGTACCTACTCTAATGTGATAAACATAAAACACAACGATCCCAAACTAACCGGCTCGTTGGAAAGCCTGGAGCACCGCAGAGACGTTAGCTCTCTATGCGTGTTCTATCGCCTGTATAATGGGGAGTGCTCTGAAGAGCTTTTTGACCTCATTCCACCCTCTTTTTTCTACAACCGCACCGCGCGCCACCGTAAGGAATTTCACCCTCACCATCTGGGTGTCTGGTGCACTTCGACCGTCCGCTGCGCCAGATCCTTCTTTCCACGCACGTGCAAACTGTGGAACCAACTCCCATCGGCGGTGTTCCCACTAGATTATAACATGGGGTTATTCAAGGGGCGGACCAACAAATTCCTAAAAGGCCGGCAACGCATCGGCGGCTCCTCTGGTGCTGCAAATGTTCATGGGCGGCGGTAATCACTTAACATCAGGTGACCCGCCTGCTCGCTTGCTCGCTATATCTATTAAAAAAAAATAAAAAATAAAAAATAAAAAAAAAAAAATCTTTTTTATTCAAATAAACTTTTACAAGTAGGTAGTCCTACTTTCGAATCATCGGGTGCATCTACCACTGGTTCGGAATGCCTTTCCTACCGAAACGAACAAATTGTGTACAAAAATAAGATAATCCATGCATTATAAATACTATCCGTCCCGGCTTACTCACGTGTGTAGTCGACGTTAGCCCGACTAGTTTCGAACCCATCCGGGGTCCTTTTTCAAGGGAGTCCGTCCGCTTCAAGGGAGTGGGATAGTATTTATAATGGAATTCACTCACGGTAGTTTAAACGCTAAAATAATCCATGCATTTGCCATTTATATATTATCGCAAATGGGTATTTGGTGCAAATAAGATGCGCTGGTAAAAATTACCGGTTAACCGATGCAAGGGATCAAATGACACTTATCTGGTTATTGATCCCTACTATTGTGAAGCACCGGATGAGGAATAGACCATGACAGCGAGCACTGGAGTGTCTGCAGTGTAGTGTGATATACATAGGGCTAAGGACCGTGTATGCACTATGTAGGTATATAAAGTAACTTCATATATGATGCTCGCGACTTCGTCCGCGTGGATTTAGGTTTTTAAAAATCCCGTGGGAACCCTTTGATTTTCTGAGATAAAAAGCCTATGCTAAAAGCTAGCCTTCCCCGGGATGCAAGCTGTATCTGTACCAAATTTCGTTAAAAATCGGTTGAACGGATGGGCCGTGAAAGGCTAGCAGACAGACAGACACACTTTACCATCCATACTTCCATACTCCATACTAATATTATAAATGCAAAGGTGTGTCTGTCTGTCTGTCTGCTAGCTTTTCACGGCTCAACCGTTCAACCGATTTTGACGAAATTTGGTACAGCGATAACTTTCATCCCGGGAGCGATACTTTTTATCCCGGAAAAGTGTAGAATTCCCACAGGATTTTTAAAAACGTAAATCCACGCGGGCATCATCTAGTTTAAAATATAAGTATGGATAAGTAGGTAATCTAAATATATAAAAGGAAAATGTGACTGAAAGGTGGTGAAAAATTCAATGGCAATTTTTTTATATATAAATACATATACCTACTTAGATATTTGTGCTTTGTTATTGCACAATCAATTATCATAATTCAATGTCGAATCACGCCAGCCATTGGATACCTGCTTCCGGTTTGATTTGACACCACAGGCCACAGCATAAACAAGCGTAAAATACCTAGAAACTGTAAATAATAATTTAGTAATCTAAATTTATAAAATGAAAAGCTCACTGACTGACTGATCTATCCACGCAAAGCTCAAACTACTGGACGGATCGGGCTGAAATTTGACATGCAGATAGCTATTATGACGTAGACATCCGCTAAGAAAAGATTTTTGAAAATTGAAATAGCGGTTTCAAATTTGTGTAGTCCACGCGTACGAAGTCGCGAGCATAAGCTAGTTGTGAATACGAAAGTGTGTGTCTGTTAGCTTTTCACGGACCATCCGTTTAACCTATTTTGACGAAAATCAGTCGAGGAACTTTCTATCCCTGAAAATCAAAAAGTTCCTACGGGATTTTCAAAAACCTAAATCCACGGGGACGAAGTCGCGTCGCGATGTATTCCTTCACCGTCAAAGCAAGTGATATGTAAAGTACGCGACAGGTCGAGATGACAATCAGGGTGACGACGGCCCGCACCCCTGCGCTAACGTGTGGGCACACGAGTAGATAGTGTGGTGTGGGTGTGCGGGGCATCCCCCCGCCTCATACCCCGATTGCCATCGCAACCTGCCGCGTACTATAGAGGCAACCAATCGATAACAATACTTCTGTTATCTATGGAGGCAACGCAATAGCTCCGAAAGGTCATCCTAATATTTTCTGCAGAGAGTTTAAGCATCCTGATATTATAATGACCAGTGTTGTAATAATATTATACTTACTTGGATGTGAAAAAACAGGGAATACCAAGCCATCCGTTAATTGCCAAACGCTTCCCGCTATCGCTTAGGCTGAAGGAAATAATGTAACATCGAGCGAAACAGTAAGTGTGAATAAAACATAATAAAAGAACAATCTATGAGAGTGTACAGTTTGGTATTTAGGCTCATGATGTAAGAGAAAGATTCACAAAACAACGTTAAACCATTTAATTCTAGTTTCATTATACTTAGGCGCCATCTCCATGGACGAGAGAATCGCGGGGAAAGTCTTGCCGTGTGACAAAATCCGATATAAACTATCGCCGCGATAGATTGACCCTAAGGCCCGCCATACACGGACTGCTCGAGCGGTTAGCCAGTGATCAACATACACGGACCGCTCTTGCAGTCAGAGTCAACAGCTTGAAGCAGTTTTAAGCTAACTGCACGATGGCAACTTCAAGCTTCAAGCAATTTCAATGCGGGCGGGAAGCGTGCGCGACGTGGAATGAGGAGCGCGGGCGGAGGTAACTGCGCGAGAGCGGTCGACAGCTCGAGCAGTCAGTGTATGCCTGGCGACTGCTTGACCGCCCAACCGCCCGAAGCAGTTGCAACTGCTTCAGCGGTTCGTGTATGTACGTTCGTAGAAGTCTGTAGTTCAATACGCAGTCGCAGCTTGAAGCAGTTCATCCTGACTGCTTCAAGCTGTCCGTGTATGGCTGGTCTAAGAGTTATTGTATCGGATTTTGTCACACGGCGATCGCCGCGATTCTCTCGTCCATGGAGATGGCGCCTTAGTAATAATTATGATGCTTATATAACACGAGTTTACAACTTCTCTTAGACATCAGGCTCAACGTAATTTTAGCGTTAACTTTATCGGAACAAATAAATGATTTTTTATTATACTTAATAGATGATGCCCGCGACTTCGTTTACGTGGATTTAAGTTTCTTAAAAATTCCGGGACTGAAATTAGCCGTTGTCCTTGCTCAGGATGCAAGATAATATCTTTGTACCAGATTTCGTCACAATCGGTTACAAGAATGGGCTGTAAAAAGCTAGCAGACAAACAGACACACATTCGTATTTATAATACTAGATAAGTACTATGGCTAACGAGTATATAGTTTGGATTTTTTTACTTATGCCATTTAAACTCACAACCTATCTTACAACCTATGACCTTCATTCTCTATTTAATCGCTTAGGTGTATTTTAAAAAATCATTTCTTAGTGCTCACCTATGCCTATATGAAATTCCTGTGTAAAATTTTCTCATGCTCCTACCTAGACTATGCATTGTCATTCAGTCAGTCAGGTATTTTCCTCGCCACAGCGGGCATGAGTAGAGCAGGTTACCCAAAAACTCAAGAAAAATCTGATGGAGCTTCTGAAATGTTACCGAGAAAATAACTTCGCAAAACTTTTTCTCTGTAAACATCTCATCGATTACCTAGTCATTACAGTTGATCAAATTGCACATCATCGATTGCCTAGACTGACTTATGCAACTAGATATTACCTCAAAGCAAATCTTTGACCAATCCGTGTAGCATTACTGCTGAAAGTAATGTGTTTCTTTCGCAAACCGTTTAACTTTGATAATGTCAATCGTTAAGTAGGTTAGCTGGGAAACCTAGATTTCTTAATATAATTGTAAGTAGGTAAATAATCTGTCCACTCTAAGAGATACTCTTAGCTAGGGGCCTAACATTTGAAGAGATAGATATACCTAGATTTTTCATAAGTGAGGTTAGAACATTTCAATTTTTTTTCATAGTTTTGCTCTGTCGGAGGACTAGCTTTAATTTTTTTAGCATTTCGATTGGCAGAAACTTTTTAAACTCCCTAAATTATGGGAAGCTAGCTTGGGCACAGCTTAGGTCACCACATCAGACAGTATCAAACAAGCGTAGATTAAAATGAAAGTAATATGGTTTAGGAATTATTTTACTTTACATAAAAAAATATTTAATTTAAGTCTGCCCATATATCCAATCCATACTCCGTAATTTTTTACTGACTTCAAAAAACGAGGTTCTGTATTCGACGCGTATTTTTTTTTTTAGAATATTAGCCGTATTAACAATAATGTCTCGAGCACTTCGGTCAAAGAGTTACCGTACTCGGCCGAAAGTAATGTATCTCGGCCTTTAGAATGACGATTTGGTTTTATAGAGCGTTGTCTCTGTTACTCATACCTATATACCTATATGACGTTTTATCGGTCTCAACGACTGGGACAGCGCTCTACAAATCTGCTATCTCCTTCTGAAGGTCGATGTACATTACTTTCGGCCGCGTACCTACTGTATGTGCGTTTTTAAGTAATTAAATATCACTTGCTTTAACGGTGAAGGAATACATCTGAAAGGATAGAATTATATTTCAAAATATTATTATTTTGAATTCCGTACATCGTATTGATAAATAAATAAATACAAAAAAGAAATTTACATGAGCTTTAGGACTAGGTCTACTTCCAAAATGGGAGGCTCTTATCTGAGAATTCATTAACTATCCGTCTAATGTATATGCCATGCCGACCATTTATCTAGATAGATACGTTTTACCATACAATGAATTCCGGTCGCCATCTTTGTTTCCGTTCGCTTTCACTGCAATTAAAAGTGATACGTGGATTTTTGCACACTGCTTGTGTGCCCGCGACTTTGTCTGCTTATTAAACAGATTAATTACACGTCTGTCTACGGAGGACCATCGTTTACTTCGGTCACATCGCAAGAAAGAACGCCAGCGATATTGAAAAATTAATGATCTCTACTCTCTGTAATGATCGAAGGAAAGAGACCCGCGCACGTTTTTTTTATTCAGATAAAATTTAGCCCTTGACTGCAATCTCATCTGGTGGTAAGTGATGGCGCAGTCTAAGATGGAAGCGGGCTAACCTGGCAGTTTTTTTTTTATTAAACCCATGCCCCTTTGGTTTCACGGCACACGGCATCTTACCGGAACGCTAATCGCTTGGCGGCTTTTACCGGTAGGGTGGCAACTATAGCCACGGCCGAAGCCTCCCACCAGACCAGAAATTTAGACATTATAAAGTTCCAAACTCCTGCCAGGAATCGATCCCGGGACCTGCCACTATTAAGACTACAATGCTTTCCACTGCGCCAGGGAGTTCGCGTGGATTTAGGTATTTAAAAATCCCGTAGGAACTCTTTGATTTTCGCGGAAAACAGTAGCCTGTCACTCTCCAGGTCTTAAACTATACCCATGCAAAAAATCACGTCGATTCTTTGCTCCGTTACGACGTGATTGAAGGACAAACCAACAAATAAACACACTTTCGCATTTATAATATGTGTAGAGATTTTCAATGAAAAAAGTAGGTACGGATAACATTCATTAATATTTTTTTTTTTTGTTCGGCGTCAGGCATGTTTGCAGAAGCACGAACGGATGATTTCTATGCCATAATAAGGAAAAGGACGTCATCCATCCTGGCAAGGCTGCGTTCGAGCTCCAACAGTATCCTGAATATGATGGCGGGAAAGCTGGATACGCCAATTCTCCAGCATTTCATTCAAGTTCTCGTCCGGTAAATACGCAGAGTATTGACCGGACGAGGGCTTGAAAGTGATCCCAAAATCTAATTGTTTGCGCCCTATTATGATAGCTGTTGTAAAAATAAAATAATAATAAAATGTTTTTAAGTTTTTAAGCATTATACTAACAAAATATACTAACATAGTTTTTTAAGCATTATATGTGTACTAACAAAATATGGGTCTTTGTTGCCTTATTAAATAAAGAATTAAATTAAATTAAATTAAAATATATTACTTCGCCAGGGCCATTGAACAAACAAAATGGCACCGACTCAGTGGTGCTTTAGCACCAATGCAACCTTAGTGACGTCTGGATTTCAAACGGCTCGTTCATTAGTATCTAAGAGGTGGCGCTGATTTATATGGTTCCAAAACCGTGAAAAGTTTTGTTCGCTTGACCATATCTTGTCATTTATATCGATGACAGAAAAGTAAGTAGCTAACAAAATAATCTAAGGAACTTTATTTGATGGGAATGTATTTGTTCAGAAACCCTTGCGACTATGACGGCAAAGATGCGGTTTCTCTCACTATAGTATCATATTCCATGCCCGGTGCGAGGACGACCGTCCCAGGGTGTCAACTTACAATTTACATGCACACTGACTTTCCTACATCATTGTAGGTAGGTACATATTACTTGCACAGGTATGCCGCAATAAGTACTTACTACGTAAATTTCCCTAATTTAACTCCTTACGGGTTGAATTTTCAAAAATCTTTTCTTAGCGGATGTCTACGTCATAATATACATTGAACCAAAAGCTTAATTTGCCATAATCCGCTGAACCAGGTTGAATCTGTATGGTGCAGCATGTAGCATGCCACATGCACCGCCCGCTCTCAGTCAGTCTGTCAAGAAACCTACAGGGTACTTCCTGTTGACCTAGAATCGTGAAATTTGGCAGGTAGGTAGATCTTATAGCTGACATTTGGGGAAAAATCTGAAAACCGTGAATTTAGGGTTAGATTACACAAAAAAAACTAAATTGTGGTCATGAACTAATAATTAGTATTTTCAACTTTCAAAGTGAGTGACTATATCAAGTGGGGTATCATATGAAAGGTCTTCACCTGTTCATTCTAAAACAGATTTTTATTTATTTTTATGCATCATAGTTTTTGAATTATCGTGCAAAATGTCGAAAAAATACGACTGTAGTACGGAACCCTCATTGCGCGAGCCTGACTCGCACTTGGCCGGTTTTTCCTTTTGAGGTACGGAACCCTAAAAACCAGCCACTAGGCAAGCAATACGCACCACCACCACGCAATATTTTTTTATTGAGCTCTTAAGTGGGCTCAGTTCGGTGCTTTCTTCATACAAACGTTGGAGGGTAATTACTACATTATTTGATATTGTATGCTCAAAACTAAGTATTATATCGATTAATCTCGTCATTATCTAGGTTTATTGATATATGAAACATTAAAAAAAAAATATGTTTTAAAGTTACGAGCCTCAAAAGATTCCTATTTTAAGACAAAATTTATGACAACTTTGGGCGTTAATAAATAAGATTAGGGGTATGAAAATTGTAAAGGAATTTAACATTAGACATACTTTATTTATTCATTAGTTGAAATAACTATACTTTGTAGACATAAAGCTAGTAGTTTTTTCTCAAAAATACTTTTCCTAAACCCTTGATTTCGGTGAAAATCATCGTGCCTCTCACCTTTCTCATACAATGTCAAGTGAAAAGCAAACAGGTACGGTCGATCGTACTGCGTCACCTTAACTCAGCTATAAAATTTCATTTACCTACCTATATCTTAGTTATAACGGTAGGTGCCTACTGTTAACTGTTTTAATTGGCTAACAGGTTTATTTTTACACTCATCATGATCAACCCATCGCCGGCTCACTGCTGAGCACGGTCCTCTCAGAGTGAGAAGGCCATAGTCTACCACGCTGGCCATGTGCGGATTGATAGACTTCACACCTAATTAAACCTAATCATACCTAATTAAATAACACTTGCTTTAACGGTGAAGAAAAACATCGTGAGGAAACCTGCATGCCTGAGAGTTCTCCATGATGTTCTCAAAGGTGTGTGAAGTCTACCAATCCGCACATGGCTAGCGTGGTAGACTATGGCCAAGGGCGGATTCTCACTCTGAGAGGAGACCCGTGCTCTGTAGTGAGCCGGCGATGGGTTGATCATGATGATGATGATGATACGAATCGTGTCGAGTAGACAAACACATATTTTTCTCTAACACAATTTAAAACTAATTGATAGAAATACGTCGCATCGCAGAATCCATACAAGTGTCTGCTTTCTAAGGTCACTGTGTAATAGGGCAACCATAAGTCCGTATTTCTTTCATATTTTTGTCCTACTTTTATAACATTTAAAGATGTCCAATACTTTTTGTTCTTTACAGGATTTGAATTTAATCCATATTTCCATACTAGTCTAAATATGTAAAACGAAAAGGTGACTGACTGATCTATCAACGCACAGCTCAAACTACTGGACGGATCGGGCTGAAATTTGCGTGCAAAGAACAAGAAAGATGGTAGTTTGCTACTTACTGCCCATGACAGCTCGAACTTCGTCTCTCGTAGCACCGCAGTCCCGTCGACCACGTTGACCACGACCCTTGCAATTGGGTTGAAAATTGAAATATCGCCAAATAAAAACATCAAATTAATTGTGGTATGTGGCCGTTAACTACATTAAAATATGACTAAACGTGGGATTTATAAACATCCACGTGGACAAAGCCGCAGACATCAACTATATTTGGTACAGAGACAGCTTGCATTCTGGAGACGGATGCAAGCTAGGTGCTATTTGTCCCGAAACTCTACTCAAGTAGGTAACTCCGTCGACTACTTTTCGAGTTTTGCAGACACAATCATACAAAAGCTGAATTTTTTATGAAAATTATGGTCTCCCTACTCTGAACCAGTGTATCTGTAGATTAACTCCTCTCGTCTCCTAACGGTACCTAACCTATCCGGTGAACACAAAAAAATGTGAAAGGCCAAAGAATAAAACAGATTTATTTATAGAACATGCACATTGCATAATAAATACCTACTACAGTGCGCAGGAGAAAGTATGTAATGTACATCGACCTTTAGAAGGAGATAGTGGATTTGTAGAGCGTTGTCTCTGTCATTGAGACCGACAAAACGTCGTATAGGTATAAGCGACAGAGACAACGCTCTGCAAAGCCGAAATGTCATTCTAAAGGCCGATGTACTTACATTATTTATCGCCGCGCGTACTGTTCAATGTTTTTATCTACTAGGTACTATGTCTTGTTCGTTGACCTCCTTTTCGGAGGGTCCGTGGTTCGATCCCGGATACGCACCTTTAACGTTCCGGAGTTATTCACGCAATTAAGTATCACTAGCTTTAATGGTGAAGGAAAACATCGTGAGGAAACCTGCATGCCTGAGAGCTCTCCATAATGTTCTCAAAGGTGTGTGAAGCCATCATCATATCATGCCAGCCAGGATCATTTGCATACATAAAATCCATTGCACTACAATGTACTGTTTTTAAGGTTCCGTACTTGATGACGAAAAATGACGTTTAGGTACCAAAAACTTTTCCCGACTAATTTTCAAAAAACCCCGCGCACTTTTAGCTTTACAGCTGTAAACCGCGCGTACAGCACTATTTTTCCTTTTTTAAAATTACAGACTATACGCGACGAACGACGCCAAATATTGTTGATCCATCTACGCTCATATTCTTTGAAATATAGACATTATATTATCTTCTATCCTCATACCAACTTTGGAGCAAAAAATCTATGACAAATCGTTCGTCAACCCACGTGCATAATTTGAACCCATTTGTATATCTCTTTTGGTTATTTTAACCCACTTTAACTTTGCTACTTCCTAACACTAAGTATCTGTCATGAAAAATTAAGGCCGTCTAACAAGCGCCCGAGAGGCTGCGTTTCGGGCGTTTACTAAAATTGTATGAATTTCTATGGAACGGATAACATAGTATCAAGCGCTGCTGTCGTTTATATGCGCCCAAGTCAAACGTACTATACGTTTCAAGTGATCTACATATACTTATACCTACTTTGAAATGTAATGTCGAATTTGTACAAAAATTCAATTTTAGCAAATAAATCAAAAAAAGATTCTCCAAAAGAGCGATCGCGCACTCATCCGATCCGAATCCGTAAAAATACGAATACAAAAAATTTCTACGAGAATACCTATGTCATAAGCTTACCATACAAAACAAAAAAGGAACGTATTTTCACGGACTCGGATCTATTAATCGGATTAAAATAGAATATGTTTTTATTCAAGTAGACTTTTTACAAGCGCTTTCGAATCGTCGCGTCGGGTAGTTTTAATTTACCACTGGTTCGGAATGCCGTTCCTACCGAGAAGAACCAGCAAGAAACTCGGCGGTTGCTCTTTTTAATTTTAATTTTACAATTTACAATGTTATATACTTACCGTACGAATGTAATACCTACTCATTATAAACGCCGGCTTCGGATACCGCGTCACGCGCTTCATGAATTAAATTAGATAAGGTTGATGACATGTTAATATTGAAAGAGAGTTTTAAATTATTATTATTATAATGTATTAGCTACAGCCCATACAACTTTATAGTAGATAGGTATTTAGGTAGGTATGTTCTACAAAAACATTGGGCACTATGTCATATCGATCGCTCTATCATTATTGATTACCTATCTAGTTTGAAAAAGTTGTAAAAAATAGTGGCTTTAGTACAACTTTTCAAAAATATTTATAAAATTACAAAAACGGGAAAATATAATAACATAAAATACAATACAATTTTCATTGCAGACAATTTAGGTTCAAGTGTTTTATTTAAAATATGGATATGTGTATCAACTATCATTTTAATTATTATCTTGTTTGTTTCCATAAAATAAATAAATTGAATTAAATTCAATTTGAAACACCTCCATAGTGAGGGCACTGAGGGTAAGTCCACAGTCCGCACATCGAAATTTTCTTCGACATAGTAAGGAAATTGTATAAAGCCGGGATGTGTACATATCACAGACCCCCCGATAAAAGGCGCCCTAAGCACGTCCTTAACGATCCCGACGATCAAATCATGACCAACAATGCTTCCTATCTCGTAGGGCTACACAATCCAACCTTATTATTCTCGGTTATGGAACTTAATTTGTTGTTATGGTTAAACTGACGCATGTTTCTTCTGCTTCGCTTGTCACAGTGAACTTCATAATCTAAAACACACGTGCACGCGTCCCGGACGCACGTGCGTTCTTATACCTACCTACCAACCGAACCTATAATCCACTTTTGTAAAGAAATATCCAAAAGAAAGATCCGGAGAACGGTAATTAACGGCGGAGACTTTCCGGCTTTTCTCAGTAGTATCTTCTTTCCGAACCGGTGGTTGATGACCACGGAACCCATCACCGGCTCACTACCGAGACCGGGTTTCCTCTCAGAATGAGAAGGGTTTTTTAATTAAATTAAAGAATATTAGCCAAGTTAATTGCTGACTAATTTCCCCTCCAATTAAGGGTAAAGCTTGAGCTAGGAGTAGGTACGACAATAGTGCAACGGGTGGGATTGGAGTGGAACCGGCGACCTTTCGGTTTTCAGTCCGCTCCATTAACTGTTGAGCGATCGATGTTCTTATTTGGTCGTAGTCCACCATGCTGGCAAAGTGCGAATTGGCAGACTTCACAGACCTTTGAGAACGAAGCAACTATTAACTTATAGCCTCAATAGCTCAACGGTTAGAGGTGCGGACTGAAATTCGAAAGGTCGCCGGTTCAAACCATACCCGTTGCACTATTATCGTACCTACTCCTAGCACAAGCTGAAGAGGAAAGGGGAATTTTATTAAAGAGCCATGGCTAATATACTTTTATAAAAATAAAAACACTAAAATATCGTGAGAAAACCTGTATGCCTGAGAGTTTTCAAAGGTGTGTGAGGTCTGTCAATCCGCACTTGGTCTGTTTGGCGGACTATAGCCAAATCATTCTCATTCTGAGGACCCGTTCCCAGTAGTGGACCGGTGGTGGGTCGGTCAGGATGAGGATGATGATCATAAGTTTTCTCTACGATATTGTTGTAGAGTTGTGCAATGATTGTTTACATACCATCCATCTATCGTTGCTATTATAATGTAACGCCACGCCTCCCGACCGGCGCGGCGGCGCGCTGTTGCAACAGGGACAAACGATATTATAAATTATATCGGTGTGGTGCAAATCACAAGATATTAGCGTTTTTAAATGCCATTCAAATGCCATTTGGTCCATGAGGTACGAAGTAGGAATACCGAATTATAGTGGCTAATATAATAAACTCTATCATCAAGCATCACCTAACGAATCCCAATAATTTCTCTAACAATAATATGTTTGTAGAGTTGTGCAACGATTCTTTACATACCATCCAGCCGTCGTAACTATTTACTATTATAATGTAACGCCACGCCTCCTGGCCGACGCGCTGTTGCAACAGGGACAAACGATATTATACATTATATCGGTGTGGTGCAAATCACAAGATATTAGCGTTTTTAAATGCCATTCAAATGCCATTTGGTCCATGAGGTACGAAGTAGGAATACCGAATTATAGTGGATAATATAATAAACTCTATCATCAAGTATCACCTAACGAATCCCAATAATTTCTCTAACAATATGTTTGTAGAGTTGTGCAACGATTCTTTACATACCATCCAGCCGTCGTAACTATTTACTATTATAATGTAACGCCACGCCTCCTGGCCGACGCGCTGTTGCAACAGGGACAAACGATATTATACATTATATCGGTGTGGTGCAAATCACAAGATATTAGCGTTTTTAAATGCCATTCAAATGCCGTTTGGTCCATGAGGTACGAAGTAGGAATACCGAATTATAGTGGCTAATATAATAAACTCAATCATCAAGCATCACCTAACGAATCCCGGTAATTTCTCTAACAATATGTTTGTAGAGTTGTGCAACGATTCTTTACATACCATCCAGCTGTCGTAACTATTTACTTTTATAATGTAACGCTACGCCTCCTGACCGGCGCGCAGTTGCAACAGGGACAAATGATATTATAAATTATATCGGTGCGGAGCAAATCACAAGATATTAGCGTTTTTAATGTCATTCAAATGCCTAAACGCGGGTGCATACTACCAGTTATTAGCGTTTGAATCACAATCAAGTTTCGAATGCCATTCGGTCCATATAATAGAAAGTGTGAGGATTTCAAAAGAATATCAAATTATAGCGGCTAATAAAATAAACTCTGTATCATGATTCAAGAGTCGCATAACGGATCCCGCTGTTTTTTCAATAATATGTTTGTAGAGTTGGGCAATAATTGTTTACAAACCATCCATCTGTCGTTGCTATTATAATGTAACGCCACGGGTCCCGACCGGCGCACTGTTGCAACAGGGACAAACGATATTTATACGCAACCCGCTCGTCGCTTATGCCTTAGGTACGAGCGGAAAGACAATCGCTCGTGATGTCAATTCATTACCGCCCGTGAGTCGGTCTCACGATCGCAGACTTTCACTGGCCCGCCTTATGCGATTTTAATGATGATTTAATATCGGCGCACTGCGGTATGAATCAAAATAAATACTTGTACAAAGTTATAATTTATAGCACTAGTGTTATAATAGCACCGGAGATGCGTAATGGAAACTTATTGCGTAATAGGGCCTCGATAGCTCAACGGTTAATGGAGCGGACTGAAAAGCGGAGCGGTCGTCGGTTCATATCCCACCCGTTGCACTATTGTCGTACCTACTCCTAGCACAAGCTTTACGATTAATTTCAGGGGAAAGGTGAATATTAGTCAGCAATTAACTTGGCTATTATTCTTTAAAAAAAAGTACTTATAGAAGACTTACTATGTAGATATGTACCTAATCTAATGAGGCCCGTGTTCAGGAGTTAGTTGGATGGGTTCATCATCATCATGATAACCCATCGTCGGTTCACTCGGGGCCGCACAGCTGGAGCACAGGTCTCCTCTCGAAATCAGAAGGGTGAAGGCCATAATCCGCCACGCTGGCCGAGTGCTGATTGGCAGACTTCAAAACATTGCCCCACCTACGACGCGGCAGTGACTCCGAGTGGCCTACTTACGCAACGTTCGTTGACCTCTAGCGTGAGTCAGATGTTTTATTTGCAATGTATCGTGAACTTTTACAAAATATAGGATATTTTTTTATATTTTTTTGCGTTTTTAGGGTTCCGTACCTCAAAAGGAAAAACGGAACCCTTATAGGATCACTTTGTTGTCTGTCTGTCTGTCTGTCTGTCTGTCTGTCCGTCTGTCTGTCAAGAAACCTACAGGGTACTTCCCGTCGACCTAGAATCATGAAATTTGGCAGGTAGGTAGATCTTATAGCTGACATTTGGGGAAAAATCTGAAAACCGTGAATTTAGGGTTAGATCACACAAAAAAAGTTAAATTGTGGTCATGAACTAATAATTAGTATTTTCAACTTTCGAAGTGAGTGACTATATCAAGTGGGGTCTCATATGAAAGGTCTTCACCTGTACATTCTAAAACAGATTTTTATTTATTTTTATGCATCATAGTTTTTGAATTATCGTGCAAAATGTCGAAAAAATACGACTGTAGTACGGAACCCTCATTGCGCGAGCTTGACTCGCACTTGGCCGGTTTTTTTTTTGTGATATCATTTCAGTAATCATCAGTACTATCAGGCCTGTCTTTGTTTTTGCTAGCGTTCTGGTTACACCCTGTATCTATGAGAAGAGACCTATGTTCAGTAGTAGTGGGTTGGATGGGTTGATAATATAAAAACTCGTTCTCTATAATAATTGAATCTCGCTTACCTACTGTTGAAAAAGTGGGCTAATCTAGATCTAGGTTAGTTTTATTATTCTCCTTTATCTACGTAATGGCTTTCCGGTCTACATGCATCAGTCCCATGTCACTTATCACGTTAAATGCATTGTGGTTTCAGTACAAAGTGTACGTATCCACAGAATTCTAACCCTCTAACAAATAAACCTGGAATAGCGGTGGAATAGTTATACTCTGTTTTGTCTTTTTCCTTCAAATGTCAAATTACTGATGACAGAGAAAGACAAAACAGAATATAACTATTCCACCGCTATTCCAGGTTTATTTGTTAGAGGGTTAATCTATATAAAGCACTAGTCGATACCCGTGACTTCGTCCGCGTGGAATTAGGTTTTTTAAAAATTCCGTGGGAATTCATGATGTTCTTCACTCGTTCACATAAATAAATATAATCAGCTATGCGATGAGACGATTCCTCGTTCTTTCGAAGTTAAAGTACCTAAAGTAAAGTAAAATATGCTTTATTGTACACCAAAACCAAAACAATAGAGATATAACAAAGATAGCATGTACAATAGGCGGCCTTATCGCTAAAATAGCGATCTCTTCCAGGCAACTTTAGGGTAGAGGATATTGTAAAAATTAAAGAAAGCGGAAGGGGTGTACTAATTAAATGAAGTAAATATACATAATATACGTATGAATATATATATAAACAGTAAATAAGAGAGGAATAGACAACAGATAAGTGGAATAAAAAGTTAGTGGCTGTTAGTTAGTAACATTTTTAATATGGCTGATAGAGGGGCGCCTATGACGTGCTTTCCTAGGGCGCTGTCGAAATTTAATCTGTGTCTGTGCTTATACGTTCCTTTGTCACTTCTATACATATTCTCAATTCTGTGGTAGGTATCACCTGCAAGCACGCAATTGACACTTTTCCACTAATTAGGGGCTCACCACTCACCACTAACTGTGCCACGTTCGCAGGCAAGTGTCACTTCGTAAGGCAATTGTGTCACATGGCGGAACCCTCATCATTAATAAGCTATACGTAGAAAAACACGGAAAAAGAATAAATAAGTAGGTAGATAGGATAGGTGTGCACTAAATACATACCTACATCCGCGCTGCGTCCAAGGCGCAAGGCACAAAGGCTGAGTGAAGTGTGAAGTGCGGCCGAGGCCTAAAGTCGCGCCTTTATTTTTTAACCGACTTCCAAAAAGGAGGTGGTTCTCAATTAGGCTGTATGAAATCGGGCGAGCATAAAAGAAACTAGAAATCAAAGCGTCCAGCTCGCCCGACTTCAACATATATAGGTACCTAACTACCTACCCGTGTAGAAACTAAGTAGAAACAAAGGTTTTCTTAATAAATTTTTTTATTGTTTTTAGTTTCGGATTGACTATACCTGGCTGAGTTTGTTGTTAGCTCTTCACAGACTTGGGCGCGTTTGGAACCCTCGTAGCTTTAGTTTTAAGTTCGTAATAATTATTATCACCACTATATCTTCAAATCCAACAACCGACCATCAAAAAGTAACTTATTAGAAAGAAATTTTATCTATCGGACAATCGTACGTGAGATCTGCAGCCTCCCTGTCATATCACATCCCAATCTCGTTGAACGACTGATAACAACAATACATCATCTCGAATAGGATTAGAGAGACTGCCAGATATAGCTAATCTCACATTCTCAATTTATTAATACTTATCCTCTTTATTTGTGAACCATAACTTTGAGGAAAAAGTTAAAGAAATTAAGTAAATTGATAAATACGAATTGTTTCATCCAATACTATATTAGGACGTTTGTGCACACCGTGAAATCACGGATTCCGTAAAAATACGAATCGAATGAGTACGTATTTGTATGACGACAAATTCGAAAAATCACGGATACGAACCGAATACGGATGAGTGCACAAACGCCCTCAGGCTATGTAACCTGTACAGTACGCAGCAGAAAGCCCTCCTTACCCTTTCAACTATCTCTATGCCCAAAAAAAACGGGCCAAGTGCGAGTCAGGCTCGCGCAACGAGTGTTCTGTACTACAGTCGTATTTTTTCGACATTTTGCACGATAATTCAAAAACTATAATACATAAAAATAAATAAAAATCTGTTTTAGAATGCACAAGTGAAGACTTTTCATATGATACCCCACTTGATATAGTTATCTTAATTCGAAAATTGAAAATACTAATTATTAGTTCATGACCACAATTTAATTTTTTTTGTGTGATCTAACCCTAAATTCACGGTTTTCAGATTTTTCCCCGAATGTCTGCTATAAGACCTACCCTACCTGCCAAATTTCATGATTCTAGGTCAACGGGAAGTACCCTGTAGGTTTCGTGACAGACAGACAGACAACAAAGTGATCCTATAAGGGTACCGTTTTTCCTTTTGAGGTACGGAACCCTAACAAGTCAATTGTTTGCTTAGTTAAAGTGTAAAGGAAGGACAAACAAACAAACTTTCGCATTTACTTATATAGATTATATTATTATTGTTGATAGGAATTTGTCCATCCTATTACTACGTTTTATCAGCATAAATCCAATTTACAACTCCAGCTCTATGTAACAGACCATTTAGTACGAAATGTCAGTACCTACCTACCACGTTAATCTAATAACAACGGCTCAAGCGGTCCACAAGTAGATTGCTGCTGAAAATGTCAGGGACAATATAAATGACAAGATAATATGGTCAAGCGAACAATATTTTTCACGGTTTAGGAACCAAATAAATCAGCACCACCTCTTAGATACTAATGAACGACCCGTTTGAAATCCAGGCGTCACAGAGGTTGCATTGGTGCTAAAGCACCACTGAGTCGGTGCCATTTTGTTTGTTCAATGGCCCTGTCCATACGAAGTAATATATATGTTACCGGCCAAACCCGATTTCAGGACAAACTAGTTTCGCCTAGGCTAAACTAGTTCTTCCTATACGCGATAGGATGAACCAGTTTAGGCTAGGCAAAACTAGTTTGTCCTAAGCCCGATAGGATAAACCAGTTTACAAACAAAAATTACATGAAAAGTCAACAAAAAATAAACTATATAGGAAAACAGGCATAGAGATTAGAGAACTTAGGCTGCAAGAGCGAGCGAAGCGAGCTTGGGACTCGGGGCACCCCGACTCGGATGGGTTACGTTAGAAGGGGATGGCGTGGTCTGTAAGATCCCGCCATTCCCTTCGTGGTTATTTCATTTTAAACCACCCAGAAAAAGGAGCCCCGCCAAGCGGGACTCCGTCGACCTGGCCTGTCGTGTTCATCACTTTTGCAAAGTAAAACATTTGTTAATAGAATGTTTGTCGAATGTTTTTTTGTAATTTACATCAGGATCAACTAGTTTGGCCTAGCCTAAACTGGTCTATCCTATCGGTCTTAGGACAAATTAGTTTGAACTAGCCTAAACTGGTTCATCCTATCGCGTATAGGAAGAACTAGTTTAGCCTAGGCAAAACTAGTTCGTCCTGAAAATCGGGTTTGGCCGGTAGGCGGTAACATATAGATACATATTAAGTTAATGGTCAGGGGCCGCAAATGTCCTTCACTCTAGGATGTAATAACGTTTGCGAACTATCCGTAGGTAACTTTCCGAGTTGACTGCATTGTCAATCGAAATTTTTTGTTTTGGGAATCTTAGTAAAAGAAGAAAATCTAAATATTATATAAAAGGAAAAGGTGACTGACTGACTGACTGATCTATCACCGCACAGCTCAAACTACTGGACGGATGGGGCTGGGTATGCAGATAGATATTTATGACGTAACTTAGGCATCCGCTAAGAAAGAATTGTGTAGTCCACGCGGACGAAGTCGCGAGCATAAGCTAGTAGGTTATACTATTTTTTTTTGAATTTACTAAACATACCTACTTAATTAATTTTAGAAATCCATAGATAATCTAAATATATAAAAGGAAAAGGTGACTGACTGACTGACTGACTGACTGACTGATCTATCAACGCACAGCTTAAACTACTGGACGGATTGGGCTGTTTGGCATGCAGGTAGCTGTTATGACGTAGGCATCCGCTAAGAAAGGATTTTTGAAAATTCAACCCCTAAGGGGGTGAAATAGGGGTTTGAAATTTGTGTAGTCCACGCGGACGAAGTCGCGAGCATAAGCTAGTAATATTATAAATGCGAAAATGTGTCTGTCGGTCTGTCTGCTAGCTTTCACGGCCCGACAGTTTAACCGATTTTGACGAAATTTGGTACAGAGATAGCTTGCATCCCGAGGATGGACATAGGTTACTTTTTATCCCGGAAAATTAAAGAGTTCTCACGGGATTTTTAAAAACCTAAATCCAAGCAGACGGAGTGGTGATAATAAAAAACATAATTGAAAAAAACGGGCCGAATTGAGAACCACCTCCTTTTTGGAAGTCGGTGGAAAATAGTTTAAAAATGTAAGAATAGAGTGCTCTACAGTCTACACCTATAGGACAAATCCTAGAAAAATGAACCCAAAAACGCTCATACTTTCAAAGAAAAAATATACAAGTCTAAAAAGCAAATACCCATGTTAGCAATACCTACCTAGTGCCTACCTAATTATCTATATCGTCCAAGGTTTAGCATCGCAGTTGAAACTCTGATTAAATGTAGATAACGAGCAAATTCTACTCATATTTGCATTCCTTTAATAACTGATATTATTTTGTTGGTAAAAATACAAACTAAAACTGAAAGTTGTAACTTCATTGGCAAAAATAATATTTTTCGTTATTTATAAGTATTGTTTGCGATATTTATCAATTAGGTACATAATATATCATACAATAGAGCTATTTACGTACGGTCTATAATTATATTACCAGTACAGTTCACTAACCTAGGTCTTCTAACCTAGGTGCCATCATAGGTCAAAATTTCAAAATAACTCGCAAAATTCAAATAGCATGAGAAACTCAGAGTACACCTATCCCCAAAATGTTTGTAAGCCGTTGAGGACCTATTGAGACCATCCAACCCAATGGAAGCTAGTTACTTGCCAAATCTAACTTAGTTAGAAAATCATCGAGATAAGATTTCCCAGTCTGATGATGAGTAAAAAATAAATGGCCACTTACATATTTGGTAGAACTTATTCTTCTTACGCGAGCTTCCTTTTTCTGTGCTCTGCGATACTTGTTCTGCTCACTTGTAGGCACCTCGAGGGTTTTACCCGCTGCAGGAAGCTTTTTGTCCTCCAATAGGAAACAGTCCGTCACTGATCCTCTTCGAGGACTTTTAGGACACTGACTATCACGTTTCACTTCCAAAATTTTGGATAACTCCGCTTTGAAATCCTCACTCACTTCGTTCACTTTCGTCATTTGCACTATCTTCGGTGAAGGCAGCAAGTTGAATGAGGAACTCTTTCTTTTCTCCTGGACTGTTAGTTCCTTGGATGTTTTCGTGTAAGGTTCGCAGTCGCTCAGGTAATTCTCGCTGAACAGATCCACTGTCTTATGGAATTCATCCAGCAAGTCCTGTACTGATTCTGTTTTGAGGATGTTAATCGATATTCCACTTGATGCGGAGACAGAATTTGTTGTAGATGTTGTAGATGAGTAGTGGTCCTCATCTTGCAGCCCTTTAAAGCTTTTCAAGCACACATTGTTCACTTTGTCGGAGTAAACATCAGCGATGTATTCGAGACTCTCCACTGAAATATTGTCGACTACAGAATCACTACTTCCGAAAGCGTAAGATAAGCTATTCTTTGTCAATTTCTGCCTTACTCTTTCTTGCCCTTCTTCTAACGCTCGTGGAAGAAATTCGAAACTTTTGCTTCTAGTGTATATTGGGGAATGACTCTTCTTATCCGTTGCTTTGTGTTTAAAAAACCAGAAGCGACTGTGATGTTTGTGATCATGTTCACTTGACGGGCTGTGCTGTCCCGGTAGACTGGGGTTTAATTCTTTCGCCTTTTCTTCTTCTACTATTGTCTTCCATTTGGGTTTGTCGCCGCTTTCCCGTCTTTCTTTGTTGAAGAAGTTCAGGCGAAATTTGTCCCGGAAGCTGAAAGATTTTCGGAGTGGCGACTTTTCCTCGTCGTCTATTGAAAATGGTTGGTTTTCGGAGATAGGCGATGGATTGTCAGGGATGACTGGTAAGCAGGCCGATAAGAGGCTAGATGGTTTCGCAACCACTAGTTCGTTAGACTGCCCCCTGACTGGATAGTTTGGAGTAGGTTTGAACCTATCAGGGAGATCGCCGAGGAGCCCACGTTCTATGAAGTGAAGGTTTTCTGCGTTTAGCTTCCTCAAGACGTCGGGTCTCCTGACAATGGGTTTCCTCTCCTTATCCATGGCTACGTCATCACCGGCCCGTGGTGCGCTTTTGACTGGCATATCGCATGTCGTGATATCTCCTAACTGATAAGCGACGATAACGGTTTCTCGACAAGTTTGTTTCCATTCTTGTTCAATCATCCGTAGATATGGAGATATCTATTCTGTACGAATAAACTCAAGTTAGGTATTCCTGCCTAGATATTTTTGTTTTTCTGTTTTTCTTTGAAATAAAATCTTCACTATCTGCCGTTTAATATTTGAAATAGCTATGTCTGAAACATCAAGATAAACTGGACAGTCATAAGTTGAAGGAATTTTGTAGTTCATTTTCAGTTCAGACAAAAACTTTCCACAAAAGATTCATCAAAATAAAATTGGCCCAGGCAACTATCTAAATTTATACTTCAATCAATCAATCAATCAGCCTGTTTGCGTCCACTGCTGGACATAGGCCTTCCCAAGAGTACGCCACCACACACGATCCTCCGCCTTCCTCATCCACCCACTTTACTATTTTTATCTACTAAATTTTTACTTACTTAGGTACTAAATAAAAAAAAATTATATGCTTGGCATAATTACCATTATCATTCATATGTTTATGTGCTCAAAAAATATTTGATCAATAAGCCCGTGGCAACATCGAAACTAATAAACTACGTTTTTGTAACTCATTGAAGTAATATTACAATCAATTTTTAAAATTATCTTATCTAATAAATTAACGATTACCTACCTAGTAGTTGCCTATGTTTTCTAAACAAATCAATATGTATGTGTATCTTAGTCAATAAAAGAAAAGGTGTCAACTAATTAGCCAAAGTTTAGTGTGTAACCAAGTAAAAATTTTCACCTACAAGCAAACAACGGCGCATATCCTGTCTCCATAATTTCTTATGTTAAACGCTACCAAATCATATAGAACGACTATTATAACTCCCAGTTCCTACCATAATGCTTTTAGGTACTATAGTTGTGGTGTAAACATACGGATGCGTCGAGATAATGGTGTTTTGTTATAAAATTATAACAGAGTCGCCGCGGCGGTCGCGATGCGCCTCTCCGAGGAAGACATCCCCTGTTGGAAGATTACCGAATAGTAAGTAATCCTACATATTTTTTTTTTAAAATTCAGATACAAGTTAGCCCTTGACTGCAATCTCACCTGGTGGTAAGTGATGATGCAGTCTAAGATGATAGCGGGCTAACCTGGAAGGGGTATGGCAGTTTTTATTAAACCCATACCCCTTTGGTTTCTACACGGCATCGTACCGGAACGCTAAATCGCTTGTCGGCACGGCTTTGCCGGTAGGGTGGTAACAAGCCACGGCCGAAGCCTCCCACCAGACCAGACCAGAAATTTAGAAATTATAAAATTCCAAACCCCTGCCAGGAATCGAACCCGGGACCTCCCACTATTAAGACCACAGCGCTCACCACTGCGCCAGGGAGGTCGTCAAATTATTTATTTAGTGTTTTTACCCTTTGCATTCATCATCTTCATTTCAACCTATCTCCGTCTAGTTTGAGCAGGTTTCCTCTCAGAATGAGAATGGTTTAGGTCATATTTTACTGCCCTGCTGGCCAACTGCGTATTGACAGACTTCAGACACCGTTGAGAATCTTATGGAGAACTCTCAGGTATGCAAATTTCCAGACGATGTTTTATTTCACCGTTAGTAAATTAAAGCAAGCGATATAAAATTTATTTATTTTGATTTCTGATTTGGAGCATACCTATAAATCTCTCCATTGCCCTCCGAGTGACTCTGAGCTTTCTTTTGAGGCCCATAGTTAGCGACCATGCCTCAGATCTGTACATCATCACTGGCAACACGCATTTGTTTGAAGACCTTGCTTGCACTCCGATAGATACTCACTTAGTAATATTTATCAAATCCACCGAGACAATCTATCGAATAAAAACCGGCCAAGTGCGTAGCGAGCCACGCGCAGTGTAGGGTTCCGTAGTCACAATCCTCGAAAAACAGATATAACTCCTTAACCTGTAAACCCTACTTAGCCATGAAAGTTTTCCTTTAAAATTGATTATATATACTACTGCTGTGAATTTTTTCACGTTCCTATATACTACCATTTGGCTGATAGAGCTAGGGGACACTTGACTCTAATAAAAATTAGCAGTTTAAAACAACATATTTTACAAACGGATCTAGAAATCGAAAAATTATGTTCCCACACCCACAGTATTTTTAAAAGACCTATTCAACGATACCCCACACTATGTGGCAGAAGAAAAAAAATTCATCCCCACTTTACATGTAGGGGAGCTACCCTAAAAAAAAATATTTATCGAAATTTTATTTCACGGCGTGATTAATGTTTATACCCGTGCCAATTTACAGATTTCTAGCACTAATATTCTCTGAGATTAGCCGAGGACGGACGGACGGACAGACGGACGGACATGGCGAAACTATAAGGGTTCCTTGTTTACTTTGGAACCCTAAAAATCTCTTAATCCAATTAAGAGATTCTTAAAAACGCAAAACATTTTAAATCTTACTTTTTTCAGTACATAATGCTGCATCAAATCTAGTGGCTTCATTCGACTATGAGGCAGACTGTGGAGATATCTGGGATTCGATTCCCGAGCGCGACTGGCGGCTGCTGGCTGCGCTCACGAGGAAGAGAGAGGAGGACAACGAGCGAGAGAGGCTCGCGGAACAGTTCCAGAAGATGTGGCTCAAGGAAAAGGAGGAGAGGGAAATGGTAACTCTTTAATATGTAAACATTTGGAGTATACTTACATGTACTCTTTGTGCGGTGCGGAGCGGTGACGGTCTCAGGCTGAGATCTATAGAGAGCAATTTGTCTTTGCTCCAATGACTTTACTCATTGTTTTGCTCAGACTTAAGATCGAGTTAAAACGAGACAGATTTATGTGAGAGATCTAGCTCTGTCTCGTTTTAACTCTACCGTAAGTCTAAGCTAAGTCCGAGTGCGCTCTATAGTCTCAGAGTCGAGGCGTCCGGGATTCGATCCCAGGCATGCATCTTTATATCCGCAAAAGGTCGAAATGCGTCTGCCATCTGGGTGTCTGGTGCACTTCGACCGTCCGCTGCGCCAGATCCTTCTTTCCACGCACATGCAAACTGTGGAACCAACTCCCATCGGCGGTGTTCCCACTAGATTATAACATGGGGTTATTCAAGGGGCGGACCAACAAATTCCTAAAAGGCCGGCAACGCATCGGCGGCTCCTCTGGTGCTGCAAATGTTCATGGGCGGCGGTAATCACTTAACATCAGGTGACCCGCCTGCTCGCTTGCTCGCTATATCTATTAAAAAAAAAAAAAAAAAAAAAAAAAAAATGGCAATCGGGATATGAGGCAGGAGACGCCCGTCACTCGCACTCGCCCGCAACGGGTTAGCGCGGGGTCTGTACGGATGTGTGGAGCGTTCCCTCCCAGAGTGCCGTTTCGATCTGTCGCGTACTATACTTTACCCTTGCTTACACTCACGCATGCGCAGACAGATCTCCGATTCTGTTGTCCAGAGGTTTTTTACGTGACGCCAAGTGTACTTTCATTCCAGGTAGAAGCAGAAACCACTGAGCAGTACAAAAAGTACCTCCATCGCAAGCGGCGCCAGGAGCGAAACTTCCACGAGTACAAGCGTCTGCTCCTGAGTGCAGAGCAGCAGGCCAAGACCGGCGAGCTGATCAACTGCATCCGGCACAAGGAGCAGAAGACCGCGGACTTGCTGGCTTGGAGGGACGATAAGAAGGTGATAGCCCTCGCATTTTCATGAGCACCTGGTACTTTCTCTTGGCACGTTCTTGACTCCCTAGAAATTCTTTTGTTTCTTGTCCCTTTGTTCACTCTCGCTATTCTAGGTATGCTCACTGGTTGAATTTTTCCGACGATGAGACGAGGCATATGAAAAAGTCGAAGCTCGTTTCCAAATGATCCCATTCAACTAAGCCTAAAGGAAACATCCCTATAGCACTTGTTAATTGTCTTAAATATTTTTGTTGCAATAAGGACCTGGCACCAGTAGGTACAAGCGTCTGCTGAGAAGCGCGGATCAGTAGGCCAAGACCGATAACACAAGCCCTTGTAAAGGGAACTTGGGTACCTAGATAGAAATATCTGAATATGATACCCAAGTAGGTATAGTTTGTACTTTGTAGCCTCAATATAGCTCAATAGTTAAGGAGCGGACTGAATTCGGAAAGGTCGGAGATTCAAACCCCACCCTTGCGCTATTGGGAAGGGGAATATTGGTCATAATTAACATGGCTAATATTCTTTTAAAAAAAGTATATCAAACTCAGATAGCGGTGAAGTTATATGTAGTATGTAGCCGTCTTTTTGTCGAAAATAAATGATGGTTTGTTCATCAGATCACAGAAATAATCGGCAAAGCAGTGGAGGAAGAGGCCCGATCCCAGCTAGCGGCTGAACGGCGACTAAGACGACGTGTCGCAGAGGATTGGCGCAAACAGATAGAGTTGGTGCACGCGCTGCAGAGAGCTGACGAGGCTGGGAAGCGCAGAAATGCCATGTTGAGGGACGCTTCACAGGTAATTGAGCCTCAATAGCTCAACCGGTAAAGGAGTGGACTGAAAACCGAAAGGTCTATGGTTCAAACCCCGCTCGTTGCACTATTGTCGTACCTACTCCTAGCACAAGCCTGACGCTTAGTTGGAGAGGAAAGGGGAATATTAGTCATTTAACATGGCTAATATTCTTTAAAAAAAATGTACGGGAGAAGTGTGTAGGCTCGACCGTAACTACAGGAAGATCTTCCTCCCGAGCGGATGTCTTGTTCGGGGCGTCAGCTGGGCCGACCGTCATATTTTGGCACTTGTATATTAGATACCCTTAAGATTAATCACTACCACCTGTTGGAAATATCTGCGCACCTCGCTGGAATGCGCTTCCCCGCAGCTCACCCATTTTCGCCTATCCAGTACCCAAAGAGTACCCATGTAAAAATTACGTTCTACCAGTACCGTTGCCAGTTCCAGTGCCAGTACCGTTGCCAACGCAAGCATGTTGCATGACGTCATTAAGCCAGTAGGGCGATTGTCTAAAACCGGCATCAATCATTATTACAATCTCAATTGTTCTGATTGGCTGAATTTGTGCGATTCTTGTTGCAACAATGCATTGTGGCCAATAGTGAGCGAGCATTAACCAATCAGAGATGATTGCGATCGTGACATTGTAGCTGTCAAACAACCGCGGTAGGGCCACAGGTTCGCAGATATTTCCGACAGGTTGTACACGCTCCGTAAGTGCGAGTATTGTCGGCGGTACATCGGCATATACTTTGTTCGGAATTTCATCGTGTTTAGGTCATCGATTGAATAGCGCCATCTAGTTCCATATAGTTCATCATACACATGGTGCCATCTAGTTGATTCCTCTTAGATTTTTGTCTTGAGTGATTACTGATTGATTTTTTATACTTATACTAGTGTGAGTAGCGCCATCTGCTTGCAACTATGGAAGTTCTAAAAGTGCGTAAGTCGTTTTTTAACATTTTAATGCCATTCGATGAAGATTGTTCACCCGCTTTCATTTGAAAAATAAGTCTTTTATTTCGTCAATAACTTCATTTTACATACTAAATCCTTTTTCTAAATAATCAAGGGTTACTAACGAATATTTTATACATAATATGGTTTTATTACTCTCCTGTAGACTTTTTTGACTTACGCATTGTTAGAACTTCACTGACATTTTGTTTTGAAGTTATAAGTCCCCAACTCACAGGTCCGTTAAGAAGTTCCGCTTCAAAAATGTTTTTGTTTTTCAGCGGCTAGCGATCACAAACGCCCTAACTTCCTGGGAGACCTCAGTAATACGCCGCGAGGTAGAAGCGATGGAGGCGGCCAAACGCGCGCGTTTCGCCGCTCATAACGCCATGAAGGACGCGCGCAGTGTGCGCATATCCAAGATTAAGGACACCCGCACACTGCGCGCGCGCAGGCTCGCCGCTATCACTGCGCAGATGAGGGAAGCTGTCAGAATGGGCAGATAATAACATAAATACGGCATTTATTAAAAGAAACAGCCAAATAAAAAGAACTCTGACGACCTGAGTATTAGATGATATTAGGTGGTACGAACAGTGACTGACAAAGCATAGAAGTATTCCGTAATCCCACTCACAACGGTAGAGATTTCGTTACGCTATTGTCAATCATTATTAATATTATAAAAACGCCATATTACAAAAGTACATTGCTTTGTCGTTCATTGTCGGCCGTGGATGTCGGTGTCGCCACTCAATTAATTCCTATCCTGCGTCAATGAAAGAATTCCCTCCAATGTGGTCCCAGAGTTTTTCACCATCATCATCATCATCAACCAATAGACGTCCACTGCTGGACATAGGTCTCTGGTAGGGACTTTCACACGCCACGATCTTGCGCCGCCTGAATCCAGCGGCTCCCTGCGACTCGTCTGATGTCGTCCGTCCACCTAGTTACCCAGAGTTTTTTACCTGATGTTAATTTAATGTATTTTTTTTTTTGTTAAAGGGGTTGTTTTTGTTAAGTACGACGTTGGTACAAAAGAGATCAAGATTAAAAAGCCTGCTTTGTTTATGTTTCGTTTCATTAAGTATAATTTATTTATACATATAAAAAAATACCTCATAAATACAGTAATACATACTTATTTACTACAATTTACTTATCATTCTTGAAAGTTACCTAAATATTATACAAATTATTAATTACAAAATGCATTTTCAATTGTCTTTAAGTGCATATTACTTAAATAATAGCAATCGACTTTTTTGAGTTTATCAGTTTCCTGCATCGATATAAATGACAAGATACGGTCATGGTCAAGCGAACAAAATTTTTCCCCTGCGTCTATCAGTTTTCTGGACCTATCAGTCTCCTGGGCTTTCAGTTGTTCAGTAAGCTCCTGGTAACAGCCGCGAGGTTAGCCTTGGCCTTTTTGTACTATTGCAGCACAGTTTACGCTCCCGTCAATATGACACTAGCAAATGCCTCCGGACTTGAAGGGTACACGTGATCAGTCCCCTGCGTCTATCAGTCTCCTGGGCTTTCAGTTGTCCGGTATGTTCTTGGTAGCGGCCGCAAGGGTAGCTTTGGCCTTTTTGTACTGTCGCAGCACGGCTTCCGCTCCCGTTAATATGGCACTAGAGGATGCCCCCGGACTTGAAGGGTACACGTGATCTCCGGTAGACTGCGACTGAGTTATTATTCGCCATCGGACTAAGAGGGAGCCTGTTGAAACGTATCTGAAGTTTGTGTTCTGCAATAAAAAAAATACTAATATTCTTAATAGAATATTTTAACAGGCACTTAATTCTACATTTTCTGTAAGACGTTAAATTGGCGTATACTCAAATATTTTGGTTGAGCTCAGTTGAAAGTAACAACCACACTTTCATAAGGTACAAAAAACTGAGCAGAGGAAGCTTAGAACTTTTTCATACTGTTTGAATCAAAAAAGTTATATATTCCATTATATAAAAAATCCATTACATGAAAAAGTTACAATGGAAATATTTATTTCGTAGCTGTTTTTAAATTTAACTGCCTTTGGCGTTGTTCCCATTAGATTACAACATGAGGGTTATTCAAGGGGCGCGCGGACCAACAAATTCCTGAAAGTCCGGCAAAGGCAGTTCTTCTGGTGCTGCAGATGTTCATGGGCGGCGGTAATCACTTAACATCAGGAGACCCACCAGCTCGTTTGCTCGCAATTTTTATTTAAAAAAAAAAGAATATTAAACACAACAGCCTATCGACTTACGTGCAATTGAGGATTGGCCAATACATCCAAATCTTTGATCAAGTGGCATCCGCCAACAAAAAACCGTCTGTTATTTGCTTTTACCGTATCCAACTCTTCAGGGCGAGAGAAGGATAGGTGCCGCTTCTGTTCCCCCGGCTCTAATGTGAGAGGGAGATACCTATAGCCTTCAGTGCGGTGACGGCCCCACCAGTCGATTGATATTGCTTCTAGATAGATCTTGAGCGGTAGAGGATCTGAAATAAGTATTTTAGAATAATAGAAGAAATAAAAAATCTGAAATTCACTTTTTTTGTTAAATATTGGAGTCGATAATTTATATACAGCATAAATGTGTTTGCAACTTATAGCTATATTTAGCACTAAATATAGCTATAAGTTGCAAACACATTTATGCTAATATTTATAAAACACATTTATGTAAATATAGTGTTTGAGAGTGAATGAAAAAACATGATAACTTGCAAGTCCATGGCCTTATAAATGGGGTTTATTATTCTTTCTCGATTTGGAAACAGAGAGAGCTTTCCCAATTTCTCATTCAGTAAAAATTATATAAAACTTACTCGATTTTCGTCATTGACATTTTCAATATAATATTCTGTAAAATTGAAGAGATTTGATTCACTGGCAGCTTTTGTTTTACAACTAAAGTACGCGGCCGAAAGTAATGTAAATCGACCTTTAGAAGGAGATAGCAAATTTGTAGAGCACTGTCTCTGTCGTTGAGACCGACAAAACGTCATATAGGTATGAGTGACAGAGACAACGCTCTACGAAGCCGAAATGTAATTCTTAAGGCCGATGTACATTACTTTCGGCCGCGTTCTGTACACCCCCTATCAATGTCATTCAAGTGCCGAAAGAGCCGTGTCGTACTGTATCTTTAGTTTAGTTTAGTTTAGAGATTGTGTACAACAGAATCAGTCACAGCGTCTCTTACAAATTGTTCTTACCAATTCCAGTGGCACATTCCAGCTCTAACTCCAACGTGTGTCCGTATTTCCACTCGTAGTGATCTTCGGTGGTCAAACTCTTGCTGGTATGAGTTCTACCTTTTAAGTCCCCTTCGCATTGTAGATCATCTGGAATCTAAGACCTTGTCCAGAAGGAGCGAATTCGCCGCGAAACGTTTCGCGCGAATTCATTCGCGCGTTACCGAGATACTAGGCGCCAATACATCGCGCCCACAAGCGTCGCGCGAATTCAAAATACGCGCGTAAATCGAATGCTCTACGCCTAAGTTCTTAGGCTGAGAGATTCATTTGATTGCTCAGACTTAAGGTTGAGTTAAAACGAAACAGATTCATGCGAGAGATATAGCTCTATCTCGTTTTAACTTTGTCTTAAGTCTAAGTTTAGCAGTGGCGTGCACAGGGTTTGAAGCCAGGGTAGGCATTAGTTAGGTAGGAACCTGTTTACTGGCAGGTCATAATGAAAAATATAGTCATAATGATAAATAGCTTACAACTGGGGTAAGCAGTGCATTTATGCCTCTATGACCTGCACGCTACTGCCTATCGCATGTTTACGTACCGCGCTGCTGTAGGTATTTATTTCAAAGATACGGCCGAGTTACAATACTGTATAGATAACATTACCGTGACATCGTCCTGTACAGCAGTGCAAATGCAGACTTCGCGGGACGTTTCTTTCTCGGTAGGAATTAGTTCTTAACGGTGTGGAGATAGAGTCAATATGCTATGTAATATTTTAGAAATTCGCTTTAATTCCCTTTCAATGTAAAAGATTAACGACGATTGCGCACTGCACTTCCGTGATCCGTCATCAGAGTTCTATCCGTCATCCGTGAGAATACCAGCGTTTTTTTTTTTGATATTTCAAAGCTAGGTATCTTCAATCAGTCATTGGATGGACTTTTATCAGATTTTTATGAGTGCATTCAAGGTTGAGAGAAGATCACTCCATCAAGAAACTCTTCTCATAATGCTTTCGCTGGCTTTAATGTGTACATGACAGTTCTTCTACTGTGACTCTTTTCAGCCTACTAACTCTGCTGCATGTGGAGTGACACTGCCAGACTATTTGCATGGACTTCAACTTGTGTTTCTTTGCATTAATATTTATTTCTTCATTAATTGTGGGCATTGCAAGATATTCGTGTATTTCTGTTGTTTTGGTAAACCACGGGGCATTGAGTATTGTGCGAAACACTGAATTTTGATATCACCGGCGATTATCTACGATATATGTCATAAGCTCCCATATAAAACAAAAAGGAACGTATTTTCACGGACTCGGATCGGATGAGTACGTAACCGCCGTAAAGGTGAGATCTATAGAAGCGCACTCTGACTAAACTTCAGTAGCGTGCAGGTCATAGAGGCATAAATGCACTGCTTACCCCAGTTGTAAGCTATTTATCATTATGACTATATTTTTCATTATGACCTGCCAGTAAACAGGTTCCTACCTAACAAATGCCTACCCTGGCTTCAAACCCTGTGCACGCCACTGGCGATAGGGCTGCGCGCCTCCGGGATTTTAATCACATTTGCTTACTTTATGTTTAAATATGTACCTACTACTTGTCATTTGCCTACTTTGTGTTTAAATATGTACTTGTCATATTAAATATGTACTTGAACTTATTTTTATTGAAAAAATCGCGCGGTTATTGAAAAAACAAAACACCGTCCGTTCGTCACTGCGGCACAGTCACGACTGGCTGCACCACGAGCGCACCGCGAGATCGAGGCGCGTAGGTATAGCTCGCGTTTCGCCCGTTTGTATGAAGTTGGAATACTGCCTATAACATTACCGTGACGATATTGCCTACACCATGCATATGATATACATTGAACATTATTCTATTCTATTATATAGTAATATACTACCTTTATATGAAACTCTATATACAAGTTGTCCATGTCAAAGTCTACGGCTGAGACTATCTCGAAGGTCAGAAAATACTTCTTTCTTCCCAGTGGAGGCATAACGAAGCTTAGCAGCTTCTTTTGCTTCTTTTCCCATTTCCTTAGAAGATTGTTTAACTGTAATAAAATAAAAACCTTTTTTTTTAAATTGCAGGATAGGCTTGCGCTTGACGACAATCAAATCACGACTTCGAAAAACAATGACAGTCATGCTTAGAAAAGCAATGACAATCATGCTTAGAAAAACAATGACAATCATGCTGAGAAAAACAATGACAATCATGCTTAGAAAAACAATGACAATCATGCTGAGAAAAACAGTGACAATCATGCTTAGAAAAACAATGACAGTCATGCTTAGAAAAACAATGACAATCATGCTTAGAAAAACAATGACAATCATGCTTAGAAAAACAATGACAATCATGCTTAGAAACACAATGACAATCACGCTTAGAAAAACAATGACAATCATGCTTAGAAAAACAATGACAATCATGCTTAGAAAAAAAATGACAATCATGCTTAGAAAAATCCATGCTTCCATATACTAATATTATAAATGCGAAAGTGTGTCTGTCTGTCTGTCTGCTAGCCTTTTACGGCCCATCCGTTCAACCGATTTTGACGATATTTGGTACGGCGATAGCTTGCATCCCGGGGAAGGCCATAGGCTACTTTTTATCCCGGAAATTCAAAGAGTTCTCACGGGATTTTTAAAACCTATATCCACGCGGACGAAGTCGCGGGCATCCTCTAGTATTTTATATAACAATGATGAGGTCTAGGTTGGAGCGCGCTTGCCCAGAAAATGCCTATCAGTACCCATATTATAAATGCGAAAGTGTGTTTGTTAGTTGGTTTGTCCTGCAATCACGTCGCAACGGAGCAACCGATAGACGTGATTTTTTGCATGGGTATAGACTATAGATAAACCTGGAGAGTGACATAGGCTACTTTTTATCCCGGAAATTCAAAGAGTTCTCACGGGATTTTTAAAACCTATGTCCTTCCCCGGGTTGCAAGCTATCTCTGTACCACATTTCGTCATAATCGGTTGAACGGATGGGCAGTGAAAGGCTAGCAGCCAGACAGACAAATGGACAGACGCACTTTCGCATTTATAATATTAGTATGGAAGTATGGATACTAGTCTCAGCCAAGAATTACACTGCTACATTGTTAACTATCAAATTATTTGACAGAAATATAGGTACTAAAATAACTTACTAACTCCTCTAACTCCTTCCCACTCTCCCCTCCAAACTCAATCTCAACTCCATACTCAATCTCCGGCTGGTTCTCTATGCAGTATGCATTGTACTCTATGTCATTGATATTAGGGGTCACTATGAGATAGTTGTATGTTATATTGTGATATAGGGAGACTAGAATATGCTCCTCTTTGTACAGAAGTTGGGAGTCCCTGGAAAGATTTTTCAGTACATTTTAGAAAGAAATAAAGAAAATACATTTATTTGTTGTTGGTGTTACAGATAAAAACAAAGTATAAATGTAACATTTTCATCTGTGACACCACCCCAAATGGGTGTACAGATCAGCATAATGTCCTGCATGATATGCGTTAACACACATAAGATGCAAGATGCTGATTTTCAGCTATAAATTATAAATATAACACATAGATTTAAATTCTACTCCATCGTCAAGCCAAAGATTAAAAAAAAAACTTAAATCCATGCTGATGAAGTCACAGGCATCATCTATTTAGTTTAGTGCCATAATTTATTTTTTAAAATGACTGTGACACACAGACAGACAGACTGGATGAAACTTATAGCTCCTTAGTGTTCCTTATTACTATGGAGTCCTAAAAAGACTGAATACATACTCATACTCTGAACTGTCCAGTACAATATGCATAGCCATCCATTGCTCTTCATCTAAGGACAAATTCTCTTCACTCCTAAACAAATGCCTCATTGAATTGGACCCATCACCAACATCTTCCAAATTCAAACGATCAAAACAATCAGTCAAACAGACCATAGATTGTTTATTTATTTTTGTACTTCCTATGGGCACAGGTAAATGATAGTCTTCATGGATATAAGTGAAAACTTTTTTATGTTCATAATCATTAATGTCTTTTATCATATCATGATATTTTAGCTCCGTTTCTGTGTTGCAGTTGTAAGTATCAGAATATTTTTGATATTCCCATTTGCTGAAAACTTTGTTTTGCCACTTAAAAGTATATTCTTCAATTTTATTGCTGTCTAGAATGTTTAGATTTTCTTCATTTGATTTATGTTTGTAGTCTTCGAATTTTGGCAACGTCAAAATGCTTTCTTTAGACTGCAGTTTAATTCTGAGAAGTTGGATAAAAGCAGGCATTACTTTGTAGAATTCCATGATATACAAATAATATATTCCATGATATATAAAAAAGCTGTGATAGCCTAGTGGTTAGGGCATCCGCCTCCTAATCGGAGGTATGAGGTTCAATCATGGGCACTCACCTCTAACTTTTCAGAGTTATTTGGTTTTAAGTAATTAAATATCACTGGCTTTAACGGTGAAGGAAACCATCGTGAGGAAAACTGCATGCCTGAGGCCTGAGAGTTCTCTGTAATGTTCCCAAAGGTATGTGTGCCAATTGTCTGTTTTGGTGTATTATAAAAAATTAAGCTAAGTTTAAGTTTAAGCTAAGTTTAAGAAAATTAAACTAAGCTTAAGTTTCATGTAATTGTAAAAATTGTATAGATGCATAGTGATATTTTTTTTAATTGATGGCAAGTTAGCCCTTGACTAGGTCCCCAAAGCTACAAGTATAGGGTTCAATAGGTAGGCTGTTGGGACAAAGTAATCTGGCTCTAGTCTAAACATAGGCATATTATATTATATGCCTGGCAAGGCGGGCGACCGTTCCCTGTATTGAGGTACGTTAGTAGGTACTAGGTACATCATAATTCAATGATTAAGGTACGCATAGCGAGACCAATAACAATTAATCTATGGTACCTACGCACCATGTACGCACTCAAACTATAAATAGCCCGTGACTTCTCACAGGTGGTAAGTGCAATTATTAAGATGGAAGCAGGTGGAATTTAAGATGTAGGTGTATACCTGTATGGTACTTTTTTAAACCCATATCTCTAATACATGCTTATTGATAATTTATTCGTAATTTGTAGTAAATAATACAGTACAGTCACACTCAAGTCTTGACTCTTAACTCACACTTACCTGATACGTAATTCTTGTAACGGATTCTGGGGCCAGTAAATACCAGCAAGCTTTTTGCATTTCATATTATATTCGCTCATTGTTTTATACTTATAACAACACAATATAATTGTTTTATACAAAACAAACAAATGAAACAAAACAAACCAAAACAAACGAAGCTGTTCGTTGCCATGGTAACAAGATACCACAGACAAATGCCACAGATGATCAAATTCAACGATATAGTTCAACGAGTTCATTACTTGGTTAGGATGCACTTACACGCTGTATAGTATAAGCCGGCCGAAACATCTGCGAACCTGGTGACGTCATGCAACGCGCTCGCGTTGGCACCGGTACTGGATGGGCGAAAACGGGCGAGTTGCGGGGAAGCGCATTCCAGCGAGGTTCGTAGATATTTCCGCTAGGTAGACAGGTAGTACATATACTGTATAGTCCTGTGTTCGTTTGCTTTCCTTTGTGCGCACCACTTGAGTCTGGATGGACCATGAATGGACTCTGGAGTCCACTTACCGTCTGTAGTCTGTATCTAGCATATTATCTAATACAGATGTTTTGGAAAGTTGACAGTAAAAATCCGCGAGCTACTAGGACCGTGTATATGTAGCATTTGTCATCTTGATATGTTATTCGAAGGATAATGGTCTGATGGTCTGTGATTGTGTCATGTGGCAATGGCATTATTCTGTCACTTTTGTTATGTTTTTATAGGTTATTTATTTACAATTTTTTTTGTAAAATATCATGGAAAATCAGTGATTTTTCTACTTTAGCCCTTCAGATAGTCTGCTGATATTATCAAAGCAGTTAGAAAATTATACGCAGCAATGGAGCAGAAAAAGAAAAGTATCATGTTCTACGAAATATGTAGATTGTGCCTGGATGAACATGGGTACTTTGATATATTTGAGAAGGACGGGTTATCAGCAGACATTCACAGGTGTACAGGAGTCAAGGTAATTGGGAGGGCTAGCACGTGAGTTGTCATTACCAAATTGCACCATAATACTGTTTGTTTTACTTCAAAACATATGTTGAAATTGGGTACCATTGTGAAGTGATTCTATAAGGGTTCCTTTATTTTCTTTGGAGATATGGATCCCTAAAAACCATACTCATGCTGAATTTGATTAATAGATTCCCAAGAGCTTTCATATGACACAAGTCTTATTATCGTTAGTGTATATTGAAAAATTGGACCCAAAATGATGCATGATCCTTTGTTTTAGGTGTCACCTGCAGACAACTTGCCACAAAGGATATGCAAGAACTGTCTGGACATAGTAATCAAGGCAACAGATCTCCGCGCTAGGGCCAAGAGAAATGAATCCCATCTCAAGTCACTCTTTGGTGATGATGAAAATGAAAAACCAGAGGTATTTTGCTAGATTAATAATGTGACTAATTTCCTTGTACACAATCTCTAAACTAAACTAAAGTTGCACGTCTAAATCTATTGCTATCTCTTTCTTAATATTGCTTGCATAAAAAGAAAGGACTAGATTTAGACCTGTTAATTTAGTTTAGTTTCGAGATTGTGTACAAGAGAATCGGCCCCATTGTGTCTTTGTTTTGACAATCTCCCTGGCGCATTGGTGAGCGCTGTTGTCTTATTAGTGGGAGGTCCCGGGTTCAATTCAGTCATCACTTACCACCAGGTGAGATTGCAGTCAAGGGCTAACTTGTATGTATCTGAATAAATAATATAAAAGTCTTACTGCGGTACTCCAGAGTCGCTAATGGTTACTTAAGATTGGGTTAAAACGAGACAAATTTATGTGAGAGATATAGCTCCGTCTCGTTTTAAATAAACTTAAGTAACAATTAAGCGACTGAGTACCGCGGTTAGTTGTTTATTAGTAATATTGAATGTTTTTCCATCAAATTTAGGAATCCACAATAGCAAGTGCAGAAACTCTACCCGACAGCTCCCAACAATCAGTGAGTAAACAAGGAAATGATCGTGATACTGACTACACAGAATATGAAGTCTGTGAGACTTATTATATCGTTGAAGAGGTAACACACGAATCTCATCCAGATAGCTCACAGGAAACAGCGAGCCCAAAGAAAATAAAGAAAGATTTTAGCAATCCTGAAAATAAATGTGATGTAAGTATAAGGTGTATCAGTTGAAACTTTTCAAGTAGTTACAGTGCAACAAGGTCTCTTGGCACTTGAATGAACAAAGGCGAATATTCAAACAAGAACAAAAGGGACAATTGACGACAACGTTAGTTCCGATTTTCGCCACGCGTTAAGATAGCCTTGTCGCACTGTAAAAAACTTGTGCAATTCACACCCTGTCAGAGTGAGGGAACTCTCGGTTTAATCCTGAATCGACGATATGTCAAATATTAGGCTGTGGTGACGGAAAATCAAAAAAGAAAAAGCGGCCAAGTGCGAGTCAGACTCGTGCACCGAGGGTTCGGTATTACAGTCGTATTTTTTCGACATTTACGATAAATCAAAAACATTAAATTATTATGCATAAAAATAAAAATAAATTCTGTTTTAGATTGTACAAACTTCATATGATACCCCACTTGGTATAGTTATCTAACTTTGAAAATTGAAAATATAGTATTTGTTCATGAATACATTTTAATTTTTAGGGTTCTGCATCTCAAAAGGAAAAACGGAACCCTTATAGGATCACTTTGTTGTCTGTCTAGTAATATTAGTATGGATTATTATTTGGTGTACTTTCTTTAAATAAAAGAATTTAATTTATTTAAAGTCAAGAATTAACAAATTAAATAAAGATAACATTAATACAGTTAACTGTTTCAGATATGTTCAAAAAAGTTCGCAACATACAAGAAGCTATATCTACACAAGCGACTTCACAACAAGAACTACGCGTGCCCCATAGACGTGTGTGGGAAGAAGTTCTCCACTAAAGGCGACGTGGAGAAACACATACGAACACACACCGGAGACAAACCGTACGCTTGTGACCTGTGTGATAAGAGCTTTACGCAAGGTGGTACGCTCAAAACACACAAGGAGAAAGTGCACACTGGTGAACGAGAAGCGTGTTAGAGGGCTGTAATGAAGTTGTGGTAGCCTAGTGGTTAGGACGTCCGCCTTCCAATCAGAGGTCGGGGGTTCGATCCCGGGCACGCACCTCTAACTTTTCGGAGTTATGTGCGTTTTTAAGTAATTAAAATATCACTTGCTTTAACGGTGAAGGAAAACATCGTGAGGAAACCTGCATGCCTGAGAGTTCTCCATAATGTTCTCAAAGATGTGTGAAGGTGTGGTATGTAATAGTTGTGCCAAAAACATTTGTATCAAATGAGGTTCATAGAGTCCTTATATATTAAGGAAATAATTAAGAAAACATTACATTTTGTATGTAAATGTTTTATGACTACGTATTTTATTTGTTTTAAAAAGTTCTCCACTAAAGTAGACGTGGAGAACGTGGACATTTAACATTTCCAAGCAACAAGGGTATTAATATTTTTTATATGTTTTGTATGTAAATATTTTATGATGTAGATTTTTTGGTTTTAGGAAGTGCCCCAGTAAATGCGACGTCAGCGTCGCAGAAAAACACAAGTACGAACACACACGGGCGAGCCATACGCTTGCGATAAGGTGTGACTCAACAAAAAAAAAATCATCGAGTCACACAGAGGAATTTTATTTTCCCGTTGAGTCACACCTACATATTGAGTGTGTAAGTTGTAACAAGTGTTAACTGAACTTGAATTATATTATCCTTGAGTCACACTGTGACATAAAGCCGCTTTATTTTCAACTGACTTCCAAAAAGGAGGTGGTTCTCAATTCAGCCCTTTTTAAATGTATGTAGGTACTTACACCGATTTCTTTCAGGTTTCTCGATTTGCATGTTTTTTAATTTAATCAGTTGGTAGTAACTAACAAAACAGTTTCTGTTTGACTTAGGTACACGTTTTTTTCGAATATTTACTGTCCCTATTGTAATTACGAAAAAGTTTTTTTACTTAGGTACCTGGTACATAACTGGTAGGTACTTAAATTTTTGTAAATAATGAATAGAATAAGGTTTAAACTGTAATAATAATAAATTATTATAAATAGAATAAGTACTTAAAACTGTATTCACAGAATGAGTGTGTACATTTCGAAATCTTTAATAGTTTTGTTGATTATCATGTTTTTTTACTAGTGCAGATGTATGAAGAAACAGCTCTAAATAAAATAGAGCTTTTTTCAAAACAAAACTCGGAAAGTAATGTACATCGGCCTTTAGAATGACTTCGGCTTTGTAGAGCGTTGTCTCTGTCACTTTTACCTATATATGACGTTTTGTCGGTCTCAACGACAGAGACATGTTCTACAAATTTGCTATCTCCTAAAGGTCGATGTACATTACTTTCAGCCGCGTACTGTACAAGTACCTAGTATAGGTGACGCCAAACTTCTTGAATACTCTTAGTTAAAAAAAAATCTTTTTTATTCAAATAAACTTTTACAAGTACTTTCGAATAGTCGGATGCAGACCAGATCTACCACTGGTTCGGAATGGAGTGGTGACATAGCGTGGCATAAGTACAATCAGACGGTCAAAAAGTCGCAATCAGTCAGACAGAAGTCGCAATCGGTCAATCAGGCAGTTGCAGGCAGTTGATTAAACAAGTGTCGGCGAGCAGGAGCAGAGCAGAGCATACACTCGCGCATGCGGGGCACGGTAAAAGGTTCTTATATTTGTTGTACCGGCGCAAACAACAACTTCAGAGTATTCCAGAAGTTTGGCGTCACCTATACGAGTATAAAATGCACTACAGTACCCGTAGTACAAGATTTTACGTCTCACCAAACGAAACCAAATTCGAGAGTCAAAATACTTCCGCGTTACAGTAAAATGGACCTAAACAGCCTTGAATTGAAGTCAAATATTCAATGCTACTGATTTTAATTTCGCAATGTTTCCGCTTGGAGATCTGGCTGTAGAAGTGTAGACAAACTTGAGCTTTAAAACAAGGCTTTTAAGATCCAGTTTACTGTAACGCGGAAGTATTTCGACTCTCGAATTTGGTTTGGTTTGGTGAGACGTAAAATCTTGTACTACGGGTACTGTACGCGGCAGTAAATAATGTATGAAAAAATGACCCTTAGAATGAAATTTCGGCTTTGTAGAGCGTTGTCTGTCACTCATACCTATCTGACGTTTTGTCGGTCTCAACGGCAGAGACAATGCTGTACAAAACTGCTATCTCTTTCTAAAGGTCGATCATTATTTTCTGCCGCGTACCTGTTGTAACTAATTGTGAATCTCCATTTTAGTATTATTTTGAGATGTATAAATGATTAAAAAAATAAAACAAGTTTATTTTCTACAAAAAATGGCATTTATTTCAACACATTCGATAGACACATCACATTGAAATGTGCGTAGAAGTTTTAAATTAATTATTACAAATAGGAAATTAATCTAATCAAACAACACTTATAGAATAAATAATACAACATAATTATTATATTAATCTTTAATCTAAAATCTAAATTGTCTTGTCTCAGTTTCACATATTATCCAGAATAACAGCTTATCTAAGTTTTATTTAAAAAACGTTTTTTTTTTAAATTTTAAATTCACATAGTTAACAAGGTGTTCGTATTTCTTTATTTCAAAAGTTAAAAATATAAGGTTAACTATGAATTTCAACTAAGGTGATTACCTCGTAACCTACCATAATGCGCCCATAGAAATGCCATGATCATTAAAGAATTACGAAAAAAAATACGGTGTATAATAAAAAAATCTCGAATGTATAAAAGGAAAAGGTGACTTACTGACTGATCTATCAACGCACAGCTCAAACTACTGGACGGATCGGGCTGAAACTTGGCATTCAGATAGCTAACATGATGTAGGCATCCGGTAAGAAAGGATTTTTGAAAATTCGGCCCCTAAGGGGATGAAATAGGGGTTTGAAATTTTGTGTAGTCCGCGCGGACGAAGTCGCGAGCATAAGCTAGTTTAAAATATGAGTTTGATATTACAAGTATGGCATCGATTATTATCTTAGTTGAAACACAGTTTGTTTTATTTAAATTTTCTCCTGGCTTTCTAGCTAGTGCCATATCAATAAATTACATTTAATTAAAGCTAAAACAATCGACTTATTGACTCTGTATCACAGAAACAATGAAATTAAAATAATAAAATTTGTAAAAAGAAGAAGTAATTGTCAGTTTATTGATGAAATAAATAATAACTAGGTACTATATAATTTCACTCGATTTTTCACATATAATTATACCTACGTAATTTCATAACCTATACACAAATATTAGATTTAACTTCGTCAAACATTAGATTAAAGGCAGTGATTTTTTAATTTTTTTTATACGTAGGTAGGTACATATAATTTTACACCATTCCAGTCACATTTGCTTAAAGAAAATTTGTTACAAAATACTGAAATTTTAATAATAGTAGGTATCCAAAAGTTAAATGTAAATTCATCCAAATGTCGGGTAAGTATACGACGTAAGGCACTATCTTTTTGTACCTACTCTAGTCTCTCTCAACCTCTCGCACTGCCAAGGGTCACTGGTAGAGATCTTAGATATAAGTGCTTCCCTGTCCACTTTAACTTTCTTTTTATCTTTATTGTAAATCAAATGAAATAATTTATTTGTATGAATATGGGAAGACAAGGTGTTTACAATAGAGAGTTAAGCCAACAATTATTTAGTCCGGATACCGGATATTTGACGTACAAATGTTTTGACAAAGTAGGTTGTACATTTTTCATAAAGCTAATAGATTAGAAATGTTTCTGGTACCAATAAATTAAGTAAGTAATAACTAGAAAGTACCTACTCAGAAGGGCCGAAGCAGCGCAGAGCATTTTTCACTGCCTACCATCGAGGGAGGGACGTGTGACCTAGTTGTGACAACGCATAACAATCGATTGAGATTGTTAAGCATCGTTCACCCAAGTCGGTAACTGGATGGGTGACCAACCTTGGAGGTCCGAATTTGATCTTTTCGTGTCCTCCGTGCCTCGGAGAACACGTCAAGCCGTCGATCCCGGTTATTATCACTAACAGTAAATTAATCTAAGACTTGAAATCTCGTTCTCTTAGTCGAGTTGTATGCGGAAGGATCTGGGAACAAACCGCATTATTATCCCAAGAGAACTCCTATAGGATTAATGGAAAGGGGCCACAGTCCTAAGCAATGACGAATACGACAAAGAAGAAGAACCATTATCAACTTTGTTAATGTACTATTAGGGCTCAGACTTCGCTCGTCAACCGAAATATAAACCGGTCAGGAGGTAGCGGCGTTTTTGAGACGAATTTGGTAGCAGCCAGGCTAGCGAGGGGACCCGCCTATCAGTTCGTGGCGGGTCAAAACCTGGCGGGAGCGCGGTAGCAATACTACCTTAAGTGATACCCACGCAACCACCAGTCTGTCGAGGGAGGAACACAGGTTTTAGTGGGTGCAAGCCCCACATAACCCCTCCGTTTCCCTGACGGAGGGGTATGCGTCAGACATTTCCCGTGTACAAAAAAAGGGCTAAAGCTTAAAAACGCTAGAAGCCAGTACAGTTAAACCAATTTAAAAAATAAACAAAGATATGATATTATCAGCTGCCGACATTTTCTTAAACACATTTGGAAAAATATTTAAATATTTTTTTCAATAAAATGCTTTAGCTTTTATTTTATAATACTTTACATTAGTAGTTAGTCGGAGAACCGAGAAACTACACTCAATAGGTTCCATCTCCTTGACAAATACAGAATCAAAAATATAATGCGTAAATTTTGAGATCTCACTCACCATTTTAACTCTATGATAATTGTCATGTCAAAAGTACGATTTTAGTCCTTAAGGGGACTCAGTTCGGTGCTTTCTTCATACAAACGTAGGAGGGAAATTACAACAATATTCGATATAGTACGCACAAAACTAAGAATTATATCGATTTATCTCGTCATTATCTAGGTTTATTGATATATAAAACATTGAAAAAAAAATTGATTTAAAAGTTACGAGGCTCAAAAGATTCCTATTTTAACACTAAATTAATGTCAACTTTGGGCGTAAATAAATAAGATTAGGGATATGAAAATTCTAAAACAATTTATCATTAGACGTGGTTTATTTATTCATTAGTTGAAATAACTTTACTTTGCAAACATAAATTCAGCAGTTTTTTCTCAAAAATACTTTTCCTAAACCCTTTTCGCGCGCTTGATTTCGGTGAAAATCATCGTGCCTCTCAACTTTCTCATACAATGTCAAGTGAAAAGCAAACATGTTACCCACGTGCGCTGCCAATTTCGGTCGAGCGTCCTGCGTCACCTTAACTGTGAAATCTTATGATTTTAAAGTGAAATCATGTAGGTTGAAACGGTTGAAATCGTCATAAAAACTATGACGCAGGCATGCATGCAAGGCATGAGCTGTGCGTTGACAGATCAGTCCGTCAGTCACCTTTTCCTTTTATATATTTAGATAGATTTAAAGCCATGGATGAACCGTACTTTTTAACCGACGACTTCCAAAAAGGAGGTGGTTCTCAATTCGGCCCGTTTTTTTCCGAATTTTTTTATGTATGTAGTTACATCGATTTTTTTCAGGTATCTGGACCGATTTGCAATTTTTTTTAAAATCCTGACATGACAGTTGACGCATAGAGTTAAAATGGCGAGTGACGATCTCAAAATGTACGCACTGTACGCTTTTTGCGATCGACTTTAATTCGTTAACAATAACTACTATAAAAGTACTTTTCACTATAATAATAATAAATACAAGGACGGCTGTCTAATACTTAAGCCCATACACATTCGTTATTTTTCTTGTAAAAGACAAATGCATATTCTATACAAAATTGGTCTTGAATGTTTTTAATACTATAGGTAAGGATGATACGATGTACCTATTGTATACAGCGCGATTTAAAATATTCACAAAATCTCCGCTTTGTTCCTCCGCACAAGTATGTTACTATCCGAATTGTATGATTTCTAAACTATGTTAATTGATAAGTTTAACGGCGGTTACGCACTCATCCGATCCGATCCGAGTCCGTGAAAATACGTTCCTTTTTAGGGTTCCGTAACTCAAAAGTAAAAACGGAACCCTTATAGGATCACTTTGTTGTCTGTCAAGAAACCTACAGGGCACTTCCCGTTGACCTAGAATCATGAAATTTGGCAGGTAGGTAAATATTATAGCTGACATTTCGGGAAAAATCTGAAAACTGTGAATTTAGGGTTAGATCACACAAAAAAAATTAAATTGTGGTCATGAACTAATAATTAGTATTTTTACTTTCGAAGTGAGTGACTATATCAAGTGGGGTATCATATGAAAGGTCTTCACCTGTACATTCTAAAACAGATTTTTATTTATTTTTATGCATCATAGCTTTTGTATTATCGTGCAAAATGTCGAAAAAATCCGACTGTAGTACGAAACCCTCATTGCGCGAGCCTGACTCGCACTTGGCCGGTTTTGTTTTGTATGGTAGCTCATGACTTATGTCGTAGATATTTTTTATACCCGTATCTTCACGGATTCGGATCGGATGAGTGCGTGATCGCTGTAAGAAGTAAAGTAACAATTGAGCATTTACAGCACGATGGGAAAATACGCCACAAAAATAAATACTTTAACTAACAATACTTTAACACGTAATCATTATAATAGAAAACATACATCTTACGAGTACAAACAAACAACTAGGCATACATGGCTAAAGGGCTTGGAGATTTTGGCCTACCTAATAATCCGCCATTTTTTTCTTCAAAATAGTAGCCAATAGCTGATGTCGATGTGAGTACAAACAAATATTGTATGACAATGGGGCCGATTCTCTTGTACACAATCTCTAAACTAAATTAACAGGTCTAAAACTGTTGCTAGCGGAAAAGGTGCTATCCTTTTCCGCTAGCAACATTATGAAAGGGAAAGCAATAGATTTAGACGTGTCATTTTAGTTTAGTTTAGAAATTGTGTACAACAGAATTAGCCACAATATCTTCCAGTGTCAGTTTTCCGAGGTATCACATAGCCATCAAAGTCGTACTGGTGGCTTCATCAGTACTACAGTCTTGTCACCAGTACAATTTCCCAGAGAGCTATTGATTAATATAGGTTTTATGCCAGGCCGTTATTTTGGAGAAAAAATGGCGGTCTATTAGTTAGGTCAGGTTCTATACAACCTACTAAAATATTCAACACACTTTCAAATGCAAGACAAGAAAAATACCATACAAGAAACACCATGCTTTGATGCTTACTATTTTAAAACATAATTTCTAAGAAAATTCAGCATCCTTGTTTGTATGCCATGGAATTCCGAAAGTATCTAATTCTATTAAAAATAATTTGACATTATTTTTGTAAAAATTTCAAATAAGGCATCAACATGTTTAAATCAGACTTTTGCAAGGATATTTATTATAAAGACCATAAAGTTATTTTAGTATAGTATCTTAATACCCCTTAAAATAGGGTTCATTTGGGAATACCCTCAATGGTTAAAAATGGTGGTCGATTCCGGAAAAACGGCATCAATCACTATTACAATCTCAACTGTTGTGATTGGCTGAACTTATCGTATTCTTGTTGCACAATCCGCACTTGGCCAGCGTGGTAGACTATTGCGAAAACCCTTCTCAGGGATGATTTATGCCAACACGTGGCGGGCGCGGGCCGTGCCACGTACGAGGCACGGATTATAAACATGACGAAAATTTTATATGAAGCAGTTCATGCTTCAACTGCTTCATTTAAAATGTTCGTGATGTTTTGAATCCGCACCTCGTACGTGGCACGACTCGTGCCCGCCACGTGTTGGCATAAATCATCCCTCATTCTGAGAGGCGACCGGCGGGCGAATCTACGAATCTCGCGACAGGCGTAAATCTCGCGATCATTGCTGTCAAACGTCACACGTAACAGCGGCTAGAGAGAGACAGCAATAGCCACAAAGCAAAAAAAGAAGAAGAAGAAGAGAGACAGCAAACGAGCTCTAGTTCACCCTTTATCGGACTATCTATGAACTGTCGCATTTCTACTGCTGTCGCGTTGCTGTCGCTACTGCAACGTTTTACGTAATCAGCCCGCCGTCTCTGTAATGAGCCGGCGATAGTTTGATCATGATGATAAAGTTGCGTCCACCACCACGACCAAATCGACATGAACACAGATTTACAACTGCCCATTTAGAAGCTCCTTCACAAGCCTTGATAAACTAGAATGTTCTAGAAAGAGTTATTCTCTCCTAGTCTCGAAATGCGACGTCCAGAAGATATTGGCAAGCACCCCGGCTAGCATCAGCGAGAAGTACAGTACCACTGCGGCCCACCATAACCGCTTCTCCCATTTTCTCTTTTCCAAGTTACGGAGTACTCCTATGCCTACGAGGAGACCTGCAAATGAGAGAGTTAAAATTAATCCATATCCTTAAACTAATATTACAAATGCGAGTGTGTCTGTCAGCTAGCTTCTAATGAATGAAATGAAAATCTTTTTTTTTATTTTTTATTCGTATAAACTTTTACAAGTGCTTACGAATAGTCGGATGCATCTACCACTGGTTCGGAATGCCTTTCCTGCCGAGAAGAACCAGCAAGAAACTCGGCGGTTGCTCTTTTCAAATATTTGATATAGGTACAAGATTATGCCATGTATAAAATAGTATTTGCAGTCTTGTGCGTCGCCGGAACGAGCTGCAGGTCAAATCCACGCTCTTTTATCATTTAGATAATCTTCAATTGTGTAATATGCTTTTTTTTCACATACGCGAATTTAAATATAAATAAAAATCAACGAGTTCCCACGGGATTTCTTTTAAACCTAAATTCACACCGCAGAATGCGCGGATATCATCTATTCGGTACACAGATAGCTCGCATTTTGGAGACGGTATGTATTTACAAAAAGAGGTTTCTTAAAATATAGATAAAAAACTGGCCAAGTGCGAGTCAGGCTCGTGCAACGAGAATTCGTACTACAGTCGTATTTTTTCGACATTTTGCACGATGATTCAAAAACTATGATGCCTAAAAATAAATAAAAATCTGTTTTAGAATGTACAGGTGACGACCTTTCATAATATGATATAATTATATTACTTCGAAAATTGAAAATACTAATTATTAGTTTATGACCACAATTTAATTTTTACGGTTCCGTACCTCAAAAGGAAAAACGGAACCCTTATAGGATCACTTTGTTGTCTGTCTGTCTGTCTGTCAAGAAACCTACACGGTACTTCCCGTTGACCTAGAATCATGAAATTTGGCAGGTAGGTAGATCTTATAGCTGACATTTGGGGAAAAATCTGAAACCCGTGAATTTAGGGTTAGATCACACAAAAAAAATTAAATTGTGGTCATGAACTAATAATTAGTATTTTCAACTTTCGAAGTGAGTGACTATATCAAGTGGGGTATCATATGAAAGGTCTTCACCTGTACATTCTAGAACAGATTTTTATTTATTTTTATGCATCATAGTTTTTGAATTATCGTGCAAAATGTCGAAAAAATACGACTGTAGTACGGAACCCACGTTGCGCGAGCCTGACTCGCACGTGGCCGGTTTTTTTTATATGATGTATGTCGTTTCATAGCCTGCCTACATTTGACGTAGGTGAAGCCTCCACGTTTTGTTACAAGTTTCCTACATACCGGCCACTGCTCCAGCCAGATGCGCCACATAGCCAATGTTCTGCTGCAGGTGTCTCCAGTACCGATCGTACACCGCGGTGCCGACGTCCACCGACGCCAGCAGCAGAAACACCAACAGCTGGATTATCGCGAACTCCATTTCCGCCCAGTTCTACAAATCATAAATAACATTTGATGAAAGAATTTTCAAAATCGGTTCAGTAGTTCCACAGATTACTTCGTACAAGCAGACATAAAAACTTTATTATGTCTTTATAATATTACTGTACGAGTACATCTGCGAGTGTAGATAAATATTTAGTTTAAACGCTAAAATATTTTTCTCATTAAATTTATTGTCGATGGACAGAAGAGAAGAGGTCTCAAACACAAATATTTTGCAATCCTTATTAAACTTTATGTTCAAGTATTAAGGTTTATAAATAAACTAAAGTTTAACTGATAATGGCGCCGATTCTGTTTATCTAGAATCAGTACCACTATAAAACTATGTCCTACATTTCGTAATACGAAACATAGATGCTTCGATACAAATGACAAGATATGGTCAAGCGAACAAAATTTTTCACGGTTTAGAAACCAAAATCAGCGCCACCTCTTAGATACTAATGAACGACCCGTTTGAAATCCAGACGTCACTGAGGTTGCATTGCTAAAGCACCACTGTCGGTGCCATTTTGTTTGTTCAATAACCCTGTCCATACGAAGTAATGTATTAGTCAATGTATAGATGTGTGTGTGTGCAAACTTGAGCGACTTCATTTTGTTCTTGGTCTGTCATCTATACCTACCTTCCTACATCAATGAAAAAATCTTAACACGAAAATAACCTATGAATTATGTGCACGGGTGTACCTACAGGACGCGGCCAAAAGTGATGAACATCGATCTTTAGGAGACAGCAGATTTGTAGAGCACTGTCTCGGTCGTTGAGATCGACAAAGCGTCATATGGGTATGAGTGAGACTGGGGGCACACGATGCGTTGCGGCGCCGCACCGCAAAGATTTCACCGTATCAGCGGGCACACGAGCGGTGCGGCGCGATTGGTATGTCGCAGCGGCGCCGTAGCAGCGTTGGACAGTCTGTTAATAAAAACAACTGAGCGGTGCCGCTTCGACGTCGCAACGCATTCACCCCTCCCTGCCTCGTCTCGGTGGTTGCAAGTCCGGTGCGGCGCCGGAGCGCATCGTGTGACATGCCACAGATATTTCTATGTAAGACGACGCACCGCCGCGCCGCCGCAATGCATCGTGTGCCCCCGCTCTGACAGAGACAACGCTCTACAAAGATGAAATGCCATTCTAAAGGCCGATGTTCATCACTTTCGGCCGCGTACTGTACCTCTTACAATAATAAATCAGCATGTTTATGGCGTATCTCACTGAACGTTAAATTACCAACATCCTAATTTGTTATCGGGTAACTTTGGCGACCAACTGAGATGATGTAATAAGCATTGAATCTTATTGATAGCTACATTAGACAATGATAGTGACATCATGGACAGAGGTGGATAGAAGCAGGCGTTATTTTGCTTGTCTTAGGCTGAGATCTATAGAGCGCACTTTGACTTTGCTCAGACTTAAGATTGAGTTAAAACGAGACAGAATTATGTGAGAGATATATGTAGATACACTATATTATAGATTTTTCCTTTAGAACTGTATAGTAGCTGAAACTTATATTAGTTATAGAAACTTGTTATACCGCAAAATCATCTACATAATATATAAAATGTAAAGGTGACTGACTGACTGATCCATCAACGTACAGCTCAAACTACTAGACGGATCGGGCTGGGCATACAGATAGACATCCGATAAGAAAGGATTTTTGAAAATTCAACCCCTAAGGAGGTGAAATAGGGGTTTGAAATATGTGTAGTCCACGCGGACGAAGTCGCGAACATAAGCTAGTTAAATCTAAAGAAAAAGCAGTCTACTTACCATAATAATAGTAGCTATATGAGCAGCTATAAGCGCGTACACTCCTCCAGAAGCACCCGCAAGGTACACCTTTGGATCAGTGAGGCTGGTGGCCAGGGATCCAGCAGCGACCCCGGCCAAGTATACCAGGATCACCCGCCACCATCGGTGAACCATCTCCAGAGGAACGCCGAGGAACAACTGCACCAGCAGGTTAACCAGAAGATGGACTACGCTGAAATGAAGCAGGACTATGATCGGTAAAACTCAATATTAAAAACAAGTGGCTAAACCCGCTCATGGACATTATTATGAAGAAAGAGGAGTGTGCTTAAGAACTACAAAATCTGATTCCTCCTTCATCTTCTCTACCATTAAAATACAAGACATTTTAAGAAATATTTGCTGAGCTATCTCTAATGGCATGTAAAGGAAACGTTAGATCAGTGGGGCTGGTGGCCAGTGATCCAGCGGTGACACCGGCCAAGTATACCAGGATCACCCGCCACTATCGATGGACCATCTCCAGAGGAACGCCGAGGAACAACTGCACCAGCAGATTAACCAGAAGATGGACTACGCTGAAATGAAGCAGGTCTATGATCGGTTAAACTCAATATTAAAAACAATTGGTTCAACACGCTTATGGACATTATTATGAAGAAAAAGAAGTGTGCTAAAGAACTAAGCCAGACAGACAGACACGCTTACGCATTTATAATATTAGTATGGATTAGGATTAGGATAACACACTCACCCAACATGAACCAGCATATAAGTCAGGAACCGCCACGCCTCCTGCCTCTTGTGAGGGTTGTATATAAATAGCTGCGCAATGGGCCCCGTGGCATCAGTCTTCCCGTGTGCAGCGTCATAGCAGAACAGAACGATCTCCGCTATGGATATGATGATCATGCAGATGGCTGGTGGCCAGCAGGTGTACTCCTCCTCGTAGGTGCCGTCTGTATATGTAAATATGGTGGTGCTACGGCTTCGGACTGTATAACGCAACACAAGAGGGAGGGTATGTCGGGATGGTAAAGGTGTTTTTTTTTTTTGCGGAATTGCGCGTTTTTATAACATCACATCGAATTGTTTTTTTATAGAAAAAAAATTATTGGGAAGTGTTTATTAATTTAGTTATTTATTTTCAGAAAAAGATTTTTTAAATTGTTATATTATTGTAATATATAGTCAAAGAGATAGACGGTTATTTTGTTTCACAATTAATAACGTATGTTGAAAATTATATTCAGTTTTTTTATTTAATTATACATTTCGGTACAACAAAGATATTCGAGAAATAACGGAGTCGCATATATAATTTCAGTATAAACAAAGACATTGGAGAAATTATGCAGTCGCATATATTTACAGCGTATAAATAATGTTTTACGTAATTCAAAAATGAAATGCAAGTATGTACAATTTAATTAGGTATATTTAGAGTAAAAGGTTATTCCCGATTGAAATTTATTTTGATTACCGTTTAGAGATGATTCAAAAATAGATGGCAACAATACAAATAGACCACGCGACGAAAGAGTGGCATTACGGCATACAGGACCGGATGAATTAAATCAATTAAGTCGTCGCGTGTGGAAAGGACGAATTTATGTTAACAAGATAATGTGGAAGCGAATTTCAATTTTACAGACGTATAAATTGCTCGTAGTTGAAATCATATTTTTATATCATTAATGACATAAATATTAATAAATTTAAATATGTATAGTTTTTAAATTTGTTTTTTTTTTGGTATTTTTTAATTTGGGCATTGGAAACACATAAAATAGGTAAACAAAACAACATTAGGACGAGGATAGGAGAAAAAAAAGAAAATCATCATTAGTATTGCATGCTTTTTATAATTATATCTATGTTAGTCATTATTGAGTATAAAAAAATCTAAGTATGAATTTCGTGATCCATTATAAAACGCAAGCTTTAATAGGCGTACTTATCAGCTACTACATGCCCGATTAGATAAGCTCATTAATAATTAATTAACCCACCACCTTTAACCCAGAACCTCCACAAATAATTGAAAAAATAACATATAATAATGACCAAATGATAGCATTGTACCTTAATGTTATAATTATGATGTATGATGTGAAAGATAATAATGGTTAAGGTCAAGGACAGCATTGTGTACACAACAATGCTATAACTTGGATAACGACGCGTCACTTGGCATAATAAAAACTACCTGACTTAGTACAAGGGCTTACTAACTGTTCATGTAATGCTAAGTATTTGCTACCGGATTTAATCATGGAATAATGAGAATTAAAAAGACGATTTAAAAGTCTATTATCTATATCTCTATATGAATAAAAACGAATGTATCTTTGTCTGTTTCTTCCTTATGCGTTCCTATACCATCTGATTGCGACGGAACTTTGTACAATTGTTGTAGGGATTGCTGGTTTTTATGGTGGCGCGCGAGTCGTACAGACAAAGTCGCATTGTAGCGTATTTCAAGTATTAGCTATTTATATATAATATATACATGTAAAGAAATTTATCAATGGTTGAAAATGAATTTAAGGACTATTTGAAACATAAAAGTGTCATACCAAAATATTCAATTATCTTTTTGAAGTAATCCAAAACTTTCTTCACATACAATTTAATCAGCGTAATATACTTGTTTGTGTTATTACTTAAATTCTTATATACGCTACAAGTACACCTATCAGTCCGTTTACACATCTTTAGCCACATTTTTCTTGGTAACTATTAAAAACACATTTCCAAAAGTAATCATCTCATACATTTGATGACGTAACGCCATTTACTTTCGACCTCTTTAGGATAAAACCGTTACTGATTGAAGAGAATATATCGAAAAAATATATATATTACACAATTTTTCCACAAATATAACGATTTACTTATATCATTTTTATTTTTGTCACGGTCCGGGGATCGGTAATGGGACGTTATATACGTCCATTCAACAACAAATATTGCAAAATACTATGGTTAACGGCGACTCGACGCGTTCTAACGCAAGGATTTGTGACGATTGGCGCCAGCGGATCTCTAATGCGATTAGTTGCAAGCGTACCTAATTGCATTTTCTCGAATGCATAATTTCAACACTGATTAAGTAGGATTGCACCAAGTTCGAAAGAGTTTTGAGCCTATACTATCCATTTGAAATCGATATAATATATATCCTTAACTTTTAAAAATATATTTCAAATCCTTTGTTAACTTAATAATCGTTGAGGCTTATCAATTTTCTTTTTTGGAAAAAATACAATAACACCTATGAATTCCTAGCAAATAGCCCGTTAACAATGAAAATTTAGTGTCTGAAGCGGAAATCGTATAGATAGGTACATGCTTAGTAATGTGCTGATCTAAGGACACTGGTCCTAAGACTCTGAAAGCTAAACAGTCTAGAACAAGATCATACACGCAAAAAAAAACCCCTATAATAATTATTCTAACTTAATTAAAGCTACATAGATTACTCGTAATTTTGTACCTAGATATAAAAAGATCTCTTTCAAAAGGCTACAACTTAACTCAAATTGACTATCATTAGTATTTTAAGAAAAATCTAGCCTTGACAAATACATTTTTCCTTTTAGATGATATCTCAGATACGGCCGACCTCAAATTATTCAGTTAATGTAATAAGCCTCAAATTGGGTCATTATGGCGCAGCATACTTTGGAGATAAGAATATTAGGTTTAACGAACTAGCGCGACCTTAGAATTTTGGTAAAAAATCTGTTTCTCTCATTGATCAAACTTATCTTAAAAAAATATTCTTTAGAAATTTTCTAATGATCTGACTTAAATTAACCCGCACTTTAATACGCTATGGTTTACTTTAAGCTCCATTAATACAAAATAAAAATATAATAATTTTAAAATAACCGATTTTATTTAACAAACAGAGCGCCATTCTAACTTCTTTCCCCGGATAGAGTATCAAATATTGGATAGAGAATATCTAGGTAGAATATCAAAATTCCTGTCTTATTATAGTGAATGTAAATGTAGGCTCCTAGACTATGATCTGTCGTAAGCGGTACTTTTTTTTAAAAATTCTTTATTATTATTATTCACTATGTTTGAGCAACAGAGAAGATAATAACTAACAAATGAAACGTGACTATGTTTACCACACATAAAATGCGTCTGGCACTACGTATGACTACAACATTATTCCACAGTCTAAAAAGACACATACAGTCGTTCAATGGAGATGTCTATAAATAAATAAATAAATAAAAATATTTTTTATTCAATTAAACTGTTACAAGTACTTTCGAATCGTCAAATGCTGACTACAACATTATTCCACAGTCTAAAGAGCACATACAGTCGTCCAATGGAGATGTCTATAAATAAATAAATAAAAATATTTTTTATTAAACTAAACTTTTGCAAGTACTTTCGTCAAATGCTAGGTGCATTTGACGATTCGATAGTACACTGGTTAAGAATGCCTTTCCTACCAAGATGAATCAGCAAGAAACTTGGCAGTTGCTCTTTTCAAAGATTTGATATACAATATCATGCCATATAATATGTATAAAAAGTAACTGCAGTCCCGCGCATTGCTGGAACGCGCTACAGCTCAAATCCACGCTCTTTCATCTTCGATTGTGTAACATGCTTTTTTCAGAAGCATACTTTTAACAGATTTCTTAAACTTTTGTAAAGGCAAGTCCAAAATAGATTGTGGAGTTATGTTATAAAAGGTCAAAATTGCACCGACCAATGTAACTAAATACCCGTACACAAATATAAATTATTGGAGGTGATAATAAAAAAATACCCGGCTGAGTTTGTTGTGGGCTCTTCTCAGAGCTGGGCGCGTTTGGAACCCTTGTAGCTTTAGTTTTAAGTTTGCGTAAAAATTATCACCACTATAATATTATATCTTACAAAGCCAACAACTGACAATCAAAAAGTGTAATTTATTACATATTTCGAATAAATTATTTGATTTGATTTGATAGAAAATACTTCCCGCAACCCGTGGCTCCCCGCACGATAAATAGTGAGGCGCGTTTTCGTGGATTGAACTATATCTATAGAGGTCTCCGTCGACCGACTGTATAAAGGATCTCCCTAGGCTGTACTACGATTGCCGTACTTTGAATAATGGATACTAATTTACGCAACAGTGTTTTACTAGCAGAATGGGGTAACCAGCCTCATTACCCACATGTTGGTAAATCTGTTTGAGTTGATCTTGTCACTTGCGTCCTTTGTGTGACACGTGTTTTGTGTCATTTGTTCTTGTAATATGACTGAGTGCTTATAGACTATCTATAGACGTATCTGTCGACCGACTGTATGAAGGATCTCTCTAGGCTTGTGCTACTATTGCCGTACTTTGAATAATGGATACTAATTTACATAAAACGGTGTTTTACTAGCAGAATGGGGAAACCAGCCTCATTACCCACGTGTTGGTAAATCTGTTTGAGTCGATCTTGTCACTTGCGTCCTTTGGTTTTGTGTCACTAGTTCTTGTAATATAACTGAGTGGTTATAAACAGCTTCGATACGGGTTGGGTATATTCGCTTGTCAGATCGTTTTTTCCGCTTGTAAACTAAAATAAAATTTGATAGGTATAATTTAAAATCATGACCTAACCTATCTTTTCCGATACATTTTACTCTATATGTAAAAGTGTGCCTATCTGTCCGTCTGTTATTTTTTTTCTCATAATCTTTAACTGATTTTGACGGATACAGAGATGCCTGGCAACCTTTCTCCAGGCGCCCTAGGCTATTTTTCTACCAGAAAATCAGTTCACAGGTGATTTTAAAAAACCAAAATAAAGATAAAAAAAAAAAAAATTCTAAAATCAATAAATAACTGACCAAGTAAATAAGCCAATACTTTTTTTTCTCGCTCGCTCTCGTTTTTCTTATTCAAGACTAGCTTATGCCGGCAACATAGTCCGCGTGGACTACACAAATTTCGAACCCCTATTTTACCCCCTTAGAGGTTGAATTTTCAAAAATCCTTTCTTAGAGGTTGTCTACGTCATAATAGCTATCTGCATGATAAAATTTCAGCCCGATCCATCCAGTAGTTTGAATACGGAACCCTAAAAACATAAGCCAAGTGATTTATAGTTATAGTTTCTCTTTAAGTCCAGCGTTACCAAAATACCTATATATATGAGCTCAAATCGTGTTTGTATATGAAATGCGTTATCAGTGATAAGGCCGAGCAAGGCCACTCCATGTAACACCGGCTACGCTGATTCATGGCAATCGAATGTCCACCTAAGGTCAGGCTTTGTAGTAAAGTGATAAAAATAGTAGACAAACGAGTATAATATACACTATATTTTTAAACTATCAGAGTTATTTCCATTATAAGTATCGATTGCTACGATTATACCAATGACTTATATGTATACTATACTCACGTATTTAGTCGACGTTAACCCGACTAGTTTCGAACCCATCCGGGGTCTTTTTCATAAGAACTCAGCTCGCTGCGCGTCGTGGTTGTGCAGCTGACGCTGAGATCAATAGAGGGCACTTTGACTTAGCTCACACTTAAGTTTTAATTAAAACGAGACGGATTTATGCCAGCTATCTCGTCTTAAGTCTAAGCAAAGTCAAAGTATGCTCTATAGATCTCAGCCTGAGTCCCTATAAGAAAGGACCCCGGGTAGGTTCGAAACTAGTCGCGTTTACGTCGACTAAATAAGTGAGTATAGCCGTAGTCTACTTATACACTATAGTATTAGTTTTGCTGTGAATTTAAGTAAAAAAGACTTGACCAGGCATAAAGTAAAACGAGCAGTGATAGATAGTGGTTAAGACGTAGGCCATAGTACACCAAACTGGCAAGTGCGAATTGGTAGACTACACGCACCTTTGAAAACACTATGGGGAAATTTCAGGCATGCAGGTTTCCTCACGATGCGTTCTTTCACCGTTAAAGCGAGTGATTAGCGTTTCTATCGTAAGTGATTTCCATTATACATACATGTATGTGGCCGGCTTTAATCATGTATTAAGACGATGTTAGGTCGACTAGTTTCGAACCCATTCGGGGATTTTTCACGGGGACTCAGTTCGCGAAGCGTCGCGTTCCTGATGGGTTGGAAACTAGTCGGGCCAACATCGACTACATACGTGACAGCGATATTTAATTGCTTAAACGCACATTGGTACTGATTCTGAGCACAACTAAATTTTAGAGCTTTCGCATTCTCTTCTTACTACTATAATATGAAAATGACAGACATAGTTTGACAGTTTAATTTAGAGCCGTCAAACTTCGTGACTTTAGCTGCCAGTCGCGAGCGTATCGTTTAAATTTGTAGCGTGCACTAAATTTTTACCCTCTAACAAATAAACCTGGAATAGCGGTGGAATAGTAATACTCTGTTTTGTCTTTCTCTGTCATCAGTAATTTGACATTTGAAGGCAAAACACAAAACATAGTATAACTATTCCACCGCTATTCCAGGTTTATTTGTTAGAGGGTAAATGTAAAATTCATGTTCCGTTCTTTTTTAGCAATGTTAAAAAGAAGAGGATGCAGATACTCTAAATTTAGTTTAGCGAAAAACAACAGAATCAGCGCCATTACTCCGAAAAGTTAGAAGTGCGTGCCCGGGACCGACCTCCCGACAAGGCCGACGTTCTAACCACTAGACTATCACCGCTCGTCCAACTTAAATTATAGCAGTTAGTAAAAAATATAGCAACACCAAGATGACAGTACGGGGCCACAACAATAATTATGGGAACCAAAAAAACTATGAAATTTTGAAACAAAAAACTTGATGATATACCACAGACCACCCCGTCCAAAGACGTGCACTATGGACGCCATGTCTGATATTGGTACTGATTCTGAGCACAACCTAATTTTAGAGTATTCGCATACTCTTCTTACTAATATAATATGAAAAGGACAGACGCAGTTTGACAGTTTTAAATTTTATTTTTAGATGGTAAAACCCGTGATTTTAGCGCACAGTCGCGAACTGTTTAAATTTGTAGCGTGCACTAAAATTTAGAGTCTTTAATTAATGTAAAGTTCATTTTCTGTCCCTTTTTAGCATTGTTAAAAAGAAAAGGATGCAGATACTCTAAATTTAGTTTAGAAAAAGACAACGGATTCGGTGCCATGGGCAATAATTTAGATAAAACGCTCAGTGGCCAATTTAAAAAAGAGTGATTTAAAAAAGCATCGATATCCAAAGCGGTGGTCTATGATATAAATGACAAACAATAAACGAATGAAAAACCAACGACACAAATCAAATTTAGAAAAATTTAAAAGTACCGCCATCTGCAGAGGACACCGCGTGGAATCCTGTCCACCTGTCTACCAAACAAAATTAGTCTTTATATATATGTGCTGTAGAAACAAAATGCTTTGTAACAAGTATCAGCGTGCTGCGTACTAAAATATATACGTAAAATCACACTAGAGAATCTATGTTTCAAGACTTATTGTTGTAAATCTTGAAAATATGAATATAAACTTCAACAGTTTTCTCAATTTATGTAAAATTTTGTGGTTCACTATAAGTTGTCACTTGTCGTCACGTTGGCACCATTGCATTTCACACAATAATAAACCGTAAGTGCTAAGGAATAAGCATAAGGGACAACTTATAGTGAACGGGCTGTAGCGCTGATTTTTTTGTACAACAGAATACTCAATAGTACCATCCAGGTTGTACACAAATGTCTGAATTATACTTATAAAAAAATTGAGAATAATATAGCGTTCATTGATGCATTAAAAAAAATCCTAATCGAAGAAGCCTATTACAAAATTAATGACTATATACTTGACGATTAATAAGCGCCGTCTCCCTACTAAAATTGCTGTGCAATTGTAAAAATAATTGTTTGTTTAATAGTACATTTCTCTAGTGTGACCTTAATTTTAACAGAGAATGTTTTTAATTTTACAGCATTGCACATGCGGAAGACGAGTGACAGAATCTATGTGCATGCTATTTCATAAAAGTTTCATACAAAAGAAACCTAATATTTATCTAGTTAGTTGCATAAACAAGAAATAACACTTGACTAACTATCACAACTTTGGTACAGTACCTACCTACTACTACTTTTATATAAGTCGCATCGGCAAAATGCGTTTGTGCACTCATCCGTATCCGGTTCGTTTCCGTGTTTTTTAGGGTTCCGTACCTCAAAAGGAAAAACGGAACCCTTATAGGATCACTTTGTTGTCTGTCTGTCTGTCGGTCTGTCAAGAAACCTACAGGGTACTTCACGTTGACTTAGAATCACGAAATTTAACAGGTAGGTGTGTCTTATAGCTGACATTCGGGGAAAAATCTGAAAACCGTGAATTTGTGGTTACATCACACAAAAAAAAATTAAATTGTGGTCATGAACTAATAATCAGTATTTTCAATTTTCGAAGTAAGATAACTATATCAAGTGGGGTATCATATGAAAGGTTTTCACCTGTACATTCTAAAACAGATTTTTATTCATTTTTATGCATCATAGTTTTTGAATTATCGTGCAAAATGTCGAATAAATACGACTGTAGTACGGAACCCTCGTTGCGCGAGCATGACTCGCAACAACGAGGCCGTCACACAAATACGAACTCATTCGATTCGTATTTTGACGGAATCCGTGATTTCACGGATGACTGCACAAACGGCCTAACCGGCTAACACTGACTAAACTATTCGGTTTTACGGTACACCAATGAAATACAGACCTTATTGCGTGACGTTAAAATTTTAAACACAAGAGCAAAAGAGACTCTTGCTATCTCGCTCATAATTTACGCGTACAAAACATGGCGCATAGAAGCAACCAATAGCGGACAGACGCGCGCTATGATTGGCTGAGATATTTTCGCGCCATTCAAAAATAGAGTTTCTGTTGCAAGTACATCCGCAGGTCCCTACAAGAGACCTATGTCCAGCAGTGGACGTCTATCTGTTGATAGTGATGATGAGGCCACCGGTGTAACTTATAAAAGTGGTAAAGTTCTTGCAATTCACGAAGACGAGTGAAATTTACTTGTGGTTACGTCGTTTACGCGGAATTACGTAAGTGTGCGTGCGTGTCACTTATCAATCGCGAGCAAGCGTTCGCAAACGTACACATTACGTATACTGATACGACTTAAGGGTGCCTGTCCACTGAAGCGGAGTGGATTGAAGATGTTCTGAGCAAACCAATCAGATTGTCAGTAAATAATGTAATAATTTTATTCCGTCATCTGAAATACTCTGATTGATCAACTATACACATGTCCGCTCTGCTCCGCATCAGTGGACAGGCACCCTTAACACTAGCATGAGCCACTCGCTTTCGTGAAATGCAAGAACTATAAGTAGTACTGTACCAGGCTTGCAGAATCGAAAAGAAACTTACCGATCGTATCGATAGGATCTCGATGCGGTATAATCGAGTGGACATATCGCGCCACGAAATGCCCGAACACCGCCTTGAGGTCTGGGTGCTTCATCATGTCGACGAACTCTGCGAAGTCGAGATACCCCGAGTTATCTCTGTCAGCTAGAGCCATGATCTTCTCCACCACATTGTCTGGTAAATCATGGTCGTACTCCCGGGACTCGATGATCTCTTTGAGCTCCACGTATGATATTCGCCCGTCATGGTCGCGGTCGTACTGAAAAAATGGTCAAAATTAATTTAATTTCGACTTGCCTATAATCTACACTAATACTAGGTGATGCCCGCGACTTCGTCCGCGTGGATTTACGTTTTTCTAAATCCCGCGGGAACTCTTCAATTTTCCGGGCTAAAAAGTAGCCTATGTGACTTTCCAGGTCAACTATACCCATGCAAAAAATCACGTCGATCCATTGCTCCGTTGCGACGTGATTGAAGGACAGACCAACAAACCAATAAACCAACAAACGAACACAGTTTCGCATTTATAATAGGGATAGTGATACTAAATTATGAAACAAAAATGATCATTTGGGGCCACAGATACTTAGTATCGATAAACATTTAACCCAGTAGCCGGCAGGAACTATTGTACATCGACCTTTAGAAAGAGATTTCAGCTTCGTAGAGCATCGTCTATGACAGAGACAACGCTCTACGAAATCGCTACCTCTTTCTAAAGGTCGATGTACAATATTTCCCGTCGGATACTGTAATTTAAAAAACATGCGTAGTGTGGTACTAAAACGGACTCCACTCGGTATTTGCTGTATCTGTGGCGGGGACAGAAACACAGCACAGATCTTCCGTGGGTCTCCAAGAAGTTTCGGAAAGGAAAACAATAAAAGGTTTGGCGAAAATACTCAAAATGTGTGTGAAATGTGAATCGTAAATTCGTACCGCTTTACAATGTGTTAATCTGGCATTAGGTCAGCGCAAACACGGATGAGTAACCTACTAACTCACTTTAAAGCTAATGTTTGAACTGCACATTATAGGTGATATGCCTATCGTACAAACTACAAAGTTACCGTTATCAACGGTGGTTATCACCGCCACGTAGGTTTAGTGGCTCCACAGACCATCACCTATAGACGCCTATATAGCCGGACACCCCCAATCGGATTTAATAAAACTCTTTCAATAGTATCGATATTAATATATAATTCTGCACACTTATTATGAACAATAAATACAATTATGAACAACACGTATTGTAGTACTTAGGAGACACTTTTACTAACCTTTCGGTTTGGATGCTCGAACAGGATTAACTTAAAAACTAAAGAGCTGTCCGGACCGAATATCATGTTTTACATTCATTCAACTGAACTAAAAAGAGTATGTGATTGAGCTGAACTGAAACTGAATTGACCAATGAGATTCCACTTAAAATTCCATCCAATGCGATCCTTCTAAAATTCAAGGCCGTTTTAAAAAGGTACGTGATTTGACTCAAACAATAAATTATTTAAGTCAAATCTTGCACCCTTAATTTTTAAACCGTAACAACATGTTGGACTGACCAATGAGATCCTCTCAAGATTCCATCCAATGAGATTCCTTCTAAACTTCAATGTTATTATTAAGAAAGTACGTGATTTGACTCAAACCATAAATTATTTAAGCCAAATCACACACCATCAGTTTTAAAATCATCACAGAATATTAGTATTATTTGGAAATCATGACATTCGGCCATCAGACACTGTGTAGCCTCCTGGCACACACAATCATCATTTGTACTTTTAAATAAATCATGACATTTTAGTTTTATTACAACACAACAAAAATACTATGACCTTACATTTTCCGGGAATATTATTGACATACAGAAAATAAAAATCATCTTTGTATTAGGTATATCACTCATACAAAATCAACTTCCTGTGTAAATAATAAAAACCACTGAACATAACATTTTCTAGGACATTATTAAAGAAAATAGGTAATTACAATTTATTATTAACATAAATAAAATCATCTTTGTATATATCATTCATACAAAATCAAATGCCTGTGTAAATAATTAAAAAAAATCCCTGAACATAACATCTTCTAGAACATTATTAAAGATAATAATTACAATTTATTAATAACAAAAATAAAATCATCTTTGTATATACCACTCATACAAAATCAAATTCCTGTGTAAATAAAAACCCACTGAACTTAACGTCTTCTAGAACATCATTAAAGATAATAATTACAATTTATTACTCGGATTCACTTTTACCAGCATCGTCAGAGCTACTCTGATCGGAGCTATGTAACTCTAAAGCTTTTATATGTATCCAAGGTCAGATTCTATCAGCTGCAATGACAGTTTTATAAGGTTTGCCTTTCTTAATGAAACCAGGAACATCTGTTATCCTATAGCGGTCATTGCCTAGAACTTCAGTAACTTTATATGGACCCACAAACTTCGACAGGAGCTTTGTACTTTTCTTTTTGTTATCAAAATTATTTCGTGAAATTTTCACTAAATCACCGATCTCATACTTAGTTGCGGGGATTCGATCTACATCATGTTTTTCTTTTTGTTTTACTTGATTTTTCTGGATATTATTACTAATTTGCTCTCTAACTTGTTGTAATTCTAAATTATTACTCGAATAGTTTTCGGTATTAAGTTTATTCGATAAAACATCGCGCAATTTAATTCCGAACATAGCTTCTGTCGCAGTTTTCTGTGTTGAAGCATTTACAGTGTTGTTGATGCCCCATTGAATTTTACTCAGACACTTGTCCCAGTCGCGTTCATGGCTTGCAAAGTTTTGTGCTGACAATGAATTCAAGATGGTTTGGTTAAACCTCTCTGCTTGCCCATTAGCTCTGGGACAAGCTACTGCGTTCAATATATGCTTAATACCAAGTGTCTTACAAAAGGTCTGAAAAGCTGTTGATGTAAAACTTGTGCCTCGGTCAGAAACAATTCTAGCCGGAACACTAAAGTCATAAAATAGGTTTTCTAAAACTTTAATTGTGTTTTTCGTTTTTAAATTTTTCACCGCTCTTACGAACACATATTTAGTAAAAGCGTCTACTACCGTTAGAATGTGGGTATTACCGTTTTTACTCCTAACAAAAGGCCCAAGATGATCTATATGAATCGTGTGAAATGGTATTTGTACTTTTTCTATGGGATACAAATGACCAGACTTTTGCTTTGACGCGCTATCTTTATTATAAGCACACTCTAAACATGCTGCAAGATATTTTTTTACAAATTTTCTTAGTTTAGGGAACCAGTACGAATGTTGTATTCTTTCTAGAGTTTTTGAATACCCTAGATGGCCAATTTCATCGTGGTTGGCACGACATATTTGCCATCGAGCACTTCGCGGAACGACTAGACATAGCCTATCATCTACCTTCCTATACACGGTATGGTCTCGTATAACATAACTGTTGCGAATGTCCTTACTTTCTTGGTCATTTTCGGGCTTAAGAATTTTGTATATGCGGGATATTTCGGGATCTGCTAATTGCAATGATAAAATCCAGTTTTCTTTGCTTATAGCATACACACCGACAGAGGGGCTATTATCTGGCTCCGCAGACAATCGGGTGTTTCTGCTCAGTGCATCCACGTGTGACATTTGAACACCAGGTCGATATTCAATATCAAATATGAACTCACTGATTTGCAACCACCACCTCGCTATCCGCGGAACGAGATCCCTCTTGGTTAGTGTAGTGCGTAAAGCGGCGCAATCTGTATAAATTTTGAAATGAATGCCTAACAGATACACGCGGAATTTCTTTAAAGAACATACGACAGCTAGCGTTTCTAGTTCGTAAGAATGCAGGTGTTTTTCTTCGGGAGTAGTCTGCCGACTGAAGTAAGCGACTGGTTTTAAAACCCTAGTATCCTTTTGCCATTGCATAAGTATACCTCCTATGCCTAATGCACTAGCGTCCGTGTGGAGTTCTGTCTCGAGAGTGGGATCGTAAAGAGCTAAGACAGGCCGACTGATCAACCTATCCTTTAAAGTTGAAAATGCTTGGTCTTCTGTATTAGACCATCGCCAAACAGAGTCCTTCTTTAACAAAGATGTTAATGGACGAGCAATCTCCCCATAACCCTTAATAAATTTCCTAAAATAACCAGTTAAGCCTAGAAATTGGCGGACCTCATGGACATTTTGTGGTGTCGGGAATTCCCTAACTGCCCTAATTTTTGATTCACTAGGCTGAATGCCTTGTGGGGAGATTTCATATCCAAGATAGCTGACAGTATTATCAAAGAATCGACACTTGCTCAGATTTAAGGTCAAGCCATATTCTCTAAGAAGTACTAACACGTCTTCTAGTCGTTGAAACATTTCATCAATACTTTTTGACGGAATTAAAACATCGTCTAAATAAGCTAACGCGTATTCAAACCGCCGGTTTCCGAGTATTTTGTTAACCATTCTCTGAAACACGGCTGGAGCATTTGCTAGGCCAAAAGGCATTCTTTTAAACTCGTAATGCCCATCGGGCGTAACAAAACCAGTGAGATGTTGACTTTCTTGGGCCATGGGGATTTGATAATACCCTGAAGCGAGATCAAGAGTCGTGAAGAAACTATTGCCACTGAGATTTGAAAGTTGGTCTTCTATAAGCGGCAACGGAAAACGATCCTTAATAGTCTTATTATTCAAGGCCCGAAAGTCTACGCACAGTCGCTGCTCTCCCGTTTTCTTTTTAATCATTAAAATCGGGCTGGCGTAGTCAGACTTCGATTCCTGAATAATATCATTTTGAAGTAATTCGTCAATAGTTGCTCGGACTTGCTCTCGTTCATGATGTGACAATCGATATGGACGGTAAAAAATTGGCTTATCATCTGCTAAATCAATTTTCATTTCTACATCAATCGCGCAACCTATTTCACTAAGGTTTGTAGCAAAACAATCGCGGTAGTCTTGCAGTAACAAATACAATCTATCCAATTGTTCACTATCCAATCCTGGTCCCGTTTTAATCTCATTTTTATTGAGAGGATTTACAGTAGATAAGTCTTTCACTATTCGATTTACATGACAGACTTTTTGTTCGCTGAACGGCGTGGCTCTAGCTATTAAAACGTTTGGTTTTAACGATATGGTATACGGCGTCAAATTAGTGATAACAACGGCTCCCTTACCATTGGTAATACTAAAAGCACCCTGCAATAGACAAAACTCTTTACCCGTTTCAACACTATTATAACCTTCGATAAACACATCTCCCGTGAAGCTACAGTTTGAATGAACAGGGACAGTACTGGTTTTTGAAACTTCAATCGTATTAGTAATATATAGCTTTAAAGTGCCTTTTGAATCTTCAGAAAAGGCTAGGTTTGGGCTTTTATAAAATGTAAGATTAGAGCTGTCTTTTAAAACGGTAATAAATGGCAATTCCGTAAAATTCTGTCCGATAATAAGCGAGGTCTGCATGTGAACATCATCTATAACTAGAACCTCAAGATCCGATTCAATTTCATCGACCCTAACAAACAAGTTTGTCTTATATAGAGGTACAACTGACGATTGTCCAAAACCTTTGACTACTGGAACATTATCAAAACTCTTAACTACATTAAGTTGTTCGGCATCAGTACTACGCAAGAGTGTACACTCGCTACCGAAGTCAATAAATGCTTTGAAAGATTTATCATTGATTACCACGGTTTTAAAGAATTTGGCGTTACTATCATTGTTAGAATCAATTTTTAAAATATTTTTCTCCGCTGTACTCTCCGCTTGGTTAGATTTAAGATTTGGGGACGCACGGGGCTCTAATTTACATGCCTCAAAATCGTGTCCTATTCGATTGCATTTTCTGCATTTGATAATGGGCCTAGGACACTTATAAAAAGGATGTCCCCTAGCTCGGCAATTGTAACAAGAGAATGAATTGACGCTAGTACCATTGCTGTTGGAATTAGTACTGTTAAAATTTGTGTTGGGATTAATAGAGCTTGGCCTCTGAGTAGTACGTTCATTTATTCTACTTTTAAGCGGTGGTTGAACTTTTTGGGATGCAAGAAAGCAAAGTAAATCTTCAGGTTCCGAACTATTTTGCGCCTGCGCCCCATTCCTAATCGAACGATCACTAATACCGTATATAATACAGTCAACAGCCTTCCGTCCACTAATTTCACATCTATTTAGTAATCCTAGTTTATCATAAAAATACTCACGAAGGCTTTCATCAAAACGTGAAGTCCGACTTAACATTTCTTCTAAAAGACGTCCATAATTTTCTTCACTAGGGAAAGCCTTCCTGAGTTTAACTTGCCACTCCTCCCAAGTGAAGACGACTGTTGGCAATGCCTCGAACCATCTTTTCGCTAAACCCGCTAACTTTTGCAAAGAGAAGTGAACAGTTTGTTGCTCGTCCCATCCATATATAGCCGCACATTCATTAACCTTTCGGAGCCAGCTTTCGATATTTTGAATTTTACTTGACGGATCAAACTCCGGGATAACATTGTTAAGGTTGTTGTAATTCCAGGAGTTTTTGGAAGGACCTCTTGAAACATGCTTAACTAACTTTAGGATATCCTTAGCAGAAAGTTCTTTTACACGCTTACGCATCTACTTAGGTACAACCTCTTCACTGGAACTAGAAGGAGACGGACTTCGCCGCCTATCCTTCTTTTTCTTAGAGTTACGCCGCGATCTCGGAGGCGTATCAGGTGGAGTACCGGGCTCGTCATCAGACATCATCATCATTACACCTCCCTGAAACACATATTCGGGACATAATCTATTCACACTCCTTACATAATAGGGTCTTGATCTTTAAACTGATGAGAGAATCGATAAATACAATATTTGAGAATAAGTCTTCTAAGTAGATAAATTTATGCAAAAATGTAAAAGTTTTCTATATAAGTTCTTCAATATAATTGCAGTAGTTTCATAAAGCAATTCAATTGACTTGATTCCAATCGTTAATACATAATACTAGCTGGCTCAAGCTACTAAAGGGTCCATAGAATAAGTATTATCCGACGACTAGCGACTCACTCAAAAAAAACCCAGTGGGAAGCATACCCACTCAATACACCAGTGAAGCCACTAGTACGTCCCCTAACCTAACACTATCTGACGGCCAGTGACTCACTCAAAAAAAACCAGTAGGAAACATACCCACTCATTAAATACACCAGTGAAGCCACTAGAACGTCCCCTAACCTAACACTATCTGACGGCCAGTGACTCACTAAAAAAAACCAGTAGGAAACATACCCACTCAATAAATACACCAGTGAAGCCACTAGAACGTCCCCTAATCTAGCACTATCCGACGGCCAGCGACTCACTCAAACACCAGTAGGAAACATACCCACTCCAACCAGTGAAGCCACTGTACGTCCCCTAAATTACTATAATCCGACGACCAGTGACTCACTCATGAACCAGTAGGAAGCATACCCACTCAATAAACTAGTGAAGCCACTAGTACGCCGCCTAAGCTAAATAATCCGATGAACAATTACGCAACGTGATGTTCATAATAATATGAATTAGGCAACTTTTCATGAAGACTATTATTAGTGAGAATAAATAACCTTACAGTTTATTGCTTGTAAGTAATTTTACAAAAAAAAATAGATCATCAAAATAATTAGTTAAGGGTATGAGATAATGAAGCAGAAATCACAAAAGGGAAAACGTGGTTTCGTTCAAAGTAGGTATCAGAAAATCACGATTATTGGTTCCATTTAGCTCAAACATATCCCATGCTATCGGAGGGTGGCCCCGACCAAGCTCAAGATATGTCATGCTAGTATATGTAACAATGCGCGCTACCGTACTGCTAGAGAGTAGCCCTAGCCACGTACATGCACACACACACTATTACACATAATTTAAACACTAACACATTATCAGAGAGTTGCCCTGACTTAATGTGCAGTGAGTCACGTAACCAACAAATCGCAACAGTGTAGATACATTATTTTATTCAAAGTGGGTAGGTAGGTAACAGAAAATTACGATCATTAGTTCCGTTTAGCCAAAACACATCCCGTGCTAACGGAGAGTAGCCCCGACCAAGCACACGATATGTCCCACCAGAATATGTAACAATGTGCGCTATAGTACTACCAGAGAGTAGCCCCAGCCACGTACCCGCACACACCGTTACACATAACCTAAACAACCACACATTATCAGAGAGTTGCCCTGACTTAATGTGTAGCGTCACGACTCACGTAACCAACGATCGCAAAATAATAAATTTGATAAGTTTGTTAAAAAAAAAGTGGGCGTTTAGCAATCTCGTTTTAGAATAAAATTAATTACAAGCAACTCTTTTTTTTGGATTCTTTGTCACTTCTGAGATTTAATAAAACTCTTTCAATAGTATCGATATTAATATATAATTCTGCACACTTATTATGAACAATAAATACAATTATGAACAACACGTATTGTAGTACTTAGGAGACACTTTTACTAACCTTTCGGTTTGGATGCTCGAACAGGATTAACTTAAAAACTAAAGAGCTGTCCGGACCGAATATCATGTTTTACATTCATTCAACTGAACTAAAAAGAGTATGTGATTGAGCTGAACTGAAACTGAATTGACCAATGAGATTCCACTTAAAATTCCATCCAATGCGATCCTTCTAAAATTCAAGGCCGTTTTAAAAAGGTACGTGATTTGACTCAAACAATAAATTATTTAAGTCAAATCTTGCACCCTTAATTTTTAAACCGTAACAACATGTTGGACTGACCAATGAGATCCTCTCAAGATTCCATCCAATGAGATTCCTTCTAAACTTCAATGTTATTATTAAGAAAGTACGTGATTTGACTCAAACCATAAATTATTTAAGCCAAATCACACACCATCAGTTTTAAAATCATCACAGAATATTAGTATTATTTGGAAATCATGACACGCCAAGATTAGGCAGTTGCCGTTCGGTACCCTCATTCCGCACATTGTCTTAATTACGTGACTTTTGACCAATCACAACAAAGCATTCTCACTTGTCCCCCGCCAACATTTTACGATTTTGTTTTCATGCAAAACCTTGTATATGCGTACTTTAACTTGAGGTTGAATTCTCTGTGAGTGGTTCGCTTCTTGGGCGGCGGCGAATTATTATTCATTTATTTATTTTATTCGTATATACAGTCATAATGTAAAGTGAACATTTTACACCACACTTTTAGACCAAAGCACTCAATAGAAACTGAGACTGGTGTTTGCAATTTGCAGCCCAAATAGACCGTTGTGTGTACTACGCTACGGTACCTACTTCTATAAATTATGTTCGAGTTGATAACGGTACATATTATGTCTGACCGAATTTCGGTCACTACTCACAGCAGTAGGGCGATTTCGTAAAACCTGCATCAATCATTATTACAATCTCAATTGTTGTGATTGGCTGAATTTGTGCGATTCTTGTTGAAACAATGCATTGTAGCCAATAGTGAGCGAGCGTCAACCAATCAGAGGTGATTGCGATCGTGACATTGTAGCTGTCATTCTACCGCAATCGCGTAGCAGGTACTTTCAACGAATACAACTATAGGTCGCGACAGGTGAATATGGCAATCGGGGTATGAGGCGGGGGGACGCCCCGCACACCTGCACGTCACCCGCGCTATCCCGCACCGGGACAGCGCGCGTGTGCGGGGCGTACCCACCCCGATTGCCATCTCGACGTGTCGCGTATTACACCTAGTAGGCAGTGGGTGTGTTGGTGGGAGTTTACCTACTTTATAAAGAAAATCTACATGATGATATAATATTATGTAAAATTTCTAGTTTCTTTCTTGACCCAGCCATTTGCCTACGCTCTAACTACTATGTCAATCAGTCAGATTTCCCTTTTATATGTACTTTTACTAGATGATGCCCGCGACTTCTTCCGCGTGGGTAGTTTTTATCGTTCCGTACCTCAAAAGAAAAAAGGAACCCTTTTACAGGATCACTTTGATGTCTGTCTGTGTGTCTGTCACGAAAACCTATAGGGTACTTCCAGTGGCGTGCATAGGATTCAACCCTAGGGTAAGCATTAGTTAGCTAACTACCTATAAATGACAGGTCATATTGCAAAATGAGCACTAAGACATTTCAACTAGTTAAGCAGTGCTTTTATGACCTGCACGCCACTGGGTACTTCCCGTTGACCTAGAATCATGAAGTTTGGTAGGTAGGTTCTATAGCACAAGTAAAGGACTAAATCCGGAAACCGTGAATTTCTTGTTACATCATTATAAAAATTAAAATGTGTGTGTGCTGACTCCGCACCGGGTTAGCGCGGGGTATGTGCGGGTGTGCGGGGCTTCCCACTCCGATTGCCATCTCGACCTGTCGCGTACTATAGTTACTAGTTAGGTACCTGCTTAAATTGGTAGAAAAAAAGAGGTATTCAGCAGCTACAGTGCGCGGCAGAAAATGATCGACATTTAAATAAATAAATAAAAATATTTTTATTCAATTAAACTTTTACAAGTATGTACTTTTGAATCGTCAGGTGCATCTACCACTACCTGCTGCCACCATTTAGAAAGAGATAGCGGTTTGGTAGAGCATTGGTACTGTGGCCCTACCGCGGTTGTTTGACAGCTACAATGTCACGATCGCAATCATCTCTGATTGGTTAATGCTCGCTCACTATTGGCTACAATGCATTGTTGCAACAAGAATCGCACAAATTCAGCCAATCAGAACAATTGAGATTGTAATAATGATTGATGCAGGTTTTAGACAATCGCCCTACTGATTCTGATCACACCTAAATTTTAGAGTATTCGCATCCTCTTCTTAAAAATGTAATATGAAGAGGACAGACACAGTTTGACAGTTTTAAATTAATTTAGAGCTGTCAAACCTCGTGACTTCAGCTGCCAGCCGCGAGCCTATTGTTTAAATTTGTAGCGTGCACTAAAATTTAGAGTCTTTACATGTAAAATTCATGTTCTGTTCTTTTTTAGCAATATTAAAAAGAAAAAGATGCATATACTCTAAATTAGTTTAGAGAAAGATTTAAAAGAATCGGCGCCAGTACTGTTTCTGTTGTCGTTGAGACCGAAAAAACGTCACATCGGTATGAGTGACAGAGACAACGCTCTACATAGCCGAAATGTCATCCTAAAGGTCGGTGTACATTATTTTCTGCCGCGTACAGTACGTGCTTAAAATTCAAATAACATTCCACAACCTGCAGTTGTTTATACGAGAAATGTATTCACGGTTTCTCCCGCCGAAAACCAGTCATCATTATTTTTATGACGCTAGTATGACGCCCACTCTAATTCAATAGGCATGATCAAGAATGATCAAACCACTTTTATTAATGAATTTGACACAACCAGTGAACGACCAAGCATATAAATATTCCGTATGCTCCATCCACAGTGGCGGATTTGTCCTGAGGCATAATAGAATAGAATAATGTTTATTCGAGGTATCATATAGGTACATGGTGTAGACAATATCGTCCTGTACAGCAATGCAACACCTCGAACAGGTAGGCCACTCAGCTTGACTGTGTTGAGACGTCGTCGGGCCCCTCAGACACAAACCTCTATAGCAAATATCTGAGGTACCAGACGCCCCAACGCTGATTTTCAGTGACCTCCTTTTATGTTACCCAAACGTCAGTGGCATAGAATATATAAAGTTGGCGAGTTATATACTTTAGTAAATGAATATATTAAATGAAATAAAGTGTTTAAAGTTTTTAAAGTGCTTTAAGGCATAAAAGAAGAAATAAGAAATAAAACATTTAAATAGATGTTGTAACTTGTAAGAGTAGGAAAATTGTACGATAGTTTTTTTTTGTATATATTATAAAGAAAAAATAAAATAAAATAGGATAGGATAGTAGGCCCGAGCCTAGGGCGGCCAGATATAAGGGCGGCCAATCGTAACAAAAAATTCACTTATGATAACCTGAAATAACTCAAAATACCTAAATATTCTACCGCGTAATGAATGTACCCACTCGCAACTGTTCCGGAAACGGTTTCCACACAAGTAATCGATGTCGTTCTTATTCTAAGCGGAGACCCCTATATTACTTTACTCTATGACCCGTGCTCAGTAGTAGGCCGGCGATGGGTTCATCATGATGAATCGATGTCGAATTACCAATTTTACCAATTGTTGTGAGTCATACAATTGAGACATAGTTATGATACCTATTAGTGCCAGGATGATGGGTTAGTCATCAAATAGCTCTCCAGTCTCCAGGAATTGAATAGACATCCTGCCTTATATTTTATTGTTCTTATTACTAGACTATGCCTCATCGGACACCATAAGGATGCCGACTGAAATAAGAATAGTAACAGTTCACGACAGTCAGGCCGAGATCTATAGAGCGCACTTTGACTTTGCTCAGACTTAAGATTGAGTTAAAACAAGACAGACTTATGTGAGAGATATAGCTCTGTCTCGTTTTAAGTCTAAGCTAAGTCAGCGTGCGCTCTATAGATCTCACCCTTAGAAGCTTAACAAAACGTCGAGGGCTTCATCGTCGCAGGCGTCAAATGTTCACACATTAACATAAGGACTAGGGTAGCCTATGAATCGCCAATTTTTAGGGTTCCGTACCTCAAAAGGAAAAAATGGAACCCTTATAGGATCACTTTGTTGTCTGTCTGTCCGCAGTGGAGTGGTTTGAGCTGTGCATTGATAGATCAGTCAGTTATACATACTTACTTTCTATTAGTTATTTTTCGTGGCTAGGTTTTCCTAATAAATTCCTTTGTAATTTAAGGTGTAATTTATCAATAATTCGATAACAAATGCTATATTTGTAAAAACAGCTAAGTGTTTGGCAGTACGCCAATTACATTACGCTAACATATGACTATAACCGCATGAATGATTATGGTATGTTGAAGTTTAAATTAATGCGCTATATTACATTATCATCATCATGTTCACCCCATCACGGGCTCTCTACAGAGCAACTAGCTAACGGTGAAGGAAAACATCGTGAGGAAACCTGCATGCCTGAGAGTACTTTATAATGTTCTTAAAGGTGTGTGAAATCTACCAATCTGCACATGGCCAGCGCAGTAGACTGGCCAAAATCCTTCTCACTCTGAGAGGAGACCTGTGCTCTGTAGAGAGCTGGCGATGGGTTGATCATTTTGATGACATAAGGGCTACCTTCATCAAATATACTAACATTTGACGACGAAGTCTCGTCATTTTGTTAGAAGTTCCCTAACTGTTGTGAACCTTGGCACCGTCCACCCTCCAACTATTATAAGGAAGACTCCAACATATAAGAAGTAAGTTTCCCCCTTAATCCTGTATCCACGATACAATTTCAATAGTATTTGCTTAAGCATTTTGTTTTATTGTATCAAATAAAACATGAGTTGATAAGATAAATGTTGAGTAGAATGATAATGTAGTTAAGTGTGTATAAGGAAAGGTGCGTGTTACCATCTTAGTCATAAGGATGGTTTGAAGAACCTACAAAAATGACTCATATTTTGGTTACAATTTATGCTTTTATCCATACTAATATTTAATATTATAAACTAGTTGGTGCCCACGACTTCGCCCGCGTTGATTTATATTTTGAAAATCGTGTGGGAATTTTATATTTTTCAGTATAAAAATTAGCCTATCCATAGTAACCCGTCCCCTGGATGCAAGGTATCTCAGTACTAAACTTCGTAAAAACATTTAAATTTTAACGTATGATTCTTGAAAAATCCCGTGAGATCACCACAATTTTCTTTTTTTGAAAGTTGGTTAAAAAAGTAGCCCATGTTACTCCTTGGTTATTTGTCTGTGAAAGTCCCGTCAAAATAGGTTCAGCCGTTCCGAAGATTAGCCCGTTCAAACAGACAGACAGCCAAAAATTTTAAAAATGTTGATTCAGTTATGGTACTGTCACTCTCGACTAGACTTCTGTTAAAAAAAGGATTTCTTTATAGTAAGAGTATCAAAATAACATTTAAAATTGAAGGTAAACCTATCGAACTCAATTTATGTTTACTTTATACCAAGTGGTAAATTAGTAGGAACCAGTGGTAAATTAAACTACATAGTTGACGATTTAAAAGCACTTGTAAACGTTTACTTGATAAGAATATATTCTATTCTATACATTATGCATTATAGAGTTTTGTAAAAGGAAGTTCGGTTGATACCTTCATCAATTAGATAGGTAACAGTCTATTTATTAGTTACATACAATATTCATGAAAATTCGGCTAAACTTTCACTTACAAACATTAAAGCAACAGTGTAAACAATACGTAACCATACGTACATTTTCCAAACACTAAAGTAGAACAACGTAACAAATACCTACCTTAGTGAAAACCCTTCTCCAGTAAAGATCTGATCTCGTTGGTGTCAGAGGTATAGACACGGTTGTTTCTCGTCCCGACGGCATCTTTCTTCACCAAAATAACTAACAAATTAATACTGTAAACACTGTTTAAAAGCTAAAAGCACCACATCATAACACGTTTTAAGGAGCCTTTGGTGGTATCTCGTAATGTATTTATTACTAGCACGCGATAAGATAGCGATTATTAATTATGATTATTCCAAAGTATTGTTTTGTTCGTAGGAATTTATCTTATTTTATCGTAAACGAAAAATCAAAAGCACCCAACCACCTCGTATTTGACGACCACAGAGTACTTTGTACTTTTGTAATGAACTGAACTGCTGTGAAGTGTGAAACTAATTACTGAACTGAACCAACTACTGAAGTCTGAACCAATCTGAACACTGGACAGGTCTTCTCGGTCTTCTTTATCTTCTTTACTCTATGGAATGAATGATTTGTGCCTCAGAATAAATACCTGTAGATAAAGTCCTATTGTGACTCTTACTGTTAGAGCGAGATAGCTCTTCAGCTATCTTGCTCATTTAACATTTAAGCTCTTATTAGAACGTGACAAAAATGATTATGATTTGTCCTTAGGCTTATCATCACCGTGGTCAAGATGTATTTTGTACGTGAGATCTTGAAAAACAACGTGAAGTGAGGTTATGTTGACTCAAGTATTTTAAAGAAATAATCGATTTGTTTTTTGTTTTCTGTTTTTGAAGTTATTGTGCAATGGTGGGTTGTAGTTTACTAGGCTACAATAGCCGAAGCGAACCTAAAAATAAAAGGTATGACATTTCACCTCTGCTTGAGCGAGAGGGACTGAGGTGGTTGCATATCTGTAGGTATATATCTGTGAGTGTGTAGCACTCGCCCACAGATGTTCACCCATCGAACGAGCATCGAACGAATGACAAGAGACATGACTGATAAGCTAGATAAGCAATCGTTTTGTCGTTCTCAAATAAATGTCAAAGTTAAGTTTGAACTTTGACAACTTTCAACTTGTTCAAATTTCAACCACTCAACTTTCATTTGTGTTTCATTTCTTACGTCAGCTGTTGCCTGTTCGGGTGTGAATGTGAAATTATCACTTTTTGTTCTTATTTCTTGAACTTCAATTTGTACCTAATTTGCTTATCATTTCTACATAATGAGTGTATTGCGAATCGAGTGAGCTGTTTACTTACAAAACTTGCTTATACAGAAGTAAAGTGCAATCGAATGGACGGTCGTCGTGAACATGATTTCGTTGCACAAGTTTTTGTTTGTGATATTTACTTTATTAATTAATGAATGCGTGCCCCGCTCTATCGAAGACAATGAGTCCTTTATACAGAATCCGAGATACTCGAAATATGAGGATTTGGTGACTTTATTTGATAAGTTACAGACATCGTACCCGGAACTGGCAAAAGTTTATTCGATCGGGAAATCCGTAGAAGGGCGGCAGCTGCTCGTGATACAGATCAGTGAAGGTGTGAAAAATGTGAACCCAGACCGTCCGTCCTTCAAATATGTGGCCAATATGCACGGAGATGAATCAGTTGGTCGCGAGTTGATGATATATTTGGCCCAATATTTGCTATTGAACTACGGAAAAGACGACAGGGTCACAAAACTCGTCAATACTACTGATATTCATTTGATGCCGTCTTTGAACCCTGATGGATTTGAAGCTAGTAAAGTAAGTTTTTTTTATTTTATTAATTATAGGTAAACACTTTACCACAATCACACCTGACTGAAGTATTATTTTTGACGTACATTTTAATTTTATTTAAGTGCTGTAGGCAGAGGTGGATTAAATGTCTAGAGCGCCCTAGGCAAGCATCTCATAGGCGCCCCTCTAGCAGCCATATAAATAAAATGAAAACCTTTGAAAGAATGATAAATAGTGTATAGTCTGCAACATGTTGAGATGGCAATCGGGGTATGAGGCGGGGGGCGGCCCGCCCTCACGCACGTTACCCATGCTCACCCGCACCGGGCTAGAGCAGGGGCTGTGGGTGTGGGGGCATTTTCTCCTCGATTGCCAACTTGACCTGTCACATACTAAGTATAATTGCAAAGCTGGTAGTTGGTGATTATACTAAGTGAACGAGTGAAGACTTCACACTTAGCTAGAGAAGAGGCGCTCACTCCAAGATTTTGCATAGAAACCCAACTCTACATGATTGCACGCGCCCCTTCGTAATTTCACACCCCTAGGCATGTGCCTAGTTTGCCTTAAGGTTCGTACGCACCTGAGCGGCGCGGCGCGGCGCTTCAGTCCGACTGCAGAACGCTTCACCTCAGGCCGCTCGACGGTGCCTACCGCACTACAACTTCAGTACGCGGCACCTCGCGTCACTTGCGCGTCACTTTTATACCCGTTCGCGTACGAGCAACAACGTCGCAAGATGAGCGACAGTGAAGAGGATTTGATTATTATTTCTTTGTTGTGCAGAAGAAGAACGAATTATCGAAGAGAAAAAACCGGCCAAGTGCGAGTCAGGCTCGCGCAATGAGGGTTCCGTACTACAGTCGTATGATTTCGATAATTCAAAAACTATGATGCATTAAAATAAATAAAAATCTGTTTTAGAATGTACAGGTGAAGACCTTTCATATGATACCCCACTTGGTATAGTCACTCACTTCGAAAGTTGAAAATACTAATTATTAGTTCATGACCACAATTTAATTTTTTTTGTGTGATCTAACCCTAAATTCACGGTTTTCAGATTTTTCCCCAAATGTCAGCTATAAGATCTACCTACCTGCCAAATTTCATGATTCTAGGTCAACGGGAAGTACCCTGTAGGTTTCTTGACAGACAGACGGACAGACAGACAGACAGACAGACAGACAGACAGACAGACAGACAGACAGACAGACAGACAGACAGACAGACAGACAGACAGACAGACAGACAGACAGACAGACAGATAGACAGACAACAAAGTGATCCTATAAGAGTTCCGTTTTTCCTTTTGAGGTACGGAACCCTAAAAAAGAAGAAGAAATGGATTGCTGACATACCAAAGTCACGCTATCAAGAAGGATATCACATTTTGTTTCCTCGCCTTCTTAATGACTCTGTACCATTTCACATTTACTTCAGAATGTCGAAGACAAAATTCTTTATGCTATTGCCTAATAGTTTTTGTGGAAATTACATTAGAAACAATAGGTATACCACACAGGTCGGTAATATAATCCTACAAGAAACCTATGTCCAGCAGTGGACATATCTATCGGTTGATGATGATGATGATGATGATAGTTTTTATGGAAATTATAAAAAAATATTTATGCATATCCATACTTATATTATTATCAACGCAAAAGTGTATTTGTCTGTCTATCTACTAGCTTTTCACGGCTCAACAGCTTAACCGAATTTGATGAAATTTGGTACAAAGTTGAATTACATCCCGGGGAAGGACAGGCTACTTTTTATCCTGGAAAATGAAAGAATTTCCACAGGATTGTTAAAGGCCCATTTATATGAAGTTTGGACCAGAGGTAGCTTGCATTCCGGGAATTGACAGAGGTAGGCAACTTTTTATCCCGGAAAATCAAAGAGTTCACACGGGATTAAAAATCTAAAAAAAAATGCAACTAGATGATGCCTGCGACTTCGTCCGCGTGGATTTAGATTTTTCTATAGGTGAGCACATTTCCGGGAATTACCTACTAGTACCTATATACCTGAGATAGATTATACCCTGTAGGATAAAAGTAGCCTATGTGTACCTACACATAGGCTAGTTTTATCCCGAAAATCAAAAAGTTTCCACGGGATTTTTAAAAAACCTACATCTACGCGAACGAAGTTGCGGGCATCAGCTAGTCCCTTAGGTTCTGTGGAAATTACATTAGAAAAAGCATTTTCGCAAAATGTCTTTGTTTTATGTGCAATAGAATATATAAAATAGGCAGGTAAACACAGGTACATATTATATCTAAATACCTATATAAAAGAAAAAGGTGACTGACTGACTGATCTATCAACGCACAGCTCAAACTACTTGACGGATCGGGCTGAAATTTGGCATGCTGGCTAGCTAACTAGCTAATATGACGTAGACATCCGCTAAAAAGGGATTTATGAAAATTCAACCCCTAAGGGGGTAAAATAGGGGTTCGAGATTTGTGTAGTCCACGCGGACGACGTCGCGGGCATAAGCTAGTATAATATAAACACAAGTACAACAATAGGTAGGCATATTTCCGAAACTATTAATTCTACCTAGATGAAGTAGGTAGGTATAATATGTACATAATATATTATAGTTATTTAATCAGGATTATTTTTACCATTGATGTTTTCTCATAACGCTCGGAGAGACATTTATACATTTAGACACTGGGAAGGGGGGAAGCCGACATCCTAGGGGTTGGGACCTTTGAGGATATACTTCTAAGAGCATGAGGAACACGTCATGTGTCAAAAATTAAACCTACGTTATTTATTTTGAGGTCTATCTTGCCGATTCTTGCCTGTACTTTAAATACCTAACAAGATGCGCGTGTATCTTATTCGAGCGACGTACGCATACTGAAGCGCCGCGCCGCGCCGCTGGGTATGTCGCACTAGCGTCACTGCACTGCGCGTCGCTTCGGTGCGCTTCAAAATATTCTCTCCAGCCGTGCCGCGCGGCAACGCGCGGTGAAGCGCCGCGCCGCGCCGCTCTAGTGCGATATGCGCCATACAAAATGATAGAAATGATATTTTGAAGCTCTGTGCCGCGACGTGAAGCTCACTGAAGCGCCGCGCCGCGCCGCTCAGGTGCGTACGAACCTTTAAGGGTAAACCGCCACTGGCTGTAGGTGCGTATCAAGTTTAATTAGATTGATATAAAAATAAAAAGGTATTGTTTAGTGATAGATTACAAACCTGCTAGTAAAATGCCTGGCATGCAATGTGATTCATACAACAAATATTATTGTATGCCAGGAAACATGGAAGTGGAGTCAACAATAACTGTACAAAATTACAAGTTAATCTGTTAAACAATGAGAGAACATAATATAGGTAACCAACAGATAACTTTTAATTTTTATCTCTTTTTTTTCTTTTGCAGTAAAAGCATATTAATCTTTTTGTACATTATAAAAAGATTAAGTAAAATGCTTTTACTGTTTTATTTATGGTTTTATGTTTCATGATAATTTATGTATTTTATCATTCATGTATTTTATCTTGATACTTTTTGTCTTTTATCTGGCATAAATAATTCACATCTGTTTCAAGTTCTATCAAAATAATACTTATATAGTTATCTTATTTCCATAAATAGTGCTAATATCAACAATTATCCATACTAATCTAAATACATAAAAGGATTGACTGACTGACTGATCTATCAACGCACACCTCAAACTACTGGACGGATCTGGGTGAAATTTGGCCATGCAGATAGCTGTTATGACGTAGGCATTCGCTAAGAAAGGATTTTTAAAAACTCAACCCTTAAGGGGGTGAAATAGGGGTTTGAAACTTGTGTAGTCGCGAGCATAAGCTAGTATTAATATAAATGCGAAAGTGTGTCTGTCTATCTGTCTAGCTTTTCACGGCCAATCCATTCAACCAATTTTGACAAAATGCTATATTTAAAAAACCTATATTGACATAAGTATATAAGATACATAACCTATATAATATAGGTGCAAGAAAGCTCATGTATGAGAAGTTATTGGAAAATTTTGTTTACATTGATCCAGTTATAATTATACATACATTGTTATCAAAACACCCACTGATAAAGGGGTTATTGCTGTATGCACTTGTAATCAATTTCTGTCTTGTCTTATTGTTCCAAAGACATTGGACTTAAGTACTTACTTGGATATAACTATATTATACTTAGATGCTAATTATTTTAGAGCTTGAAAATGTCATTTGGCAATGGAAATTCTAAAACAATTCCTTAGAACATGCTTACTACTACTACCTTCATCATCATCATCATCATCATCATCTGAACTCAAATAGTCGCCAGCCCATTTCTGAGCATAAGTTTCCTCTCAGAATGAGAAAGATTCAGGCCATAGGCTACCACACTGGACAAGTCCGGACTGGCAAACTTCAATTTCGATTATTTTTTTGCTGATTCAGGTATACAAAACAGGTGTAAACATATTATAACAATACATTGGTCCAGCTGTACCACGCCAAGCTGGCATGCAAATATCTTAAACATACACACAAATATCTTAAATAACTTGATACATCTTTTGAAAGCATTATAGAGACTTTCAGGCACACAGGTTTCTTTACGACGTTTTCCTTGCACATAACTCCGAAAAGTTAGAGGTGCATGCCTGAGATCAAACCCTGGACCCTCGGAATATGAGGCCCATTGGAATATCTCAAAATCCTTCCTTATTGCGCCCCTGAAGTACAAGCAAAGAATATATTATCCTCTAAGTCCACCAAGTTAAGCTGTGCATTGTGTGTACAGTACGCGGCAGAAAGTAATGTTCATCGACCTTTAGCAGGAGATTTGTAGAGCATTGTCTCTGTCGTTGAGACCAACAAAACGTCATATAGGTATAAGTGACAGAGACAACGCTCTACAAAGCCGAAATGTCAGTCATATGAGATAGATAGGTATTATAACGACATCTGCTAATAAATTTTTGATAATTCTATCCTAAGGGGGTAAAATAGGTGTATGTTTGTGTAGTCCATGCAGTTGCGGGCATAAGCTAGTCCATACTAATATTATTAATGCGAAAGTTTGTCTGTCTGTCTGTCTGTCTGCTAGCTTTTCACGGCTCAACCGTTCAACCGATTTTGACGAAATTTGGTACAGAGATAGCTTGCATCCCGGGGAAGGACATAGGCTTACTACTACTTTTTATCCCGGAAAATTGAAGAGTTTCACGCGGACGAAGTCGGGGGCATCATCTAGTTATTTATAAAGTAGAAGGTCTAGTAAGACTGTTTCATTCTTCAAGGAATTTTGTTTTGCCTACCTTTTGCTTTCAGTTTTATGTTGATTCACATTACTGGTTAATATTTACAAAAAATGTTCTCAAATGGAATTTTTCTTATTTGGCATCCATGAGTCAGTTAATATCTTAAAATTCAGTATGTCGTGATAAGCTGATAAACGTATTCTTTCCCAGAGTCTGGGACAATCCCGATTACTATTTATTTTAAAAACAATTAAATTAACTAGTAGGTACCATGTCAACCTACTCATTATATAACCATACTAATTATGTACATACTTAGTAAAAAAACTTTCAAGGAGAATACCTACTGTTACAAATTTTTAAGTCTCGTAAAAAGATTGAGGTTTTCCCAAACCTCAAGGACAAGATATCGTCTATAACTAAGATCTCTTTTCCGGGTTTTTAGCTATTTATTTGGGTTTTTGTTTTACTCTACTGCTGCATTCTGAAAGCGGCTGCTTAGGGTTCCGTAGCCGAATGATGACAACAGGATCCTTTTACTAAGCCTCCTTTTTCCATCCGTCCGCCGTCCATTCGTCCGTCTATATCTCGTGAACAGTAATAGGTGAACTTCGAAATGTTTGCCGTGAAAATAAAAGACAATTCAAAAATGTTATTTCTCGTATGGTCCTACGGAATCCTTCGTGTGCCAGTCTGACTCGTATTTGGCCAATTTTTGGGTCTTGCGTTGTCTCCAAACTTAATCCAAAAGTCGTTGTAGTTTTCAACAAATGCTAATTGATTTATTCCGTCATTTTCTTTTAGGAAGGCTCCTGTGAGTCCCTCAGCGGGTATGTAGGCAGGAATAACGCCAACAAGAAAGACCTGAACCGAGATTTTCCAGACCAGTTCGACAAAAACAAGTCTAATGACGACGAGTACCTGTTCGGAGGCAGACAGCTGGAGACCGTGGCGCTGATACGCTGGGTTCTGTCGAAGCAGTTCACTCTGTCTGGGAACCTGCACGGTGGAGCGATCGTCGCTAGCTACCCTTATGATGACAACAGGTAACCATTCTTAAACTCTAGGTGAGAGGTTACAACGGGTGAAAAATATTTTTTTTAGGAACTACTAAATTGAGGGTCTTCCAAAGTTCGTAAAATCCACGTCCGCTGTTAGTTTTAAGTTTGCTAACCATTTTAAATTAAAAAAGTACTTCAAATTACGTGAAACGTTTATGACGTCACATCTGCGTATTTCATACAAGCTCCCTTTCTAACAAAGCATTTTGACATTTGATAAAAAGTCGCTGATTTGACTAGTAGTCATCGTCCCTTTAATGAAAATATTTTCAATATTTCAGTGGCAAGGAGGATTGTTGCATCGAGAGTCAAACGCCTGATAATGCCCTGTTCAAGCACCTAGCGGAAGTGTACGCGTCCCGACACGAAGAGATGCACCGTGGGGATGTGTGCTTGCCGGAGAAATTCAAGAATGGAGTCACCAATGGGGCTTTTTGGTATTCTGTGCAAGGTAAGTGCCAAATAAAGAGTCAAACGCCTGATAATGCCCTGTTCAAGCACCTAGCGGAAATGTACGCGTCCCGACACGAAGAGATGCATCGTGGGGATGTGTGCTTGCCGGAGAAATTCAAGAATGGAGTCACCAATGGGGCTTTTTGGTATTCTGTGCAAGGTAAGTGCCAAATAAAGAGTCAAACGCCTGATAATACCCTGTTCAAGCACCTAGCGGAAATGTACGCGTCCCGACACGAAGAGATGCACCGTGGGGATGTGTGCTTGCCGGAGAAATTCAAGAATGGAGTCACCAATGGGGCTTTTTGGTATTCTGTGCAAGGTAAGTGCCAAATAAAGAGTCAAACGCCTGATAATGCCCTGTTCAAGCACCTAGCGGAAATGTACGCGTCCCGACACGAAGAGATGCATCGTGGGGATGTGTGCTTGCCGGAGAAATTCAAGAATGGAGTCACCAATGGGGCTTTTTGGTATTCTGTGCAAGGTAAGTGCCAAATAAAGAGTCAAACGCCTGATAATGCCCTGTTCAAGCACCTAGCGGAAATGTACGCGTCCCGACACGAAGAGATGCATCGTGGGGATGTGTGCTTGCCGGAGAAATTCAAGAATGGAGTCACCAATGGGGCTTTTTGGTATTCTGTGCAAGGTAAGTGCCAAATAAAGAGTGAAACGCCTGATAATGCCCTGTTCAAGCACCTAGCGGAAATGTACGCGTCCCGACACGAAGAGATGCATCGTGGGGATGTGTGCTTGCCGGAGAAATTCAAGAATGGAGTCACCAATGGGGCTTTTTGGTATTCTGTGCAAGGTAAGTGCCAAATAAAGAGTGAAACGCCTGATAATGCCCTGTTCAAGCACCTAGCGGAAATGTACGCGTCCCGACACGTAGAGATGCACCGTGGGGATGTGTGCTTACCGGAGAAGTTCAAGAATGGAGTCACCAATGGGGCTTTCTGGTATTCTGTGCAAGGTGAGCCAAACAAATTGACTTGAGTTCAATGTCAGACACACACACACACACATATTCAGATTCAGAGATTAAAAATAACAAAAATTCTATTTTTTTTAAGTTATTATTTTTTATATTTGTATTTTTTTTTAATATTTTTTTTTATAAATTACTGCTATACAAAAAACACATCATTTTATTAGTACAGTCCAAGACCCCATTTTGTACAAAATGAGGCAGAAAAAGTGGATGAAAAGTCTAGTTTTAAATTTTGTCCCTCCTTTCTAGGTGGTATGCAAGACTTTAACTACCTCCACTCGAACAGCTTCGAGGTTACCTTCGAACTGTCCTGCTGCAAGTATCCAGCTGCGGATCAGCTGCCGAAGTTCTGGCATCAAAACAAAGATCCTCTACTGGCATTCATTGAGCAGATTCATATCGGGGTTCGAGGCTTTGTGCTGGATGAGGCTGGGGTGCCTGTGAAAGTAAGTTCCTTTATTTTTTTAGGGTTCCGTACCTCAACACATCTATTGTACCTCAATCTATGCAAATAAATAAATGAAAAGGAAACAAGTGCGAATCAGACTCGCGCACTGAGGGTTCGGTATCAAAAACTACTTTCTAGAACCAATTTTCGGCGGAAGTTTGCTTGTACATCATATATTTTTGTAAGTTTTATCATTCTCTTATTTTAGAAGTTACCGGCGGGGGGGGGGGGGGGGGGGGGGGGGGGGGGGGGACCACACATTTTACATTGTATTGTTTTTTTTCTTATTTTTGTGTAAAAAATCTTAATGCGTTTCACAGAATACATCTACTTACCAAGTTTCAACAGTATAGCTCTTATAGTTTCGGAAAAAAGTGGCTGTGACATACGGACGGACGGACAGACAGACATGACGAATCTATAAGGGTGACGTTTTTTGCCATTTTTGCCAAGTCGGACTCGCACTTGACCGGTTTTTTGTTACACATTGGAAAATCATGCTACAGACATTTTGCTTCTCTTCCAGAATGCTCAAATCTCAGTAGAAGGCATCAACCACTCGGTGAGGACAACCGAATATGGCGCTTACTGGAGGATGCTTCTTCCAGGACAGTACAACGTCACTGTATTGGCTGCTGGGTATGTAATGTTACTACTCTTTTTAGGGTTCCGTACCTCAAAAGGAAAAAAGGAACCCTTATTTTTTTTTTATTCAGATACAAGTTAGCCCTTGACTGCAATCTCACCTGGTGGTAAGTGATGATGCAGTCTAAGATGATAGCGGGCTAACCTGGAAGGGGTATGGCAGTTTTTATTAAACCCATACCCCTTTGGTTTCTACACGGTATCGTACCGGAACGCTAAATCGCTTGGCGGCACGGCTTTGCCGGTAGGGTGGTAACTAGCCACGGCCGAACTCTCCCACCAGACCAGACCAGAAATTTAGAAATTATAAAATTCCAAACCCCTGCCAGGAATCGAACCCGGGACTTCCCACTATTAAGACCACAGCGCTCACCACTGCGCCAGGGAGGTCGTCAAATTCAATTCCTTATAACCTCACTTTGTTGTCTGACTGTCAAGAAACCTATAGGGTACTTCCCGTTGACCTAGAATCATGAAATTTGGCAGGTAGGTAGGTCTTATAGCAGATATTAGGGGAAAAATCTGAAAACGGTGAATTTTTGGTTACATCGCAAGAAAAAAATTAAAATGTGTTCATGAACAAATATTGCAATTCAACTTTCAAATTAAGATTACTATACCAAGTGGGATATCATATGATAGGGCTTTACTTGTACATTCTAAAACAGATTTTTATTTATTTTTAGGTGTAATAGTTTTTGATTTATCGTGCAAAATGTCGATAAAATATGATTGTAGTACGGAACCCTCAGTGCGCGAGTCTGACTCGTACTTGGCCGGTTTTATTTATTAGTATTAGCAGTGGCGTGCACAGGGTTCAAAGCCAGGGTAAGCAGTAGTTAGAAAGGTACCCACTTACATTGAGCATTAAGCTATTTCAACTAGGGTAACTATTTCTTGGGTAAGCAGTGCTTTTATGCCTCTATGAGCTGCATGTCACTGACTGTATTAGTATAGATTAGTAGAGATTATTAAAAAAAACTATTTCTCAGGTACTCAACACCTCCAACGGTAACAGTGACGGTAGCTGCAGACGCACCTACCATACTGAACTTCACAGTACACCGCCACCCGCGTACTCTGACCGACGGTAAGTACCTACGTTACCATGGCAACGCCGCCGTCACCGTCACGCAGTGCTGGCTGCTGTTGCAATTCGTTCTCGTGCTAATATTGAGGGCGAACTAATGTACACTCTAACACAAAGGCTTATGGTCCATTTTTTTACTGTCTACCGTGGCCGGCAAACTGCTGAGCAAATGTTATCTTGTACTAATCTGGCGGATAAGCTAATTTGCACTCTAACACAAGGGTTTAAGGTCAATTTTCCTTTACCTTAGCATCCAAGTTGTACAGCGTAGTGACGCATTGCTGGCTATGCTGCATTTTGAACTCGTTCTAATATTGCGAATGAACTAATGTGCGTTTTAAATCATTGGTATAAGGTCCATTTTCATCTAATGTATAATACACATTCTGGGACAATCCTACTTCTGATGTAATAAACTTTTTATATTATGTATTGTTTAATACATATTTATGTTAGTTGCTGTAGTAAGTCAATTAACCAGTGTAATATTACTGAAAATCGCAAATGAATTTTGCCGATGTGACTTATAAACTGGTAGTACTGTACCTTTTAAAGTCACTAAAGGCTAGTAGAGTCGCGCATTTTCTTCCCGTTAGTGTACAGAAATGCTTGGTATAAAACTAAAAATCTCCCTCATTACTTAATATTTAGTTTTAAAAAAAAATATGCATATTATATTTACTACATAAAAAGCAATAAAATTGTAATGTGATGTTTCCATAAGTGTTATTAGTATAGGATCCTTTAAAATAATTATTTACTGCCAAAGTCAAGTTACTAGTTAAGAGAACGCTACTTGGTAGTTGCTAGCTCTAAATATAATAATTATGTAAGAGTATATTATAAGAATTTATCTTGAAAGCAATTAAATGTCGATTGCATTAAGGGTGAAGAAAAATATCGTGAAGATACCTGCATGACTGAGAGTTCTCCATAATGTTCTCAAAGGTGTGTGAAGTCTGCCGATCCGCACTTGGCCAGGGTACTGCCCTAAATAGATACATTTCAAGAAATATAACTATTTTACTTATTATTGGAAATAAGTAATGATAATATTATGATAAATTCATAATTGACTTATAATGCATGACTAGTAAATCATAGAATAAATCAGATTGCATACAGTTTGAGATCTTACTCGCCATTTTAGCTCTGTGTGTCAACTGTCATGTCAAAGGTACGATATTAGTCCTTAATTTAAAGATAAGCTGTACTTTTGATATGACAGTTGACACCGAGAGCTAAAATGGCGAGTAAGATCTCAAAATGTACGCATAAATGTAAAGAGGAACATGTGAGTTGTGTAACTTTAAAATATACCACTGCCAATTAAATATTGATCAATAATACTTATTTCATACGTAATTAAATATTAAATTAGCGGAATCCAGATTCCAGAGTCGGTTGTCAATATAAATGTTTTAAAAATAATCTAAAATAATTAAGTAAGTACATAAATAATAATTTATTATGAAATTGAAATAAAATGAATTCCAAGACTTTACGGCAGTTTCAATTTTTGTGTTTGTTTGTCGTTTGCTTTATTATTTTATACCTCTTTATGTTAAATGATAAGTAAATGTACAGGGGCTTAGATGTAAGCTAAATGTGGTGGTGGTATTGATCTATCGAATAGGCTGTAATAATAAAATGAATTCTAGCCATTCTGGCTAGAATTCATTGTTAAAGAGAATAATTTAAGTAGTTATCAAAAAGGCTCTCTACTCCTCTGCTCCGCCTGTTTGCGCTGGTCCTAACTCCCTGTCTTTTTGTACGCAGTATAGAGTTGGTTTAATAAAAAACATATGTTAGCATTAATTTTATAAACTGTTTATTTTTCGGTGTTGGTTTTTCTTCCTTATGTTGCACACTGTTGATTTGCCCCTATTTTCACGTTACCCATTTCTTTCTCTAAACTCCACCTTTTTCTAATATATTTTTAAGAGTCGCTAACTATGGTTATAAAAGTATGATACTTGTAACTACCACCACCTAAATAACAATACAAAAGCTTAGAAATAAAATAAATTTTGAAACTAGGACGAATATTGTGGTTGCAGTATTTTTATTATGTAAAAAGTTTACTTCAAATCGCATCACATGACACAGATAAGTAGAAAAATAAACTTCATCAAGTGCATATTACTATATTTAAAAAAAAAATTAGACAGAAATAAAAATCTTTTCTAGTTTGTACTAATTTTAGTAGTAGGTTGCTAATGTAGAATTTCAAAATAACAAATGCTCTACCAAATCTACCAAAATGGTAGATTTTTTAATATTTCTACCAAAAAAAATAGAAATTCTTCAATAAATCCTACCGTCTAGGTTTACCAATCTGGGGCAAATCATCAGTGCGTAGGATTGCTCGTCACGAAATTGACGGTCTATCCCCAGAAGACTTCGTCCACCATGACTATGTGAAGATGGAGAGGTTCCTCCAGGACTTGGCGGCGTCTTACCCGGACATCACCCGGTTGACCAGCATTGGAAAATCCGTTGAGGGTCGGGAACTGTATGTTTTAGAAATTACGGAGAATCCTGGAAGACATATACCTGGTAAGTCCAAGTTTTTAATATACAACTAGCTGATGCCCGCGACTTCGTCCGCGTGGAATTAGTTTTTTAAAAATCCCGTGGGAACTCTTTGATTTTCCGGGATAAAAAGTAGCCTATGTCACTCTCCAGGTCTTTATCTATACCCATTCACCGTTCATTCAATCCGTTTGCACCGTTGCGACGTGATTGAAAGACAAACCGACGTACTTTTTTAGTTTAGTCGATAATTTAAAATGATTACTACACTTAAAACAAACAAAGGACGTGGATTTTACGTTTTTTGGAAGACCCTCTATTTAATAATCACTGAGAAATAATTTATTTTTGATGTAGTCAAATACCTAAGTAATAATCTAGTAAATAATAATATACACTCGCGAGCAACCTAATCGACTCAACACATAGGCGCGCATAAATACATGGATTTTTCGAAAAAAATTAGTTTTTTATAAAAACATATATCATTTAAAAGCTTGATATCTAGGCTTTAAATTGATACCAAAATTGTAATTATTTATTCAGTACATTTTAAATTAATGCTACCTGGATGAGAAAGGAAGGGAAAATGGGAATATCCTGAAAATTTCAGCTTTCTAGCATCATCCAGACCGAAGCTATGACTGCTCGAAAATACGACGAAACGCTTCAAGAAAAGGTACGTAGTGCCCCGTCCTTTAGTTTAGCTCGTCTTGGCGGGGGCACTGCCGTGCCCCCTGATTTTCCTATATGCCTATTTCAATTGCTTACATAAAAAAGTAATGAATATTTTCTCATGATAATGGTGTTAATTTAAAGCTTAAGTCTTGTGCTTTTCATAGGCATATGTTTTTTAAAAATAAAATATGTAGATATTTATTTAAAAAAATCATATTATATGCGCTGTAACTGATTGAGTCGATTAGCTTGCTCGCGAGTATAGTAGTTGAGTTTCATTTCAACAGGTAAACCCGAATTCAAGTACATCGCAAACATGCACGGAGACGAGGTGGTGGGTAGGGAGCTATTGCTGCTGCTAGCTAAGTACCTCTGCCAGGAGTACAAGAGCGGGGATATCAGAGTCCAGAGCATCCTCAACAGTACTAGAGTGCATCTGATGCCGAGTATGAACCCTGACGGATACGAGAAAGCGAGAATCAGTAAGTTTGTTTCATTACAACAGGTAAAAACGAATTCAAGTACATCCCAATCATTCATGGCGACGAGGTGGCGGGTAGAGATTTATCGTGCAAAATGTCGAAAAAACTACCCGAGTACGAATAGAAAGAAAGAAAGAAAGAAAACTAGTTTATTCATCTTATGCCTAAGGTACAATAAACAAACAAACTTAAAATTAATGGTTAGTAGGTAGTAGTTAGTAGATAATAAGAAGTATTTAATAATTAATTTCATATAAAATTAGTTCTTGCACCCACTTAGCACAAGATGAAATCGATGATGAGAGTACGGAACCCTCGGTGCGCGAGTGTGACTCGCACTTGGCCAGTTTTTGTTAAACATCATTTATCAATACCGATTGGTCTGCTAAACACATCTCTGCACATGCCCGCTTTGTTCGTTACTAGGCCTTAGTTTTAGTTAAAAAGATAATTGTCCAACCTCCACTAATTTGTCGTTTTCACAACTGAAGATTTGTCAATTTTGAAATTATATATTTTAAAAACGTTTCTTTCTTTAAATGTTCTCTACAAAACTATTAAAACTGGCTCACCAGTTTGGCGACAGTCAAAAAATGTAAATATCTTGTATATATCCTATTTGATTATAAATAAAAATAAAAACAATATATCTAAAAATCTAATTTAATCTAATTTTTAGATCTCTAAAAATTCGTGTAAAAAAATCTTGCTGAAAATAGTTAGTATATTGGATTTTCAATAACACATGACAAGTTAATTTTATTTTACACGAATTTTACCTCAAATAGGATGAATTTAAAAAAATCGATTTGTATGGGTCACATGTAAATTCTATTTTTACAGGTGACTACGACAGCTACAAAGGCAGATCAAATGCTCACAAAATCGACTTGAATAGGAACTTTCCGGACCAATATGAAGCCACGAAGGTACAGTCTACTAATTTCTACCACGAGCCTCAATAGCTCAATGGGTACAGGAGTGGACTGAAAACCGAAAGGTCGACGGTTCAAACCCCGCCCGTTGCACTATTGTCGTACCTACTCCTAGCACAAGTTTTACGCTTAGTTGGAGAGGAAAGAAGAATATTAGTCATTTTACATGGCTAATATTCTTTTTAAAAAAATAGTATTTATGCTTGCGACTTCATCTGCGTAGACTATATAAATTTCAAACCCCCATTTAGCCCATATACGAAAAATCCTTTCTGAGTGGTCACCTTACTCTTTACAACGAACACACCTTTCAAATTTCATATCTCTAGGACCAGCGGTTTAGGCTGTGCGTTGATAAATCGTTCAGTCAGGACTGAATTTTATTTATATTATTCCCGCACTAGTGTGACTATGAACAAGAACTGTGTCTATGTCCAGCAGTAGACGTCTATCGGTTGATAATGATGATGATGATATGATAAAAAAATTGTTACAGGATAATAAAGTACAAGAACCGGAAACTCTAGCAGTCATGAACTGGTCTCTCTCCATACCGTTTGTACTGTCGGCCAACTTGCACGGTGGAGCGCTCGTCGCCAACTACCCTTATGATAACAACCCTATCATGAAGAGTGGGATCGAGAACCCCGCACCCGATAACTCGGTGTTCGTGCATCTCGCTCATGTGTACTCTGATGTAAGTCTATCCCTCTCTAGATGGCAAGTCTGACAAGAAAAATAAGATTTCTGCGCAGGTATATCGGCGTAACTTATAAAAGTAGTAGTATTGTACTTTTGTACACTAACCAGTCTTCTTGAAAAAAAAAATATAACTGGTATTTATTAAACAACTACCCAAAAAAAGGAGTGTAATGTTTTCAAGGTTTATGTGTGTCAGTTTCTTTCCATAACTCCTAAATGCCTGAGTAGATTTGAATGTATGGGGTATCGTTAGAATCCTTACACCAGCCTGAGTGACAATGGCCATAACTTTTTTGAAAAAACAAATCACTTAATAAACGGTGATAGCCACCGAGCTCATTTGACGTTTCTACATAGCTGCTTCACTGCGTGATGTCAGATTTTTTTTTAATAGAAAACCTTCAATGGATTAAAAATAAATGTCAAATGAGCTCCGTGGCTATCATACAGTGTGGACTCTGAGTCAGCGAGTCAGCCCGCAGACCTGCAGTGCTAACCGCATTCGGGTATATAAAAACTTTTGAATTACCTGTTTTCTATACAGGCTCACCATAAAATGCATCTTGGACGGCCGTGCAAGGGCAACGATAGAATGGATGACAGTTTTCCTGAAGGCATCACCAACGGTGCTAAATGGTGAGACAAATACCTATATTGATTAAAATTAATTTTCACACACTGTCGAAATTTGTCTTTTTTTATTTTTTTATTTATTTATTTATTTATTAGGAACACACACAATACATTAATTTAACACAAACTACGACACTTATAGACAAACACAGGCTGGTAAATGTATCTATAAAATGTGTACACAGCATTTGCAAAATATCTAGACAAATTAAAAGAACTTAACTAACTACTTAACTAAACAATTCATAATTAAGTTACTTAGGAGATGAACCCACCGTAAAATGATAAGAGCTTTTTTTTGAATGCAGTAGCTGAGTCATGAAATATGTCGATGTCAGGTATCTTTTTTGATATTTCGTTAAATTTTGCACATATACGCATAATTGGGGCTTGATTTCCTAGATGAGATTTGGTGAAAGGTATATGGAAGATTTTTGGGGATATAAAATTAAATAAAATAAAAACTTAACTTAAATAAAAACCATTATTTAACACATGAAGTTTATATACCAACTAGCTTATAGCTTATGCTCGCGACTCCGTCCGCGTGGACTACACAAATTTCACACCCCTATTTCACCCCCTTAGGGGTTTAATTTTTTAAAAATCCTTTCTTAGCGGATGCCTACGTCATAATAGCTGCATGCCAAATTTCAACCCGATCCGTCCAGTACTTTGAGCTGTGCGTTGATAGATCAGTCAATCAGTCAGTCACCTTTTCCTTTTATATATTTATAGATTAGATTTATGAAGTAGGCTTTCAAGTTTTAATTTAAACGTCCATTCTGAAATATTTATATTAAAAAGTCAGTTAACTTGCGCATAGGCACGTTACTAAAGAAGAACTGAACATAATCGTCTGGTAAATAAATAAGTATTGTCAATATGCTTCCTAATGACTTAACTTTTAAAAAATTCTCCGCTTTTTGAAAAAAGTAAGCTTCGCATATTATATCTTGTATGTAATGTTTATAGAGGAATGTGCAGCACTCGCATAAGTCGACAAAGCTTAAGTATGTAAAGAACATAAAATGTCATATTTGTTATAAGTCCCGCAAATTGCTATTGCGCTGAAACCATGTCTCATTAACATGGAAATGACGTCATTTTGACGTCAGCCGAAATAAACATATACCATCAGCTCGAAACTTCAGTCTAGTGCTGACATCACAAAAATGGCGGACACGCGCATTAGCAATTTGCGGGACTTATAATTATATGGTTTTTTTTAAAATTTGATGGTTTAAAAACCCAGGTGTTTAGTGCATTTTTAACAAAATTTGCATTAAATTAAATTAGCATTAACATTATTTTTTTTTAATTTACATTTAGTTTAAGGTTGGATTAGAACATTTATTGGCAGTTGGCAACACTGCTTAGGAGTTACGACTTTATTAAAGTTCACTAATAAGAAGACTATTAAGAAAATATTTTTTGAGAGACAATATGGCATAGATCTGATGATACCCGCGAATCCGTCCGCGTGGAATTAGGTTTTTAAAATCCTTTGGGAACTCTTTGATTTTCCAGGATAAAAAGTAGCCTATGTCACTCTCCAGGTCTTTATCTATACCCATGCAAAAAATCACGTCAATCCGTTGCGACGTGATTGAAGGACAAACAAACACACTTTCGCATTTATAATATGGGTACTGATAATCTTAATTCTTAAGAGATGTTTTATTGTTGTGTGCTTGTTTATTTGACACCCATATCAAAAACATTTCCAAAATCCCAGGTACGTGCTGGCGGGTGGCATGCAGGACTGGAACTACCTTCACTCCAACGATATGGAGCTGACTCTGGAGCTCGGGTGCTACAAGTTCCCTCCCGCGGACGACCTGCCCACTTACTGGGAAGACAATAGAGAGGCCCTCCTGCAGTTTATTGAGGAGGTATGAAAAATTAGTTATTGCAACGAAAGAAAACTAATGGAATTTAAAAAAAATTTTTTTTCTTAAATTTGAGATGGCAATCGGGGAAGTTACGTCCCGCACATCCGCACAGCCTCCGCGCTAACCCAGTGCAAGCGAGTGCGGGTGTCCGGGTCCCCCCTACCTCATACCCCGATTTCCATCTCTACCTGTCGCAGACTATACCTATGTCTTCTTCTTTCTGTCCTTATCTCACGCTATGTGAGGTCGGCACAATATGTTTTCTTCTTCCACTCGCTTCTATGCGATACATATGAGTAACCCTTCTTCTTCAAAGATTGAAAGTTCCTCAGTTGAAAAGGTCGAAGGCTAAAACTGAAAAGGCCTGAGAATTGAGAAATTCTGCATCTTGAAAAATTGAGAAAGACTGTTCAAAAATTGTTCCCATTTCTCAGGTCCACAAAGGCGTCAATGGATTCGTCCACAGTCACATCGGCCACGGGCTAGCGAACGCGACCATATTCGTATCTGGCATCCATCACACTGTAAGATCTGCCAAAGACGGTGACTACTGGCGTTTACTCACGCCTGGCACTTACAACATCACTGCGAGCAAAAATAAGTGAGTTCCACATACAAACCGGCCACAGTCTAGCAGACGTGACCATTCATCACACTATAAGATCTGCCAAAGATGGTGACTACTGGCGTTTACTCACGCCTGGCACTTACAACATCACTGCGAGCAAACATAAGTGAGTTCTACATACAAATCGGCCACAGTCTAGCGAACGCAGTCATATTCATATCTGGCATTCATGATACGCTCTGATAGACACAGTGACTATAGTCGTTAACTGCTGGCACCTACATCACTGTGAGCAAAACCAAATAAGTTCCACATACACATTTTTTTTTTGCCATTGGCCATGGGCTAGCAATCATTCAATGTACACTGTTCATATTGCCATATTATAATAGTTAATGTTGGGTGCATTGTAGAATAAGTTGTGAAGGCCAGCAGCGCAAATAATAAAGGAATTGGATCTGTAACCGATTTCAGTTGATGGAATATGCAATTGGGTATTTTCCTACTTTTGAATTTGATAAATATTATTACTTTTTTATAAACTAGGATAAAAATAATGACGTACGCTGAAAAAAATATTAAAATCCAACAAAGATTTACAAAGTTACAGGCATTTTAATTTTGGAGTGGGAGGGTCTTCTATTCCTTTCTCGTAAAACGAAAATTTGTATGAAACCGCACGAAGCTACTATGGCAGCTCCTACCTTCCGCCTCAGGAAAGTCCAAAAGTGATTTGTGGGTATGGGTATAACCTTTTATAATAAAATCCCACAAACTATTTTGGACTAACCTTTGCATATGTTTAAAAAATCTATTAAAAATATGCTCCTGAAAAAAGCATATTACACAATTGAAGATTATCTAAATGATAAAAGAGCGTGGATTTGACCTGCAGCTCGTTCCAGCAACGCACAAGACTGCAAATACTATTTTATACATGGCATAATCTTGTACTTATATCAAATATTTGAAAAGAGCAACCGCCGAGTTTCTTGCTGGTTCTTCTCGGTAGGTAAGGCATTCCGAACCATCCAACTATTCGAAAGTACTTGTAAAAGTTTATTTGAATAAAAAAGATTTTTATTTTATTAGTAAGGTGTGACGTCAAAATTCTATATTATTTGTTATTTGATCGATTTAATTAGTTTTTTCAGTTTACGTCATTTTTATCCTAGTTTATAATAAAGTATGTAATTAAAAAATTGGAGTCAAATACCCAATTTTGTAAACTACCGCTTTTTAAACAATTTTTTTCTGTTCCTAGTTATGAGAGTATGACGGAGCAAGTAACAGTGCCAGTGAACGGTTCAGTGAGTCTCAACTTCACGCTGATGCCCGACGACCCGCAACACTGGTCCTCAGCATACGACTTCCGGTAAGTGCACGGGATAATCAACCTAACTGCTATGCATATTGCGTTGATATTTCTATGGCAAGAATCAGGCTGCCTGTTCACTGGTGCGGAGCGGAGTTGAGATGTGTTGAGCAAACCAATCAGATTGTCGGTAAATAACGCGATAAATTTATTCCGTCATCTGACAAAACTCTGATTGGTCAACTAAACACATCTCCGCTCCGCTCCGCAGCAGTGAACAGGCAGCCTCAGACGGTTGTAATATCAAAATACTTATGTATTTTGATACATATGGCTTTGTTATAAAGGTTACTTTACCTTGTCTTAACGTTTATTCTTATCATATTATTCTATGAACTATTATTATATGTATTTGGCTGTTAATATTTTATTTGACTGTTAATACTTCGTCATCATATCATTAAGTTTCTATTCATTGTGTTAAGGCGAATACGGTATTTGACTATTTCAAAAATAAATTATTTCTCAGTGACTATTAAATAGAGGGTCTTCCAAAATACGTAAAATCCACGTCCTTTGTTAGTTTGATGTGTGATAACCATTTTAAATTGTCGATTAAACTAAAAAAATCGCATCAAATGATTGTGGCGTCACATACCGGTATTTCATAGAATATCGCATACTAGGCGCGCGTTTTGACGTTTGATAAAAAGTAACTGATTTGACTAGCTGTCAAATACCGGATTGTCTCCCTAGCTAACCAACATAATTTCTAAAATCACCAAAAATATTACATGTTCTTTATCGCACGATTATAAACTGACTGTTAATTCATAGGCTATTCTATTCTCCTTAGCATACAATATTTTCTCATAACTTACTTTATTATTCGATATTAAATATAATGTTATATAAGGGATTCATTTATATATAAAAGTTATATTTTTAATAAATATATGTATCGGCTTTGTGTGTTGTTTTGCACTAACTGTCTGCTCTACTAATATTATAATTATAAATGAATATATTTCACGATATTTTTGATGAGAAAATTTCTTTAGGCACTTTAAGCGATTTTGGGATGGTTAAAAAAAAATTTCAAGGTCTTAGTCATCATCGACAAGCTAATGTCAATAGAACTCAGAGTGTAGGATATATTTAAAGACTAATGTTTTTGGTTTTAATTTGCAAATTATGAACATGAAATTTTTGGTACTTCTCTTTCTTTCTCTTGTCCTTGTCCATTTCATTTGGGGTCAGGCCTCCCTTGTACAGTAGCCAGCAAGAAATATTGTACATCGACCTTTAGAATGAGCTTTGTAGAGCGTTCTCTCTGTCACTCATACCTATGTGACGTTTTGTCGGTCTCAACTTCAAGAACCAAATTACAACGTTGATTGAGCCTCAATAGCTCAACCGGTATAGGAGTGGACTGAAAACCGAAAGGTCGACGGTTCAAACCCCGCCCGTTGCACTATTGTCGTACCTACTCCTAGCACAAGCTTGACGCTTAATTGGAGAGGAAAGGGGAATATTAGTCATATAAAAAATTGCTAATATTCTTTGAAAAAAAAACGTTTTCTCCACTAAATTGACATTGGCGGAATTATTGCGGACTACAAAACCGCAGTACAAAGAGCCATAGAGAAAAAAAGAAGAAGAAGAAGACAGAGGCAGAGTTCGATGTGCAATATTTCCTGCCGGGTATTGTAAGTATTTCATAGTTCGTAGTTTTCACTTCTATCGGCAGTCCCCACTGACTGCCAATTTTTTATTTTTTTCTTTGTACGTGTAGCGTGCTGGAAAATATACTGGACACCGAGTATCACTCGCCGCTGGACATTTACGCGGAACTGGCCGAGCTGGAGAATAAGTATCCTGAGATCGCGGAGTTCCGAGCTGGGGACAGCATGAAGACTGCCACGCTGCATGAGCTCAAGCTTACCGAAGATGTGAGTAGACTTTTCTTCTTCTCCTTCTTCTAGTGCCATCTCTTATCAGAGATTGGTACTAATTCTGATGAAAACTAAATTTTAGAGTACTCGCATTTTTTCTTATTTGATAAGGATGGCAAACTTAATTTAAGTTACAACTGTCAAATCTGGTAACTTTAGGTGTCTTGAGCATAGTGCTTAAAGTAGAGTAGCCCTAAAATTTAGAATCTTTAATTTCAAATTTATATTCCATCCTCTTTTAGCAATATTTAAAAAAAGATGCAGATACATTAAATTTAGTTTAGAGACAGACATAAACTCAAAATCTCTAAAAAAGTCTCTAAGTCTAGTCTAGGTTTAGAGAAAAACATAAGAATCGACGCCATTCAACCACTAGTGAAAGTTCGTAAATCTATATCTATACTCTATACTATTATATAAAGAGGTAATGTCGTTAAGTTTGTTTGTAGGGGGTAATCTCTGGAACTACAGAACCGATTTTAAAAATTCTTTCACCAGTAGAAAGCTACATTATTCCTGAGTGACATGGGCTATACGGGATCTTTAAAAACCTAAATCTACGCGGGCGAAGCCGCGGGGATCAGCTAGTTCATTAATATAGTACGCGGCAGAAAATAATGATAATAATTTAGAATGACATTTCGGCTTTGTAGAGCGTTTTTTCTGTCACTCATACCCTTATGACGTTTTGTCGGTCTCAACGACAGAGACATTGCACTGCAAATCCGGTATCTCCTACAGATCGATGTACATTATTTTCTGCGGCGTACTGTACAACATTATTTCTTCTAGAGCGGCGCACCAGAAGAAACCAAGTTTCACATTGCCCTAGTAAGCAACCTCTACGGATCGCAACCTGTAGGCCAAGAGATACTCCTGAACTTCGCCCGCCACATCTCTACTGCGTACAAAATTGGTGAACCCAGGCATAAGAGGCTGCTGAAAAACGCTGTCCTACATTTCATACCTAATTTGGACCCGCTTTTTGGAAAAATGTTGAAAGAAGTAAGCCTTTCATTCTTTCATAGACTATAAACATTTTGCAGCAACTATTTTGTGTAAGTTATCTCAGTTCAAAATTAAATTACTTAATTTAACTTTTTCTAGAGATTTCTAAATATCGTGCTAATGAGTTAGGCAGTAACTATACCACTAGAGCAATATTTAAGAATCTTAGCGATCTTTTTTTTTCGGAAAATTTGGAAAAAACAAATAGGTAAATAAAATAATTAAATTACCTACTTAAATAATATAGAAAATTTGCAGTCATATTTTTTTTTGTGAAACGCGGCGTAAAATACCAATGGACAGATTGAAATTGAAGTTTTGCAAAACTTGAAGAGATGTTATAGAAAATGCTAGTGTAGTTTTTGTATATAATATTGAAAGTGTACTAAAACCCACACAACTAGACAAATAATACTATAAATTCATTTTCAGTATGACCACTCAGAAAAATGCGATTTAGAAGCCCTAGAAGAAGAATTCGGCGACAGCGTTTACAGTTATTTAACCAAAAAGGATCAAAACCCACTATCCAACTATACCAGGGAAAAAGCATTCGTAGGATTATTAGAGTCAGAAAAATTCGATTTGGTCATAGAATTGGCTTCCGGAACCGAAGATGTGACTATCCCAAACTTTTCCAAAGATATCTACGAGAAAATCGCTCTGAAATACCAGGACAACAGAACTCCTAGCAGTCAGTACAAGTGTAAAGAAACTAGTAATGTGGGGCATGAGAACTTGTTGGATTTGGTGTTCGAAAGGTTTAATATCCCGATCATTTCCCTTGGACTAAGCTGTTGTAAGATGCCCTTGGAAACTGACATCGCTTGGGTTTGGAGGAATAACTTGCGCGGGATCATGAAGATTGTTGAGCAGGCTTCCACTGGTGAGTCTGTCTGAGTCACATCTGACTGTCAAAAAATCGATGTACATATATTTAAAAAAAACTTTTTGGGAGTCGGTTAAAAAGAGTTATTTATTACCTATTTTGAATAAATCATTTGACTTTGACTTTGAGTTTTGATTTAATTCGATTTTTGATAGTTAACAATCATCATCATTTCAACTTAATGCCAATACTACTGCGTACGGATTTAAATATACAACGTTAGTTTTAGTTAAAGCAAAAATCGAAACACGTGTCGAATATTTTTACATCCATACTAATATTATAAATGAGAAAGTGTGTCTGTCTGTCTACTAGCTTTTCATGGCCCATCCGTTTAACCGCTTTCGATGAAATTTGTTATAGCTATAGCTCGCATCCCGGGGAAGGACATAGGCTACTTTTGATCCCGGAAAATAAAAGAGTTCCTACGGGGTTTTAAAAAATCTAAATTCACGCGGATGAATGATGCATCATCTAGTAAAGAATATATTTACAAAGTTTCAAAAATATTTAATGAAAATTTACGAAGTTATAAGCTTGTTGTGTTGAGGCGTTGTCATCGCAAAAACATGGTCACCCCAAGCGAGCGGCTGTGAGCGAACGGGACGGCTGGCGTCGATCGTGCGCGCTCCCGCTCGCGCGGCTCGAATCAGCTGGTGCATGGTCATTCAACTAGTAAAGTTAAAGTAAAATATGCTTTATTGTACACCAAAACCAAAACAGTAGACATATAACAAAGATAGCATGTACAATAGGCGGCCTTATCGCTAAAATAGCGATCTCTTCCAGGCAACCTTACGGTAGAGGATTTTATACTAGGTGTTCAAACTTGCAGGATTTTAAAGTATTTTTTGGTCAAAATATAACCCGTAGTAAAAATGATTGCAATCGATTCTGTTACTGATTCTGAACAAACTGCTTTCAGGTTTTGCGTATACTAACTAACGTTGTATACTTTACTTATATTGTAATTTTTTACTTGGTCGCAGGTGTGGTAGGCTACGTGACCAACGAGCAAGGGGGTCCGATGCGCAGTGCGGTAGTGGCCATCGCAGGATCGGCGCGGCAGTACCGCGTGTCACCTAACTTGGCGCACTACCGCGCCTTGCTACCTCCCGGCGACTACCGCGTCATCGTGCGCTGCCACGGATACCGCGACCAGGTACTCGTGCCAATAAGACGAAGAAATGAATTTCCCCTTTCCTCTCCAACTAAGCGTCAGGCTTGTGCTAGGAGTAGGTACGACAATAATGCAACGGGCGGGGTTTGATCCTGCAACCTTTCGGTTTTCAGTCCACTCCTTTACCGGTTGAGCTATTGAGACTCTAGTTGATTTAAATCATTCTGTCTCACTCACATATTATATACACGAGTACAGTGCGACAAGGCTCTTTTGGCGCGTGGCGAAAATAGAAACTAACGTGGCCGCCCATGTTATTCTTGATTGAATTGTCTAAGCCTTTGTTCTCCAACAGCGCCGCCATGTTAATGTCATGCAAGTGCCAAAAGAGCCTTGTCGTTTCTCAGAAATCTTACTTTTGAATGGCGCGAAAATATCTCAGCCGTCCATCCGCTATTGGTTGTTGCCTACGCGTCATGTTATGTACGCGCGAATTATGAGCGAGATAGCACGAGTGTCTGTTCTTGTGTTTAAAATCTTAACGTCAAGCAATAAGGTCTGTATTTAATTGGTGTAATTTATGTTTTAGCCGGTGTTTTCGCTTTTCTGCGCAAATAAATTTTGCCGATGCGATTTAAATAGTGTTAGTTTTTTTTTGTATAAACTATAATAATATTTTTCATTCAGATGCTCAGCTGGCGCGTGGTGGAAAACGTCATAAAGCAAAAGAACGTAACTTTACGTCGGCTTAACGCTGAACAAATACCTCACGCACAGTTCGACAAGTTAGCAGTGCAAGTAGACCCTGAAAGCGTTTATATTGAAGGTGCGTTAATAGGCTAAGAGAGAGAGAGATAGATGGAGAATGTCTGTAGAAGTAAAAGAGAGAGCGAGTGTCAAATGAACGTAACTTTACGTCAACTTAACGCTGAATACCTCACGCGTAGTTCGATAAGTTAGACTTCAAGTAGACCCTGATAGCATTTATATTGAAGTTGCGTTTATTAGTTAGAGATAGAGGATAACGAATATAGGAGTAAAAGAGAGAAAGAATGTGTCAAATGCCGAACGGATGCCTCTTGTGCAGTTCGACAATTGCGAGTAGATTAAGAAAGAAAAATATATAGATGGTGTATGTAGGAGTAAGAGAGAGAAAGCACTTAAACGTTTACAATTTTTTTCGACTATTATTTAGGCCTCTATTGTGTCAACGTCGAACTTGTACGATAAATTCTAGAATAGTTAAAATAATGGGAAAATTTATTTTCTCCTTTGTTATGATGAAACCAAGTGTGTTCTTTTATGTGTTTTTTATTTTTTTTCAAACCGGTCAAGTCCAAGAGACATTTTTTTTATGTAACCACAAATTCACGGTTTTCGGATTTGTCCCTTTACTTGTGCTATAAGACATTGCTATCTGTCATGATTCTAGGTTAACGGTGGGTTTCGATTCCCTTGACGAGTTTAGACAGACATACAGACAACGAAGTGATCCTGTAAGGGAGTAATCCTTTTTCTTTTCTGAGGTTGCGGAACCCTAAAAAAGAAATATAGTCGCTATTTTTGTATTCCAGGTTTGACCTTAGATCACGACAGCAATCCATTAAAAGACGTGACAGTCAAAGTGTATCCTCAAGACAGCACTAAAATGTTATCGAGCAACGTGAGCGACACGTACGGTCGGTTCGTTGTCACTTTACCTGTCAGTTATACCGGCAAGAATGTCATGATTTCGGCCACTAATGACGGCTTTATTGCGAAGAACCGGCTTATTAAGGTAAGACAATCCATACTAATATTATAAATGCGAAAGTGTGTCTGTCTGTTACCTTTTCAAAACCCATAACCGGTTTTGACGTGGTACAGAGAGAATTGACATAGGCTACTTTTTGGTTCGGAAAATCAAAACATTCCCACGGGAACTCATCGGCAGTTCCTCTGGTCCTGCAAATGTTTATGAGCGGCGGTCACTTGACATCAGGTGACCCCCCTGCTCGTTTGCTCGCTATTTTTCCGAACCATGTCTCATTAACATCGAAATAACGTCATTTTGACGTCAGCCGAAACAAAAATATACCATCAGCTCGAAACTTCAGTCTAGTGATGACGTCACTAAAATGGCGGCCACGCGCATTAGCAATTTGCGGGACTTATATCAGTAATGTGAGCGACACGTACGGTCGGTTCATTGTCACTTTACCTGTCAGTTATACCGACTGTTAGATATACAAAAATGTCATGATTTTGGCCACTAATGACGGCTTTATTGCGAAGAACCGGCTTATTAAGGTAAAACAATCCATACTAATATTATAAATGCGAAAGTGTGTCTGTCTGTTACCTTTTCATGACCCATTGTTGTGAACACAACAATATTATCATAAGCAGATCCTAGACAAGACCAACGGGGTCTGTGATCTGACCTAGAGACAAGGACAGCCTGACATTAGGCAAGAAACGGACAAAGGGAACTGCAAATTTTATCTTAAACACGTCACGTTAACGGACTTTTACATAAATCAATTCTCAACACAAAAATAAAGGAAAACTCAAGATCCGGCTCGAAGGACCACTTGTTTGTACCTTAGGCTTACCAGCTCCTGACCAATAGAATAAGGTATAAACACGCATCTGTTTAACCGATTTTGACGAAATTAGGTACAGAGATAGCTTGCATCCTATGAAAGGACATAATATGCTACTTCTTGTCTCGAAAAATCAAAACATTCTCATGGTATGGTAAAAAATCGAAATCCACGCCGAAGAAATCGTGGGCATCATCTGTTTAGTACAGAGATAGCCTGCATCTCTTAGATGGATATAGGCTCATTTTTATCCCGGAAAATAAAAGAGTGCCCACCAAAACTTACGCAGACCAAGTTGCGGGCATCATCTAGTAAATAATATCTTAATGTGTCTGAGTGTTTTATTAACTGAAAATATTTTGTTTGTAGCTAAACCCAAGCGGGAGTGAGACACCTAACGTGCTGTTGAAGTTAGAGGAGGACGACTATGTTTTGGGGATGCCCCGTCTCATTTTTGTAATGTTAGCAGGTATGACCTTTATACTTTTTCAATATTATACTTTGAAGTGTTCTTGTCAATAGTTACATTTATCTCTGTCGCACGCATACGCAGTACAAGGTGTAATTAGAACGGTAACAAAAAGTTATATAAATCCCGCAAATTGCTATTGTGCTGGAATGTCTCATTTACATCGAAATGACGTCATTTTGACGTCAGCCGAAATAAAAATATACCATTAACCATTAGCTCGAAACTTCTGTCTAGTGCTGACGTCACTAAAATGGCGTCCAAGCGTATTAGCAATTTGCAGGACTTATACTACCTATTATAGAACCAACGAGAGATTGCGTTTTTGACATAAGTCAGTTACATACAAAATATTGTGTGCCCTCTCGCACACATTACTTTGATATCTGACACCGAAACGTCAAAAAAGCAATCTCTCGTTGGCTCTACAATAAACCAACGCAATACCAATAAGCATTTGTCTTATGCTTGTAGTTTTTTCAAATCCGCAATGTATAGCGTGAAAAACTCGGGGTCAATGCCCCGCCTACGATGCGGCAATAAACCCGCACACGATCTACACAATGTTCGTTGACCTCTAGCATGACTCATATTTTTTATTTGCGATACATTGCGAACTTTTAAATATTTTTTTTCGCGTTTTTTTGTGATATTTTAACAGTAATCATTTCTCTTACGATATTTACAAACTTTATTACAAAGTTTTTTTTAATTTATAGGCCTGCTGGCAACTGATAATATAGCCTAAGATGGAGCATGCTTGCCTAGAAGATGCCTTTTCATATTTAATTTATTTCTGATACTACCTTACCTGTTTGTTCCAATTTCCGGTACCTCGGTTCGATCTTCCAAAACGACGGTAATATTGACCGAGACGTGAACAATAGAATGAATGCGGGATGGATGAAATGGCGACAGGTCTCAGGTGTTACATGCGACCCGCAAATGCCCCTTAAACTTAAGGGGAAAATCTATAAAACAGTCGTTAGACCTGTCACATTGTATGGTTCAGAATGTTGGGCGGTAAAAGGGACGGATGAAAGGCGAGTACATGCGACTGAAATGCGAATGTTGAGATGGATGTGTGGTGGGACAAGGATGGATAAGATAAGGAATGAATATATAAGGGGTAGTTTGAAAGTAGCGCCAGTGGTAGAAAAGATGAGGGGTAATAGGCTGGCATGGTATGGGCATATAATGCGGAGGGAAGAAAGCCATGTCACTAGAAGAATGTTAAGTATGCATGTGGAAGGAAAAAAGAGGAGAGGACGACCAAAGAAAAGGTGGATGGATTGCGTGAAAGAGGATATGCGTGAAAAAGAGGTGGATAATACGTTGACGAATGACAGGAATGAGTGGAAGAAGAAGACATGTTGTGCCGACCCCACGTAGCGTGGGATAAGGTAAGGAAGAAGAAGAAGAAGACTACCCCCGACGGTGAAGCCGATCCGTAAAAAAACTTGACTTCAAAAACATGTTCTTTCAGGTGTTGTAGGAGTGGCTCTAGTGGCGCTCGGAGGCTGGTGCTTCAGCTGCAGGCAGCAGACGAAGGAAGCGCGGAGGGAATACCTCTTCACACAGATACCCTCCGACGACAAGCGCCCGCTCTGTGAGGACGCTGCCTTTGGTAAGCCTCAACACAGACTCTGTCTGTCTGTCTGCTAGCCTTTCACGGCTCATTTGTTCAACCGTTTTTGACGAATATAGTATAGAAAAATTAGTTTTATTTTAGACTAGCTTTTTTCCGCGTGGACTACACAAATTTCCCCTTAGGAGTTGAATTTTCAAAAATCCTTTATTAGCGGATGGGTACGTCAATAGCTATGCCAAATTTCAGCCCAATCCGTCCAGTGGTTTGACCTGTGCGTTGATAGATCAAGATCAGTCAGTCAGTCAGCTTTTCCCTTTTATATATTTAGATAATTTTCATTTTGCAGATATAGTCCGAAAGCCTTACTACGACGAGGAAGAACTGCCTCCCACGGAAACAGATTCTGAAGAAGACATCGTACTGCTAAGCTCGGAGAAGAATTGGAAACATGAAGAATAACACTGGGTTTATATAAATTTGGAGGAGCTAGCGAATAAAAGTAGATTCGTAGTATTGATGCCTTCAAAAGAAGAGAAAGAAAGAAAGAAAAACATTTATTTCTTAAATTGTGCCACACATCACATCTTGTAACTAAGGCTGAGATCTATAAACGCCCTGTGACTTTGCTCAGACTTAAGATCGAGTTAAAACGAGACAGATTTATGTGAGAGATATAGCTCTGTCTCATTTTAACTCTGTCTTAAGTCTAAGCAAAGTCAGGGTGCGCTCTATAGATCTCACCCTAAGAGTTGGTTATAACCGGGATAACCTTTCTTTTTTTGTCTTCTTTCTAATTTCTGTCTTTTTCGCGAATAGGCATCAATCTAGGCAAGAAACTTTTCACTTTAGGTTGTGCATTATCACTTGCTATTAGGTGCGATTACAATCAAGCACAATCCGGAATCGACGAACAGTCCTACAGGTCTAAATCTAGTGGCATCATTTTCTGCAGGGAGCATTATGAAAAGGATAGTAATACACTGGTACTGATTCTACCGCGACTAAATTTTAGAGTATTTGCATCTTTTTCTTACCAATGTAATAAGAAAAAGGACAGACAAACTTAATTTAATTTAGAACTGTCAAACCGCGCGACTTTAGATTAGGCTCCAATCGCGATCGTGTCGTTTAGAGTGCACTAAAGTTTGGAGTCTTCTAATTTAATTTTTTTTTTAATTAAAATATTTTTAATATTAAACTTTTACAAGTATTTTTGAATCGTCAGATGCATCTGATTCGGAATGCCTTTCACTCATTCATTAGAAAATTCATTCTCCGTTTCTCTTCTTTTTAGCAATATTAAAAAGAAAAAGTTACTCTAAATTTAGTTTAGACAAAAACATCAGAATCGACGTCATTGAAGTCCTGTCAAGTTAGTTTAGATTAGAGTTTGTTACAACAGAATAAGCGATATGTGTACGTATTTTATACTTTTCCGTTAGCTCCTCATGTTTAACATATCAAATATTTCATGTTTCGTCGAACGTCTCGAAGATCGTAAGCGCGTAAAATTATGGTGGAAAGTACGGTAAAACTAATAAAATTGTAATTAGTTAGGTTAGTTAATAGGGCTTATTTTTCAATCCTTAGATAACTTAACCGAGGAATAATATTGTAATATTGGCAGATTTTTCTACACAAAAACTGTCATGCGTTAAACTTATTTTATTTGGCATTTGGTGATTCTATTGTATCTCTAAGGTAAAAGGACAGATCTAAATGTATTGCTGTCCCTTTCAAAATGCTCATTACGGAAAAGGATAGCACTAGATTTAGATCTGTCCATTCAATTCAATTTAGAAATCTAATCATGTTGTACACAATCCTCTGAACTAAATTGACAGGTCTAAATTTAGTGTTGTCCTTTTCCGCAGAGAGCGTTATGAAAAGGATAGCATTATATTGAGATCGTGTACAAAAGAATTAGCCGCAAATTGCCTCAAGCCTGACACTGACAATAATTTAGCCTAATATGTGATTTCATATAAACATAATAATTTATGTACTAACTAGCTTATGCTCGCGACTTCGTCCGCGTGGACTACACAAATTTCAAACCCCTATTTCACCCCCTTAGGGGTTGAATTTGCAAAAATTCTTTCTTAGCGGATGCCTACGTCATAATAGCTATCAGCATACCGAATTTCAGCCCGATCCGTCCAGTAGTTTGAGCTGTACGTTGATAGATCAGTCAGTCAGTCAGTCAGTTACTCACCTTTTCCTTTTATATATATAGATTTTGTAATTTGAAACCTGTTTCCGATTTAACTTAAAAAATAATGATCAATCCTTCTTAAAACTTATGAAATGAGGTTAGTGAATAAAAAAGACTATTCGATAATATATTCGTCCAATTTATTTTGCCAGTATTAGATTTTTTATACAATTGGTATTAAGTATTTTGAAATTATTTAAAACAAAAAAAATTGTTCTTGTCTTTATGCAATCGCAAAACATAATACCTAATGAAGTACACATTCCAAATACCTAATCGCATTTAATTTTACTTTCACAGATTTTTTTATTAAGTCTTGTGACTTGAATGAAAATAAACTTTATTTTCATGATCCGATACATCGCATTTTATAATCGATTTAATATTAATCGTATTCTTTTTAGAGCTGGTAACATCATCTGAATTCCAAAATTATTCGGAAATAAAACCACTTTGCTACATTAGTTTTCCGACCTACTTACTATATTCCTACTTAATATATTTTAAATGAATTATTTTAACTATTCGAGAACTTTATCTCATTAAACTAGCAACAATATAAAAATAGAATTTTCAACATTTTGATGATACATTTGAATTTATTGTATGAATCTCGTGAAAAAAAGCAATAAAAATTTTTCTTAGCAATATAATAGCGTAAGTTTTTAATTGTGTGAAGTATACCCCCATCAAATTATAAAAGATGTATAGAAAAATTAGAAAACTTTACAAAATACTTGATTTTTTACAAAATATATAATTTATTTAGCTTATCTTATTAAAAACGTAATGGAAACTTTTAACGATATTAACAAAATTTTAGATGTAGAATATACTCTTTTTAGAATTAGATATTTGAAATCTATTTATAAAATAATATTTAAAAAATGTATTATTTTATTGGTGCTCTTTGCCTTACATTTTATATTTTTTGATAAGATATTGAATGCAATATTGTGATAATTTAATTAGAATATAATATACAGAATAAATGAATAATTTAGAAATCAATTGAGTATATTATTTATTTCTCATAACATTATTTGCGTACCTCGCTTACTTCTTTCATAGACAGCTTTAGTTATGCTTCCATATATAAGCTTCATATAAGTTACTAGATGATTCCCGCGACTTCGTCCGCGTGGTTTTTAAAAATCCTATGGGAACTCTTTAATTTTCCGGGATAAAAGGCAGCCTATGTACTTCCCCGGGATGTAAGCTAACTCTGTACCAAATTTCATCAAAATCGGTTAAACTGTTGGGCCGTGAAAAGCTAGCAGACAGACACACTTTCGCATTTATAATATTAGTATCGATTTTAGAAGTTAATATTCTGAAATTGCTTTCCGAACTGATGGTAGTCTTGATAAGCCACAAGAAGAAATACAGATATTTGAATTTCACTAAGGCTTTACGAAGGTACGTTCTCACGTGCAAGCTGTCGTTTGCAATCTTTCAATAAGAGCCATGTCCCCAGAGTCCTGAGCCTTCTCCGGTGGCGGAGTGAGACATGCGGCTCACGAATATGACGAAGGCTATTCGCCAGTGGTAGTGTGAGCTCCCATATTATGCTTCCTTAGGCTACTTTGTTTTGCACATTTGTATTCGCAAATCTTACAGGAATATGGCTTATCGCCAGAGTGGGTTTTCATGTGTGCCACTAGACTCTTACTTTTTGTACATTTGTAATCGCATAATTTACACGCGAAAGGTTTTATCCCAGTGTGGGTTCTCATGTGCGTCACTAGATGGCTATTTGTAATACTTTTGTAATTACATAATTTACACGCGAAAGGTTTTATACCCGTGTGAGTTCTCATGTGTGCCACTAGACTCCTACTTTTTGTACATTTGTAATCGCATAATTTACACGCGAAAGGTTTTATACCAGTGTGGGTTCTCATGTGCGTCACTAGATTACTATTTCTTGCACTTTTGTAATTGCATAATTTACACGCAAAAGGTTTCACACCAGCGTGGGTTCTCATGTGCTTCACCAGATTAATATTTATTGTACATTTATAATCGCATAACTTGCAACAAAATGGCTTATCGCCAGTGTGAATTAGCATATGCCTCTTGATATCACTTGGATATTTATATTTGTTCTGGCAAATCTTGCAAGTGAACCGTCTTACTTCAGTATGAGTCTTTATGTGTTTAACTAAGATACTTTTTCGTGTAAATATTTTGCGACAAAAATCACAAATAAACCCTCTTTCCTCAGTTTGTGAACTATTTCGTAACGAACATTGTATATTAATGACATTCTTCAAACAATCAGTTTTACTTTGTAGTGTTTTCGATACAATTACTTCACTGTACGTACTGGTTCAACTTCAACGTATTCTGTTGTAGAGACGTCATCCTGACTTGTTGCCTGATAACGGATATTTCCAGATGCAATGCTTTGACTTACACAAGACCTAACAGCTGTTCCGTCTCGTATTGGTACGACTTTATTAGAGAAAACATCATATAATTTGACAAAACAATCTGTTAATTGGTTGTAACGGCGACTGACTGTTGTATCGGCTTCTTCAGTTGGAGGCACTTTTATTTCGTTACTTGTCGCTAGACTCGCGGGCAGAGGAACGACTGGAATGAAACATTTTAACTATTACCTTGTTTATAAAAATATGTAAAACTAGCGACCCGCCCTGGCTTCGCATGGGTGCAATGTAGATACTAATGTGGTGTCATTGAGGTGACATTGCCTCGGAAACTCTCAAATGAGAGCATTTTTTTCAGACCTAATTCACATTATTTCAATTTCTCTAGGGATCTCTAATTTTTTGAGAATGAAACTATAGCTATAAACCATCCCCTTGAATCACTCTATCTATTGGTGAAAACCGCATTAAAATCCGTTGCGCAGTTTAAAAGATCAACGCGTTCATACATACAGACAGCGGGAAGCACAGACCAATAACTTATAGGATACAGACCGCTAACTCCATAGACGATGTTTGTTTCAGTAGTAAGGGGAAGTGGGAGGCAAGGAATTTATATAACAAATTGTCATTGTAGTAGTGATTGTCTGTCTCACATTTTATTGGTTTTTACTATGAGAATCCACAGGACCATCTCTTTCTAACTTTATATAATATATAGCAATTATATGCCCGGATTGTCGTAAATTAGGGATGGCGTGACAGCAGGAAAACCGTAACTTTTTAGTGATGTCCTTTTTACAGATTTTAACGGTTTTGCTATTAATTACCGATTTTCAGTATTTATCGGTAATCCTACTAATAATTATTTAGGAATTTAGTTTTTCAAAAGAAAAATCAAACAAATTTATCAAAATATAAAAACTTTATTTAGAATAAATAATAAGCGACTCTACCACCGGTTCGGAAAGCAGATTCTATTGAGAAGAGCCGGCAAGAAACTCAATAGTTGCTCTTTTTTTTGTAGTGTATTACATTATTTTAAGACTTGTATTCTATTTTAATTCTAAAGATTTTAGGTCTAAAATAGTTTTGTACCAGCTAAACAATGATGGGTTTGGATAGATATAACGCATGCTGTAGGTGCATATTTAAGTCAGCAGAAAGTGTATTGACATTATATAAGTCTTATGCAGGGTGCACATTTAATTAATTAATTATCTTTGCCATATTTAGTTGATACAAAATACATAAAATGATTTATTCGATCAATAGAAATGTCATCCTAAAAATAAGTGCAACCTCATAGTGCAACCCGCGCAACCGCCTCAACCCCTTGCACAGCTTAATCAATCTTATTATTTTTAGGTCAAAAAGGTTTTAAGGATCGTTACATTACATGAGTGTGAAAATCATACATTTGAAAACCACGCGTGTTACTTGCAACTCCGCACCACTAAAACTGTGGTTGCACCATCAAGCATATTTTTAGGATGATTGTAATTTTTTCATCCCAAAAACTCGAATTTTTAAATTATAATGATAAAGATTTATACAATACAAAATCACTGCAATAGCCAGAGCTTCAATGAGGATATCAGCTGTGTTTTAAAATATTTACGAAATTAGATGATTATGCTTCTATTATAAAATAAGAACAAAAAGTTTTTTTCCAAAAAACATATTAACTTAGAAAACTAATAAGTTTTGAAGTAGGTATTCAAAATATTACTTTAGAATTATAAGTGATTGCACAGGCGGATTGCGAGTTTTATATATATACTAGGTATTTAACATTTTACTTATGTGGTTAAGAATTTAGAAGCGCTCAATGAGGCTATAATTTAAAATATTATACTAGATAGATACATTATGAACCTGTCAGTATGCTGTATAACATATTATATTGGAGTGCAATCATCATCACATCAAAAGAAAAGTCTCGATTTACTGACTGACTCATCAACACCCAGCCCAAACACTTGGACCTAAAAAGTTGAAATTTTTGAAGCGAAATGCAATTTTCTAAATTACCACGGGATAGAGAATAAAGAGAAATAGAATTCCACCTGAGTGAAGCCATGGCGTGTCAGTTAGTCTGCGAACGGAAATGGCAAAATGATACGACTTTAATGTTGTTCAAGAGAGATAAAATAATAAAGTTAATCTTAATATATAAAAGGAAAAGGTGACTGACTGACTGACTGACTGATCTATCAACGCACAGCTCATACTACTTGACCGATCGGGCTGAAATTTTGCATGCAGATAGCTATTATGACGTAGGCATCCGCTAAGGATTTTTAAAAATTCAACCCCTAAGGGGGTAAAATAGGGGTTTGAAATTCGTGTAGTCCACGCGTACGAAGTCGCGAGCATATGCTAGTGAACATTAAAACATCAATTCAAACTTTTAACAGTGGCTTAAAACCTTAATTACTTTTGCGACGTACAGTTCTATAGCTTGCGCCTTTAGTAACTTTTGTCGCAATCAAATTTTCCATTTCCTTTCCCTTTTTTCTCGAATCAACATTATGTATTCTTCTATTGAAGTTAATACACCATTGTCTAACTTGCATTCTTATTACGAACAACCAAAAAGCTTTTAAAAAATCTGATTTATGCTCAACACAATCAAACCAAGATGTATTAATTTGTTCGAATTTGTTAATTAAATCTGAATATATGTAAACCTTACATATGTCTGGCAAAATTTTTTCAATGATAGATATACAATCCCATACCAGGGACAACAATTGATTGGATGGGTAGTACAATTTTTTGTTACTTGAATCAAATTCTTTCATTTCAATTAAAGTATGAAATGATTTAATTTCGTTAGACAATAGTGTATTTCGGCAATTTGGGCATTGCTCACAATTTAACTTTGGAAATAAATACCGACAAACTGCGCCGGCAATATAAGACAAAGCATTCGTTTGAAAAACGTTTTCAGGTGGAACATATTCTTCAATAAAATTTACGTTATGAATATCAGAACTGTAATCAACAAATCGTGTATCAAGTTTTGGTCTACTTACCAAATTACTTAGAGTACCGAGCATTTTATCACTATCGGCGGCGCAATTCGCATACAGAGATTTCCCGGTTGTAATGTTATTGATCAACAATGTTTTGAACAATGAAACAAAATTATGACAGTCCGGGTGTGTGCTAGAACCACCCTGACCTCTAATCTGAGAAAAGAAATTTTCCAGGGGATCCTGGTTTAAACGCGTCAGACTCAAAAATTTAACGCCTGAGATTAATCTAAGATCTGACCAAAGATGTTTTATAGTTTTAATGTCGTGTATAAAATTTCTTAAACACAATGGCTTACTTTCTCTTGAATCTGACGCATCGAATTTCATTGATTCTAGTTTCTTCACTGCTTCATTCCAAAAATCAAGATGAGTTGAATTTATAGATAAAGAATTACATAGGTCAGTACTGGAATAGCCGGAGGAGTTCAGGCTGCTGAATAAATTATGAATCAATAAAAGGATCTCAGCAGTGAAAAGTCCATTATCAATGTTTACAGATGGAGGACAATAACCATGTTCCAGTTGTAGTTGACGATAAGTGTTCATCTGTATTCTTAAGCTGTGCGCCACATCTCTGCTGAAGACTTGCGCAGCAAGTTTCACCTGTAATGCATAGTTATTTTTTATTAGATATGTTAATAAACTAAATTTGATAATGCTATTTAGATTTAAAGTAAACATTGTGGCTAATTCCATTGTACACAATCTCTAAACAAAACTAAAATGGCACGTCTAAATCTATTGCTATCCCTTTCATAATGTTGCTTGCGGAAAAGGATGGCACTAAATTTAGACCTGCTAATTTAGTTTAGTTTAGAGATTGTGTACAAGAGAATCGGCCCCATTGTGGCTAATTCCGTTGTACACAAACTCTAAGCTAAACTAAAATGGTACGTCTAAATCTATTGCTATCCCTTTCATAATGTTGCTTGCGGAAAAGGAAAGCACTAGATTTAGACCAGTTAATTTAGTTTAGTTTAGAGATTGTGTACTAGAGAATCGGCCCCATTGGGCTTAAAATATAATTAAAGAATTTAAATGAGTGGGTTGGAAATTCATAAGGATTCAAATTTTTGTTTAAAAAATTATCTTCTATGCTCATAACTATACTATCCTCAACCTAATTATCCTAATCCTAATAATATTATAAATGTGAAAGTGTGGATGTTTGGATGTTTGTTACTCAATCACGCAAAAACAGCTGAACGGCTTTGGATGAAATTTGGAATGGAGATAGATTATACCTTGGATTAACACATAGGCTGCTTTTTATCCCGGAAAATCAAAGAGTTCCCGCGGGATTTTGAAAAATGTAAATCCACGCGGACGAAGTCGCGGGCATCACCTAGTATGCTCATAATTATCTTCGACACTATTGGGCGCCGACCCTGGTTATTGGTACTTCTTGTTTTCATGGTGTCTATGTGATCATGTGATGAGAATTTTGTAAGCTGAAACTTAAAATGGACCAACAACAGGGTCTACAACCCATAGTTTCGGAGATAGTGCTTTCAAAAACGTGATCACATAGACACCACGAAAACAAGAAGTTTTAGTACCAACAACTAAGGTCTGCGCACCGTAGTTTTATTGGATTTTTCCATGGCAAGGACATTATCACAAAGCTATTGTTACAAAGCAAAAGTTACTTGCCTTCATCTTGTCATATGAATTTGGTTTCACATGTTTGTCTGTTAATTTGGTAGACCACCCAACACCTGCCACACCATCAACAGCAAACAGCTTCTCAATGTAGTCCCACTGAGCACGCTGACTCCCGATGAGCAAGTCCTTCTTCTGAAAATTATTGCGGAAACATTTGAGTAAATGTGGGACATCATATATATGATATATTTTGTTTCCTTCGATGACATAATGTATTATATTACACCCATCGTTGCCACTTCGAAGTAAATCTTCGCGTGCATCAGCTATTAATGAGTTTATCGCAGCAACATTGGCAGAGCCTTGATCTGATACTGTTGATCTCAAAACAAATCCTGTCTTTAATATTTCCTTAGTTAGTTCTTTAATAATGTTTTTTAGAAAGAAGGTTTTAATTCCATCTCGTACAAAATAAAATGCTATAGGTAGCTTCCAAGGTAAAAATATGCCCCGTAACATAAACACTAAAACTTTGTCAGCAACATTGTTAGTGCGTTCACCACCTCCTAGATCTTCAAATCCTTCAATAACACCGGTACCACTTCAGAATGCATGGACTCATGAGGAGCAGGACTCAGTGGTTGTGAGTAATGAGTAATAGAAGTTGTTGGCTCTAAAATAGACTGCTGAATTAAATCTGGTGACTTCTGTTTGTCAGGAATCGGGATATTTGGCAAGGGGTTTACTAAATCAATAGGACTTAAAATAACAGAAGCTTGCTCATTCTTACTTTGGTTGTCTGATTGTGAAGTCGATGGGATATCGACTATGTTAACATCGAAGGGTTTACCACGCTGTAAAGGGGATATCTCTAGAAATTTGTCAATTTTAAAATGTACTGGTTTAGTACCTTTTAGGGTTTTTAGTTTAGTTTTAGGGTTTTTAGAAGACTGTGTAATATGCAAATTCAGCGTGGGAATTGAATCTTTTGTCAATCTATTATTTACGATATACCGAGGTAAGAAATGGGATTCGCAAATCCTGACATTTTCTAATTGCCTAAGGGAGTACTTACGCAAATATGGACAGTTAAACAACCATGCCTTCCATCTAGTTGTGTCGGTAAAAGGTACGGCGTGTAAATGTAAGGTGCTTTTACACTTAGGTACACTACACTGCCTCATATCGGATAAAAAGGATACTAGGTAGGTATTTAGAAACACTAACAATTATTACTAAGCCTAAATTAGGTAGGCAAGTTTAAAGAGCACATCCACTATATCTCTAAATTAAAACAATCCCTTAAAAAACTGAAAATAGAAATATAAAACGAATATCCTGTTATAACTGCAGCACACTTCCAGGTTTAAACCACAAGGTTTACAACTCTCGCAATAGGAGAAAAATTAAGTTTTTTAGGTTAGGTTATAAAATCTCTCAAAACCGACATCACGTTTTTATTTTGAAATTCTATGTAATGAAAGCCGATTGGAGCTAATCACCGACCAATAATATTCGAGCAATCTTGAGAGAGTGTGCTGTATGTACATGTGCCTTTAATACTGTGTGAGTGGAGCGAGATAGTCCTGTGGATTTCGAAAGAGGAATAGAAAGTGCGAAAGAAATGGACTGATGCATCTTTTATGGCCCTCAGTTGACAGGGCCTGGCGGGAAGTGACTTTATTTTATACTATGTAAAGATGTCAAATGATAAATAATGCTATATAAAATATAATGCTAAGGTCTGAGCAGAATGTGCCGAAGGGCTGGGGCCTGCCTGCCTGTGAAATAATCAGAATGTAGGTATCTGTGTACTGGGGAGCCACATGTTAAAAGTACTCTGTGGGAGCCACCAGCCAGCGAGTAGCTGTACTGCATATTATAGAGAAAAGGAAAGAGTATTATGATTTCTGATACTAGTATGAGTGTATGCTAACTGTAACTTGAACCAAAGATAATATATTAAACAAGTACAGATCGCTCACTCTATATTTAAAATTGTAACTAGTTCAAGACTATTACTAGATGGCGTCACTTGGTTCGTATGAAATATATTTTTTATGGATTTGACGAAATATCATATTTTACTTGTCTGGTTCATCAAATTTATTTATATTTAGTAACAAAATACAAAATTTTCACAACATCACCATCGGAAAATGCTAATTCTAAATTTTAATTATTGACTCATTGAACTTTACGATATCCATAGCATTTTGCTTTGGATAGCTGAAGTAGTATTACAAAATTCCAGTAGATGGCGTAACAAAATGACTTGTTACTTGAAAATAAAATTATTATTTTGCCTTTGGATTGGTGACGGTTGAATTTGACGGTGTATTACAATTTTCTGAGTGCTTTTATTTCTTTTCCCTATTTCGTTTGTGAATTGTTTCTGCTATATGGACTCCGAGATTCTGCTAACCCGATTACTTGTGCTTGCTCCTGGATTTTTGATGATGCCAAACTGCTGACCTACGCTTGATACCGGACCCTCTGATGATTGCCTGTGATTTTGGATTTCGTTTATTATTTGAGTAAAATTTGAGTTGGCTCTAAATAAAATTGAGTTTCATCAGCTGTTCGATAGAGTGCACTAAATAAATTCGCATCTCACATTTTAGCTTGCACAATAATGCCATCACACTATAAGGAGTTGACCTACAAGGTACCGGCGACTTAAAGGAGTTTTACGCAAGCTTTAAATGTATGACGTTAGCGATCTTACTTGTATGCTAGGTTAAGATTAAAATGTATGGCAATGGGGCCGATTCTCTAGTACACAATCTCTAAACTAAACTAAATTAACAGGTCTAAATCTAGTGCTTTCCTTTTCCGCAAGCAACATTATGAAAGGGATAGCAATAGATTTAGACGTGATATTTTAGTTTAGTTTAGATATTGTGTACAAAGGAATTAGCCACAATGATTTTTAGTTATTGCCATACATTTTAATCTTAACCTAGCTTTAACATTAAAAATGGAATCCCTCGCAATGTTAGTTAAACATAGTTCAATTGTGTGTTAAAGTTACACATTTTTTTTTGTATTTAGCAGAACAGTGACAGTGATGCTGAATGTGACACGTCACAAGTATGCAAGCCTCATACAGCTGTGAGCTCCAGCACTTCACACTCTTCACTCGTCACTGAGAACAAGTAGGTATACCTGCCAGTACCAATAACGTTTAGTTCAAGCAAAGATAATATATACAAGTAAGATCGCTAACGTCATACATTCATTTAAAGCTTGCGTAAAACTCCTTTAAGTCGCCGGTACCTTGTAGGTCAACTCCAAAAAGTATCAAGATGGTTCTCGGTTCTAAAGTACCTACTCTGTGGTTCTCGGGAATGGTTCAACGGTAATCATTCATCCAAGGGTTCAACGCTCAAACACAGAAACTATCGTAGTGTTGGTCAATACTTCACCGTTCTACGATCGACTACATTTTAACTTGCGTTGCGTTAAATGGTTCCCAAAGCCGGCGCGTCACACCCAGACCCACCAACATACACTCAACACAAAGCGCACCACTCGCTGTCTGTTGCATAGATAACACACTGTCTGTTGTACACTTCTTCTCCTGGGCCGACCCCATAATAAGCTACGGCTAAAATCGATTCACATACAAAATCGATTCTTTTAATTTCATTGCATATTTTCTATTACGATGAATAGCAATACCGAAAATGTTTAATGTTGGAAATGCTCAAAAAGACTAGAACCCTGAGTCGTAAAACCAGTTAAAAAACTGGGTGTTGGAAATATCTGTCACTGTCAAGTTGTCTCTAGGGATACCAAGTGGAAAAAATATCGATAATTTATTTTATTTTCTCGCTAGTAGTACTTGGTCTTGAATAATTCTATTTCATTCTGAAAGCTTCTTTCATCTTAGAACATCTTGCACAAGGTGTATTACTCATAGTGTTGCATATCTGGCGTCTTCTGGACGAAATTAAACAAGTTTTAGCAAGACCGGAATCCGGAAGATAGGTATCCAAGTCAACTCAGCTGTGATAAAAAATATTGATTTTTATTAATATACTTATCGAACTCAAAAATGTCATCAGTAAAATTTTAAAAGTTAAGTAAAAAAAACTATATTTCATTAAATTGATAGTTTGATAAATCAACATTAACAAATTAAAAAAATATCGATTTTTATCGAGCTCAAAATTGTCAACAGCTATGCGTTTATTTCATTAAAATATCGATAGTTTGATAAATTGAGACAGTACAACCCTAGTTATCTCGTTTTAAGTTTATCTTTTTGTGAATTGTGATTATTTATTTGTGAATTGTTGAAATAAATTATTCAATAGTTTTCACATGTTTATCATGACGATTTCCGTTCTTACGTGAGCACAACGACCCTAAAATCCGAAGCTTTTGTTAAAACAAACAACAGTGGTGCGGTTATGGAAAGAACAAACAGTAACTTCAGCGATATGAGTCGTCGAGCCGGAGAGATTTTTAGGCGTATAAACAGAATATTCGACGGTCCTTTGACAAGAAAGAAACTGGTTATCTTAATCCTCGTGTTAGTATTCCTGTTACTTTACATCGGACCCAGTATTTTGAACTCTCTGTTCAATTCGGAAGGTTCGTTGACGAGTAACCAAAATGTATGTCACAGGAACTTCTTGAACCCCTTTCAAGACGCTATCAGTGAGTACGACGCGTATTTAAGACTAGAATCAGCCGCCACGCTGTCCACGTTGAGCCACAACTATGTGCCTTATGTGGGGAACGGGTATGTAGGTATGGCGTTAGAACACGATTCGCATTTGAACATAAAATATGGAAGGACATTATCGTTGCCCCTGTACTACCACCCTCTGCATATAATAGACGACTTGGACATGAAGGAATCAACATTAGTCGACTACAAAAACGGTATTGTACATAGATTTCAATGTAGCAGTACAGGTATTCATGTTGCATATAAGTACTATACTCACAGAACCATTCCATCACTATTTGTTCAAGAAATTTTAATCAATAACCCACTAAATGTTGCAAAATCATTCCATATGACCACACCAAGGTTATCCGATTGGCCGACATCTGTGAAACAGACAATAAAGATTCACCAAGGAGTTGATAAAAAAGAGTATGAAGTTGTAACAGGAATGATTGCTTTACCCGAGAGTGATAATGTATTAGCAGTGTCCGTAGTATGCAGAAAGATGAGTAATAATATCCAAGTCGAAGCCAGAGATGGTTTAGATTTGCTAATTTTTACCACAGTTCAGTACAGTAAGCCTATAAAGAGGGCGGATTATGTAAAGCATAAGGACATAGTGGAGAAACAAGCGATAGATGAGATGGAGAAGGTTATAGCGTTGACAGGAGATAGAGTCGCAGTGAGAAATTTGAGAGAGAACCACTCTAGAGTATGGCAAGGACTGTGGTACACTGGCTTCTACATATCAGATTCTAAAGCAGACGGTGTCATCAACGGTGACAGAATAAACGCTACAATATACGCTATCCTTTCTCAAGTGAGAAGTTACGAACATGAAGAACATATAAAACTTTCTAGAAAATCAGAGATCCTCCGAACTTTAACATACTCTGAAGGGTGTTACGAAGGGCATTCTACGTTGGATGCATTTAATTTGTGGAAACCACTTAATTCCTTAACAAATTTGGACTCTGTTGCAAGCATATGGCTCTTAACATTAGAGAAGCAAGGCTGTCACAATCTGTTAAAAGCAGGAGCGAGTGGAGTCAATCAAGCGATGATTCTCAGTTTCGGAAGCTTCAGATTTAGCAACCAGCATCTTGAATACAACATTCATCCATCCAAACTACACCGAGACTTTTTGTTCCGCCGAATCAATTACGGTAACATGACTCATGTCAATGTAAGCATAATTCTACAAGAGGACAACAAGGCTGCTATATTTGTAGCTTTAGATCGCTCCGACAAAACCTATTATGCATGCGATGCGGGATGCCTCGACTCTCCTGTCCAACTAGGCCCATATAGAAAGTATTTCCCGGTGAAACTTACAGAGCCTTTGACTGCTATATTGTATATAACAGCGGACAAGCAGCATATGGAAGATTTAAGGCACGCTATTCATGTTAAGGAAGTTGTTGAAGCACCAGCGCATGAAAATCATGTTATAGCGTTACATAGGCATGGCCACAGTCTCGGTGGACTCAACCCGCTATTTTGGGTTTCCATTATAGTTTTAATAGTTGTGTTCCATTTGTTCTTGTGTAGGATAATAATGAATGAGTTTTGTGATAGCAACACAAATATTAGCTACAAAAGGTTATATAACAAAGCATGAGACATTGATGGTATAAAGTAGTTATTAAAAGGTAGTGTCACCAGCTTCAGTATTCATTGTTTGAATATTTTGCAATCATAAGTTGCATTGTAACTTTAGCTTACAATATACACTGCCAAGTTTTACGTAATTAATTTCAGTCCCCTATAGGTAAACCGCTGTAAGCTTGACACTTCTGATCGTCTGCGGGACGCGGGGCGGGAGCGCGCTCAAACAATCAGTTAGTCTGCCGCTGTTCGCCGGCAGTGGCTGACGTGAACTCTGGTTCGCACGTGATATTATTCTGGCGACTGCTACACACGATATTATCAATCTTGCGATATGAATCAAGATAACCTACATACTTCCTATTTTTTATTTCCTACTTTCAATTATTATGTACGCGATTGATAACTAAAAATCATAAAGACTATTGTTTTTAAATATTAGCTGATTTATTTTATTAAATAACTGCATTAGAATGTAATAAACGGTTAAGTTTTAATACATAATAATACATTAATAGTTCTAACACATGTTAAATAGACTGAATAAAAATACTTGAAACTATGAATAAATATATTCCATTAAAAAGTATCATAGGTGCATTTAATCTTAAGACTTAGTTAAATCTCAATTTTCTTTACGTCGTATCGTATATAGCCACACACATCACCCGCCCCGTGCCCCGCAAATCATCAGGGAGGCCAAGATTAAGGTGGTTTTTTTTGTTTTAAAAAAAACAATATTAGCCATGTTAAATGACTAATATTCCCCTTTCCTCTCCAACTAAGCGTCAAGCTTGTGCTAGGAGTAGTTACGACAATAGTGCAACGGGCGGGGTTTGAACCGTCGACCTTTCGGTTTTCAGTCCACTCCTTTACTTCTGTTGAGTCTGTTTCTTTTATAGTTGAACTAGCTTATTCCCACGACTTCGTCCGCATGGACTAAACTTTCAAACCACTATTTGACCTCTTTAGGGATTGAATTTTCAAAAATCCTTAGCAGATGCCTACGTCATAACAGCTATCTGCATGCCAAATTTCAGCCCGATCCGTCCAGTAGTTTGAGCTGTGCGTTAATAGATCAGTCAGTCAGTCAGTCACCTTTTTATTTTATATATTTAGATGTGCAAACAATCAGAGTAACGTATGTTTTTGCATGTAGAAAAATAAAACAATATTACTTTCTCATTTATCAGTATGATAATTATTGCAACTGATAAATAAGTTGATAGGTACAAAAATAATTTTTCAATAAAATTATTTTTAGGTAGTATATAAAATCAGATAAGGGTGAAAGTTAAATGATATCAACCAGTGTGTATGTAAATATTGTTAAAATGATTCTTATAGCTTGATCTCTTTCAAAATAATTTAGTAAATATATTTGTAAAATATACGAATAAAGGAATATAACCATAATGTCTGCAGTCTGTTATTTATGCATACAATATTTTGAGAGCTTCTAATTACCATTAATATTAATAATAATTCACGATATAAAAGCATTTAGTAAATAAAATATTATTTTATTAACTGTACATATTTGTGTATGCTCCATGAAAATTCAGTTAAGTATAGGGATTGTTATAAGATTGTGGTGTATTATATTTTTAAATAAAATTGCAATCGTATGTTGAATAAATATTTCGTTTTATTTTCTCATGTTCTCTTTACAGTAATTCGAGGTCATTTTGAAAGCATAACATGGATATGAAACAAAAATATGAATTACATTTTTTTCTATAAATATATTTACAAAATATTACAAATAATATAGTTCATAAATTGAAATAGTTAAATATATTTATCTGCTTAAAAATCTTAAGGCACGTTCACAGTTCATAATATGTATAGGCAGCATCTTCTGTGAGCTAGATTCTAAACAGGCTACAGGAAAAAAAAAACCCGACTTCAATAATCACAAACACTAAAAAGTAAAAACTAATTTAACTTATTACCGAACATATTTTGTAAGTATACAAGAGTTATTGCAATATATTTTGGAGCTGGTGCCAATTGGGTATTTGACTGCAATTTTTTTATTACTTTATTATAAACTAGGATAAAAATAATGACGTAAACTGAAAAAAACTAATTAAATCGATCAAATAACAAAAAGTTATAAGCATTTAAATATTTATGATTAGACAGAGATAGCGATATAGCATTTTGACGTCACACCTTACTAATGCCATAGTAGCTTCGTGCGGTTTCATACAAATTTTCGTTTTGCGAGAAAGGGATAGAATACCCTCCCACTCCAAAATTAAAATGCCTGTAACTTTGTAAATCATCTTGGATTTTAATATTTTTTCAGTGTACCTACGTCTTTATTTTTATCCTAGTTTATTATAAACTAATTAAAAGTAAAAAAAAAATTTATAAAGTAATAATATTTATCAAATTCAAAAGTAGGAAAATAGCCGCAAGAACCGTCTACCTAGTTACCTACTCTTCATATTGTTTTGTGACTCCTGATTGGCACCTCATAGGCAGTTCAGTCAATATGTTACATAAAATGTTTTCATGTTGTTTTTTATATTTATTCAGATACTTAGCCCATGACTGCAATCTCACCTGGTGGCAAGTGGTTGTTGTTGTGATGTTACCGTAACACGACCAATCTATCTTAGATACTGTTATCATCTGAAATGCTGTTCAAAGAGATAGTGATATCTAAGAAAAGATAATCTATATTTGAGAAGGTTTGGCCCAATTTTAGCTTTTATAGTTTTTGATATCAGCTCATACGCAAATCATCACATAACAGCATAACATCACAAAACATGTGGTCCGAAGAGAGAGACAACAAAATGTAATCTTTGTAGAAATACCTATTAAGTAATAATTACATACTTTTACAGTGCGGCAAGGTTCTATTGTCACTTAAATGACATTAACAGGGGGGCGCTGTTGGAGAACAAAGACTTAGAATATTCCGAATATTCAAACAAGAAGAAAGGGGATACTTGAAGGCAACGTTAGTACCGATTTTCGCCACGCGCCAAGATAGCCTTGTCGCACTGTAATTACAACTTCTATAGACTGGTAAAACGAACCGCCATGTTTTGAAGCATACTCATAGGTGTCGTTTTATCCAAAGGTGCGTTAACACTGCGCCAATATTTATGTAGTCTGTGTCACACCTTTGAGGGTGCTACAAAAAATGGCGACCCGTTACCAGGGTTTTACAGTGCGACAAGGCTATCTTGGCGCGTGGCGAAAATCGGAACTAACGTTAGCGTCAAGTGTCCCCTTTGTTCTTGTTTGAATATTCTAAGCCTTAGTTCTCCAACAGCGCCCCCTATCAAAGTCATTAAAGTGCCTAAACACCTATACTTTTATTTGTTGACAGTTAATCTTTTGTTGCCATTTTTACATGAGAATTTTAAAAAGTAGGGCATACGCCCATACATAAATAGATGGAATTCTAGTCTATTGAGTATTTAACCGATTAAATTAACAATAATTATGATCATAATATTATATATTTTGTTAGAATACTAAATTATTATTATTATTATCAATAGCCTAAATATAAAAAACCTACATTAAAGCCTTGGCACATGAACTTTAAAAACCTTAAGCCCTAAATCGGAACAAAAAAATTTTGGTGGTGGAAGCCCATGATTTTTGAATCAATTTAGGGCCGGCGCAAATCTGGCCCGGCGCAGCGCAGACCATTGTTTACTGCCAAGCCATTATCGACTTTGCTTACATGATATAATATCTAAAATCAACTGACACAACTACTCGACAAGAGTACAGATGAAGTCCGACTAGTAAGTGTGCCAATTGATTTTCGATATTATTTCAACATAAGCAAAGTCGATAATGGCTTGGCAGTAAACAATGCGCTGCACCTCGCCTGATTTGCGTCGGCCCTTAAGGAGTTTTCACACAGGAATTTCAAAATGTTTTATAACGTTATAACAACAACAACAACATTTTGTGTTGTATAATGTTAATACTTAGAAGGAGAAAATATAACTGACTGATATATCAACGTACAGTTGATTTTTTTCTTTGTAACTAGACTTTCACTAAGAAACGATTTTGAAAATTCTATTCGAGTGAGCAATATAAAACTTTTAAAACTTCTGTGTGGAAGCATCATTGAAAGAACAACGTATAGTCCGCGACAGGTTGAGATGGCAATCAGGGTATGAGGCGGGGGATGCCACGCACACCTGCACGTCACCCGCACCGGGTTAGCGCAGGGGCTGTGCGGGGTGTTACCTACCCGAATGCCATCTCAACCTGTCGCGTATATAATTAAGATAACAACGTTGTTATTAACCAAAACTTGAATGGCCTTATTGTCAAATAACAACGTTGCTAAGTAACTTATCGACAGATTACAAATAGATTCATTAATTTCGGCCGTCAATAGACCATTGTCTAAGTTAATGCGATAAAAATATTATAACCGTGTGAAGAGGCTCTTACAACTTATTAATTACTATTACATAATAAAGGAACTTAATAAAATAAAATAATAGTAAACCAAGGTACGTAACAGAATGTTCTGGTACAACAGTACACGAGATCGCTCGAGCAGTCGCGCTTCCAAGCCGTCGCGTCGACGGTTACAGTGTCAACTGCTCAAGCAGTTGATTGCAGCGGCTGCTTTAGGCCGGTCTTACCTATACGGGCAGCTTGAAGCAGTCCATAGTGAACTACAATCTTCTATTTACAATGATCATGATGTCATACAAAATGGAACCACTCGAGCGCTTCGACCGGCGATCAGAAGTCAGTATTTGTATTGCAATTGCTGATCGATGACATTCATCGTTCAGCAGTTGCCAAGCAAACACTGACTCCTCGAGCAGTCGACTGCTCTTTTACCCTTGACTGCTCAGTTACCCTTTCCGCCCGCACCCCACCTCCACGTCGCGCGTGCATGGTCTAGACCGACTGCTACAGCAGTTATCAATGGCAGCTTCAAGCTGTTTATCAATGACTACTCGAGCGGTCCGTATATTTTGATCACTGCCTAACCGCTCGAGCTGCCCGTGTAAGGCCGGCCTTACGGTTACAATGAACTGCTCAAACAGTTGGCAACGACTGCTTTAGTGGTCCGTGTATGGTCACTCTAACATGGACTTTATGTTTTCAAATCACGCGGCCGTTACGGAATTATCAATCTTATTATCTACGACATAAAGTCCATGTTAGATTGGCCCACATGATTGTGTAATCCTAATATAATAGCTACAACTATACATCACAATTAAATAAAGGAAACCACTCATTAAACGAATTGAAGTCTACTAATTTCTACTACGAGCCTCAATAGCTCAACGGGTACAGGAGTGGACTGAAAACCGAAAGGTCGACGGTTCAAACCCCGCCCGTTGCACTATTGTCGTACCTACTCCTAGCACAAGCCTGACGCTTAGTTGGAGAGGAAAGGGGAATATTAGTCATTTAAAATGGCTAATATTCTTTAAAAGAAAAAAAAAAATTGTGTGCGTTTGCGTAAGTCGCGCCAAAGGAGATCGAAACGCTTCTATACATCCCCTGGGCCCTGGCGACTGTTACAAAGTGTAACAAGTAACTATACTTGTAATATTCGCCTATAACTTACTACATACTAAATAATTCAATTTCTTTGGATTCCCAAAACTTGTGCAAAAAGTTGGGCAAAGCCAATCGTTGTAATTTAAAAATAAAGACTTGTAAAACAGATCTTACATTTTACATTAAAATTAACACTTAATGCTTATAAAAAGAATATATTATTATGAATAAATATTATTATTTTTTAAACATAAATATCAGTCAAGCGTAGAAATATACCTAGTGTACAGTGCGCCCCAGAAAATAATGTACATCGACCTTTAGAATTAGAGTGCGACTTTGTCTCTGTCACGTTTTGTCGGTCTCAACGGCAGAGACAATGCTCTACAAAACCTCTACCTCTTTCTAAAGGTCGATGTACATTATTTTCTGCCGCGTACTGTAACTTTACTCTATCCCCGGAGTCAATTTGGTATAGCGCTCTCTCTACCTAATCCCATACAAAAATAGAGAGAGCGCATTACATTCTTCGGAGAAGTTATTATAACACTCTCCCTGTTACACACTCATACAAATGATAGAGCCAAACAGAGAGAGCGCTATACCAACTTGACTCCGTGAATAGAGTATAGATTAATTAATTGTGACAAATCTTTAAAAAGAGCAACTGCCGAGTTTCTTGCTAGTTCTTCTCAGCAGGAAAGGCATTTCTAACCAGTGGTAGATACATTTGACGTTTCAAAACAACTAGAGTAACCATTTTCTATTCTATTCAAGACATATTGGAGTGGAGGCATCTTTTTAAAAATATTTCAAAGTAGCCCCCCCCCCCCCCCTCTCACGAATAACTGGAGTCTTTTAAAAAATACTTCAAAGTATTTTTACTATTACCTTTGAAAAACATCTCGATTGTTTAGTGGAAGAGGGAGACGATCGACTCGATTGAAAAAATATCTCGATAGCGATTCCTTCGACTGTTGAATAGAAATATCTCCGAATCGCGCATCGCTAACTCGTTTTACAATTACAAAAATATATTCCGTTTCTTAAGCGTATTGCGAAAAAAATAACTTATCTACTATATTTTATAGCCAAAAGAAATATGTGAAAAATACATATTAATATTACATGATCAAACATTTCCGATTTTCATATAGAGATCGTATTATAAAATGAAAAATATATTTATAATAATATATCAAATAAAGAAATATTATGCAGTAAGCTTAATTAATAGAGATTACACGTATCGCTTATTTGAACGCATACAAAACATATGTACTTATGTTTTGAATTAAAAATATCGACATTTTAATAAGGCACTACGTTTTGTAAAACACCTATAACGTATGATTGTGTTACCGTCAGAACTTTTTTAGACCTATATCTACTTTTGACTGTTTTAGGCAGTTAAAAGTAATTTTGATCAGAAAAAAGTTTTGACTGTAACATAATATATATTATATCAAATTGTATTAAAAAAAACTAATTCATAGTTATTAGCATAACACTTTGAACTATATTTGACTTATAAGTTATATACTTTATAATATATACAAAGGTACGTAAAGCTGGTAATAATGTAGGTTTTTAAACTATTAGGCGTCTATAGGTGGTAGTCTGTGCTACAACTAGTATACACGTGCTCTAACTCATGATTGGCTTCTCGGTATTCTCATTAAATCTTTTTTTTTTTTTATTATTGAGATACAATACATTTATTTCATACATATAGAATTTTGATTATCCGAAGTAATCCATTACTACCTGCAAAAAAAAAAAAACTGTATGTTTGTAAATTTCTATAGTGCCGGAGTCTAGCCTCAACTAAAAAAAGAAAGAAAGAAAAAAGAAAAGAAAAGTGAGTCTCTTTTGCTACTATGCTCTCCTGGTACTTTATTCATGTAAGCTACAGTTGGTGTCACGTTAAAAGGTCTCCGACCTTGAACTTGCGCAATGGGTGATATATCGGTCTACATATTTGGCGTCTCGTTAAAAGGCCTCTGACCTTGTACTTGCGCAGTGGGTGATTTAATAATGTATGGCTAGGGCATACGCCATGACCAACAGAAGTGAAGAATGAGAGTGAGCTCACCCACAGGTCGCGGTCGCGTACCACTGTCTTATTTCCTCGCAATCGAAGATGCTTTTGAAAAATTTTCCTTCGAGCAGGTGTTATGCTCGAAACTCAGCTGGTCTGACCGTTGGATGTTGAAACTTTTATATATAGTCTTCTGGGATTAAAACTTCGTTAGCGTGATTCAGGCGTCATAGTGAGTGATTGAAGATACTCGTGGTGCCATCTAGTGAGATCGTTGTGAGTAGTCCGCTTTAGGTTCGTTTCGTGTACACTTGTGGCGACTACTAAACGCTTGCTATACATTGTCACATACCTCACAGCTCCTCGTAGAAGGCGACCCTGGTCCGCGTGGAGCCCTGCTTCAGTTTCCGCAGGGTGCTGTACTTGTCGTCGCCCGCGCGCGCTTGTGCCTCGTGCAGCCGGTCGAGCGTAGCGCCATTTTGCTCCACTCGCAGTACTGAGAACTCGCAGCGGAGCTCGTCTAACTGTTGCTGGAGATGTTTGGACTTGGCCAGGTACTCCACTCTGTGGGAGTTCAAGTATTTATTATTAACTAGCTGATGCACGCGACTTCGTCCGCGTCAAATTTCATCAAAATTGGTTACTGTTGGGCCGTGAAAAGCTAGCAGACAGACAGACACACACTTTCGCATTTATAATATTAGTATGGACTAGTCAGCTTTAACTTTTAACTGTTCAGTCAAAATTTTATTAGTTATTTATTTTTATATGTACCTGAATAAAAAAATAAAAAATTTCATCACTTACATCTAGTCGGTCGATTTCGTAAAACCTGCAATCATTATTACAATCTCAATTGTTGTGATTGGCTGAAATTGTGCGATTCTTGTTGCAACAATGCATTGTAGCCAATAAAGTGAGCGAGCGTCAACCAATCAGCGGGGCGATTGTCTAAAGCCTGCATCAATCATTATTACAATCTCAATTGTTCTGATTGGCTGAATTTGTGCGATTCTTGTTGCAACAATGCATTGTGGCCAATAGTGAGCGAGCATTAACCAATCAGAGATGATTGCGATCGTGACATTGTAGCTGTCAAACAACCGCGGTAGGGCCACAGAAGTGATTGCGATCATGGCATTGTAGCTGTCATTCTACCGCAATCGAGCCGTAGCTTTACAGGATTGAAAGTGAAAAGTGATCATAACAGATATGTTACCTCTCCTTCTCGATCTCCAGCGAGAGCCTATGCATGTGAGGGTCGGAGTCATCCGGTACGAGCTGGTAGGAGTTCAACTCCCCGTCACTGGTCCCGCCGCATGTGGTACCAGCAGTCTCACCCAACTCGGCCGGCAGAGAGCACGTCGACGGGAATAATGAGATGGGGACCGGTGGAGGCTGGAATAACCATACAATATGTATCAACGCGTAGGACGCCCTCCAGCACGATGGACCGACGATATAAAGAGGCTGGCGGGAAGTGGCTGGATGAGAAAGGCGGAGGACCAGGTGTGGTGGCGCTCTTTAGGGAAGGCCTATGTTCAACAGTGGACGTCCACAGAATGCTGCTGCTGATGATGATGATGTACGTATCAACGCTTCAAGATGTCTTCTTGTCCGAAATTCCTCAGTGCTTGAAGACCAAAGTCTTCGAACAGTGCGTGTTGCCAGTGATGACATATGGATCCGAGACATGGTCGCTAACTATGGGCCTCATAAGAAAGCTCAGAGTCACTCAGCGGGCGGTGGAGAGATCGATGCTTGGAGTTTCTCTACGTGATCAAATCAGAAATGAGGAGATCCGTAGCAGAACTAGAGTAACCGACATAGCTCAATGGGTTGCGAAGCTAAAGTGTCAATGGGCAGGGCACATGGTTTGTAAAAACGATAGACGTTGGGGTCTCAAGGTGCTGGAATGGCGACCTCGCACCGGAAGACGCAGCGTTGGAAGACCCCCCCGTTAGGTGGACGGATGACATCAAACGAGTCGCAGGAAGCCGCTGGATTCAGACGGCGCAAGACCGTGGCGTGTGGAAGTCCCTACAAGAGACCTATGTCCAGATAGAGAGGGAGAGATAACATAAGCAGTATACTCACAGGAGGTAGAGAGCCATTGGACGTCCTACTGAGGAAGTTGAGCAGCTTCTCTTTGGCCTGCTTCTCAGCTACTCTTGCCGACACTAGTTCTGCCTTTAATCTCTCCGCTTCTGCCGCGCGCTTCTCTGATTCTTCTACTAATCGCGCTGTTAGGAACTCTGCTTCTCTTGTTTTACGTTCTAAATGTACCTGAGGCATTATTGAATGGGTACAAATTAACATAAAATTGGGTTTTCTGGATCACGAGACTTACAAATACAAGTTACATATAATTTTAGCGTTTAAACTATCGTGAGTGATTTCCGTTATATATAATATCTGTCAACGGCTGTACTCACGTATTGAGTCGACGTTAGCCCGACTAGTTTCGAACTCATCCCATACTAGTCCCAACCACGACGCGTGCGCGACCTGACTACCTTGAAAAAGGACCCCGGATGGGTTCGAAACTAGTCGGGCTAACGTCGACTAAATACGTGAGTACAGCCGTTGACAGATAATATATATAATTATTTTTGTGTTCAACTAATAGATGTCCACGCCTGGACATAGGTTTCTTGAGGAGACTTTTACACTCGCGGTGTAGCGCTGGAAACTTTTTGTGACGTCACTCTATAACGATAGATATATAATGAGAGTTGAGTTGACATAACAATTTACGCGAACCAAGTATTATATTAATTTTAGATGATGCCCGCGACTTCGTACGCGTGGATTTAGGTTTTTAAAAATCCCGTGGGAACTCTTTGACTTTCTGGGATAAAAAGAAGCCTATTTCACTTTCCAGGTCTTTAACTATACCCATGCAAAACATCACATCGATGCGTTGCTCCGTTGCGACGTGATTGAAGGACAAACCAATAAACTAACAAAACAAACACACTTTCTCATTTATATATGGGTGGTGATTAAAAGTGTTAAATCATTAAATGTATCTTCTCCTTTTATTTACATCTCACCTTTTCTTCTTCAGTCCGAATGGCGGAGAGTCGCAACCGCGCGTTCTCCCTCTCCGCATCGGCGGCCTTCTGCGCCAATAGCGACGCTTCTTCCTCGGCCACTCTCCCTTTCTCTGCTAACAATTCCGCCGTTTCTTCCGAGCGACGCTAAAACATAGTCAGTCAAAGTCAAAGTCAAATGATTTATTCAAAATCCATACTAATATTATAAATGCGAAAGTGTGTCTGTCTGTCTGTCTGCTAGCTTTTCACGGCCCAGCAGTTTAACCGATTTTGATGAAATTTGGTACAGAGTAGCTTATGTCTCGGGGAAGGACATAGGCTAATTTTTCTTTTTTAAATAAATTTATTTTTTTCACCCCAATCATAATTTTTACTTTTATTATTATCACTTTTTATCCCGGAAAATCAAAGAGTTCCCACGGGATTTTTAAAAACCTAAATCCACGCGGACGAAGTCGCGGGCATCCTCTAGTCCTCTAGTAGGTAATAAATTACTCTTTTCGATTGTCAGTTGTTGGATTTGTAAGATATCTAGTGGTGATAATTATTACGCAAACTTAAAACTAAAGCTACGAGGGTTCCAAACGCGCCCAGGTCTGAGAAGAGCCCAGAACAAACTCAACCGGGTATTCTTTTTATTATCACCACTTTACAAAATCATAAATTAAACTTCATACGTTGAAACAGTGTGACTAATTCGGTTGTACACAATCTTTAAACTAAACTAAATTAACAGGTCGAAATCTATAGTGCTATCCTTTTCCGCAAGCAACATTATGAAAGGGATAGCAATAGATTTAGACGTGTCATTTTAATTTAGTTTAAGAGATTGTGTACAACGGAATTAGCGACAGTGGTACTGATTCTGAGCACAACCTAATTTTAGAGTATTCGCATCCTCTTCTTAGTAATGTAATATGAATAGGACAGACGCAGTTTGACAGTAAATTTAATTTTTAGATGGTAAAACCCGTGATTTTAGCGCACAGTCGCGAGCCTACTGTTTAAATTTGAAGATTGCCCTAAAATTTAGAGTCTTTAAATGTAAAGTTCATGTTCTGTCCTTTTTTAGCATTGTTAAAAAGAAAAGGATGAAGATACTCTAAATTTAGTTTAGAGAAAGACAACGGAATCGGTGCCATTGTGGCTAATTCCTTTGTACACAATCTCTAAATTAAACTAAAATGGCACGTCTAAATCTATTGCTATCTCTTTCATAATGTTGCTTGCGGAAAAGAATAGCACTAGATTTAGACATGTTAATTTAGTTTAGTTTAGAGATTGTGTACAAGAGAATTGGCCCTGATTCTCTAGTCTCTCTCTAAACTAAATTTAGAGTATCTGCATCCTTTTCTTATTACTAATGCTAAAAAAGGAACGGAACATGACTTTCACATTTAAAGACTCTAAATTTTAGTGCACAATACAAATTTAAACAGTAGGTTCGCGAGTGCGTGTTAAAATCACGGGTTTACCATCTAAAAATTAAATTTAGAAATGTCAAACTGCTTCTGTCCTTTTCATATTACAATAGTAAGAAGAGGGTGCGAATACTCTAAAATTAGGTTGTGCTTAGAATCGGTGCCATTGGCGCCTTAAACTTAAACTTTAGGGAGTCTCGCAAGTGGCAGGGGGTTGCCATGATACTAGGTACCTTTCAAAGCATGACGTCATTTCTAATACTATTCCGTAGAAAATAAAAAAAATTGACTTTATACTTTGAGTCGCAGGTTTTTGGATACATTAGGATCTGGAAGAAGATGTGTACTCACGAGCGCCTCGTTGGCCAGTCGTATCTCCTCCTGGTACTGCAGAAGTCTCTGCTCCATGGCGGCCCGTTCCCTTTCCGCCGCCTCCCGCAACTGCTTCTCGCGGGCTAGCTTGTTGCGTTCTATTTGACGACGCTACAAAAACTTTATTCTCACTAAATGAATGACACTAACTGGCGTTTAGCCCCCAACAGGACTTCGACCGTCCGCTGCGCCAGATCCTTCTTTCCACGCACATGCTAACTGTGGAACCAACTCCCATCGGCGGTGTTCCCACTAGATTACAACATGGGGTTATTCAAGGGGCGGACCAACAAATTCCTAAAAGGCCGGCAATGCATCGGCGGTTCCTCTGGTGCTGCAAATGTTCATGGGCGGCGGTAATCACTTAACATCAGGTGACCCGCCTGCTAGTTTGCTCGCTATCCCTATTAAAAAAAAGAGGGGAGAGAGCATAAGGGACACGGAAGAGACAAAATAATTTGAAGGTAGTCAAGAAGGCGCCCCAGGATAACGCCAAGAGCAAGTACCGAACGGGCGCCCTCCCGCGATTCGGTCCATATAACCCAGGGTTATCCCAGTATTCGCACTTAATATATAAAAGGAAAAGCTTATTGACTGATTTATATGCACAGCTCAAAGTACTGGATGGATCGGGCTGAAATTTGGCACGCAGATAGTTATTGCGATGTCGACATCCGCTGAGAAAGGATTTTTGAAAATTCAAACCTTAAGGGGTTGAAATAGGGGTTTGAAATTTGAAGGCGTTGAATTTTCAAAAATCCTTTCTTAGCGGACGCCTACGTCACAATAGCTAACTGCATGACAAATTTCAGCCAGATCCATCCAGTAGTTTGAGCTGTACGTTGATAGATCAGTTAGTCAGTCAGTCAACTTTTCCCTTTATATATTTAGACTATGGATAGTCACGACCGTACCTGTTTCTCTTCTTTCGCCTGCGCCTTCATTTGCTGCACCTCCATGGTGTCGGGTTTCCGTCGCCGCATATACAAGTCATGGTTGCCGATACACAGATCTAATATCTGCAACAAGAAAATAATGTTTTCATCTAATTCGCTCGGAAAAGCTTTTTTTGTCGTTGGAAATCTGCGTGAAAAAGTCTATTTTGACTGCTAGCGTGGAAAAGTCAATTCAAATTCATCAAAATTTTCCGTAACAGCTCACGACTTGCCTCGGAGATCATGTAAAGCCATTGATATGCACTTGATCTTTTTCCGATCGTGTCGGATTGCCGACCCATCGAACTATGAGAGTGTGGGAATAGAGATTAGAGAATGCACCTGTGTAGCACAAGTACTATACAGAGTTTTATAACACTTACCAGTTTATTCATCCCCTTGGGAGAGAAGAATATGAAGTTGGTGACAGTCTTCTCCACAAACTTGATGACAAACTTCTTGTCATCAAAGGATATGTGCTTGATCTCTGACCACGGGAAGGTGGTCTTTGGCGTCAGTTTGTTGTCCTTTTCGTATATGTTGAGGCCTAATGCTGTCACTCCTAGATATAAATCTGTTTCTTTCTTGTTCTGGCATAGAAAATTACACTTTTTTAACTTCAATTTCTTCAAGCAGTAATAAAGAATTGAAAAATCCTCTGGGAACTTTCAATTTCCGGGATTAAAAATAGCGTATGTCCTTTTCCGGGATGCAAGCTCTTTCTCTCTTTCTACTCTCTGGGCTGGGATTCTGCACTTAAACGTTTCCGTCTGTTGTGCGTGGGTTGCAAGCTATAGTCCGCGACAGGTAGAGATTGCAATCGGGGTATGGGGCGGGGGACACCCCGCACACCCGCACGTCAGCCCGCGCTCGCCCCACGCTAAGGCGTTCCCTCCCCGATTGCCATTTCAATCTGTCGCGCACTATCTGTATGTTTTTTTTTTTTTTTTTTAATAGATATAGCGAGCAAACGAGCAGGCGGGTCACCTGATGTTAAGTGATTACCGCCGCCCATGAACATTTGCAGCACCAGAGGAGCCGCCGATGCGTTGCCGGCCTTTTAGGAATTTGTTGGTCCAAATTTCGTCAAAATCGGTTACACAGATGGGGCCGTAAAAAGCTAGTAGACAGACAGAAAGACACGCTTTCGCATTTATAATTTAACATTAAAAAATTGTGTTTAGGGTTCCGTACCTCATGAAATTTGGCAAGTAGGTAGGTGTTATAGCACAAGTAAAGGAAAATATCCGAAAACCGCGAATTTGTAATTACCTACATCATAAAAATATCAAAATGTGTTTATGAACAAATAATTAGTGGCACCGATTCCCTTGTCTTTCTTTAAAATCTGCATCCTTTTCTTTTTACTAATGCTAAAAAAGGAACGGAACATGCCTTTCACATTTAAAGACTCTAAATTTTAGTGCACAATACAAAATTAAACAGTAGGTTCGCGACTGCGCGCTAAAATCGCGGGTTTTACAATCTAAAAATTAAATTTAAAACTGTCAAACTGTGTCTGTCCTTTTCATATTACATTAGTAAGAAGAGCATGCGAATACTCTAAAATTAGGTTGTGTTCAGAATTGGGGCCAGTATTTTCAATTTGCAAAGCAAGATATATACCAAGTGAGGTATCATATGATTTACCTGTATATTTTAAAACAGATTTTCTTTAATTTTATGCATAATAGTTTCTTGATTTATCGTGCAAAATGTCGAAAAAATACCCGAGTACAGAACCCTCGGAGCGCGAGTCTGACTCGCACTTGGCCGGTTTTTTTTTGGTTGGGATGTCTATAAATAAGTAATAGAAATGAGCTCACATTAATAGCGAAATAGTTGACACCGTACATATCCAAATCCTGTGCTATTTTCAGGTACTCCATCTCAGCCTCGTCGCGTGACATGCCTTTGTGGTCTGCGTACCTGTTTGACAATAATAAATAATAAAATATCTTTATTTAACAAAAACAATTTATTTTGGCGTCGGTTACTAGTGCTCTCCACGCTAGGTTAAACCTGTGACGTGGAGACCATATATGAATTCCTAGTGGGTTTTACTGACGACTAGGAAAGTTTAGCGGTTAGAATATTTTTGTGACAATCCATTGAATCCATTGAATCCAGTGAATTGCACTATTTAAATTGTCTGTAGAATTGGATCAATAACTGATTCGGAAGACTCAAGAGGAGATTCATTATTAAAATGAATACTGCATGTGGGACAGATTTTGGGATGGGTAAAAAAAAACTTCAAGGTGTCACTGACATGGTTTAAAAAAAAATCAGATACAAGTTAGCCCTTGACTGCAATGTCACCTGGTGGTAAGTGATGATGCAATCTAAGATGGATGCGGGCTAACCTGGACGAGGTATGGCAGTTTTTGCTTGCTTGCATGCAAGATCTTACTTTGAAGATATGCTATAAAAATTAAGTTAAAAATTATGAAATTTTAATTTTTGATACTACAATTAATTTGGAAAACCACTTATTTCATAGTTTTGAATTTTCACTCTTATCTGCAGCACTGACTGCAAATTTTTTATCATGAATAAATGCTGATGATTTAAAATATGAATATTGATAAAATTGAAATGTTACTTCAATTAAGTGTAAAAGTGTGAGTGAAAACTATTCACAAAGCATTTAAACTATCATTGGTCGTATTTTGATAAATTGGTGCGACACAACAACCTCACACACGCAAGCAAACCTACACAACATACATGCACGCACGGGAGCAAGCAACATACACAACTACATGGACACACTTTTCCGTCCCGCACAAACACAAACACAGGTTCTTGTTACATATCCTAACAATAACTTAGTTCATATCACTTGCGCAGCAAATCATCATCGAAGGCTAAGTGTCCGTTCACGCAGACCGGCTCGGACCGGAGAGCAGATTTTGATAGCGATTAAAATAGAGTGTTGGATAGTTGAAATAAGGTTTATTTTTACATATCACCTCTCTTGTTATTGAGAATGCCAGAGAGCAAACCTTACGCGGTTAGTGTGAAAAATAAAAGGAGCAGACCGGCTACGTATGATTTCTGATGACGCGCTCTTCCGCTCTCGCGCAGCCGAACAGCTCCATTTGCGTACTCTTTCAGTACAATGCTCTTCCAGCCGGTCTATGTGAAACAAAACTTGGTCGCTCCGGCCAGTTCCAACCGTACGCGCGCCGGAGGTCTGTGTGAAAAGAAGAGCACCGTCCGATTCTGTCCGAGCCGGTCTGTGTGAAGGGACACTAAGTCACTAGGTCCAGTCCAGAGTCCAGAGTCCAGCGCTCCGTCAGCAAGAAATTACCTCGTTGCCATTCGTGACTCTAACTAATTAGGATTTATCTACATTTTAATATTATGTGATTTAAACCATGTGAGAGATGTGAAGAGGTGCATTGTCGTCACACCTCGACGCAGTCTCTTAGTTAGGTTAGAGTAGATTAGATTTAGGTAGTCATAATGTGAAACTACGCATCTGATATAGATGCGGGCTTTAGGTTAGGTTAAAATGTAAGGATTTAAGAATAAAAATAAAAATATAAGTCTATCTTCGTTTCCTTCAAAAATCCTTCTGGCGCCGCTTACGTAACTCACTCATGTACACATAAACTTACTCTTACCATATTTTGATCCTTTCCTCCCACATCTCGGGGGTCATCTGATACTGGTCTATCACTCGCTGGGGCAGGAGGTCTTCGCTTGCTAGCATGCCAGGTTTGTAGGCGCTTTCATCGTAGTCGCCGTACTAGAAATACAAGGTTTTGTATGAAAACAAAATCGTAAAATATTGTCGGGGGACAGGGTAGATAGAATGCTTTGTTATGATTATTGGACTCAAAAGTCACGTAATCAAGACAATGTGCGGAATGAGGGTACCGAACGGGCATGGGCAGACTTTTATGCTAAGCAACTGCCTAAGCTTGGCGATATTGAGGGTCAGGTCAGGTCTATTGGTGATGGTCTGTGATCTTAAGGCTTTGCCTCAGCTGAAACCTAATTGTTATTGATAACTAGTTCTTCTTAGTGTGAATTTAGCTTAAGAATTCTGTAAGAACATATTTTCCTCAGAATAAAAAGTAGCTGTTGGCTATAGCCCCTCACCTTAGCCTGAACAGCATAGCTGGCCAGTAACACGGAGGCTTCGGGCGGGCAGTAGATGTCCATGCTGAGGATGGCCTGCTTGACCTGCAGGAACAGCAGGTGCTGTGTCACTTCCTGGATCAGCTCCTCCGCCACATCCTCTGGGTACAGCTTGCACAGCAGCATGAATGGAGTTCCCGGCATTTGGGACACACACTGGTCTTGCACTGAAAAAAATTATAATTCAAACTCAAGACATAATATTGTGGCTAATTGTTGTACACAATCTGTTAACTAAACTAAAATAATAGGTGTAATTATATTGCTATTCCTTTCAAGAAGCTCCCTACAAAAAAAGATAGCAATATATTAAGAGTTTAGACTTATCAGTTTAGTTTAAAGATTGTATGCAATAGAATTAGCTACATTATTCTTTCCTCCTATCAGTAGTAGAACCGCTACAAATCAAATAAAGTAACAAATCTATAAAAAGGAAAAACTGACTGATCTATCAACACACTACTACAGGATGGATCGGGCTGAAATTTGGCATGCAGATAGCTATTATGACATAGACATACACTAAGAAAAGTGTTTTGAATTTTTTTATTTTTTTATTCAGATAAAAGTTAGCCCTTGACTGCAATCTCAACTGGTGGTGAGTGATGATGCAGTCTAAGATGATAGCGGGCTAACCTGGAAGGGGTATGACAGTTTTTAGTAAACCCATTCCCCTTTGGTTTCTACACAACATCGTACCGTAACGCTAAATCGCTTGGCGGCACGGCTTTGCCGGTAGGGTGGTAACTAGCCACTTTAAGGGGGTAAAATAGGGGTTTGAAATTTGTGTAGTCTACGCGGGCATAAGCTACTAAGTAATATAATCATTTACAAGTTATTACCTCTTTTATCCAACTTCAGCCAGCTTATAAAATGTTTTGTGTCCTCAAACTGTAGTCCAAAAAACCATGTTTCCCTCAGCCCTATGGTCCTACACACCAGGTCAAATAAATCTCTGCCAGTTGCTCTCCACTAGAACAAAACAAATTTTAATTTTAATACCATAATTATATTACTTCCATCTCATAATGGAATAAATGTTCAAAATTGCATAAAGATTCCTTATTTAAATTAAATTTTAACTAGCTAGCGGCCTGAGGGCTGTGTTCTGCTTTTGAGCCTATTGGTTCCTTATTTGAAAAACAAAAAGTCAAGCCTAAAACAGTTTAGAGGAATGACAACAGTTCTGACTCCAAGGAGTCTTGGTCAGGCCTTTATAGCTCACAATTTCATGTGTTTTGTATCATACCTACTTTTTAGACAAGCTATGTGCTTAATAAAAATCTAAAAATGTATAAACACGATAGTTTTAGCAATAAGCAATCGAAAAATGTTAATTTCAGTTTGTAAAAATAAATAATGAATTTTATAATTCACTAGCTTATGCTTGCGACTTCGTCTGCGTGGACTACACAAATTTCAAACTGCTATTTCACCCCCTTAGGGGTTGAATTTTCGAAAATCCTTTCTTAGCGGATGTCTACGTCATAATAGCTATCTGCATGCCAATATTCAGGCTGATCCGTCCAGTAGTTTGAGCTGTGCGTTGATAGATCAGTCACTCAGTCAGTCAGTCACCTTGTCCTTTTATATATTTAGATTTTATTTATAATTCGTCTGAATATATATGGGTCTCTTATGGCTAAACCTATTGTTTTACAATTATTTAATACTGTCTCTTCCATTCCATTTCCACGCATCATTGGTGAAATAAACTGTATCCATTAGGTACAACTGCATGCCATAAAACTAAAAATTGAAGTTAATTAATATTATCAATTATTAGGACTTTATTTATGAAAACTGTTCCTTTTAAAATACCTTCCAGTTAATTTTGATACCTGTTTTTAAATAGCACCATTAAGTGCCAAGTTATGTGAGAATTAAGTGTGTAACGACCCTGGGGTCACGGGTGACTCACAACGGGACCATTGTGTTAATATGTGTTAACATTCCAGCGAAATGAACGATAAAGTATAAACAAAACTACGAAAATACACCAACGTTACGTTACATAGTATTTTACCTCAAGGTTGAATTCCAATTCAGCGTCCAGAGTGCACACTTTAACTGGGAACGACTTGGCAGCCTTCTTTCTCCTAAACGGCGGCATTATCTCACATTTGTTTATCAAACAACACAAATCAACAACTCTTCCTATAGGTTAGGAACTTATTGTAACATAGTTAATGAACACCGATAGCGAGTTTACGTAATGTGGACTCGATTGAGGAATGCGCGTAATTTCACCACTAATTTCACATTGCGTACCTACTATTTTCAGTGGTTATTATTTACAAACAAGGGGAACGTCAATGAAACGAGACTGAACTTGGAGTAAATGTATTCTGTGGACTGAACTGAAATAAAATTGAATGAAAAAAATATTAGGTACAGAAAATCGACACCGCTGGCAACCGCTGATATTATACCAACAATGTACTCTGTGCAGCTGTCTTCATTATTTATGGATTTGTTTTGTCATTGTTATTTTGTTTATTGATTGACAGCGTAGATAGATTAATAAAGGTAGATGCAGGAACGTTTGCTTTCTCATTCGCACTAAAAAGAGAGCACAGATAAAGTTACTAATGTGATAAACAGAGACGCAGCTAACCTATTTTTTGTCCCTTATTGTTTTTGTTAAGAATACAATATACAAGAAGTTGCAAAACAAACTTTGAGAATTCGTGGCGTAATTGTATTTATCATGAATAATGTAAATATTTGGTGTACCTACGTTTGTTATAAAAAAAAAAAATGAGTTATTTACTTGTTTTCATATAAAAAACGTTTAATACAAATATTGTTGATCGGTTAATACAAATATTGACTACTAAACAATGGTAATAATTGTCGTGTTATTCATCGTTACGTCGTGCTATCGCTATCTCATACGCGGTTACACAGTACTTACATCTACCTATTATTCTATCTACGATTGACAATGAGATTGACACGATAAGTCAAGCGATAAGTGCCCTCTATGACTCTATGGCTCATGAGAAGTAATTTTTGACAACCACTTGAAACTAGTTTCTGGTTGGTAATACAACTTCATGTTCTTTGAGCTGCTGATCTGCTGATTTAAAAAATAGCAAAGTGCAAACCACGTGTGATGTGTTTTGGTGTGTAAAAAATTAAATATGGGCAAATTCCGATCAAAAATTAAGGGACAGACAAAAGGGAAAAGATGGCAGAGGGGTCAGTCATCCAATTCAAATCCCAAAACCCAAAAATACAGGGAGATGGCGAAGTCCCGGTTTTTTCAAGAAAATTTGAGTAAGTTGCCTTTTCCTTTTCTTGTTTAAACTGAAAATGTGGTTTAGAATATAGTCGCGAGTATTTGAAAGTCTTTGTTCCTAATTTAGACCAACAAAAACGGTCTAAAATGATGTACTTTCGACATAACCTGTTCATGAATAACATCTCCTAAAAAGTCCTAAATAGTATTATATTTATTTTGCTTAGATTTTGCATCTATTAGCTTTTTGTTAATCGCCTTAGCTAAATATCTGTAGCATTAAGGCATCATTTAATTAAAAACAACAAAAATATTTTTAATAGGACCTACAAAAACATAGTGTTTATGTACCTACTTAACTGCAGTAAAACTTTAATTTGGTCTTTAGACCTGTAGAAGATCTGGGTTATTTAGTACACATACCTAACTTTACACAAACATTTATATCCATGTTACTTTGGTTCTCATATAGATCGCTTTAGTTCTGATTTGATCACGTAGAGCAGTGTTTTTCAAACTGTGGGTTGACAAGTCAAGTCAAGTTTCATTTTCTTGACATTTCGATCAATATTGGTCTCCTCAATATAAAGAAAACTAGATGATGTCCGCAACTTCATATGTTTGAAAATCCTGTGGGAACTCTTTAATTTTCTCTCTTTAATGCTATCTCTGTATCCATTAAAATCAGTTAAACAGACCGGCCATGAAAGGCTAGTAGACAGACAGACCCGTATAAACAAGTAAGGTTTAAACTACAAAGTCTTTGAATGAATGCCATAGTTTTATTAAGAGGAGGTGGCCAGAATTTTTTTACTTGTAAGGGGTTCTCCAAAAAGTTTGAAAAACACTGACGTATAGGAACTCCAACTTTTATATATTTCAGCCAATTCCGGCCTCACCCAGCAAGCAGTGCTCAAACACGATGCAATGATAACATATGGACATAGTAAACAAATGCCTACAGACAATGACTTGACCATTGCTAAGGAATTTGAGAATATGTCCGTGAGAACAGCAGACGAGGGATCAGACACTGAATATTCTGGGTCTATGAAATCAGGCACATATAAGACATTCCAGACCTTTGCTTCTGATTGGAGCCAGTGCTCTAACATCAGTTTTAGCAAGTAAGTTACTGTGAATTCAAACACTCAAATGTTAATTAAATTCAATTAAAGATTCACAAATTATTTTAAGATCAGGTTATTTTGTTTATATTTCAAAAGAACAAGACAGCTTTTTTGATGAAAGCTCTCGGCTTGATCTCTTCCGACATCTTACCTAACACAAAACAATATTAATTCTCTATCTATTGCTGAAAACCACATTAAAATCCATTGCGTATTTTAAAAGATCTAAGCATACATAGGTACAGATGATGGGAAGCGACATTGTTTTATAATATGTAGAGATATCTGGTATGGCTGTACAACTGAACACATGAATAAATGAACACATTTCTAAGAATTCCATTATGAGTACGAAATATTAATTAGGACTCTATAACATTGCATTTGTAAGTCAGTGAAATTAATGTTTTCTGGGGTCTTAATAATTATGTCTTGGTTCCCTGTTGAGAGTGGTTACTACCACTGTATAGGGTGTTTCAATATAAGGGTTACAATACAAACCAAACAAACCTTTTTAATTTCTACGTATTAAGGAATTTTTCGTTAAATAAAAGAATTTACACTGTATATCATTGACTAGTAGGCACCATCCCTATTCCATCAGCTGTATTTATATATTGACTGATAAGTTTGGCCTCTACCAGAAATCGCTCAATGTGGCTAAAGAAGTGTTCACTTCCAAAACTCATTGACAACAATTTTGTTGCCAGATTGCTAACAAGGTTTGACTCTAACAATGCAGTGCATAAGGAAATGCTGGCAGTCCTTGCCGCTGTGGCAGAGGTGATCAAGGAGCAGGGTGGCAAAGAGTCTACCACTGAGTACTTTGCTGCATTGGTCAGTGACCTTTACTTATCTTTTTTCAACGTTATCTTTTCCATTTGTTTTAGTTTATCTTGCAAAAATTTATTGAGCTACCAGGAGAAGCCTAACTTGGTGTACAGTAGAATCTGTTTATTATGACTGCTATACTACTATATTGACCAACCGCCTAATATGAAGTAATTACACAACGAAGTTTGGTTTTCATATAAAACTCTTTATCAAAGTCGGATATAATGACTTCGCTTACAGTGACATGTCGCTTATTATGACCCATTTTTAATAAATTTTCCGCCGACGTCCGTTTATTATGACGTGTTTGTCAATTCCCTTCGATGTCATTATAAACGTGCTGCGTGATTGCGGGAGAACGACAGCTACAATGTCACGATCGCTATCATCTCTGATTGGTTAACGCTCGCTCACTATTGGCTACAATGCATTGTTGCAACAAGAATCGCACAAATTCAGCCAATCATAACAATTGAGATTGTAATAATGATTGATTCAGGTTTTAGACAATCACCCTACTGTATTTTGAAAATGTATTGTTATTTTTATGGTTCCGTACCTCAAAAGGAAAAACGGAACGCATATAGGATCACTTTGTTGTCTGTCTGTCTGTCAAGAAACCTTCCTGTTCCTGTCAAGAAGTTCCTGTTGACCTAGAATCATGGTATTAGGTAGGTAGGTAAGTCTTGTAGCACACGTAAGGGGAAAATCCGAAAACAGTGTATTTGTGTTTAGGTACATCACAAAAAAAAAATCTGTTCAGGAACAAATACCAATTAGCATTTTCAGCTTTCAAAGTAAGATAACTATACAAAGCTGGGTATTTTTTATTTATACATTGGATTATTTTTAGATGCAAACACTGAAAGCATCAGAAGGCGACGAATGCCTGGTGGCTACACTATCACTTCTATCCATGGGCATCAAATCAGTGCCACAAGCAGTACTAAGGAAACAGTTCTCCAACTGTGCAACAATATTCACAGACATTTTGGAGAAGAATGGGCAATCGGAGAACGGCATGTTGTTGAGAAGTGCACTAGGTTGTTTGTCTGTGTTGCTGCGAGCGCAGGAGTATGCTTTGTGGGGGGATTCCTCCACTTTGAGGGTGTTTGAGTCTGTGTTGGCGTTCACACTGCATTCTAAGCCAAAGGTTAGTTTTGAAGAGATTTTATGAGAGATTTTGTAAAGTGGTTATAATAAAAAGAATACCCGACTGAGTTTGTTGTGGGCTCTTCTTAGACCTGGGCGCGTTTGGAACCCTCGTAGCTTTAGTTTTAAGTTTGCGTAATAATTATCACCACTATATCTTACAAATCCAACAACCGACTCTCAAAAAGTGTAATTTATTATTAAATTTGAATAAGTTATTTGAATTTTGAAGGCGCAGCTTGTGAGTAACTCAAGATATTTTTTCGGATTAGTGAACGTTACTTCTGTGTTTAAAATGGTCACCAAACAGTACTGCTGTTTTAAGGCTACCATAGTCAGTATCACAAGTAGTACTAAGGACACAATTCTCTGACTGTGCAAGCAAGATATACATTAATCTATATTATTTTAAATCGATTTATATGTTAACACTAACTTATGCTTGTCAGTGCATATTTTTGTCCATATATGCGCGAGAATGTCCATAATAATACTATGTACTATTTGGTCGTCCCACACAGCTATTTATTTAAATAATCATTTTTATTCAATAGAGCTTTTTACTAAAAACAACAGGTCCGTAAGGCAGCTCAGCATGCAGTGACTGCAATATTGAGGGGAAGTTGTTTCATGGTGCCAACTGAAGACCAGAAAATTAAGGTAAGATATTATAAAAAACAATTTTGAGATAATATTATACAATATAGTGACTCCCCGTCTACTATCAGTACCCTTATTATAAACTAGCTGATGCCCGCGACTTTGTCCGCGTGGAATTAGGTTTCTTTAAAATCCCGTGGGAACTCTTTGAGTTTCCGGGATAAAAAGTAGCCTATGTCACTCTCCAGGTCTTTATCTATACCCATGCAAAAAATCACGTCAATCCGTTGCACCGTTGCGACGTGATCGAAGGACAACGCGGTTGAGTCTCAGCCGCGACGCGTGCGCGAACTGACTCCCTTGAAAAAGGACCCCGGATGGGTTCGAAACTAGTCTGGTTAACGTCGACTAAATGCGTGAATACAGCCGGTGACAGATATTATATTATATTATATTAGAGCCTCAATAGCTTGAAGTATGTTGAGACCGTAGGTAATAATAAAATGCGGCAACCGTGAAAGATGTTTACTCAGAGCCGGCTTATGATCTACAAACTTTTGGGCTAACAATACCAATAAAGAAATCTTCCATACTATTGTCTTAATCGTATTGCTTAACTACCTAACCCACATAATTTTGCATCACCTCTCTTTCAATCCGATGTGCAGGCAACCTACTTCGATATATTGAGGAGTTGCATTTTTATGTTACAGCTAATATAAACATGCTATGTTTAAACTGACAATTTGTACATATTACAAGCTCAACCGGTATAGGAGTGGACTGAAAACCGAAAGGTCGACGGCTCAAATCCCGCCCGTTGCACTATTGTCGTACCTACTCCTAGCACAAGCCTAACGCTTAATTGGAGAGGAAAGGGGAATATTAGTCATTTTAATATGGCTAATATTCTTATTTAAAAAAAAAAAAAATTATATATAATATATTTGGTTTTAGGTCCCCAAACTCCATCCTGCATCCAACCGTACAGCAGAGTACTGCGTCTCTCAAATCAAACCGGAGGCCCTCTTGTCTGGACACCGTACAGTGCTGCACATTCTTACCTTGTTACGCGATGTGCTGCCAGTTTTCAGCAAGGAGTATATTAAGGTAAGGCAAGAAAATAATATGAGATTATTCTATAGACTACTAGCTGATGCCCGCAACTTCGTACGTGTGGATTTAGGTTTTTAAAAATCCCGTGGAAACTCTTTTCCAGGAAAAAATATATATAGCCTATGTCACTCTCCAGGTCTTTAACTATACCCATGCAAAAAATCACGTAAATCGGTTGCTAAGTTGCGACGTGATTGAAGGACAAACCAACAAACAAACACACTTTCGCATTAATAATAAGGGTACTGATGGATTCCTTAGTATGAGGGAAATATATTTGAATACATAATTATTTTCATACTAAGGGTGAGAGAGCACACTCTGACTTAGCTTAGACTTAAGACAGAGTTAAAACGAGACAGAGCTATCTATATCTCTCGCATAGATCTCAGCCTAAGACTCATCTAAATATATAAAAACCGGCCAAGTGCGAGTGAGGCTCGCGCAACGAGGGTTCCGCACTACAGTCGTATTTTTCGACATTTTGCACGATAATTCAAAAACTATGATGCATAAAATAAATAAAAATCTGTTTTAGAATGCACAGGTGAAGACCTTTCATATGATACCCCACATTATATAGTTCTTACTTCGAAAATTGAAAATACTAATTATTATTAGTTCATGACCACAATTTAATTTTTTTTGTGTAATGTAACCACAAATTCACGGTTTTCAGATTTTTCCCCGAATGTCTGCTATAAGACCTACCTACCTGCCAAATTTTATGATTCTAGGTCAACGGGAAGTACCCTGTAGGTTTCTTGACAGACCGACAGACAGACACACCGCTCCCGTACCCCGTCAGTCGCCCGCAACGTGTCTTAGAGAGTACCTACCCGTGTACAACTTCAATACCATTTCGCCTTATACCTAGATTTCTTGTTTGCTGCGTTGTAGACGACAGCTCAATTAAATATTTTCTACCCCTTAGACAATATGCGAAGCGATTTTGTCCCTTATGACCCACAACAACGTTTACATCAAAACCTGTTGCCTCCACACTCTACACGCTTTGTTCTCCGCGCCTCGGGACATTTGCAACTTGACGGCCAGCCTTGGCGTCCAACTCACGAGGGCCCTAATGGCGGCCAGGCCCGCCGCCAACGACACTGGACAAATATTGGCCTGGGCTGCCGTGTTGCAGCAGGGATATGGCTGTCTTGCTGGGTAAGTTAATATATCCTACAAATATGTTGGTTTGTAACTTGACTACCTTGAACGAATGAAGGAGTAAGGGTGCGTTTCCACTGAAGCGGAACTGGGCGGAGTGGAACGCAGCGGACCGCGAATTGGCCAATGAAAGTGCTCGCAATCCCCACTCCGCATCAGTGACCAATTCACTCTCCACCCCGCCCAGTTTCACGTCAGTGGAAACGCACCGTAAGATTGAGATCGCACTTTGACTTTGCTCAGACTTAACACATTGTTGAAACGAGACAGCGTTATAATTCTGAAACTTGAGTCTGAGCAAAGTCAAAGTATGCTCTAAAGATCTCAGCCTAAGTCACGGGCATCAGCTATATCTATTTATATTTGTATAGTCAGAACTCCTAATATTTATATATGTATTTTTATTGCAGCTTAGACTTAAACCTTTGCATACCGAACCTACCATTGTTCGTGAACATCTGTGTTTCGGAGTTATGGCTCTCAGACGTTGCAGATGTCAACTCGGCATCCACCAACGCCCTGAAAGTAAGTACGTACAGTACGAGGCAGAATATAATGTACACCTTTACAATGAGATTTCGGCTTTGTAGAGCGTTGTCTCTGTCACTCATACCTATGTGACTGTGGGGGACTGCTGACGCCTAGGGTTTTGCCATGCTGGCCTTTTTGTAAAACTTAGCGCGGTCAAGAGTTGTTCCCCGGCAAACGCGTACACTGGTCGTATCTTGTCTTGTATTTGTGTTTATAACTTAGAGTCAAAGAAATTATTAAAGCAATAATGAATCAGTTCACTTTTATTTGTTTTTAAGTTGGCTCGGCCAAGTCCTAAACAATAAAATTACGTGCATTTTATTTTCATCGTAATGATCGTAATATACCAAGTTTTGGTAGAGAAAAATGGGGATGAAAAACACTGAATGTTTTTCCCATTTTTCTCTATGAAATACTACTTAAATTACAATAAAAATATGTTTTAAAAGAACGTAATTAATTTTATTGTTTAGGATTGGTAATACCACATTTGCCAAAAGTGTACTGATTCTTTCACAATCATTGAACATCCCACCTATTCTACTCCCTTTACAACCTCTCGCACTGCCAAGGGTCACTGGTAGAGATCTCTCATAGAGATAAGTGCTGCCCTGTCCACTTTTACTCTCTTTTTCTCTTTATTGTAAATGTTTTTGGTACAAATAAATAAAAACAGAAGGTGTGACAGAGAAGGAAACTTAGTTTACCATACCACCATAACCTTATGTTTTCTTTAAATATGTTCTGGCCTATAACTCTAATAAGAGCCTCAATAGCTCAACTGGTACAGGAGTGGACTGAAAACCGAAAAAGGTCGACGGTTCAAACCCCGCCCGTTGCACTATTGTCGTACCTACTCCTAGCACAAGCTTGACGCTTAGTTGGAGAGGAAAGGGCAATATTAGTCGTTTAACATGGCTAATATTATTTAAAAAATATATATATATTCATCCAGGCGGTACTCCTAGACTGCGTGAAGCCAGCAATAGAGTCAGACGAGAGTTTGGTGAAACACAAGACACACATCGACACGATATTCAAGAGCATCGGCACTGGACTGGACAACCCTTTCAACCAGGCCATCAAACATGTCATACTCACCATTGCGCTCTGTTTTGAGGTAAGTTCCAGCACATTAAATGAGGGTCATGACACCTCCCACCAGGGAACCTGTGGTATGTTGCACCATTTGCCTTAGTTTTTGTGACTGCATCTGGAAGCCTACTGCATTATTATCCCAAGAAAACTCTTGCAATGATAAATCTCAGTCTTGAAGATGCTCTCAGCAATGAAGAATACAATACAGAGAGGGCATCATAAATTTTGATATTGTGAGAGGTGTTGATTTAATTGACAAACTTGTCTCTGAAATCTAAATATATTAAAGGAAAAGGTGACTGACTGACTGACTCACTGATCTATCAACGCACAGCTCAAACTACTCGTCGGATCGGACTGAAATTTGGCATACAGATAGCTATTATGACGAAGGCATCCGCTAAGAAAGAATTTTTGAAAATTCAACTCCTAAGGGGGTGAAACTGGGTTTGAAATTTTCGTAGTCCACGCGGACGAAGTCGCGAGCAAAAGCTAGTTTCTTTTAATAACACTATAATTAGCCAATAATCACAATCTTTTCAAGGTGATATCCCTTCATTAGAGAATTATATTTGTCCTACAAAATATGTAATTTGATAATTCTCTCACAGATAGGCAACGAAAAAGTCGAATACGTTCTGGCACCGTTACTAAAAAAGCTAAACGAACGCCGCGAAAGTCACAACTTTCATAACGAGAAAGAAGCGGAACACGCAACTGGATGCGCTATCAAAGCCCTGGGCCCTGAATTCGTACTGAAAATAATCCCTCTCAGAGACGGAAACAACATTAACTTGGACAGAAGCTGGTTGTTACCCGTTTTGAAGGAAAAAATCACGAATTCCAGCCTAAAGTTTTTCGGTACAGAAATCCTGGAGATGGCCACGTTCTGTCGGAAAAGATCTCGCGAATTCGCCGAAGCAAAGGACGCAGCAAATTCTCACACTTACGATTTGCTTTGCAACCAATTCTGGTCATTGTTCCCGAGTTTTTGTAACTACCCAAAAGATGTTAAGGATAACTTCAAGGTTATTGCTCGGGTTTTAGGAAATGTTCTTAAGGATAACCCGGAGTTTAGGTTGTCTATAATGCTAGGTCTGAGGAAGCTGGTAGCTTGTTCGGAAGACAATTTGGAGGATAAAAGTGAACTGGCTCGTTTTGCAAAGAATTACGTGCCGATTCTGTTAAACGTTTATATGTCGCCCGCTAAGGGGAGCGATGCGGAGGGGCAGAGGTTGGCCGCCTTGGAAACCATACAGGTATGTCGAAAATTATGTATTACTAGCTAATGCCCGCGACTTCGTTCGCGTGGATTCAGGTTTTAAAAATCCCTTGGGAACTTTTTCATTTTCCGAGATTAAAAGTAGCCTATGTCACTCTCCAGCAATGGCGTGCACAGTGTTTGAAGCCAGGGTAGGCATTAGTTAGGTAGGAATCTGTTTACTGACAGGTCCTAATGAAAAATATGCATTGAGCTATTACAACTGGGGTAAGCAGTGCATTTATGCCTCTATGACCTGCACGCCACTGCTCTCCAGGTATTTAACTATACCCATGCCAAAAATCACGTTAATCCGTTTCTCCGTGATTGGAGCACAAACCAACAAACACACTTTCGCATTTATAATAAGGGTACTGATAGTGGACAAAGAGTTCGATATGCTGTGTAAATTTTTTGAAATTGATGGAATTAACAACTTGTCCGTATGCGATCCCCTAATTTTCTCAAAAAGTTAAAAATTTACCTGGATGGTTCTTACATCGCTCAATAATCTTCTGACTGTCGAATCATTAAAACAATGGAATTAATGGTACTGATTCTGAGCAGAACCTAATTTTAGAGTAATCGCATCCTCTTCTTACTAATGTAATATGAAAAGGACAAAATTTTATTTTTAGATGGTAAACTCCGTGATTTTAGCGCACAGTCGCGAGCCTACTGTTTAAATTTGTAGCGTGCACTAAAATTTAGAGTCTTTAAATGTAAAGTTCATGTTCTGTCCCTTTTTAGCATTGTTAAAAAGAAAAGGATGCAGTTACTCTAAATTTAGTTTAGAAAAAGACAACGGAATCGGTGCCAGTATGACCTTATAAAACTAAAAATGTTACCAGGTATATCTAACAATAAGCGACCAAACCCTCCGAGAAGAACTATTCACAAATGCCGTACAACAACTCGACGCCTCAAAGGACAACCACTTCCAAAGGGAATCCATCCTAGACGTCATTCGCGTACTAGTACTTTACCAAGACCCAGACCAAATAGCTAATCTCTTCGAGAAATGGGTGTACCCTCTATGCGACACAGTGTTAGAAGACCCCAAGAAGTTTAATAAGAAGAATAGAAAAGAAAAAATGGAGACAGAGGAATCTCAGCAGCAAAATGGAGAGAAGAAAAATGATTTAAGGTATGTTTACATCGTTGATGTAGGAGGAAAAGACTGCAAATATTTCTTACATGCAGGGTGTAACTAGAACGCTAGCAAAAACGAAGACAGATGATACTACTGATGATTACTGATATGATAACACCGACAAAAAACGCGAAAAATAAAATCTTACAGGAACAGTACAGAGATAATGATTTTACAGAGATAGCTTGCGTCCCAGGGACAGATATATAATTTTTGTCCCGAAAAGCAAAAAGTTCAAACAATTTTTTAAAAAAACCTAAATCCAAGTGGATGAAGTCGCGGGCAGCATATATTTAGTACAGAAATAGCTTGCGTCTCGGAGTCGAATGCAGGCTACTGTTCATCCCGGAATTTCGAAAAGTACCCACATGATTTTTAAAAAACCTAAATCCACGCAGACGAAGTAATTATAAATTACTAGCTTATGCTCGCGACTTCGTCCAATTGGACTACACAAATTTCAAACCCCTATTTCACCCCCTTAGGGGTTGAATCCTCAAAAATCCTTTCTTTAGCGGATGCCTAAGTCATAATAGCTATTTGCATGCCAAATTTCAGCCCGATCCGTCCAGTAGTTTGAGCTGTGCGTTGATAGATCAGTCAATCAGTCGCCTTTTCCTTTTATATATCTAGACTAGCTGATGCCCGCGACTTCGTCCGCGTGGAATTAGGTTTTTATAAATCCCGTGGGAACTCTTTCATTTTCGGGGATAAAAAGTAGCCTATGTCACTCTCCAGTTCTTCAGGTCTTTATCTATACCCAAGCAAAAAATCACGTCAATCCGTTGCAACGTTGCGACGTGATTGAAGGACAAACCAACAAACAAACACACTTTCGCATTTATAATAAAGGTACTGATTTATTTTGTAAGGTATAAAGATAAAGCGAAACTATTGGAAATGGAACACAAGAAGGCGTACAGGATTCTAGAAGAGATATTTAAGAGCGACAAGGAGAGTTGTAAAGAGTTCTTGAAGAATAACTATAAGAAAATCAAGAAATTGTTGATGTCTTCGCTGAATAAGGTTGCTGACAGTAGCAAGGCTGCGAGGTTAAGGTAAGTTCGTATTATTTGCTTTACCCCTGAAAATTTTCAGAAGACTAAAAGGAGATTGTCCAAAAATGCATGGGGTAAAACATGTAACTAGGTACATTGTACATCCACATAATTATATTGTAGATAACGGGTACATACCACGATTAATTTGGCAATTTTTATCTGCCGATATTTCGACTCAGTTGCATGAGTCGCTGTCACGACGAAACGGGTTGGGATCTATAATATAATATGTCGTTAAACCACGTAATAAGCTTAAACTCATTATGAAACCACTTTTAACTGTTCCATTCCTTTATTTCATCTTTATTTTAATGCTCGTAATAATTTTTCACTTCATCTTATACATTATACAAATTCCACATTATTACAATGTGGGATTTTAACGTATATTTGACGTTTATTGTTAACAGCTGTCATGTGATTTAAAATGCCGCTTCAAAAAACATGGCAACAAACATCCTATCAAACTTTCTCTGTAGGGACACCATTTTAAATATATTATTGCTTAGATAATTGTGTTCTGATTAAACTTTTTTATTCCATAATGAAATCTCTGTATTTTTCTCTATTTTTGTTTCTAGCATGACTCAGATTGGACCATCTCCTTTTAAATGTTAATTTTAAATACATTGACCTTTGAGTCTGGGCAGAATGTATGTCAAATTGAACTCTATTCACAGGTGCATAGAGCATCTAATCAACTCATCACCGTACCTCAACGCAGAGAGCAAGTTACTAAAAAGCGCAATAGCCGAGTCTGTAATATGCACACGGGATATCAACTCGAGGTGTCGGCAGTGCGCGTTTACCCTCATCAATACTATTGGAAATGTATTGAAAACCCAGGATGGAGGTACGATTTTTACAAAATGAGAACTCACTCGCCATTTTTACTCTGTGTCAACTGTCATGTCAAAAGTACGATTTTTGTCTTTATTTTAAAGGTGAACCGTACTTTTGACATGACAGTTGACACAGAGTTAAAATGGCGAGTGAGATCTTAAAATGTATACGTTATTTATATCTGAAATATCGGCACTGGCAGCAAGGCCTAGCGCTCCGGGAAGGCGCACGAATGATCTCAAGGGAAATAGTTCTAGGAGTTGCCTTGTTAGTTAGAGATTTGGTCAGATTCTGAATTTTAATGAAGTGATTTTTTATTAATTTTGTTATGAGTTATATTATGGCATCACAAAGCTGCTTCGACCAGCTATAATTTGTTTAGAAACATTTCTTTTTGCGTATCAAAACCTTCAAGTCAAGACTGAATAGGCATCTTTTAGGCAAGCACGATCCATCTTAAGCTGCATCATCACTTGCCAGCAGATGTGATTGCAGCCAAGCGCTAGTCCAAAAATTTGTTTAAATCTGAAGTTTTTTTCACCGATTTTTATTGGGTAAATTCATTTTATTCAATAACTTCCTCATAGGTATGCAATCGTTCTTAACAATGCTGCTATTCGGTCTGTCAGCACCTCTGCCGCGTATAACGAGTGCGAGATGGGCTTGGAAACCGCACAGTCTCTTGGAGAAAGTCGTTCTCGATAACCAGTTACAGACGTCAAAATGTCATTGATTTGGGAATTTCTGGTAGAACTAAAGGGTGTAGGAAAGATTTAGAAAGCTGTTGAAGCTAGTATTTCACCAGGAGTACGATCTTCAGCAACGAAAGACCTCAAGGGAGAGAGTTCTTGAAGAAAGTTTGCCTTTTAGTCACAGAGATTTTGGTCATGGTGACTTTTAAAGGGGTGATTTGTCAAGTGATTGAGTTTGACACATGACGTTTGACATTCATGTTGAACCATTTCTTACTTAATATCTAAACACATTTACACCAATCTTAGACTTTACTAGCTTATGCTCGCGGCTTTGTCCGCGTGGACTACACAAATTTCAAACCCCTATTTCAGCCCCTTAGGGGTCGAATTTTCAAAAACCCTTTCTTAGCGGATGCCTACGTCGTAATAGCTATCTGCATGCCAAATTTCAGCCTGATCCGTTCAGTAGTTTGAGCTGTGCGTTGATAGATCAGTCAGTCAGTTACCTTTTCCTTTTATATATTTAGATTTTGAGCATTTATTGAGGAATTTTGTCACAGGTATGCAAGCGTTCATAACAATGCTGCTGTCCGGTCTGTCAGCACCTCTGCCGCGTATAGCGAGCGCCACGTTACGTGCCATCGCTGCCGCATTGTTCACATTCTCTGAGGAAATGGGCTTGGAAACTGTGCAGAGTCTCTTAGAAAAGGTCACGGAGCAAATGCTGACCAATAATAGAGAAATTGTGGCAGCCGCAATGAGTTTTATGAAGGTAAGTACCTCGTTGAGCAAACAAAACTAGCACCAATATAACAGGTATGGCCAATAACGTCTACGCACTAGCCGGTCATTCTGATTAAAAAAACCGGTCAAGTGCGAGTCAGGCTCGCGCAAGGAGGGCTCCGTACTACAGTCGTATTTTTCGACATTTTGCACGATAATTCAAAAACTATGATGCATAAAAATGAATAAAAATCTGTTTTACAATGCATAAGGTGAAGACCTTTCATATGATACCCCACTTGATAGACTTATCTTACTTCGAAAGTTGAAAATACTAATTATTATATAGTAACCACAAATTCACGGTTTTCAGATTTTTCCTATAAGTTGTTTGCTATAAGACCTACCTACATGCCAAATTTCATAATTCTAGGTCAACGGGAAATACCCTGTTGGTTTCTTGACAGACCGACAGACAGACAACAAAGTGATATAAGGGTTCCGTTTTTCCTTTTGAGGTACGGAACCACAAAAATCGCTTTTGCTTATAACTCGATGGCCTGTGTGACTAATTATGTTGTACACAATCTCTATACTGCGAAGATGGTTTTATACAACTAAAACAATGAATTAGGAACATTTTTTTAGCGTAGTAGCACAGCCGGGTATCCGCTAGTCTATATATATAAAAGGAAAAGGTGACTGACTGACTGACTGACTGACTGATCTATCGACGCACAGCTCAAACTACTGGACGGATCGGGCTGAAATTTGGCATGCAGATAGCTATTATGACGTAGGCATCCGCTAAGAAAGGATTTTTGAAAATTCAACTCCTAAGGGGGTGAAATAGGGTTTTGAAATTTTGTAGTCCACGCGGACGAAGTCGCGAGCATAAGCTAGTAAGGTATAGAATTTATTTGTCCAGAATTTCTTTGTCCTAAATTTCATAAACACTATTTTAGGTATACACAAAAGTGATACCAACGGACGCTCTAGCAGGCAGTTTACACATCATCTTCAAAACCTTTTCAACCATGAGCGACGACTGCAAGCGCCATTCTCGACTGGAAATCGGGTATTTCCTCATTAGAATGACGCGGAAGTTCGGAGCGGAAATAATAGAGAAACTCATCCCCGTGCAAGATGCTGTGATGCTGCGTCGACTGAGGAATGTGCGCAAGATGAACAACAGGCGGAAGCGGATGAAGGAGGGACAAAGGTAGCATCAAAAAAAAAAACCGGCCAAGTGCGAGTCAGGCTCGCGCAATGAGGGTACCGTACTACAGTCGTATTTTTTCGACATTTTGCACGATAATTCAAAAACTATGCATCAGCATAAAAATAAATAAAAATTTGTTTTAGAATGTACAGGTGAAGACCTTTCATATTATGATACCCCACTTGATATAGTCACTCACTTCGAAAGTTGAAAATACTAATAGTAATTATTAGTTCATGACCACAATTTAATTTTTTTTGTGTGATCTAACCCTAAATTCACGGTTTTCAGATTTTTCCCCAAATGTCAGCTATAAGATCTACCTACCTGCCAAATTTCATGATTCTAGGTCAACGGGAAGTACCCTGTAGGTTTCTTGACAGACAGACAGACAGACAGACAAAGTGATCCTATAAGGGTTCCGTTTTTCCTTTTGAGGTACGGAACCCTAATTACTACTAAAGTTTGCGGATACTAAATCTGTCAAACAAAAGTCACACACACACACACACAGTACAGGATTCTGAGCGCAACTTAGATTCATCATCATCATCATCAACAACCGATAGAATTCAACCCCTAACGGGATGAAATAGGGGTTTGAAGTAGTCCACGCGTACGAAGTCGCGAGCATAAGATTGTGTACAATAAATTATTATCTGAAGTTAGACATGAATCTTCAAGTCAAGAGTGAATAGGCATCTTTTAGGCAAGGGCGCTCCATCTTAGGCTGCATCATGACTCACTCACACTGTCTCTGGCCCATTTACCTTAATCAATATCAATACAGGGACCAAGAAGATTCAGGATCAGATATGGACGTAAAAGGCACCTCCAAGACCCTGGAAGACATCCTCAAGGACTCGGACTCGGAGATGGAGTTCCTGGAGGATGAAGAGCGTCCCAAAGCTAAGGCGAAGGGCAAGAAGCGGAACCAGGCCTGGATTCAGGACGATCCTGAGAATATCGTGGATCTGGCTGATGTGTCGTCTGCTAGGAAGATTACAGGTTGGTACTTACATACATAAAGAAAATACTGACTGACCGACATGGACGTCATTGGGGATAGAGTTCCTGGAGGAGGACGACTGTCCCGGGGCCATATAGAAAGAAATTGACGACCATCCTGGCGCAGTCGTGAGCGCTGTGGTCTTATTAGTGGGAGGTCCCGGGTTCGATTCCTGGCAGGGGTTTGGAATTTTATAATTTCTAAATTTCTGGTCTGGTCTGGTGGGAGGCTTCGGCTGTGGCTAGTTACCACCCTACTGGCAAAGCCGTGCCGCCAAGCGATTTAGCGTTCCGGTACGATGCCGTGTAGAAACCAAAGGGGTACGGGTTTAATAAAAACTGCCATATCCCTTCCAGGTTAGCCCGCTATCATCTTAGACTGCATCATCACTTACCATCAGGTGAGATTGCAGTCAAGGGCTAACTTGTATCTGAATAAAAAAAAAAAAAAAAAAAAAAAAGGTAGAAAAACTTTTATTTATGTGCCACACATTACCGGTTAAATCTACAGGTTAGGTTATCCCGGCGCCTCTAATACTTGAGCAGTAAAGTCAAAAGAAGAAGCGCCGGAATAAATAGTATTCTAGTAACAGTGCCAGCAGGTCTGATTCTTGACCTGGTCTTGAGCCAAGCGCTAGTCTTCTTCTTGAATTGCCATCTCCTATCGGAGATTGGCAATCATTAGGGCTATCCGCACCTTGGACACTGCTGCGCGGGAAACAGATCAAGTACTCTTCCATTGGCGTAAATTCTTTAGCCACGATGTTCTTCTTCAGCCGGGTGGTCTTCTGCCGGATTTTCCCCTGAATAATGAGCTGAAGGAGGTCGTATTTGCTGTCTCATAATGTGGCCGAAGTACTCTAACATCCGCACTTTTGTGGTCTTCAGGATTTCAAGATCAAGCGCTAGTCTATAAATGTAACTAAGTGTAGGTAGGTGTAGGTATATTATGCTTGCTTGCACATTTCATAAACTTTTACCAGTGGACCCTACACTAGGAGGTGACCTGTATCGTGGGGTCCGAGTTAATGTTTACCATGGTTTCCTGTTTTATTTCATTAATGCGGTTAAGCATGGAAAATTAGTGACTGAAGTATATTAATGGTATATATATGTTATAAAACTTATGAATACATATCATAATAAGGATTATAATATATAAGAGATCATTACATACTAAAAATAATAATAATAATGTAATATATTTTATAAATAAAAGTAATGGAAAATCTAAATGTATAAATGGAAAAGGTGACTGACTGACTGATCTATCAACGCATAGCTCAAACTACTGGACGGATCGGGCATGCAGATAGCTATTATGACGTAGGCATTCGCTATTTTGAAAATTCAACCCCTAAGGGGGTGAAATGAAGGTGAGGTTTGAATTTTGTGTAGTCTACGTGGACGAAGTCGCGAGCATAAGCTAGTTAAAAAATAAAGACATTTGAATTTTACGCTAATTAGTATGTTTTATTTCCCAGCAACAAACCCAACACAAAAGAAACGGTTACCAGAAGAAAAGAAACAGAAGAAAGATGGAGGATTCAAGACAGCACCGGACGGCCGACTCATCATCAGTGAAGATATGTTTGATGGTGATGGTGATGATGGCAAAGATGAACCGCGGCCCAGCGGTGATGTGGACAGCGATACTGATGATACAGGTATGTTTTATCTAGAATTTTCTAGAAAATCATCATCAATATTTTGACACCTTGATACTATGTGACTCAGCTCTATCATGTTGGTACGAGAGCTATACAGGGTGTAACCAGAACGCTCGCAAAAACTTAGCGTTATTGTTATACTACCTAAACACAATCCAATACCAATAACCATTTGCCTCATTTTGTAGTTTTAGTGATTTAGTTATTTTTCAAACCCTCAATGTATAGCGTGAAAAACTTGGGTCAACGCCACACCTACGGCGCGGCATTGATTCCGAGTGGCCTACTTACGCAACATTTGACCTCTAGCGTCATTCGGATGTTTTATTTGCAATATATCGTGAACTTTTACAAAATATAGGACTTATTAAAATAGTTTTTCGCGTTTTTTTTGTGGTATCGTATCAGTAACTATCAGTACTTTCACCTGTCTTCGTTTTTGCCAGCGCGCGTTCTGATTACACCCTGTATATTCTTGATTTAAAAAAAAAATTGGTTGGGACTGCCAACAGAAGAGAAAACTTTAAAAAAATCTTTGACGCTATTAGGAGGTAGGTACTTAGACTGTCGAAAAAAAATACACTTCCATTAAAAATTGAAGGATATAATTTTATCTATACTAATATTATAAAGAGGTAATGTCGTTAAGTTTGTTTGTAGGGGGTAATCTTTGGAACTACTAAACCGATTGGAATTAATTGATAAGCAATTGCATTCATAAATCGTAGTGATAACATGGGGATTTTTAAAGAATAATGCGTTTAAATGTATTTACGAAATTTGGTACTGAGATATGAGGTGCAGCTCAGCATAATGTCTTATATGAGTATGTATTACATATTTGACACTTTAAACTAAAGGAGCGTATTCCACATCACAGATAACGAAGCAGAGAACCCGAAACCGTCCAAACTGCTCAAGTCGGGAGTCAAGCGCCGCTACGATGATATCCTCAGCATAAAGAGCGGCCGCACAAACAGGAGCCGGGCGTCTACTGTCACTGTCGGCTCCAAGTACAAGGCCGGCGGCAAGGGAATACACAGGTGAGAGTGAAGCCACACGTTGCGTTGCGTTGCGTTGGCGGTGCGCCGGATAGTGGTGGTTTTTGATGCACGGTCACCATCCTAGAACCTTAGCACCCCTTTTTTATCGCTGGGAAATGCGTTTACGCATCCCCCTCCCTGGAGCCAGCCAGCCAGCTGCCCAACCAGCCAGTCAACTGTAAGGAAGGTATATGGGACTCGTCGGCCGATAGGCGACCGGAATACCCATTAAAACCCAGCGGCGCTCCTGCGCGTCGCCTGGCGACTGGGTCACGGGAACACCGAAGCAATAAACCGCGACCCAGCCAGCGACGTCCGCCGAGGCGGACCCTCCACCAGGACCTACGAATTTCGTTCAAAGCTCAAATGGTTACCCATTCGCTTTCGCCGGAGTCTGCACATTGTTTCTCTTCTGTACTGTGTATTGTTCAATCCAATGACTCCAAGTTATTTAAAAGAAAATTTCAAATTTCTAGGCCATGACAGACCAGATAGAGTTTTACGATCAGCGGGAAAGCTCATTCTAGCGCCACCTACACATCGGACAAAATACTTTAAGAATTCCTTCACGGTCACTGCTATCTGTTTATGGAACGAGCTTCCCTCGCAAATCCATCGTGCTGAATCCCTTAACAAATTTAAAATTGACGTCAAAGATCATTACCTATCTCTTTGCTATCATCAGTATCGGCATAGTTTATTATTTAAATCTATATGTGTATATATATCTATGTAGTCTTATGTATGTCTATTATACTTTATTTGTATGTATTAGTGTATTAACAATATGTATTTTATATTCTTAGTATATGGTTTAGTTTATTTAGCTATTGGTATTTAGGTTTATTTTACACCACCTCCCATTGTCCATTTGTTCGTTTTTTCCCTAGCGTTAAGGTTGTCTGGAAGAGATCGCTATTTAGCGATAAGACCGCCTTTTTGTACCTATTTATTAAGATTTCTTTTTGTAACCTGTCATTTGTGTTTCTGTGGTGCAATAAAATATATACATACATACCTACTTACGAGGTCCCCCACCACACGTCCGCGGCGCACCAACGATGTGCGCCTCCCCTCGCCCCGGGGACCCAACGGGCGACAACGGGATCCCACGCATTCCGCGTGTCCCTCTGATAGTCAGAGGGACACGCGGAAAAACCTCCCCCCTGCCAGGTCATTAGCCATAGCCAACAATATCCCCGAAGAGAAATTATTAGTCATGTTACCGGGGTGCACCCGCTCGAATACTGCTGTTCCCCTCGGACGTATCCAAAAGGGACCAGCAGCACCCAGGCACACTGGGAGGTTCCCTGGCTGGCACCCCAACCTTACGACCCCCAGTCTATCACTTTATCGAACTATGTGCCCTTGCCCATTGTCACTTCAGCTTCACAACTAGCTAAGCTATGCCGGTTTTTTAAAATTACTATCGGAAATTATACCGGAAGTAACCGTGATAGCCTAATGGTTAGGACGTCCGCCTACTTTTCGTTAGGTCGGGGGTTCGATCCCGGGCAAGCTCCTCTAACTTAGTTATGTGCGCTTCAAGGAATTAAATATCATTAAACTTAACGGTGAAGTAAAACACCGTGATGAAATTCTGCATGTCTGAGAGTGCTCCATAATGTTCTCAAAGGTGTGTAAAGTTGGCCAGCATGGTGGGCTATGGCTAAACCCTTTTAATACTGAGAAGAGAACCATAGTGAGTGAGCCGGCGAAGGGTTGACCATGATGATCGGAAATTATTATTATCATAATTATAATTTTTATCACTTAAATAAATAAATAAAATAAATAACCTTTTATTTGGGACCATAGCGCACAGTACAAAACAGAACAACACCAGACAAACGTACATAAACAAAACAAAAAAAAACACAACAAAAAACAGAGCATGAAGACAAAAAGATCACAAATACTTAACTAATACGTACGGCTTGTAAACTTAAATATCGCTATATTTCAGACCGCTAGGTTCAGCGGCGTCCGTATCCTCAGCGCTGGGCTCGGAGTTCAGATCGAAGAAGGCTCGCGGCGACATCAAGAAGCGCGGCAAGCCAGACCCCTTCGCCTACCTGCCGCTGTCTAGGAACAATCTAAATAAACGGTATGCCCTTGGTTGTTGAAAATTATGCAAGTATGTACAGTACTGTTCAGGATAGCCGCGGCCGCGCGATACTGTACAGATCCGGCTCGAAGGACCATAGCGCGGCTGACGTGCGGTTGTGCAGGGCGTCCCCCCGACTCATACCCCGATTGCCATCTTGACCTGTTGCGAACTATGGATGATGAACGCGACTACGTGGATTTAGGTTTTTAAATCCCTGTTTAAATTCCCTGGATAAAACGTAGTCTATTTTGATCTCCGGGATGTAAGCTATCCCTGTACCAATCTTGTTTTTAAAGGAGTTTTTATTTTCCGAGATAAAAGTAGCCCACGTCTGACCCCGGGTTGCAAACTATTCTCTACCAAACGTCAAAATCGGTTAAACGTATGGGTCATAAAAAGCTACCAGACAGACGGACAGACACACTTTCGCATCTATATTACTAGCTTATACTTGCGACTTCGTCCACGTGGACTATACAAATTTCAAATCCCTATTTCACCCCTTTAGGGGTTGAATTTTCAAAAATCCTTTTTTAGTGGATGCCTACGTCATAATAGCTATCTGCATGCCAAATTTCAGCCCGATCCGTCCAGTAGTTTGAGCTGTGTGTTGATAGATCAGTCAGTCAGTCACGTTTTCCTTTTATATATCTAATATTATTATAGTATGGATTGTTCTTATGATTATTTTTATCTTTTCAGGAAAAAGTCAGTCACGTCGAATCAATTCAAGGGGGTCGTCAAAGCGAAAACTAAAGGGAAATATAACAGAAAGAAGAAATAGATTGTTTTGTTGAAATATAAGTGTTTAGTTCTATGATATTGCTTCACGTTAATTGTTAACTGTAAATGTTTTCCGATCAAAAGATAGAGAAAATACTTTATTAAAATAACTAGCTGAACCGCCCCGGCTTCGCTCGGGTGAAGTTTAGAAAATTGAGGGGGCGGTTGAATTAAATTTTTCTCTCCGTAATAACCATCCTCGTACTTCAAGGAATATTATAAAAAAAGAATTAGCGAAATCGGTTCAGCTGTTCTCGAGATTTGCACTCAGCAACACATTTAGTGATTCATTTTTATTATAGATAAATGATCTAACTTATATGAAATTAGATGATGCCCGCGACTTCGTCCGCATGGATTTAGGTTTTTAAAAGTCCACTGGCGTCATAAATTGAATCTATATGAGATTTACTTATTTTAAATTTCCTCTCATGTATTACTTGTTTTGTTGATTGACGATTTAATAAAAGGAATTGTTGATTGTACTTTCGTAGTTTTATTTCATTTGACTAATAAATCATAGAAATAGTACAGTACGCCGCAGAAAGTAATGTACAATGACCTTTAGAAGGAGATAGCAGATTTGTAGAGCATTATGTCTGTCGTTGAGACCGACAAAATGTCATATAGGTATGAGTGACAGAGACTACGCTCTACAAAGCCGAAATGTCATTCTAAAGGCCGATGTACATTACTTTCTGCCGAGTGCTGCGTACGTACGATATGATCTAAATGGTATTATATCACCATAATATTTTAATGTGCCTGATGGGATCTCCCATCGGCAACATTACAGTAACTATCCGACTTAAAAACTGGTCAAGCGCGAGTCAGACTCGCGCACCGAGGGTTCCGTACTCGGGTATTTTTTTCGACATTTTGCACGATAAATCAAAAACTATTATGCATTAAAATCTGTTTTATAATACACAGATAAAGCCCTTCCATATTTTACTTTGAAAATTGCAAATCCTAATTATTTGTCCATTAACAAATTGTAATTTTTTGTGTGGTGTAACCACAAATCCACGCTTTTCAGATTTATTCCTTTACTTGTGCTATAAGACGTATCCTACTTGCCTAATTTCATGATTCTAGGTCAGTGATGTGGTTATCTTTATAAGTCTATGTTCTAGGTCAACGGGAAGTACCCTATTGGTTTTCGTGACAGACACGACAGACAGAACGAAGTGAAGTGAGGAAAAACGGAACCCTTATAGGAATAAGGGTTCCGTTTTTCCTTTGAGGTACGGAACCCTAAAAATTCGTTAACACTGGCCATACACAATCAAAACCGTCAAGTTTTCAGCGGACTATGAAGCGTCGTCCAGTCAACCGATAGCTATACACCGTCAAGTGTGCATGACATGCACACTGATAGCCTTATACAGTCAATTGATCATGTATTTTTTTTTAATAGAGATAACGAGCAGGCGGGTCACCTGATGTTAAGTGATTACCGCCGCCCATGAACATTAGCAGCACCAGAGGAACCGCTGATGCGTTGCCGGCCTTTAAGGAATTTCTTGGTCCGCCCCTTGAATAACCCCATGTTGTAATCTAGTGGGAACACCACCCATGGGAGTTGGTTCCACAGTTTGCATGTGCGTTTGTTTGGCCAAGGTAATGTTAATTTTGGGTAACCTGCTGTGCCAATGCGTAGAAAACTGTCCGAAACACTGGTGGGAGCCTTCGGCCGTGGGTAGTTACCACCCTACCGGCAAAGCCGTGCCGCCAAGCGATTTAGCGTTCCGGTACGATGCCGTGTAGAAACCAAATGTGTATGGGTTTAATAAAAACTGCCATACTCCTTCCAGGTTAGCCCATTCCATTCTAGACTGCATCATCACTTACCAGGTGAGATTGCAGCCAAGGCCTAACTTATATCGAAAAAAAACCACATTCAAACCAAACCGCCGGATCTCTAGAAGCTATTAACTAATACGTAGGTGAGCATAATATTGAAAGAATTGAGGATATTTGAAAATTCAGCCCGGGGTAAAATAAAGGAATTTTTCGTTTCCCCTTAGGGAATTGAAAAATATGTCCAACTAAATGATGTCCGTGGTCCTAGCCTGGTGGTTAAAACTTCCGCCTATTCGAGAGGTCGGGGGTTCGATTCCAGGCATACAACTCTAACATTTTGAAGCTGTCACTTGCTCTAACGGTGAAGGAAAACATCGTAAGAAAACCTGCATGTCTGATTTCTCCAAAGTGTTCTTAAAGATGTGTGAAGTCTGCCAATCTGGCCAGCGTGGCTATAGCCATGACCTTTCTCCTTCTGAGAGAAGACCCGTGGTCAGTAGTGAGCCGGCGATGGGTTATCATGATGATGAAATTATGTCCGCTTTAGGTTTTACATTTTCCGGGATAAAAAGTAGTCTATATCGATGCCTGCCGGAGGTAACGTAATTGAAAGACAATCCAACAAACAAATACACTTTTTTTCTTCTAGCTTACAGATTAGCCGACAAATAGACGCATTTATAATAATACTAGATGATGCCCGCGAGACTTCGTCCGCGTGGATTTAGGTTTTAAAAATCCTGTGGGAATTCTTTGATTTTCCTGAATAAAAAGTAGCCTATGTCCTTCCCCGGGATGCAAGCTATCTCCAGATTTCATTAAAATCAGTTGAACGGATGGGCCGTGAAAAGATAGCGCACACAGACAGACATACAGACACACTTTCGCATTTATAATATTAGTATGGATGGCTAGTGTTGCAAAAGTTGTTATATTTTGTTGTTAAATATTTGTTAGCTTTTTAGGATCCATTTGTTAATCCGATTTTGACGAAATTTGGTACAGAGATAGTTTGCATTCCGGGTAAGGCTACTTTTATCCCGGGGAAAGTCAGTTCCCATGGGGCTTAAATGGGAAAATAACTAACATGGACGAATTCGTGGGCATAAGTTAGTTCAAAAAATTGGTACTTACTGTTTTTTTTGTGACTAACTGTCCCGTTGGTCTAGTTATTAGCAAATTCAACTGCCGAACGCAAATCGAGATCGCGATCTAGTCCTGGGTTAGATAAAAATTTATAGGGTTTTTCTGCCAAGAAATTTTCATCAGCCGCCCCAAGTTAGCGGTGTTATACGCTCGTGCTTCGGGGAGCTCGTAAAGGCTCCTTGGTCCTGGGCCTAATCTCTCTCTGCTCATGTAAAATGGTATCGCATCGACTATGACAGTAAGAGAGTATAGTGCACCAGTTTTAAAAAATACTGTTGTACACTAGGACTTTATATTATAATACTTGCTGCTATATTGGTTAGATAGTCTCTTTATCTGGAACAATTTTCATGGATGAATGACAGGTAGTTAATTAGAAAACTGCTAGACCTATTTTGATAATTTATTTCGCATTGATTTTAGTAGATAATTTTCAGGATTGATACTGGTATAGGTATATTGTATATAATTTAAGTACCATACAATTTAAGTTGGACTGTTTTATAAAAAAAAAATATTGTAGGGCCTGCCTAATCTGATGAATCGTCATAATTAATAAAAATTGATAAATAATTACTAATTGAGATAATTTAATAAAAAAGTTTACCTTTTCAATTAAAGTATGCTACGGTTTTAATTAAAATTACGAATTGTAAAAATAAAAACAATTGGTAACAAGTGAGTCAGTACGAGAACTGCCGCGACTTTCACCAGCCGTGGGAATCCATATCAAACCAGTTCGTGAGGTGTTCGCGAGAATTAAAACAAGACATTTTAGTTATTGAGGTATTTTCAAAAGGAGGCGATTTACTATTACGGATAGACTTATTTAATAGTATTTATATTTTTACATGGAAATTTTCATCACATTAAACATTAATCCTAGGCCATTTTCAGTATTCATTTCAGTATCAACAGTGAGTTACGTCAATCGAAAAAATACAACCATTCTGCATAATCTATCAATCTGTCGACGTCCGACGGCGATGCGTCGGCGATAAAAAAATCTTATAAACAATATACAAAATAATACAAATATTAGTTCACCTCTTGACAAAAAATGAGATTTAACATTATCGTAACATTTATAATCCGTCGGGGACAAAATTCGTGATTATAACATTTACAATGCGATTCGATTCTTTACAGAAAAATAAATATACAATTACTATGTGACTACACAACCGGTGATGGCTCAGTTCAGTACTTCTCGTCGGCCAGCAGCGGGTCCAGCGAGAAGCCCAGGTCCAGCGCGCCGCCCGAGCGCTTGCCCTTGAGCGGACGCGGCCGGCGCTCCGCGAGGGGCGCGTGGCCGTTGAGCGCGTGCCGCACGTCCGCGCCGAACAGCTCGCTGAGCGCGTGCTGCCGCCCCGCACTACACGTCACTATCAGTTTCCGCACTTCCGGCTTGTTCGCTTTGCTCGCGTTGTTCATGTGCATAGTCTTGGACAACGACAGGCTCTGCCCGTAGTAATTGTTCACTGCACTGGTAGTCTTGCTCGACCGCGAGAGCGACGACTTGATGTTGCTCCGCACGGTCGCGAACTTCTTACCTAAGGTGACCGCGCCGCCCGCGTGCGCCGCGTTGAAGGTGCAGAGCGCGAGCGGGCGCGGGCTCGCCGCGTACCAGCACACGTCGGCCGGCACGAGCGGCGGCGGCACGTCGGGCGGCGCAGGCGGCGGCGGCACGGGAGGCGCGCGCGGCTCGGCCGGCAGCGGCGGGCTCAGCAGCGCCGCCAGCGCCGCGTCGGGCAGCGCAGGCTCGTCGCTCAGCAGGCTGGCGTAGATGTCGTGCACGTGGCGCTCCAGCGCCGGCGTCGGCTCCGGCAGCGCAGCCGTCTGCTGCGCCGCGTCGCGCGCCGCGCGGTGCTCGGCGAGCAGCGTGTCGAACGGCTTGGCGCGCCCCTCCACTGTGCGCCGCAGCGACAGCGCGTGCGCCTTGCACGTCAGCGAGCGCGTGCACGGCTTGGGGTTTTCCGCCGTCACCACACCACAGTGTTTGTTGGGGTCGTACTCGCGCAGGTTGAACTTGGTCTTGCTGGCGCGGCGCGTCGATGCTTTTGTCGAGGGCGTCGTCGGCGCTGGTTTTAAAGCTTGAGCGTTGAGTAAACTAGGATCTATCACAGATGGCAGCATGGGAGTTGGGTCGGTTGCAAATTGTAAACTAGACAAGTCAGCATCCGTTATAGTGTACCCGGCCAGCGAGGCATCTACCGTGGGATATAAGTCTTGAGTTTGTACGGGGTCGGTGGTGGATGGGAAATTGATCTCCTGCATGTTGCCTATGTCCTGTATGATGTTCTTCCAGTCGGCCACGTTGGTGATGTCGTCGGCGCTCTGGATGCCCTCGGAGTTCATGATGGCGAAGATGTCGTCGGTGAGGTTGTCGCCGAGGGGCAGCTCCTCGGGGTCCTGGATGCTGACGACGGGCAGCTCGCCGCTCGCCACGCTCACCTGCACGTCGGCGGCGAGCGCGGCCGCGGCGGCCTCCTCCAGCAGGCGCAGGTCGGGCGCCGCCGCCAGCGCCGGTAGCTCCAGCGGCGCGGGCGGCGGTTCGCGCTTGTGGCGCGCGCGGCCGGGCGCGGCCTTGAGCTTGACGGCGGGCGGCGGCGGCGGTGGCAGCGGCTCGGCGTGCGAGTCGCGCAGGTGGCGGTAGGCGGCGCTGCACTTGACCAGCTCGCCGCACATGTGGCACACGGCCGCGTTGAGCTCGTCCATCTGCGGGAACAGGCCGTGCAGGCTCATGCTGTCGTAGCGCAGGCGGCTGACGCCCGCGCGGCGGTAGCGCGGCCGCCCCTTGTCGCGGCGCGCACCCGCCTTGCCGTCCACGGCCGCCGGCGCTGTGAACGTGGCGCCATCGTCTCGCCGCGGGGACGGGTGCCCGATCTCGCTGACCCACAGGTCCCACGGCTTCTCGATGCACTTCAAGGGGCTCACCGCTTTCGCCGCGAAGGGGAACTCGCCGGACATGCTGGGGCATCTACTGACCTTCCGAATGAGAAACTCCCCGCGTGACCTCAAGGGGCTCCTGCCATAGCGATCGACTCGCTGTGCGATAGGTTATTATCCCATATCTGTGTCGGAGTCGGGTCCCGCCGAGCGCAGAGTCGGAGTCACGTCTCTGTTCATCGCTCACTTCATTATTTACACGCGCGAAACGACACAGTGTTTTGATTGTTTTAGCTTTTATATTTACAGGGACAGATGATCTATCTCACTGACAGCTGATTATGCAGGTTGTAAGTTTTTCTCGACCACGGAACACTTCCATCTGTAGGCAGTCCTTTCTAAATGATTTTTCGATCGCAATTTGTAGAAACTTTCATTTATTGACTTAATTTTAATTGATATTAAACTTGATACACACAAATAAATCGTCTACATTTTCTGTTTGATTGGTGGTGGTTGTAATTTACTACAGAAAGCATCAACACTTTTTGAGTATTTTTGTGAGCTAAATCAAACTTTATAGTCTATGATCATTCACTCAAAATTTTAGTGACGCGACAACAATAAGGCTAAGTGTACATTAAAAGAACTGCACTAGTTACGGGTAACATTGTAAACGTATCAAACATTGTGAATCGATGCGAGTGATGCGACGGCCGACGGCGCGGCGAGCAATGAAAAAATAATAAAAAATCCGGCGAATCAGACTCGCGCACCGAGGGTTCCGTACTCGGGTGCTTTTTTTGACATTTTGCACGATAAAATATATTAGGTATGCTTAAACATTTAAATAAAAATCTGTTTTTAAAATATACAGATAAAGCCCTTTCATGTTATGATACCCCTTTGTACTTGGTATAATTATCTTACTTTGAAAATGCTAATTATTTGTTCATGAACACATATTTTTGTGGTGTAACACAAAATGATGGTTTTCGGATTTATTCCTTTGCGTGTATAAGACCTATATTTTTATACCTACCTGCCAAATTTCATGATTCTAGGTCAATGGGAAATGATGCAATATGAAATATATTACATTACACAAATACAAATAAAATAAGTAAGAATGCAAAATAATCGTAAAAACCGGTTGGGGGAAAAAATCACTTGAGTGAGTCTGTATTTTTCCGTGGTATTTTTTTCAAAATATGTCCATTTGTCATTCATCTGTCAATGTCATTGACCTTTCGCTTCGCTGAAAATCATGATAATCCTTGAAAATCGAATTTGAAAACATTTTAAATGTGAAAAAAATTTCAATTAGTTGATTATGCTCACTAAATGAACTATAGAAAACTGCAATAAAGCGACTATGTCTAGGATTTTTGTTGGTCAAAATTGCACGCCGGCTTATTAATGTGGCTTAAAAGCTTTTTCAAATCGGTGCTCTTCGGTATACCAGTTGGGATAACCTTTCTGGACACTGTGGGTTATGTTGCCAGGGTGGAAGGGATTTCTATGCAGCCTGTGCTCAATCCCGAATCAAAAAACACTGACTACGTATTTCTATCGCGTTGGGCGGTGAGCGACTACGAAGTGAACCGTGGTGATATAATATCGTTAGTGTCACCGAAGGATCCCAACCAAAAGATTATTAAGAGGGTCATAGCCTTAGCGGGTGACGTCGTAAACACGCTCGGCTACCAAAACCAGTATGTGAAAGTACCTGAAGGACATTGTTGGGTCGAAGGTGACCATACTGGCCACACACTGGATAGCAATACATTTGGTCCAGTATCTTTAGGTCTGGTTAATGCAAAAGCTGTATGCATTGTGTGGCCACCAGCCAGGTGGCAGAGTTTAGAAGCAAAACTGCCCGAAAATAGAAAACCTCTTAGTGTATCAATATGACAACGTAAATTTTTGAAAAGTTCTGTGTTAATTTATGCATGTAAATAAAAAGGGCAAAATGTTAATTAAGTTTAAATTTTGTGTGTCCATGTTTAGTGCTACTAAGTAGATAAAAACTATTTTCTCAAAGGATGAACTTATGTAAATAGTAATGCAATTTAGTAAATTATTATGCTATTGCTTTCTTCAAATCTCATTTAACTATTTATATTGTGATACAGACAGTTACAGTAAAAACATTTGACTATTATTTATAATAATGTACAAAAAATAAAATTTTGTTTACCATGATTATTTTTCTTCATTTTTTGTATTTTAAGTGCTAGACATTATTAAAAGGAATATTTAATGAAACCTGATAAATAGTTAATTAAAATTATTTAATACACATTTTGTACAAAGTTAATATATTTACAAACTAGTTAGACCATGTCTTTCGACTACATCAATAATTCTATCATAAGAAGTTCCCTTCCTTATAATTTTATAAGTACCCTCTATGGACAAATCTATAACTGTAGATCCCGTTCTGTTTTGCTCTAGACCTTGGCTAAGGACACCACCATCAAATACGGCACCCAAATATCCATACAAGTGCTCAAACTCCTTAACACATAGAGTAGAAGGCTCATTACTAAAATTAGCACTAGTTAACGCCAATGGTTTATCAAACATTTTCGTCACTTTATTTATAAAGTTATGATTTGGTATACGTATACCGATTTTAGTTGTGTGTGGATTTAAATATGGATTATCAAGATATTTAGTTTTTTCTAACACCACTGTGACAGGCCCAGGTAACAAACTGCAGAGTAGTTCATCATTTAGATGTGACGCCTCACCCCATTTCCTTATATCTGTTATGTACGTAACACATATAGCTACCGGCTTGGCTGAATCCCTTCCTTTGATGGTATATAACTTTTTTATTGCCTCTGGACAGTTCGCACTGCAGGCTAAACCATATATAGTATCAGTGGGTACAGCTATAACATGACCTTTTGATAATAAGTCTGCAGCTTTCACAAATGATTTTTCTTGACCACAAGGGATTACAGAAGCCATTTTGTCAATCTTCATCTTTGGGGATACACTTTTCTTTCGCACCAGATAACTATTATGAAAGTTTAACCTTCTTATAATGTTCATAGTCAAACTTAAATCAAACTCATATCAATGGAATAAGATAATATGGCTTATCGCATTAAGAGCTTCTGAATGAATGAAGAAATTGGCTGTTGAAAGAACTTTTGAATGAAAAAATTGCCTGTCTAAAGCAGCCGTTATGTTATTTTAAAGAACTATTAACAAGTTTAATCCCGCCAGTTATGTGCACACTTGTGGTTGCAGCATCGGTAGAATGTAGTCATTGGTTCATCAGCAGAGCGAGTTTGTAGCTGCATGAAGAAAGCTCGACCGTGGCTACACTTGGGGCAAACTGCATCAGTTGAATCTACGTTCTCCCATGCGGCTGCACCGCCCATAATATAATCTAGTTCCTGAAAGAAAAAGTTCTCTTATATATCAGTATCCTTATTATAAATGCGAAAGTGTGTTTGTTGGTTTATTGGTTTGTCCTTTCAATCGATTAAATTACTAATAAAGACTAAAAGGTGCGCAAAAATATACAGAAAATAATGCTGCAAGAAAAGTAAATACTAGTCCAAACTATCAAGCTCTATCTATCTATCATCGCTTAGCAATATCCAAAACAGTTAAGCATATTATGACGATGCAATTTTATCAAAAATGTCAACATTAACCTTCAGTTTAGGGAAAGTGCGGGACGACACTTTCTTCTTTATATTATACACATAGGGGCACGTGTTACAAGCGTACCGGAGCCCTGCCTCGGGACCTTCTTCCACCATAAGGATGTTAGCACAAGTTGGGCAAAATAACATCGTTCATAACTCGAGGCTCAATTATTAATTCTTACTAATAATCCATTTAATCAGTAATCTTTATACTTTGTAAATATTTGCATTTAAAAATTGAATTCTTTTCGCATATGTTTCGTGTTTGAAAAATTGAATATTGCACTTGTACACGATTATTTTTTCCTTGAACAGCAGTGGTATCCTACTCTATGGTTATGTCAATTCAATTAATTGACAGTTGAGTTTATACATTTTGGTGTTGGTCTTTGGTAAATCAGCTTGGAATCGAGCTGGAATCTTGATGTGTGTAGAATAATTTATGACCATAGACTAGAGTGAAATGCAGAAACAAGTGTCACTTGTCAAAAACGGTTGTCACTTGTCAAACTCTATGGTTATCAATTGTCAATTTCTACAAATTTCTGTCAAATGAATCAAAAGACATTGTTTTTTGCTGTGGTTTGGACTTGATCTCGATTAGGTGCATTTGCAGCGTAATTTGAATTTAAATAGTGATTAGATGACTGTGGGATAGTGTGTTTGGTTGGGAATTTGTTGCGGTTGAACGCGTTTGGTGTGGACAATGTTACGTGCTTTGTTAGATAAATTCTGGGACGAAGATGTGTGGCTGCCTCCGAACACCACTTGGGACGATATTGCTCCTGGTCCTGATAAAGCAGTGGTTTATGCAGACTACAGGCACCTTCTCTATCCTATACCTTTGGCCATCGTGCTCATAGTTTTACGGCAAACGTTAGAAAAGTAAGTAAATTTCTGTATCGAAAACTGATAGTATGATTGTGTGTCATATAGCCGATTCTTGCCCAGATACCTACGATATCTGACTCACAATCGTAATTTTTATCAGTTATATCGTAGATAATGTATTGTCTTGTCCTTATTAATTTATAATATTTCCTGAAACACCCATGTTATAGGTGCAGTAGTTCACCATTCTTCCTTAGTCTGATTTAAGATTTAATGGGATGATATTAATAAATTATGCGTTAATAAGAATAATATATAAGAAAGCAACCATAGGTTCTTAAAGTAATAATAAAATACTATAATCAAGTAACATCCAAATAATCTATTTTGTAGCCTATTTATGCTTCAAAAGTAAAACAAATCACTTATCTAACTCAAATAAAACAACCGACTTAATTCATTACTTTTTATAATAATTAAACTTATTTTAAAATAATTGTGAAAACTTATTATCAGTACCTAATTTTAAGATTATTAAGATCAATTTAAGCTGTTGGTTTTCCAAAGAAAATAAAATGATTAGTTAATAAGGCAATTAAATACAATATAAGGTTGGTACCTTTACATATCCATAATATGATTTGTTTTATGATATTAATTTTTTTATTGTAATTGAAAATCAGTTGAACAGATGGAGCCAAAAGGGAACAGACAGACAAATACATTTTCAAATTTATAATATTAAAGTACTAACGTATACCCTAAACCATTTTTCACTAGTCATTGAATCCTCCTCCACAGTTAGAATAGAAAAGAATATATTTTTAAATCATCAATTAGGTTACTTTTGTGTCTTTCTTTTTATAATGGTGTACAATAAAGGATGTTTTTAATTTTTTTTTAATTCGGAATCTCACCTGGCGGTAAGTGATGCTGCAGTGTGAGATGGAAGCGGTATAGCAGTTTTTATTTAACCCCCCCCCCCCCTTGTTCCTACACGGCATCGTACCGGAACGCTAAATCGCTAAGCGGCATGGCTTGCTGGAAGGGTGGTAACTAGCCACGGCCGAAGCCTCCCACAAGACCAGGCCAGAAATTTAGATTTAAGAAATATATATGACAACAGCGCTTAGCACTGTGCCAGGAAGGTCGTCAAAAATTTAAATTAGTATGGATGTTATAAATAGATATATTATTTTGTTGCAGATATATATTTGCACCGTTTGGCAAGTCATTAGGCATTAAGAACACAAGATCAAAGCGAGCACCACATAATCCAAAGTTAGAGTCAGCGTATGCGGACTGTCCTAAGATTAAACATAAGCAGGTAATAATTTTAAGCTTATTTCGTGGTTTAACGACATATTTTAATGTATATAACGGGTACATACCATGATTAATTTTTGTTTTTAATTGTTGATACGAACAAGAAAGAGCGTAGTTTGCTACTGCCCTTGACACCTCGAATTTCATCTCTCGCAGCACCGCAGTCTCGTCGTGACCACGTCCCGTGCAATTGGGTTGAAATATCGATAAATAAAAACAAAAATTAATCATGGTATGTACCCGTTATATACATTAAAATATAAGCAGGTAAGTCAGTTTGAATCATACAATTTAATTACAAAGTGGTATCTTTATGAATCTGGTTTGTGATTGAATTAATGCTATAAGAATACATGATTATAGGTTATCAATTTTCTATGTTGTAGGGTTGTCCAACTAATCCATACTTCCATATCCATACTAATATTATAAATGCGAAAGTGTGTCTGTCTGTCTGCTAGCTTTTCACGGCCCAACGGCTTAACCGATTTTGATGAAATTTGGTACAGAGGTAGCTTACGGAAAATCAAAGAGTTCCCACGGGATTTTAAAAACTTAAATCCACGCGGACGAAGTCGCGGGCATACTCTAGTTTTTTAAATGAAAATAAAGATCCTTATTTAAAATTATGTGATGATGCCCGCGACTTTGTCCGCGTGGATTTATGTTTTTAAAAATCCCGTGGGAATTCTTTGTTTTCCGGTATAAAAAGTAGTCTATGTCCTTTCCCTGGGATGCAAGCTAACTCTGTAACAAATTTCGTCAAAATCGGTTGATTGGATGGGCCGTGAAAGGCTAGCAGACAGACAGACAGACACTTTTTCGCATCTATAATATTAGTATGGATATATGTGAAAACCTATTATCAGCTACTTAATTTTAAGATTATTAAGATCAATTTAAGCTGTTGGTTTTCCAAAGAAAATAAAATGAAATAAAATATTCGCAAAGTTGTCGGCAGCCCTGCTATGAAGCGAGCGCAGAGCAATTAGAACGGAGAGCATATTATTCAGTACTCAAGTGTAACAATACAGCTAAGACTGAAAGTTGTGTGCAAACACGCGTCAAATGGTGCTAACTAAGTATAAAGTGGAGCAGTAATGCAGGAAATACACCTGTCATTGTATGACTCCACTATCAGAATTCGGAAAAATTAAAGAATGTTTCGGCAAAATTAATTAATAGGGTCTTGGATTGTAGTAATAATATGACGCGATTTTTTGCATAGGTTTAGTTTATAGGGCTAGAATTCATTTTCAAAGTAAATAATTTTAAAATAGGTGATTTTTAGTCATTTTTAAAATAATTAAATATTAATGTCACGCTGTACGGAAAGCGATTATTTATAGCCGCGATTGTATCGCCAATCGCCATGTAGAGATAGGCCCATAAAGTTTGTATTAAAATTTGTGCCAAGGCGAGACTATCGCCGCGATTCTCTCGTCCGTGGAGATAGCGCCTTAGGACTGTAATAAGCGGTTAATATCAATGTCACGCTGTACGTAAAGCGATTAATTATCGCCGCGATAGTATCGCCATGTGGAGATAGACCCATAAAATTTGTATCAAATTTTGTGCCACGGCGAGACTATCGCCGCGATTCTCTCGTCCGTGGAGATAGCGCCTTAGGACTGTAATAAGCGGTTAATATCAATGTCACGCTGTACGTAAAGCGATTATTTATAGCCGCGATTGTATCGCCATGTGGAGATAGACCCATAAAATTTGTATCAAATTTTGTGCCACGGCGAGACTATCGCCGCGATTCTCTCGTCCGTGGAGATGGCGTCTTAGGACTGTAATAAGCGCTCAACCCGGAAAAACAAAGAATTTCCCCGGGATTTTAATAACTTCGCGCCAACCATTCGGGTCAGCGCGAATGTATGGAACAAAATGATTGCCGCCGGCCACAAATTTCGCGATATCACGAGTCATTTGCCGAAATCAGATAGTGGAGCCATACCATACTACGTTTGTATGGCGTACGATACGAGTACACTACTCTAGAGTGTATCTATGTGTTTGAATGTGCATGTGTGTTTGTGTGTATGTAATTGGAATGTGTAGGTACCTACTACCTAAACTAGCGGCACGCTATGATGGCCGGTTTGACGTTTGTCCGCTCATGAAGTTCCGTATTAATTGATAACGACTTTGAAGGAAATAATTGTATTACTTTATTGACGATAGTGATGTGCAGAGATTCATAAATTTTATCGAATGTAGTTTTAGGTTTAGGACTCAAAATTTATTTATTAAATTGATTTCTTAAATGTATACAAGTGTAGAAAAATCAGTTTGCACCATTTAAGGGGTGAATGTACTTGTGAATATGAACAATTTTCACTATGTGGACAAACCTCTGAAATCGCAAAAAAATATCAATAAATTTTTAAAAATGGAATCTAATACGATCGTCACATAGGATCGCTGGCTAGCACAACTACTACCTCCGGCAAACTCGCGTCAATGCTCAATGCAAAACAAAGCAGTTTCGAATTGACGTTGCTTCGAAAAGTATAAACTGTCAGTGCAATGCGATTGTGATATAGTTTTGACCTGGCTTTGGATTTCAAATATTGATACTGCATTACTGTTGACCCTTGCTCGTTAATTTGGACTCTGTTCAAGCCCTTTGTTGTGGATTTCGTCGATATGACCGAACGTACGCAGAGAACTGTTCTAAATAGTCAGACACGTGAGTTCCTAATACGCCTTCGTAACTATTTCGATCGTGAAGCTCAAAATGGAGGGCCAATTTTACCTATAACGTCAGTGGTTGAACGCGTAGCTGATGCGCTTAATATTGGACAACGAACTGTTAGACGGATAACTAAAAAAAAATATGGCGAGACTGGCACAGAAGAAAATAAACTTCACACACCAAAAAAGAGAAAACGAGCAAAACCAGTCGTAGGCATCGATAGCTTTGATGCCGATGCTATCCGAAGACATGTTTACGGCTACTATTTACAGAAGGAGTATCCAACAAGAAAAAAGTTGGTGCATTCACTGAAGGAAGCTGGATTATTCTTCGGTGGGGAAAGTTCTTTAACGAAGATTTTGAAGACCATTGGATTTCGATACAAAAAATGTAACAAACGCAAAATATTGATGGAAAGATTTGATATAGCGATGGCAAGGTATACTTTTTTACGGCAAGTGAAAGAAATCAAAAATTGGCAAAATGTTGTGTTCTTGGATGAAACATGGCTTAATGCTAACCATACTGTAGGCCGTTCTTGGAACGATGACACAGCAGCATCTACTTCCAAAGTTCCTGTAGGAAAAGGATCGCGACTTATAATTTGTCACGCCGGAACCATCAACGGGTTTGTCGAAGGTTCTCTCATGGCTTTTGCGTCAAAAACCACTGGAGACTATCATGAAGACATGAATGGAGAAAAGTTTACTGAATGGTTTACCTCAATGTTGTGTAGCCTCCCTGAACCATCTATTATAATTATGGACAACGCCCCATACCACTCGATGCAAATTGACAAGCCACCTGCCCAATCCCAAAAGAAAGCTGATATCGTCGCATGGCTTCGTAAAAATGGCGTAGATGCAAACATGAATATGTTAAAAGCGGAATTAGTACGTCTTTTAAAAGAAAACAAACCAACCAAGATCCGATACGTCATTGACGAAATAGCATTAGAACATGGGCACAGAGTTATACGGTTACCGCCTTACCATTGTGAGTATAATGCGATTGAGTTGGTGTGGGCTCAAATTAAGGGATATGCTGCAAGACACAATACAGAACCCCCATTTACCACAAAAAAAATGCTAAAATTATTAGAAGAAGCTTGTGAACATGTGACTAAAGGAGACTGGGAAAAGGTTGTGAATAGAACTGTTAAATTAATAAGGGAAGATTATGAAAGAGATGTGAAAATAGATAATATTATAGAAAACGAACATATAATTATTAATGTATGTGATGATAGCAGTGACGACAGTGAAAATAGTAGTATGGACGAATCTGATTAATTATGGCCTTTTGTGGCACCTTTTTCGGTATCTTTTGTATTCATATGTTTCTTGTGTGCATATAAAGTATGTATATTCATTTTCGTTCAAATATTCAGTTCGTTCAAATAAATTAAATAAACATATACATTTTTGTTTTATTAAACCTATTTAATCAGGTACAAAAACAAAACTTAATTGTTTTTTGTTCGAGAATAAATTGACATTCCACATCACTATTGTAATGTGTCAAACCGGCCATCATAGCGTGCCGCTAGTGTAGTTGGTGTGCCTTTACGTGTGCGAAGTGATAATAATTAACATTAGCAATAGAACATTAGTCTACTGATTGTTTCCTTATAGGGAAACAATCTGTATTAGTACCCTTATTATAAATGCCAAAGTGTGTTTGTTTGTTGGTTTATTGGTTTGTTGGTTTGTCCTTCAATCACGTCGCAACGGATCGACGTGTTTTTGCATGGGCATAAAGATCTGGAGAGTGACCATAGGCTACTTTTTTCCCGGAAAATCAAAGAGTTCCCATAGGATTTTTAAAAACCAAAATCCACGCGTACGAAGTCGTGGGCTTCAGCTAGTATGTATAATAAAGGAAAAGCTGACTGACTGACTAACTGACTGATCTATCAACGCACAGGTCAAACTACTGGACGAATCGGGCTGAAATTTGGCATGCAGATAGCTATTATGACGTAGACATCCGCTAAGAAAGGATTATTGAAAATTCAACCACAAAGGGGGTAAAATAGGGGTATGAAATTTGTGTAGTCCACGCGGAAGAAGTCGCAGGAGTAAGCTCGTGTCTGATAAAACCAGATAAAACAAACATAAACATTATAATTAAATTGATAACCTATAATCGTGTTATACCTGCCGTACAAAATAAATCTGAACGACGAATGAGGAGCTGGCTAGCAGAACAGTGTAGACGCTACTGATCAAAAACCGGCCAAGTGTGAGGCAGAATCGCGCACTGAGGGTTCCGTACTACAATCGTATTTTATCGACATTTTGCACGATAAACCAAAAACTGTTATGCCTAAAAATAAATAAAAATTTCGGCTACTGGATACAAACTTAAATTCATTTTTAAGCAAAACGGACTAAAACTGTATCTAAAATTGAGTCCAGTTCGTGATTTTATGATTTCATAGGTTCGACGCCCGGCAGAGAAAATTTGGGATTTTATAAATTCTAAATTTTCTCTGGTCTGGTCTGGTGGCGGGCAAATACGTGCCGCCAAGCGATTAAGCGTTCCGGTACGATGTCGTGTAGAAACCAAAAGGGTTTAATAAAAACTGTCATACCTCTTTCAGGTTAGACCGCTTCCATCTTAGACGGCATATCACTTACCACCAGGTAAGATTACAGTCAAGGGTTGACTTGTACCTGAATAAATAAAAAAATTGCAATTTACACCGTTTTTTAGGCAGCTCCTCAAATATATTTTGAAACTGTCAGCTGATGAAGCTAAAATTCTTGTCAGTTTTTCAGCACACATTATAATTATTGTACCTACGTGTGGATTGCAGTAAATTATGCATTTTATTTAGTGGAGTAAGGCGCAACGCTTACCAATGGAGTGGAGTGGAACCGATCTTCTTTCCGAGCGTCTTTTCCGATAACAACTTAAACTGCGAAAAATAGTTTCAGAGTTAACGTCAAAAAATATGAGAATTTAGAAAAAAATGGTGTTTCTAAAAAAATTTGCTACGTAACCCCAAACTAAAAACTAACTATACGTAGGTCGTAGCCAGTGGCGTGCACAGGAGTTCAAGCCAGGGTATGCATTTAGGTATGAACTTATTTTACGGCAGGTTATAATGAAAAATAAGCATTGATTTATTACAATGAGGGTAAGCAGTGTGTTTATGCTTCTATGAGCTGCACGCCACTGGTCGTAGCATTACTTTTTAAAAACATTAGTTTTGAAAATTTTCACATTTTTTTGCGATAGCTCAAAGGCTTTTTAGATATAGGACGGCAAAGCGAAGGATTAGTAATAGGTTCCGTTTGGCACTCTTTTGTCACGTAACCCTGAAAAAGACGCTACGTGGCGCCTCGACACCACTCCACTCTGCAGCTATGCGTTGTGCCTAAATATATGTCTGGCTTATGTAGGTATAAACTATGAACTAATGCTAATATATATATATGTAATTGTTTAAATTACATTTTTAATGCTAAGTGTAATAACAATAATTAATTAATATGTACAGTACGCGGCAGAAAGTAATGTACATCGACCTTTAAAAAAAGGTAGCGGTTTTGAAGAGTCTGAGTCTGTGTCGTTGAGACCGACAAAACGTCATATAGATTATAGGTATGAGTGAAAGAGACAACGCTCTACAAAGCAGAAATGTCATTCTAACGGCCGATGTACCTCCTTCACCTTCCTTCGATGTTCTTCTTTTCTGCCGCGTACTACAATATTATACTGTGTAAGTGACTAGCTTGCTAGTTTATCATCTAACTGTGCTTCGTTTCTTTTCAGTTGTATTTGAGCAAGGATGAGGTAAATGTTGCACTGTTTTATGTAGATAACTTATAGTAGAAGTAGTTTAGCGCTTATGCAAACATTGCTTATTACCGCCTTAGGCTGCATGCCCACTGGTGCGGAGGAGAGAGGAGCGGAGCGGAGCTGTGCAAATATTAACCAATAGAATTGCATAAAACTCTCGCTCCGCTTCAGTGGACAAGGATTTGCGGGCTAGTTTAAAAAATGATACATTTTAACGCGGAACCCGGAAGCTGATATTTCGCGTACCAATTGTCCGCCGCCAGTAGCTCAAATGACTCGTCGCGTGCTCGCAACTCCGCTCCGAATTAACTTTCTCGCTCCGCTCCGCTACCTAGCTTCGCGTCTATGGACAGATACAGTCCGCAACTCCGCTCTGCATCACTTTCTCGCTCCGCTCCGCTACCTAGCTCTGCACCAGTAGACAGGTAGCCTAATACAGAAATGCTTGAAGAGTGTCTTCGGAGCCCGCACACAAAGGAAGTTTGATTCCTATGAATACTACATAGAGGGTGCCCGCAGCTTCGAATTAATTTTTAAATTAATATCGTGACAAAAGTAACCAATGTCCGTCCATAGGATGGAAGCTCTGTACCAAATTTCGCCAAAGTTGGTTAAATCTCAGGAACTTTTCGATAAACTTTTTTCCCCCCTCCACTATTTTACCACCGAACCGCAAGACGTCGGGCGAGTTTCCATCCTTATGTCGTCGACATTCCATCTACACGCATGAAACGTTTTGCGTCATCATTCCTTATACGCGTGGCTAAGGTTTGGAACACTCTGCCAAGATCTGTGATAATATGGGTATTGACTTCTCAATAATCTAATTGGTCGAAGCGCACAAGTCTGCTTCACTCGGCACGGCCTTAGTGGAAACGCACCTTTAGAGTTACACAAGCTTTCAAAGCTTTGTAAACACCATTTCATAAATGATCTAGTTTAATTGTTATGGTTTTGTAAATTGAGAACGCGAGGGAACGCGCCCCTATAATATATGTTGGTAATAGTGATATTTGACCCTTTTTAACCTTATAGTACAAGAGCTAACATGATGAACTTTCTCTTAGAAAGCATATATTATATACTATTTCCCAGGTATTTTTCCACAAGAAATAAAAGAAATTTGATTTGAAGGTATAAAGGTATTTCATATCCTAACGGTCCGGATTAAAAGCGAGCAAGCAAATAGCAAATTCAAATTATTTATTCAAAATAGGTAAAATGTCACGCTTAGGTACTGATGGTCAAAATTGTTAAAAAAGTTAAAACTAAAGTTACGAGGGTTCCAAACGTGCCCAAGTCTGAGAAGAGCCAACAACAAACTCAGACGAGTATTCTTTTTATTATCACAAGGGTTACTCAGATTTTCTTTCCTTTCAAAGAAGACGGGTGCGACCGCAATGCTGTCGCAATGCGGTTCGGAAATAAACATTTCCATTAATTATACTCTATTCTGAATTTATATGTATACCTATTATCATCATATATCCTACAGGCGACAATTTGCTTTCAAAGGCATTAAACCAGTATAACTCAGCTTGATACGTTGAATATGAATATTTATTTATCACAAAAATCCTTACATCTCTACATAGTATAAAATAAAGTCGCTTCCCACTGTCTGTATGTATGAACGCGTAGATCTTTTAAACCACGCAACGGATTTTAATGCAGTTTTCACTAATAGATAGAGTGATTCAAGAGGAAGGTTTATAGGTATAGTTTAATATTGGTTTGTGTTAATTTGTTGAAATATGACGATATTTGAACAAAATGTCGGAAGAAATCAAGCTTCCATCGAAAATTAACAAATATTACGCGCAACAAAACGAGACGGAGGCGGCGGTGGTCGCATTTATATTATAATATTAGTATGGAAGTGACACTACATAAGTATCTACACTGCCATCCATGCGAAGCTGGGACGGGTCGCTAGTTTGACATAAATGGTGTTCTGGTCCCTAAACTAGGAGATCCCGTATCTTAGGGGCCAGTGCCTTCCCATACGTAGTGGTTGTACTTAAAATTAATTAGTTACAAATAAATAATATTCTTTAAATTGTTTAAAAAAAAAAAAATGCGTAAATATTTAAACAAAAACACGTATTAAACATTTTGTCTCAGCAAACGACGCAGTCCGGCACTCTGAATTGTTTAAATTATGATTTTATGATGATTGGTCGTCATTGCGCCATTTAAAATTATTGAAGGCGTAATTTTTAGAGCCTGAACAGACCTCGCACCGACAAGCGCAACGTTGGAAATCTGCTGGATTCAGGTGTCGCAAGACTGCCGTGTGGAAGGCCCTCCAAGAGACCTATGTCCAGCAGAAAACGTTAACAGGTAGCCTACCTATAACTAGCCACGGTCGAAGTCTATTGACTCTGGTCTGGACCAGAGTCAATAAAGGTCTTGAAATGAAGTGAGTTTAGAGAGTCGAGTAAAGAAAAGTGGAGAAACCTTGAGTAGGTGAAGCTGAATGAAGGGGCGATGAAGTGACTCTTATGGCGTGGCACGTTAAAAAACCGGCCAAGTGCGAGTCAGGCTCGCGCAATGAGGGTTCCGTACTACAGTCGTATTTTTTCGACATTTTGCACGATAATTCAAAAACTATGATGCATAAAAATAAATAAAAATCTGTTTTAGAATGTACAGGTAAAGACCTTTCATATGATACCCCACTTGATATAGTCACTCACTTCGAAAGTTGAAAATACTAATTATTAGTTCATGACCACAATTTTTTTTTGTGTGATCTAACCCTAGATTCACGGTTTTCAGAATTTTCCCCAAATGTCATGATTCTAGGTCAACGGGAAGTACCCTGTAGGTTTCTTGACAGACAGACGGACAGACAGACAGACAACAAAGTGGTACTATAAGGGTTCCGTTTTTCCTTTTGAGTTACGGAACCCTAAAAACGGTAGAGGTAGCACGTTAAAAATCTACGTAGGACAGATACAATTTCTTAGAGCCGGGGGCATAGATTTAAAACCACTTTTAACTGATATTTTTTCAATCAAAAGCACTATAAACCAATATTTGGAACATCTATCGAAGCTATGTGCGACCAGGCGTAGAAATAATTGTCTATATCGACAGGCCGTGTTACTGTTTGTATTACCATCTAGCCATTCAGCTAAGTGTTCCTAATTTAGCCACGCAAGCGGGCCACGGCCGACGCCAGGCGAACAATTCCGCTTTATATGTCCGATTATGTGTCATTAGGATCTTTGGTTAATGTTATGCTTTGAGAGAGTCTCATCACAAAAAGCTGAAGACCAACTCTTTCACAGTATAAACTGTAAAGGCGTGACAGACAACACGAGATGCGTGCCGGTAGGATGTGTTAAAGGTAAGTAACACGATGCGTTGCGTCGGCGTTGCAGCGCCTGACCGGTGTCGCTGCGTCATCCTCCGTAGAAATCGCTGTACCATGCCACACGATGCGGAGCGGGTGCACACGATGCGTTGCGGCGGCGGTGCGGCACCGGAGCGATGTCGCTGCGTCGTCGTCTTACATAGAAATATCTGTGGCATGTCACAGGGTTCATGATTTCTCGAGCTTATCATTTTCGCGGGTCTCGAGAATTCTTGAGGCTAATTTCTCGGGTCTTCTCGGGTTGTCGAGAAATTTACATTTACGTACGCATTTGCATATTCTTCGGTTCCAATAATGCGATTAATCAACAAATTCAGTGGTTTCCTCTCAAATAAAAGTACCAAAATAATTATAAGACTTTTATTGACAGTCTTCAACATTATTAGCTTCTTTTTTTAAAGAAAACTAAATAAATAAGCTATTCTGACATTTGTGACTTATACATATATACAATTACAGCACAAGCACAGCATTTAAAAGAAAAAAAATCAACTTAAAACTTCTAGCTTCTTTCTTTTAAACAAAACTAACAATAAACAAAAATTTCAACATGAAAACGTTAACCTTATCCTAACTTATAATTAAATTACAATCACAGCACCATTTTTGGCATGTTATTTAGAAAAAAAAATGAAATGAAATTTTTGCATTTAAAACAAACGGCAAACGCAAATCGTTTTATTTTATAATTTCATAGACTCAAATATGATTTCTCGAATTCTCGAGTTTTCTCGAGCTTGATTTCCCGGGAACAAAGCCCAACGATTTCCCGGGAATTCTCGAGCCGAGAATTCCCGGGAAATCGTTGATGAACCCTACACACGATGCGCTTCGGCGCCGCACCGGACTTGCAACCACCGAGACGAGGCGCGGAGGGGTGAATGCGTTGCGACGTCGGAGCGGCACCGCTCAGTTGTTTTTATTAACAGCCTGTCCAACGCTGCTACGGCGCCGCTGCGACATAACAACGTTGCGGGGCCGCACCGCTCGTGTGCCCGCTGATACGGTGAAATCTTTGCGGTGCGGCGTCGCAACGCATCGTGTGCCCCTAGTCTAACGACGTCGTGCGGCGCCACACCGCACGCGCAACGGACTTGGGACCAGAGAGATGAGGCGAGGAGGGGTGGTGCGTTGCAACGCTATACGTTTGCCGGAGGGGCAATGCAGTGCCCGAGTGTGTGTGCCAGTCCTCAAATCCACAGCGGTGCGGCGCCGCAACGCACCTGAAACGCATTGTGTAGCCGCAGTCTTAAGCGTCATTTACGCCAGAGCCGCATTACCGTGTAATAATTTAAAATGTAGCAATAATAATCGTCGGCAGATTGTCGTATAATTTCTAATTCTACAGCACGATGTTGACCCACAGTGAGATACAATGTCTAGTACCTATTACAACTTCTAGAATGTAAATGATGTCTCACACTTAGGATGGGATCTATAGAGCGCACTCTGACTTAGCTTAGACTTAAGACAGAGTTAAAACGAGACAGAGCTATATCTCTCACATAAAACTGTCCCGTTTTAACTCAAACTTTAGTCTGTGATTGTGTGTTGTGATTGCATGTGTTCGCAATCACAATTTAAGACAAACACGAATATGTGAACTAATTTTAAATTTTATGAATATTGGTATTTTCAACTGTATTTTAAACAAACCTTTAAGAGCATTTCGGCAATTAAAGTATGAATTTGTGAGTGATTCTTTAAAATTGTTATAGTTTTAGGTTTTAGGGTCTATGTAGTTTGATTTTAATTTAATTTGTAATGATGGGGCTGGCATATAATATGTAGATCATCTGTAAAAGCCCCTTACTAAATATGTCAGATAAAAATAAAATAAAACTTCTAGAAAACGAGCTCGCTACCACCATGCTGTGTCTCTAAACCAAACTACTTAATGGAGCATTTTAAAAATTCGAGCCATAAAGATCTAATCAAAGGCCCTATTTTTATAAACGGTTCCAATTATAGTATGGGTTTCAATCTACAATTGACGCAATGGTAAATGATAATCAGTACGATCATAGTACAATGGCGTCTGCTTGAAAACAATTGACTTTTCAACTGATTGTATGCCATTGAATTCCTAAGGGCTAGTTCAGGCATGAAAATATCGTCGCAGATGTAAATCGTGTAGACCGTCTCTCTCTCTCTGCGCCGAATTCCTTTCATATTCATTTCATTACTAGCTGATGACCGCGACTTTGTGCGCGTGGATTTAGGTTTTTAAAAACCACGTGGGAACTCTTTGATTTTCCGGGATATAAAGTAGCCTATGTCACTCTCCAGGTGTACTAGCAACCATGCAAAAAATCTTGTTGGTCCGTTGCTCCGTTGCGACGTGATTGAACGACAAACCAACAAACCAACAAACAAACACACTTTCGCATTTATAACATAGGTAGTGATTCATTCGCCGACTTGGGTCAACATTGATATCAATGGACTAATATTTAATTGAATTTCATCATCATCATCATCATGATCAACCTATCGCCGGCTCACTACAGAGCACGGGCCTCCTCTCAAGAGTGAAAAGGGTTTGGCCTTAGTCTACCACGCTGCGGCCAAGTGCGAATAGACTTCATACTCCTTTGAGAACATTATGGAGAACTCTCAGGCATGCAAGGTTTCCTCACGAGTCCCGAATCAGGATGTTTTCCTTCAACGTTAAAGCTTAGCCCGGGATCGAACCCCCGACCTCCGATTAGGAGGAGGCGTCCTAACCACTAGGCTATCACAGCTTGTAGAGTGCGCTTAGCATAGATCAATCATTTTTATTGCAATTTTGTGTTAAAGGTCCAAACGAACTTACGCTACGGTTAGTGCGTTTGTATGTATGTACGTACGTACACCGGTTTTTTTACATACCTCCATTATCACTGTGTGATTTACAGACAGACAGTCAGGGTAGTTTTCATAGTTTGTGTAGAACTACGGCCTAGATAAATGTTTACAGTATCTACTCCAAAACTCATGTATGATCTTAAATAGTGAGTTAACTTAGTCGGCCTATTAGTTTGAAAGCAATTTTAACTTTTGATTAGTTAAGGGCCCTCTATCACTTGAACTATGAAATTCTAAGATTTTGAGAAATTGTGAGGAATACATGATGAAGTTTACCATAGTATAACTATGTCGAACAAACATACAAGTATCCTATCTTACACTTTAATGAAATAGTTATTATCACCACTAAACCATCTTATAAATTAACAATTTTGACTATCAGTAAGCGTAACATTACTTATTCTGAATAAATCATTTGACTTTGACTTTAACTTTAAGTTGGCATTAGGCATGAGCATACAGTAGTTATGTGTACCTTATAGTGTTCTTATATGTTTAAAGTTTAAGTTGACATTAGGCAAGCGTATGCAGAATTTTGTAGTACCTAAGCTACCTGGCTGCAGACTTTGAGCCGTGATCTAGTTTCATAAGCACCTGCAATTTAGACTTTCAGTTTTGTTTTCAAGAGAACCTATAGGATATTTCCCGTTGATCTAGAATCATAAAATTTAGCAGGTAGGTATGTCTTATAGCACAAATAAAGGAAAAAATCCGAAAACCGTAAATTTGTGGTTACATCACAAAAAAAATAAAATGTGTTCATGAACAAATAATTAATATTTTCAATTTACAAAGTAAGATAGCTTTACCACGTGGGGTATCATATAAAAGGGCTTTACCTGTATATTCTAAAACAGATTTTCATTTATTTTTATGCATAAGTTTTTGATTTATCAGGGAAAGTGTTGAAAAAAATACCCAAGTGCGGAACCCATCGGTGCGCGAGTCTGACTCTCACTTGGCCGGTTTTTAGAGTTCCGTAGTAAACAAGGACCCTTATAGTTTCGCCATGTCCGTCCGTCTGTCTGTCCGTCCGTCCGTCCTCGGTTAATCTCAGAGACTATTAGTGCTAGAAATCTGTAATTTGGCATGGGTATAAATATTAATCACGCCGACAAAGTGGTGAAGTAAAATTTTGATACATATTTTTTTTTAGGGTAGCTCCCCTACATAGGCTACATGTAAAGTGGGGATGAATTTTTTTTTCTCGTCTACCCCATAGTGTGAGGTATCTTTGAATAGGTCTTTTAAAAATACTGTGGGTATGGGAACATCATTTTTCGATTTCTAGATCCGTTTGTAAAATATGATGTTTTATAGGGCTAATTTTTATTAGAGTCAATTGTCCCCCCCCTGTTTCTATACAACATTTAAACAAACTTTTTTAAACCGCGGCCTACCATAGAATTCATTAAAAAAGTGTGAAAAAAACACCTGAAAGGCGGAGGCGCTCACGAAACTGGGTCGTCAGTCATGGCCTGCTGTGGTTCGCGCGATAATTGGACGCGCTATGACGCTCATTGTACTAAATGCTGGCCTGATTTGTTCGACGCGTGCTTTGAGAGTGAGATCAAGGAGTCAAATAGGCTATTATGAAGTAACTAGCTGACCCGCCCGGCTTTATTCCTGTGGAATTTCTTTAAAAATTCTTCTCCCTTAGCATGTAGGTATGTGGGGGTTTTTGTTATGGATAGAATTGACAAACTGATATTTCCCTTCGATAGCTGATTTATTGATAATCCATAGGTCACTGGTTCAATCCGGTTCGAAGGACCAAAAATGTAAGGGGTTGTTGATACTGATAAAATTGATAAACTGATATTTCCCTTCGATAGCTGATTTGTTGATAATCCATAGGTCACTGGTTCAATCCGGTGACATATGGATTATTATAAACTAGATGATGCCCGCGACTTCGTCCGCGTGGATTTAGGTTTTTAAAATCCCGTAGGAACTCTTCAATTTTCCGGAAAAAAGTAGCCTATGTCCTTCCCCGGGATATAAGCTAACTCTGTACCAAATTTCATCCAAATCGGTTGAACGGTTGGGCCGTGAAAAGCTAGCAGACAGACAGACACACTTTCGTATTTATAATATTAGTATGGATAAATAATACCTTTACGGTACCTACTGTGAGTCAGGGAATTTGACCAGTGACCATGCTGATAAGATTCCTCTATCAGATGATACGCTAAATGCCTCTGATAACGAATTATTAGTACTGAAAGGATTTACTACTTGAACCTATCAATAACCTATAGTAGTTAAGTACCTACTTATTACTTACCTATCGTGGTCCCGAGCAACAAATTATTTTATTATAGCTAATACACAATTATGTGTTTTTTTTTTATATTGTGCTATTAAAAAGTAATTTATGAGCATCTAAATATATAAAAGGAAAAGGTGACTGACTGACTGATGTATCAACGCACAGCTCAAACTACTGGACACATCGGGCTGAAATTTTGCATGCAGAATAGCTATTACGACGTAGGCATCCGCTAAGTAAAGATTTTTGAAAATTCAACCCCTAAGAGGGTGAAATAGGGGTTTGAAATTTGTGTAGTCCACGCGAACGAAGTCGCGAGCATAAGCTAGTTTAAACATAAAATTCAAGTATATATCAATATAAACGCACTGCGGTTGTAGAAGCTATGGAAACCGCAATACTTATCTACTATGTTACAATAATATAAGGTCTATTTTAAAACTATTATAATAACTAGCTGTCCCGGCTAACTTCGTACCGCCTTCAGACGATTCTTTATTTTTTTATACTTACAATTATTTTTTACATACACTACGTACATTCTAAAACAGATTGTTATTTATTTGTATGCATAATAGTTTATGATTTATCGTGCAAAATGTGGAAAAATACGACTGACTAAAACTTAAGTCTGAGCAAAGTCAGTGCCTACGTTCGACGTACGCTCAACTACGCAGCCGAAGTTAGAACTGTCATCTCCTTCTTAAGGTCGATGTACATTATTTTCTGCGGCGTACTGTACAACATTATTTCTTCTAGAGCGGCGCACCAGAAGAAACCAAGTTTCACATTGCCCTAGTAAGCAACCTCTACGGATCGCAACCTGTAGGCCAAGAGATACTCCTGAACTTCGCCCGCCACATCTCTACTGCGTACAAAATCGGCGAACCCAGGCATAAGAGGCGCTAAACACCGTCCTACATTTCATACCCAACCAGGACCTATATGACGTTTTGTCGGTCTAAGTGACAGGGACAACGCTCTACAAATCTGCTATCTCCTTCGAAATGTAGATGTACATTACTTTCTGCCGCATACTGTACCTACTTATAGCCCTCGTACGACGACTGTATCTGATTGAAATGACTTATCTCCACTGCAAATATAGGTTAATTGCCGCAGACACAGATAGTAGAAAGATTAAACTGATAATTTTAGTATTTTCATAGTAGATTTTTTATGATTCCTATATGGGTAGTAAATAGGTACATAGTATATTGATAGAGCCTTTTAGTGTTATAATAGTACATTATGGTACAAGTTTGTAATGTTGGTGATTAACGCTGAGGCGCCATTGAGACCCGAGCCGTTAGGTGAGGGTCTTAAGATAGCCGAGGACGGTAATCATCAATACACACGTGTATCATACGACGTTTTTCAACACACTTGTGAAGAAAATAATACTAAAAATTTATTTGTACTATTGAACACGATCTTTTTTGTATCGAAACTTTTTTAAGAACAAAGAGCAACATCAACCAATAAAATAAAAAACAAAAATATTAACTCTATAACTCGTGAATAATAGCAATAAAAAGTTTGATTATAGATATCATTGAACTTTATTAAGAACAAAGCAACTCAACCAATAAAATAAAAACTATATACCTAACTCACTTGTGAATAATAGCAATGAAAAAGTCACAGTTTGATTATAGGTGTCATTATGTGCCTAATTCCGGTGAAATTAGAGAACCACTTTATGAGCATGTGTGTTGAAAAATATTTAGTGTTATAAAATTGAAACTCTGAGGAATTCGCTTTATAAAACCTAAATGGCTGCGTTCTAAAAAAACTTGGAAGAGATCCCTAAAGAAGAGTGGGCTCACTGCTTCAGTCAATGTTTCCATCGCACGCGACTATGCTTAGAAAGGAACAGTGACTACTTCAAGCTCGAGTCAGACTCTCACATGATGGGTTCCGTACCATAATGGACGATACTAATAATAATACAAGAAATACATATTCTTACATTATTTGCACTGGTGAGAGGCTTCGCCCGTGGCTAGTTATCACCCTACCGGCAAAGCCGTACCGCTAAGCGATTTAGCGTTCCGGTACGATGCCGTGTAGAAACCAAAGGGGTATGGGTTTAATAAAAACTGCCATACCCCTTCAAAGTTAGCCCGCATCCGTCTTAGAGTGCATCATTACTTACCACCACAGTCAAGGGCTACCTTGTATCTGAATAATAAAAAAATCTATCAAAATTTCAAATCCCTACCTATTACGGTTCATAAGATACAGCCCGCTGACAGACAGGTGGACGGATGGATAACGGAGGCTTAGTTATAGAGGCCCGTTGGCACACTTCGAGTACGGAATCCTGAAAAACAATAAAAATTTACAATGGACCAAAAGCTGTATGGTGCAACATGCAGCATGCGAAATGCACCGCCCGCCCTCCCACTGCTAAACATGCAGGAAGAAGCAACCACCAGGCAAGCAATACGCACCTCCACCACGCAGCACCACACAAATCCAAAACACACTCGACGCACGTTTCGCCCCGACACCGGAGCATGCTCAGGAGATGTCGTAGACCTTACAATGCACAATTGCAAATTCAGCGGATTATAGCGAATTAAGCTTTTGGTTCATTGTATATCATGGACTTCCGCAAAGTAACGCCTGCTTCTATACAACGAATTTTTTTTTACCGTGTAGTATTATGTTTTTTTTCTTTGTAATTTTTTTTTTTTTTTTAATTTAAACATCATTCCGCTTATGATTTTTTGAAAACTTTCAGTGTGACGGTATGCTGGGATGACTGTTTTGTACGGTTCACGCACTCTAGTTGAAATCTATAGAGCGTGCTTTGACTTTGCTTAGACTTAAGTCACTGTTAAAACGAGACAGACTTGTGACAGCGGTATAGCGCTGTCTCGTTTTAACATTGTCTTAAGTCTGAGCAAAGTCAAAGTGCGCTCTATAGATCTCAGCCTAAGGCTGAAATCTATAGAGCGTACTTTGACTTTGCTTAGACTTAAGTCATTAAAAATACTATCTGTCCCGGCTTTACTCACGTGTGTAGTCGACGTTAGCCCGACTAGTTTCGAACCCATACGGGGTCCTTTTTCAAGGGACAAGGGGGAAGGGTGAGTAAAGCCGGGACAGATAGTATTTATAATGGAAATCACTCACGGTAGTTTAAACACTTACGTCACTATTAAAACGAGACAGATTTATGCCAGCTATATAACGCTGTCTCCTTTTAACCGTGTCTTAAGTCTGAGCAAAGTCAGAGTGCGCTCTATAGATCTCACCCTAAGGCTGAGATCTATGTGCGCACTCTGACTTTGCTCAGACTTAAGATTGAGTTAAAACGAGACAGATTTATGTGAGAGATATAGCTCTGTCTCGTTTTAACTCTGTCTTAAGTCTAAGCTAAGTCAGAGTTCGCTCTATAGATCTCACCCTAATATTCTATCTCTATTGGCTCACGGGGTGTTCACGCGCTATCTAGCCACTATAATATGTATTACCAACACGAAAAGCTCATTTGTACAAAATATGGGGCAGTATGTAGCTAATATAAATTTGATCAAACATCCACTAGTCGGTATCGCCACTATCACATTCCCAGAGTTATTGATTGATTGATAAACCGAGCTGATAATTTCGGTCGAAGTTATTTTGGATATTTTTCTTTCTACTCATTAAAGCATTCTCTTTTATTTGAAACCAAGTCGCAATAAAACATTTTTAATTGCTGAATTTTTTGGATTTTTAAAGTTTTCGAACTTTTCTGGCTTAGTTTTCGTGCACCGAGGGTTTCGTACTACCTACAATCGTTTTTAGGGTTCCGTACCTCAAAAGGAAAAACGGAATCCTTATAGGATCACTTTGTTGCCTGTCTGTCTGTCCGTCCGTCTGTCAAGAAACCTACAGGGTACTTCCCGTTGACCTAGAATCATGAAATTTGGCAGGTAGGTGGGTCTTATAGCTGGCTTTAGGGGAAAAATCTGAAAACCATGAATTTAGGGTTAGATCACACAAAAAAAATTAAATTGTGGTCATGAACTAGTAATTAGTATTTTCAATATTCGAAGTAAGATAACTATATCAAGTGGGGTATCATATAAAAGGGCTTTACCTGTTCATTCTAAAACAGATTTTTATTTATTTTTATGTATCAGAGTTTTTGAATTATCGTGCAAAATGTCGTACGGAAAAAAAAATACGACTATAGTACGGAACCCTCAGTGTGCGAGCCTGACTCGCACTTGGCTGGTTTTATTTTAAATATTATGTAATCACAAAGTCACGGTTTTCGGAATTTTTTCGTTTACTTGTGCTATATGACCTACCTACTTGCCTTTCATGATTCTAGGTCAACGGGAATTACCCTATAGGTTTCTTAACAGACACGACAGACAGACAGACAGACAACGAAGTGATCCTATAAGGGTTCCTTTTTCCTTTTGAGGTACGGAACCCTAAAAACAATGCAGAATGCCTATAAACATGAAATGACATTGTAGCACGATCGCCCTTTGATCTGAGGCGGTGTAAATATGATACGTCAGCTTTATATTCCGTTTTATATAGTAATTAACCTAAAAGCATAAACTATCAGGACAGGCTGATGTCGAAATGACTTTACCATTTCCCTGTTTAGTATTTTACGAGATATATTTCGGAGAGTGTGCCGAAGAATTTTTCACCCTTCTACTATCGTACCGCAAGGCATCGCCAAGGTCTGCACCCGTACGTAGTCGAAATTCCCCGAATACGTACGAAGCGATTTGCCTCCTCATTTCTAATTCGAACCGCCAAGATTTGGAACACCCTTCCAGCATCAGTTTTCCCACCGAATATGGGTACCTTCAAGACAAGAGTGAATAGATCTTCTAGGCAAGCGCGCTCCATCTTAGGCTGCGTCATCACTTGCCATCCAGGTCTGAATGCAGCCAAGCGCTAATCGATAAATTAAAAAATATATATTTGTGAGATCGAAAACAATAAACTTTTTGCCTGGTATAGGCTTGAAAATAGCATAAACTAATGGTTTTTAAGCTTATTTCGTGGTTTAACGATGTACATATTTTAATATAGATAACGGGTACATACCACGATTAATTACATTTCAAAAACATACCTAACCATCATCGTCATTTTGGGCTTCGCTGCAGTGAGGTATAAAAAAGTTTATTTTGCTCAAATCAAATAAAGCAGATACCAATTTTATCTGATTTTACCATGCAAAATTCAACTCAGTTGTGTAGTAGTTAGTGTAGTACACGCGCAAGAAAGACAAGCAATATGCAAAACTATACCTCCAATACTCCTATCTGACACCGGACCATCATCAGAGACAAACCTCTCGCACTGCCAAGGGTCACTGTTAGATATCTCTCATAGAGATATGTGCTTCCCTGTCCACTTTTGCTCTCTTTTTCTCTTTACTGTAAATGTTTTGGGTACAAAAAAAGACTGCAATAGATAAAATCACTACCCATATTGTAATTGCGATAGGTACTGTGTTTGTTTGTTGGTTCGTCCTTCAGTCACATCGCAACAGAGCAACGGATCGACCTGATTTTTGCATGGGTGTAGTAAATAGTTAAAGACCAGGAGAGTAGCATAGGTTTCTTTTATCCCAGAAAATAAAGGAGTTGCTACAGGATTTTTAAAAACCTAAATCCACACTGTCGAAGTCATCGACCATCAGCTAGTTGGTTAATAAAGTTTGTAGTTCCCGGTAAATCATAGACTAGCTTATGCTCGCAACTTCGTCCGCGTGGACTACAATTTCAACTTTTCATTTCGCTTCCTTAGCGCATGCCTACGTCATAATAGCTATCTGCATGCCATATTTCAGCCTGATCCGTCCAGTAGTTTGAGCTGTGCGCTGATAGATCAGTCAGTCAGTCAGTCACCTTTTCCTTTTATATATTTAGACTTCCACAAATGAACACCTGTTTCTATCCAAAACTGAATTTGAATTTACTGTCTCTAAATCAGGACCACAGATCACAGTTTTGAATCTTAATGCACTGCACAAATAACAGTCAATAGAGAGGTAACCTTATTCCTTCCAGATATGCGCGCTAGCAAAGCAGTTAGATATGTCCGAGAGGCAGGTGGAGCGCTGGTGGCGGCTCCGGAGAAGCCAGGAGAAGCCGTCCAAACTCACCAAGTTCTGCGAGAACGCGTGGAGATGTACCTTCTACTTCTACAACTTCTCCTACGGCATGTTTATCCTGTGGGACAAAGACTGGCTGTGGGACATCGACCAGTGCTATATTGGATATCCTCATCAGGTAAATTTAGAGAATACGTGGGGATGTACCTTCTACTTCTACAACGTCTCCTACGGCATGTTTATCCTGTGGGACAAAGACTGGCTGTGGGACATCGACCAGTGCTATATTGGATATCCTCATCAGGTAAATTTAGAGAATACGTGGGGATGTACCTTCTACTTCTACAACTTCTCCTACGGCATGTTTATCCTGTGGGACAAAGACTGGCTGTGGGACGTCGACCAGTGCTATATTGGATATCCTCATCAGGTAAATTTAGAGAATACGTGGGGATGTACCTTCTACTTCTACAACTTCTCCTACGGCATGTTTATCCTGTGGGACAAAGACTGGCTGTGGGACATCGACCAGTGCTATATTGGATATCCTCATCAGGTAAATTTTGAGAATGCATTGAATAGAATGATGTGGTGATGAATTGAGTTGTTTAAGTCCCGCAGATTGCTATTGCGGTAGAACCATGTCTCATTAACATCGAAATGACTTAATTTTGACGTCAGCCGAAATAAAAATATACCATCAGCTCGAAACTTCAGTCTAGTGCTGACTGCTGACTGACGTCACTAAAATGGCGGCTACGCGCATTAGCAATTTGCGAGACTTATACCTTCTACTGGATGTTTGTCCTGATGGACAAAGACTGGCTGTGGGATATTGACCATCCTCATCAGATAAATTTAGAGAATGCGTGGGGAGTTGTACCTTTTGGCTTCTATTTCGATGAGCTTTAGAGCGTTTCCCAGTTCCCTTATTAAAATATCATGATCGCTTGTAAAATATACAAATAAATTAAATTGTGTTAAAGAACCAAGTAGGGTTTTGCTTCTGTCTGTCTGGTGAAGGAATGTGATGTACTAACACTTATATCTCATAGACGGTTAAAATTTAGCGCAAGATAAACGCCGTCTAGCGCCATCTAGTACATGAGCGAGAAATCAAACATTTTGCTGCAACCTGATAACTGATTCCACTTTCCTTTAATTTTTAACCGACTTCAAAAAAGGAAGGGGGTTCTCAATTCGTCGAAATCTTTTTTTATATTTTTTTAATATACTATAAGATTTTTATTAATTTGACTCGTTTGTAAGTATGTACCTAACCTATATTGTTATGTAGTCAAAGTTCTGATGACTAGTTTTTCGGTTACTTTTCAATGTCTGATTGAAAATACACGACCGTTTTGACTAATTTCAGATACCTTATTCCATCCATACGTCTATTATAAATGCGAAAGTGTGTCTGTCTGTCTGCAGACTGCTAGCCTTTCACGGCCCAACCGATTTTGACGAAATTTGGTACAGAGATAGCTTGCATCCCGAGGAAGTACATAGGCTATGTTTTATCCCGGAAAATCAAAGAGTTCTTGTGGGATTTTTAAAAACCTAAATCCATGCGGACGAAGTCGCGGGCATCATCTAGTTTCACATACTCCTGAAAATATTAAGTTCTCGACTAATTTAGTTTAATAAGAATTTGTCGAATTTTCTGACAGATCGTGTTAGAGTAGAACTATAACGGTTTTGTTTATGATCGAGAAAGCATGATTTAAAATTTTCATCCAGTCTCTTTCTAGGGCATCTCGAGCGACATCTGGTGGTACTACATGATATCTGCCGCGTTCTACTGGTCGCTGACTATATCCCAGTTCTGGGACGTGCGGCGGAAGGACTTCTGGCAGATGTTCGTTCACCACATCGCCACCATAGCGCTGCTGTCGTTCAGCTGGGTGTGCAACTTGCATCGCATCGGGACATTGGTGCTGCTGCTGCACGACTGCACTGATATATTCTTAGAGGTAACTTTTTTATCTTTGCCAATTTGCTACCAGTTCACAGTTTAACCAATTGTGTTAGAACTTAACACTCAAGACGAAGGTTTTGAGTTTTCCGCAGAGAAAGAGCAACCGCCGAGTTTCTTGCTGGTTATTCTCGGTAGGAACGGCATTCCGAACCAGTGGTAAATTAAAACTACCCGACCGACGATTCGAAAACGCTTGTAAAAAGTTTACTTCAATAAAACATATTCTATTCTATTCTATTGCAGTACAAGGTAAAACATAGGGCACAAAATGATACCCTCACAGAATACTAATACTCCTCTGACAATATTTTTAGGGTTCCGTACCTCAAAAGGTACTTTTTGATCACAGTAACACACAAAAATATATAAAAAAGATATAATACCTAATTAAATAAATAACGACTATTGAAAATGAGATAAAAAAAAAATAGTTATATACAGTAAGTATATACGATTTTATTAATATAAGTCAGAATATTAATTAAATCGTGTACCTGCCTAAAAAAACTCAATTTATTTAAGTCTACACCATAAAAATAACCTCGTCATCAGTGTGAAACTATCCAGCAATTTCCATTACAGTCCTCTTGGAAATTGTTGGCGTGCGGCCAGTAAAGACCCGATAGCAGGCCTCTGTAGTAGACTGTAAAGTAGTCAATTACGAGCAAGTGGAAGAAAAATAAATTCAATTTTTGATTCCAGGCAGCAAAAGCGGCGAAGTATGCGAACTACCAGAAGTTGTGCGACGCTATATTCACAGTGTTCACCGTGCTGTGGATCGGGACGAGGCTTGGCATTTATCCGTTTTATATTATTTGGAGGTATGTACCACGTCTGATTTTGATGATGATTTGATTCTTACATTTTTCTTCGCCACGATCATGATTTACTGTGCTTTACTGTGCATACTTGGTGGTGTGGATAGGTTTATGGATGCATTTTTAATGGAGACGGAGCGAGCGCAGTAGACAAGAAACCACACCCTGAACTATGAGTATGTTTACTAGTTAATTGTGTTTTATATTTTCATATTATTATATTGTAAAGCTTGCTTAAATTATTTGGTCTCTTTAAACGTACTGTTATAAATTTATAATTAATAACTATTTAAGTAATCTGTGAAACAAAATTGTAATCATATTTGGCCTTATTTTTAGTCTGTTATTATGTAAAATTATATTGTATGTATCGCTGTTGATTGCAAATAAACGAATAAAATAGAATAAAATAGCGCGCATGTTTCAGCGTTTCGTTAACATACAGTAGACGGCAAGAAATATTGTACATCGACCTTTAGAATATGATTTCGGCGTTGTCTCTGTCACTCATACTTCTGTGACGTTTTGTCGGTCTCAACAACAGACAACGCTCTACCAAACCGCTATCCCCTTCTTAAGGTCGATGTACTATATTTCCTGCCGGGTGTAGTCTCTTTCTTTTGGTCCTTCGAGCCGGATCTATACTTATAACGAGTCTTCTATGAAACACCTATGTAGGACTTACACTAAAATAGATCTTATACGAGTACGCTGAAAGACGTGTGTCATAAAAATGACAATTATTTTTTGTACTAATTCCAAATATACAACAATATTATGCCATGTATAAAAAAGTATTTGCAGTCCCGTGCATTGCTGGAACGAGCTGCAGGTCAAATCCACGCTCTTTTATCAATAAAACTAGCTTATGCTCGCGACTTCGTCCGCGTGGACTACACAAATTTCAAACCGCTATTTCACCCCCTTAGGGGTTGAATTTTCAAAAATCCTTTCTTAGCGGATGCCTACGTCATAATAGATTTCAGCCCGATCCGTCCAGTAGTTTGAGCTGTACGTTGACAGATCAGTCAGTCAGTCAGTCAGTGAGTCAGTCACCTTTTCCTTTTATATATTCAGATGTATAAATGTTCAAATCAATATCTGCCCCCCAATTGTGTAAGAAAAACGTATTCATCGTTATCGTATTCGTCAACAAATTCTGCCCTTTGATTGGCTGTGAAAAAATGTAAACAGCGAATCAACCAATCAAAGGGCAGAATTTGTTGACGATTACGATAACGATGAATACGTTTTTCTTACACAATTGGGGGGCAGATTTATTTTGTACGGCCGGTATAACACGATTATAGGTTATCAATTTAATTATAATGTTAATGTCTGTTTTATCTGAATTTTTTGACGATTACGATAACGAATACGTTTTTCTTACACAATCGGGAGGCTGGGCAGTGAGGACTTACCATTATTTTCTTTTTCACCCCCAGCACGTCAATACGGGCGCCGATGCTACTGCCGATGTTCGCGGCGTACTATATCTTCAACTCGCTGCTTTGTCTGCTTCTCGCGCTCCATATGTTGTGGACGTGGCTCATACTGCAAGTTGCCTACAAATCCATTAATGCTGGCAAGGTAAGTATTTTTTTTTTCGTGCTTGTTGGCATTAGCATTATACAATATTACAAGTTGTTATAGAATGTCACAAGATCAAGAACTGGCTATCCTAGCTAGATTTTTAGATCTGTGTTAAGGACTTTTTCAGACGTTGTTTTTTAGGGTTCCGTACCTCAAAATGAAAAAGGGAACCCTTGTAGGATCACTTTGTTGTCTGTCTGTCTGTCAGAAAACCTATAGAGTACTTCGCGTTGACCTAGAATCATGAAATTTGCAGGTAGGTCTTATAGCAGACATTCGGGGAAAAATCTGAAAACCGTGAAATTGTGGTTACATCACACAAAAAAAATTACTAATAATTAGTATTTTCAATTTTCGAAGTGAGATAACTAGATATCAAGTGGGGTATCATATGAAAGGTCTTCACCTGTGCATTCTAAAACAGATTTTTAATTATTTTTATGTACAATAGTTTTTGAATTATCGTGAAAAATGACGAAAAATACCACTGTAGTACGAAACCCTCGTTGCGCGAGGCTGACTCGTATTTGGCCGGTTTTTTTGCATGGGTATAGTTAAACACTTCAAGGGTGACATAGGATACTTTTTATCCCCACGGATTTTTAAAAAAACCTAATTCCACGCAGACGAAGTCGCGGGCATAAGCTAGTAAAAAAATAAACAAGAAGTTTAATTTCAAAATGGCCGCCATGCAAATTGAAAACATTTTAAAAAACTACATAGGTAGTGGCACCGATTCTAGTTTTAGCACGCACTCGCGAACCTACTGTTTAAATTTGTATTGTGCACTAAAATTTAAGAGTCTTTAAATGTGAAAGTCATGTTCCGTTCCTTTTTTAGCATTAGTAAAAAGAAAAGGATGCAGATACTCTAAATTTAGTTTAGAGAGAGACTAGAGAATCGGGGCCAGTGTATAGTTGTACAATGGTATGGAACCCTTCATGTGCGAGTCCGACCGGTTTTATTCGGTTTTATTACTAGTAAATAGGTATTTCGGGATTTTCGGAAATTCCATACCCGTATGGAATTTCAGAAACTCCACTTGAAAGATACCGCGAGAGGTCCGCTAGTGATAAACAATAATTTGACGTATGAACTGTTTCAGATGGAAGGCGACATCCGCAGTTCCAGCTCCGACTTCAGTGACAGCTCGCACCAGTCCAACCACAGTACACCCAACAGACATAACAAAAAGTAAGTAGGTACTGCTTCTTTTAACCAGGCTACGAAAGGACTTTTTTTTTTTTTTTTTAAAGAATATTAGCCATGTTAAATGACTAATATTCCCCTTTCCTCTCCAACTAAGCGTCAGGCTTGTGCTAGGAGTAGGTACGACAATAGTGCAACGGGCGGGGTTTGAACCGTCGACCTTTCGGTTTTCAGTCCACTCCTTTACCGGTTGAGCTATTGAGGCTCTCTATAGTGCTAAGAAGTTGTGTTTGTCTGTTCATCAGTTCCCTCATCTAAATGTATAAAAGGAAAATGTGACTGACTGATCTATCGACGCACAGCTCAAACTACTGGACGGATCGGGCTGAAATTTGGCATGCAGATAGATTAATATGACGTAGGCATCCGCTAAGAAAGGATTTTTGAAAATTCAACTCCTAAGGGGGTGAAATAGGGGTTTGAAATTTTATAGTCCACGCAGACGAAGTCGCGAGCATAAGCTAGTCTAAATATATAAAAGGAAAATGTGACTGACTGATCTATCGACGCACAGCTCAAACTACTGGACGGATCTGGCTAAAATTTAGCATGCCGATAGCTATTATGACGTAGGTATCCGCTAAGAAAGGATTTTTGAAAATTCAATCCCTGAGGGGGTAAAATGGGGGTTTGAAATTTGTGTAGTCCACGCGGACGAAGTCGCGAGCATAAGCTAGTAAGACATAAATGCTTCTTAGATCTTAATAAAATTATGACGTATCATGGGCATTGATGTAGAGTCGATTGTTCTATAAGCAAAAGGTCGAGATGGCAATCGGGGTATGAGGTGGGGGGACGCCCCGCACACCCGCTCGTCACCTGCGTTCGCCCACACCGGGTTAGTGCGGGGGCTGTGCGGGTGTGCGGGGCGTTCCATCCCCAATTGGCATCTCGACCTGTCGCGGACTATAGGTTATATTATGGTGTAATGACGAATTCAATATGGCGGATATATCCCCGCCCATTGTACTATTAATTGTCGTACCTACTCCTAGCAGAAGTTTGGAGAGGAAAGGGGAATATTAGTCATTTAACATGGCTAATATTGGCACCGATTCCGTTGTCTTTCTCTAAACTAAATTTAGAGTATCTGCATCCTTTTCTTTTTAACAATGCTAAAAAGGGACAGAACATGAACTTTACATTTAAGGACTCTAAATTTTAGTGCACGCTACAAATTTAAACAGTAGGCTCGCGACTGTGCGCTAAAATCACGGGCTTACTATCTAAAAATAAAATTTAAAACTGTCATACTGCGTCTGTCCTTTTCATATTACATTAGTAAGAAGAGTATGCGAATACTCTAAAATTAGGTTGTGCTCAGAATCAGTACCATTTTTTTTTTTAATATTATAAAATCTAAAACTGTGAATAAGTTTTTTTTCTAAAACTGTGAATAAGTTTTTTTTCTCTACAGAGACACATAGGGGTCACCATCGAGTGCTGGGCCAGGTAAATGGTGAACATATTTACTTATTCAACTCCATATCCTTAAACCGACGTTAATCTTCGTATAAACATTCCCAATACTGGATGAAGCCAACTTCAATAACTTATCAAAAAATTATATTCTGTCGATTATATTTCACTCGACAAAAACACATTTTGTGTGAAAATAGGTAAAGGTGGACACATATTGGTGGATTATAAATAGTTCGGCGATATCAATAAATAGCAGGTCTAGCATGACTGCCACGAGAGAACGACGATTTTATTGACCCGTCGATAAAACAGTTTCGTCCATTATGAGTGCTATTTTATCGACTCACGCATTAGGGTGCCTGTCCACTGAAGCGGAGCGGAGCGGAGACGTATATAGTTGACCAATCAGAGTTTTGTCAGATGACGGAATAAAATTATCACGTTATTTACCGACAATCTGATTGGTCTGCTCAACACATCTCTGCTTCGCTCCGCTTCAGTGGACAGGTACCCTAAAGCCTGTGCAGCGAGGCGATTCGCTAACTCAATGAATGTGAAATGAAATGAAAAATGAAAAACTATATAATATGAGCTTGGTTGCTATCATTCAGTGTTGAACACTGAGATTAACTCACTGGGCTGGACATATCGTTCTATTTGTATCGTTATAAGGCAGACAAGACTCCACGTACAGCCTCGCATCAATGCACAACACTATACTCTGTCCGCGGAAAGAAGTTAGTATAGCGCTTTCTCTGTTACGTAATCCCATACTAATGATAGAGACAAAAGTCTCAGTGGGCGCTAACTATTTTGAGACAACGATCACCCGGGATGCAAGCTATATCTGTACTAAATTTTGTCAAAATCGGTTAAACGGATGGGCCGTGAGCAGACAGACAGACAGACACACTTTCGCATGTATAATATTAGTATGGATTACGTAACTTCTTTCCGTGGCTAGATTATAGACTATACTACACCTTTCGAAATATAATTTCGAATTTCGAAATATCTGTCTAACTAGCAATATGCATAATACATACCTACTTCTAGTCTTAGCTTAAAATTTCGAGCTACCCAGCCATATTATTGCAATCTGTAACCAAAGTAATAGCACAGTACGTTATAACAATGTATTTGACCTGCTGTAATCCTAGTACGAGTTTGCCCATCTCGAAAACTACGATCGTTTTCGTGAGTTTTCGATATTTAATATCAGACCAAAATTGACCTAAGCTTCTTGTTTTACAATTGTGCATTCTGTACTAAAGATTTTTTCCGCGAGGGTCTATGGCTATAGATGTTTGTTTACAGGGAACTTATATAAAACGAATTACGTTATCGAAAGTAGTAAAAACTCGTACTAGGGTTATCGTAGCATAGTTTAAGGGGTAAAACACCAAGAAAATTGTATAAATTATTTCTTAGCGGTCTCTAAATAAAACAGAAGTATTATTTTTTCGTTAAACGTTCCTTAAGTAGAGGCTTTACTAAAAATTGTTCCTTATTTATTATAATTATTTCCAGTGAAATATTGGCCAAAGTTTAAATAATTTTGTCACAAATATAAACGTTACATACCATTACATACGAAAAATATATCTAATTTTTAATCTTATACGGATAGAAATTATACCAAAGTTATAATTAGGCGTTATAGGTAAATAGGAAATTAACTAGGTATTGAAAAAAAACTCTAGTTAGAAAATTTGAAAAAATTAATGTTCCTTTACCATTTGCATTTAATTAAAAAAAACCAAGGGTAAACAATTACGACTTGGGACCAAAATGAAAAAATTGATTCCTTACTGATTTGTCATTTTAGTATTTTTTGCCATTTCGGTATTTTAGCATTTAAACTATCGTGAGTGATTTCCATTATATACCTATATTATCTGTCAACGGCTGTACTCACGTATTTAGTCGACGTTAGCCCGACTAGTTTCGAACCCATCCGGGGTCCTTTTTCAAGGGAGTCAGTTCGCGCACGCGTCGCGGTTGAGACTGCGCGTTGCGCGTGCCGCTACCCGCAGAGCCCGTTGTAAGGCTAACGTCGACTAAATGCGTGAGTACAGCCATTGACACATTTCGGTATTATTATTTTGAGATTTTCCTATGTACGAAGAAAATCTTTTTTACGTGTATACTAATATGTATTTAAAGCTGTGTCTATGTCACCGGAATATAATGAAAACCGTAAGTTTATAAATTTCCTAGGTCTTACATACCTCGCCACCCCCTTCTAACCTAACCCATCTGAGTCGGGGTGCCCCGAGTCCCGAGCTCGCTTCGCTCGCTCATGCATCATGTCGATCGTCGCTATCTTATTTTTGAAGTTGCCCTGTTTAGATTTATAGTAGCTCTTTAGTTTATTATTTTACGCGTGACTTCGGTAAGTTTATAAATTTACGAAAATGTGAGCGTAAAATAATACAATTTATCTCTCGTTAATAATCCTTCGAATGTTTATAAATTTCCTAAAAAAATTTAGGAAATTTATAAACTTACGGTTCTTATTATCTTCCGGTGACATCTACACCAATAAGAATTTTAGTTAGATATCGTGTTCACCGTAAATTAGCGAATATTGTGTCGAAAAATCGTCACATGAAAAAAAAATCGAACGCTGCAAGCGATGAAATGTTCATACTACTGTGACTAATTTTCTTCTTGACACTTCAAATACTATGCATTTTCATTGAGAAGATGAAAGATCTTATGAATATCAATGTGAAAGATAAATATCTTTATTTGCTTAATTTTGCTACGTACTTATTACTTATAACTCATTCGAGGTAGTGAGTTTGAGTTGTCAATGGAAGAAGTTTTGTAAAACCATCGAAATTCAATGGGGTTGTAAATTGTAATACTATATGCCTCCTACTTCTTACATTATACACTAGTATGAGTGTGAGTGAGAGGCAAATATAAGTTGTGATTAGCTGGTAATGTGATCAGATTCACAAGGTAAAATAAGACTGCTTGTCAACCGAAAGAGACTAAAATATAAAATAAAGTCGCTAGATTGAAAAAAATTAGTAGTCTGTGGGAACTGCCGACAGAAGTGAAAACTTAAAACTATGAAAAAATATGTCAAGTGCGTGTCGGACTCGCACAGGAAGGGTTCCGTACCATCGTATAAGAAATAAAAACTTTTTTTTTCATGGCGTCATTTTAAAAATTTTAGTATTGGTTGTTATAGCGGCAGTAGAAATACACATTCTGTGAAAATTTCTGGTATCTACCTATTATAGTTCGAGATACAGCTCACTGACAGATCGACGAACAGACGGACAACGGAGTCTTAGTAATAGTGTCCCGTTTGAACACTTCGGGTACGGAACCCTAAAGAGCTGTTAGGAGGTACTCCGACTACCGAAAACATACTTGTCATTTTTTTACATGGAATGGTGGAAAAAATATTAAGCATATTATTATTGAAAGGGTTCATACAAACTATCAATACCCGTATTATAAAAAACCTTTGAGCCCGTGTTACTTTGAAACTACACATTTTTACGGAAACCTGGCATATCACATACTTCTAAATAATTTTAAATACATATCAAAAATTGCGAACTGGCCGGTCCGCAATTTTTTATATGTATTTAAAATTATTTAGAAATTTCCTTGCGGTGTAGGTACTATAAAAATAATGAAAATATCAGATAACTGTTTCTAGAATGTATCTGTAAAATTTAATTTAGTTTGGTTGGTACTATTCAAATAAGTTCAAACAACGTTTATATGGTGGGGGCGCTAGGGAATTTTCTCTTAATTTTCTATATCAAACCTATGTCTCTCACATAAATCTGTCTCGTTTTAACTCAATCTTAAGTAACGATTAGCGACTCTGAGTACGGCAGTTAGTTTTATAATTTTGTCTCCGATTGGTTGTTGAAGTTTATATTTCAAAAACGTTAAGTTTAACGTTGGTAGGAAATTCGTACGAATTCTTATAAAGTGAAAAATCCCTCCTGTAATAATCCATTACATTCTTCTAAAAAATTATATTTAGTCTTAAATTTAATTATTTGTTACACTTATATATTAGATAGGATAATTAATATTCTTTATTAGTGTTGTATTTAGTGGTGTACCTTAAACACTTGTATGGCATAAAGTTTATGGCTTGGTATTTATAAATGACTGTTTTGAGACCATCATCATTGAAATTGTACCTTTTTGAATGAAATCACGAACTTTGGACTCAATTTTAGCACAGTTGTAAGCCATTTTGGTTTTAGTGATTATAATATCAACTCAAGATTAAGACTATTTTAAGCTGTTTTACTTGTAAATGAGTTCAAATTCGTATTCAGTTAGCCAAAAACATCCTGAAAACAATAAGTACCTACCTATAATGCGTAAAAAATGACTTCTCAAGCGCCATTTTTATGTGTCAAATTTCATGTAAAAAGTACCATTTTGGTCCTTATTTTAAAGTTGAAACGTACTTTTGACATGACAGTTGACCCACATAGTTAAAATGGCGCGTAAGAAGTCGTTTTATACGGACTATACATGAAGTGTACACACGGTGTAATTAACACCGTTTTCTTCGCTAGCTCCTCATTTTTTTTTAATCCATGCAAGTGTTCAGTACTTTTTTTCATTGGTATGGTGATATTAGATAAAAATAAGGGTTCTTCTTTTACTATTTTGGTAGGTACGGAACCTTAAAAAATTAGCAGAATCCCGACTAATACTAAATAAAAGATCCATATCATTTTGCGTAATGTACGTTTTCGCACACTCTAGTAGATAACAATGCAAGAACTAAACCCAAAGACGCTTTTATATTATGTAGTTTAAAAATGTTATAGGTATTTTATAGTCCGCACAAAATGACGCCTCACGCGCCATTTTAACTCTATGGCTCAACTGTCATGTCAAAAGTATGGTTCACCTTTAAAATAAGGACTAAAATCGTACTTTTGACATGAAAATTGACACATAAAGTTAAAATGGCGCGTGAGGAGTTAAATTTTACGCGTTATAGTTATTATTATCGAAGGTCTCCAGTCCAGATAGGCAAAACTCTTAAGTTTTCGTATTTAAAAAGTAAAGACATATTCTTACGCTTGTGTGTGTACATGCATGCACGTAGCGGCACAGACTACATGAAAATAGTAGATACTGCCGCAGCATTTACGCACCTTTGGGTAAAATGACACCTATGAATATGCTTCAAAACATGGCGGCTCGTTACCAGTCTATAAAAATAATTGAATATTATCATAAATATTTAATTTATTATTATTATAGATACCTACTTAAAATATATTGCGCGATTTGAATATCAAATATTGAAGGTCCAATATTGCCGCATTGGCATTCGGCAGTAATCAATATTCTGAACTTTCATTTGGATAGTGTTTAGCACACTTATAAACTTTTTGATTCAATTTTACGAATGACCAGTTTCACTAATAGCTCAGTCGCATAGCTTATATATTATAGGAACAACCGATTTTACGAAGGGCCGATTGTGAAAATAAAAAACGGGTTATTTTGTTTAAGTTCCTAAAAGGCCGGCAACGCATCGGCGGCTCCTCTGGTGCTGCAAATGTTCATGGGCGGCGGTAATCATTTAACATCAGGTGAACCGCCTGCTCGTTTGCTCGCTATATCTATTTTTTAAAAAAAAAGTTCAGTAAAGATATTTCAGATTGCGCGGTTTTAATTGTAATATTTTATTTATATTTTTTAATATTATGTATGTGCTGCGGTGAAAATTGGTTGCAATTCTATTCCAAAGAGATGAAAAGCCATTTTGATAACTTAATTATTTACTAATAAACTGAACTATATCTTAATGACAAAAAAATTTTAGTAAGCGATTATTATTATGTTATTTTTTTATGTGTTAAACTTGAAAGTTATAATTTGTTTTTGTGTTTATTTTAATTTGGATTCTATGTTGTTTTTTCTCTATGACTTTTAAATAATTAATTATTTAGAATAAATTAAAACGGTAATATTCCAAATTATATTTAGAGGCTACGTTTTTTTGTTATTTGTCAAAATTTGGCACAACACTTTTTCATATTATGCTTTTAAGTTAGTAGTAGATAGACCCACCGTCTTTCCGAAAAAGACCATGTAATTTTTATCAGTAAAATGCTCGCAATTTTTTCAGTACTTCTAACAGTACTTGGCTTGGGTTCTAGCCTTGTTAAATTGATTCACACAGAGAACACACAGTGTGTCTCTATTAAAAAACCTTGCATTACATAATCATATTATGTAAGTGCTCGTACTCTATCTCGATATATAACATTGTTTTATAAAAAAATGTGAACCAAAGAATAAACATTTCGACGAAGCATGCTAGTTAATAAATAATAAGGTAAAATATCAGACTAAATAAATAATTAGAATTGTTAAGAAATTCCATTTTAAGATTCTCGGCATAAATTGATGAAAAACAGTACCATCAGGAATGCCTGATAATTTTGTGCCTTTTTGAGTCTTATTTATAATTGCGATTAGGTGAATAGGGATCTAGGCTTTAGGTTCAGTAGTGGTACTTTAACTCTTTATGAGATCAAAGACAGACAGTTGTCAGTTGTAATGTCTTATTATTATGTACTGTAACTAAAAACTGATAATTGTGGATAATTTTGTTGTATACGATCTCTAAACTTAATTGACAGGTCTAAATAGTGCTATCCTTTTCTGCAACGAGCATTATGAAAGGGATAGCAATACATTTAGACTTGACATTTTAGTTTACTATGAGATTGTGTACAGCAAAATTAGCACATTGTGCTTTTAAATGTTGAATTATGAGATTAATCAGTGTTAAAATAGTTTATTTATGAGAAATGAGACTAAAAGTTTGTCTATATATTTTGAATCATTTGTTTTTACTTGTTGTTTTTAAACACTACATATTTGATTTTTTTTCAGTTTGAACCTAAAGCCTTTTGCACATTTAAAGGAGGTTATAGCTAATTATTCTACAAAATAAATTGTTTGTAAAGTGAGGAAAAGGAAGTGAGTTGATCTCTCTCTTTTTTTAAATTAATATAAATTGACATGCTAAAGGAAACTGATTCGGAGAAGACGACAAGCCTACCCACGAACGTTCGAGTGATATTGTGTGAACTGGCTTCATGGCTTTGAACACTGGTTTACCAAAAGTCCGTCTATCTATTTCCTTTAGTCTGTGTATAAAGTATGCTTTTTGACATAAATACACACACAAGTACATTATTTTAATGGGTTTCCTATGGTTTAGTTTTTTTTTGCTGAATTTTATTTTAGTTATGAGGAATAAAGGTTGTTTTTTTTTTAGAAATGTTCTATTTTTTAATTCCATGGAATTGTTACATTAGTTTTTAATATTATGTTTAAAGCTGAACGCACAATTAGCTTTTTGTAAAAGTGTATTCTGAATTATTCTGATACAGATTACAAAAGCTTGCTTGTGTAATTTTGCTTTATACCATATATGGTACGTATTGACCTTAGCGATTATACGCGTTATTTATTAAGTCGCTCCGCCCACGTCTTACAATCGGTGACCGATTTTTGTCTGCAAAAATGAAAATACAGATTGCAATATTGAAACGCACACGTCCTACAAAAGTCAGTCAAAAAATGTATGATAAAAGTCGGCGGCGGATTATCGAACCTACAAAAAGTCTGAAGTGGGCGGAGCGCCTTAGGGTTGTTATTGTGTATATTTGAAGATGATAGGTTGCACTTGCAACTGCGAAGTAAGGGGCGGCGCACACCTGGCGAGTCGAAGCGCAGAGCATTTTCACTGCCAAACCATTATCGACTTTGCCTACGTCGAAATAATAACGAAAATCAATTTACCCAACTACAAGTCACCGAGATTAAGGGTTCGTAAAATAGACCGAGAGCGCTCTGCTCTCCACCTCGGTCTATTTGTATTAATCGTATTCAAAATTGAGTAAAACTCAATTTTGTGGAATAAGGTTATTTTTACTTGTCTTATTAATAAGAAAAAAAAACATACGAGTATGTAAACATTTTCAGTGTCTTAAAACTCGATTTTAAATGCGATCAAAATTTTTTCTGCTCTCTGCGCCTAATCTGAACGGACCGTAAAAGGAGAGTCCGATTAGCAGTTGTATCAATTGATTTTCGATATTATTTCAACGGAATCTAAGTCGATAATGGTTTGGCAATGAAAAATGCTCTAGCTTTGTAGAGCATTGTCTCTGTCACTCATACCTATATGACGTTTTATCGGTCTCAACAACAGAGACAACGCTCTACAAATCTGCTATCTCCTTCTCAAGGTCGATGTACATTACTTTCTGCCGCGTACCTACTGTAACACGTTACAGGTCAGTCTGCACCTTAAGATACCAAATTCCATTTACTTGTTTGTGGGCTTTATTTGTTTGTATGTAAATTGTATTAGTATAACTTTCTGTTGTAAAAGTTCTGTAATCTGTACAGTTGTTTTGTTAATGTAAAGTACAGTTGACGCTCCTTATTCGCTGAACATACGTAATATACGAACATATGTAATAGTAGTGGTGGGATTAAAGTGAAAATGTTCCTAGTTTACAGAATTAAATGAAAAATACACTGTAAAGTCAATTTTACCAACAAGATCAGTACATTTTTAGTTTCTTATCTTTTTTACAACCTGCGCTGTAGCATTATTAATTTCACTTTTTATAGTTCCGCCAAACGCTTGCGGCAAACAACATACAGCAAGCATCTCCAAACATCACAGAGTACTTTTTATATGCAGTGTTTGGCTTGCAGCCAATCGGATCGAACGTCAAGCGTTGGCAAACACCCGTCCACACGCTTGCCAGTGCTTGTTGTTTGCTGTTTGTCGAAAACGTCTGGTGGCACCATTAGACTTCTTTCCATAAACACATCAACGTTTATTAAAGAAATTTACAACTTACAATACAGTGCGACAAAAGGCTCTCTTGGCACTTGAATGACATTGACAGGGGGGCGCTGTTGGAGAACAAAGGCTTAGAAAGTTAGAATATTCAAACAAGAACAAAGGGGACACTTGACGGCAACGTTAGTTCCGATTTTCTGGTTCCTGGTTTTCTGGTTCTGGGTCTGGTTTTCTGGTTAAAATTACAAAGTCGATATCTGCGAACAAGGAGCTTTAACTGTACCTACGCAAGTCCAGGTACGAGTGAGCTTTGTTATGCACAATATTATGGATTATCTTTTTGTATGCCATCGAAATGATGAATGATAATAAAAAAGCATTATACCAATTTTGTAGTTTCTTTAATTCCTTAACATGAGGGTCATTCCAACAAGAATTTTTGCGGGTTGCATCTCTCTTGCGTCCCGCAAATTGCTAATGCGCGTGGCTGCCATTTTAGTGACATCAGCACTGAAGTTTCGAGCGATGGTATATTTTTTTTTCGGCTGACGCCAAAATGACGTCATTTCGATGTTAATGAGACATGGTTATGGTTCCAGCGCAATAGCAATTTGCGCGACTTATAGTATTTGTCATTAGCTTATTTTTATTTCACAGGAAAGCTCACAGCTAAGGAAACGGTAAATAGATTAAAACAAGAAAATTGAAGCTATAATAGTGACAAGTTTTCACAGATACGTACAGTACGAAAAGTATTAGAGTAAAAAACAATAAGGGGAAAAAACGAAAACGGAATCTGCCCCTCGATTGTGTAGGAATCAGGTCAACGAATTACTTGACTAGAGCATAGCTTTAACAAATTGTTTGTTATAGCGTAGCGGCAACAGATAGGTATATAATATACACATTTCTATGATAATTTCAACTCTACCTATTACCTACGGTTTACGAGATCCAGTCCGCTGACGGACGGACGGATTTTTGAAAATTCAACCGCTGTGGTTTAAATAGGGGTTTTCTATAGGACATTAGGTCAACTCTTTATATCTCTATGGTCTAATCCTCAGATTAAGAATCAAGGTAGATTTGGCATTAAAATAATAATACATACCTTGTTAGAGCAAGCTAGGTGTCTAGAAAAGCTCTGAAGAGTGATAGAGATGTAAACACAGTTTTTTGTCTTTGTCATAGTTAAGCATTTTTTTTGTTGGGCACGTTGTAGTTTGTGCCCAACAAACCTCTGTGATAGTAATTTATTGCGAATATTACGAGTTTTTATTTAGTTTTCTGTTTTAAATTTAGTAACTATTGAAGGTGTGTAGAAACCATTTATGTTGCATTGCTGTGTAAAAGTTGTAGCGAATGCAAATTATGAAACATAACCTTTCAAACGTAAGTATTATTTCTTTTGTTGTTTTGTACAGTTTTGTACCTTTGTATGTACGTGTTTGACAACTCTCCTAATGGCTTATTCTTAGTCTGAGGTCTAATCCCATGAACTGTGAACACAGGTAAATCATAGACAAATAGGTACTGTGGTTCTTGTCATTTAAGTTTGGTAGTCTATGATTGTGTATGTGTCTATAGCTTGTCATATCGTGTAGGGGCCCGATATTTTCCCCTAAATTTAGGGAAGTTTAATAAATAACAATAAACGATCCACATTTGAAACTATTTTTTTTACATCGACTATATTATAATATACCTAATATAACTACCTACCTAATAAGATTTAAACAAAATGTTGTTATAGGTATATGAGCAGAATTCTGTCTTACTTAGCAGTACTGTTGTACTTATCTACCTACTAATTATTTATTAGTAGACATCGAGAGATAAATCTCTATATTAATCTAAATCACCGCACAGCTCAAACTACTTTACAAACTAATTTGGCATGTAGATAGCTATTATGACGTAGACATCCGTTAGTGATAGAGCAGAGTAAGTTGCTGTGGATTACGAGCAGATCAGTGCATTCTATAGCCATTCATTCTCACAAGAAATACTACTCTTTTATTTTGCTTTGAATTGTCCTTTAGGGAATTTTCTCAAGAAGCTAGGGAAAACCAAAATCAGAGGGTGTCAACATTCCCCGTGCCCCGCACTCCGCGGCCGCCCGTCACCCCCGTCACTAAATTAAATTAGAACTCGGTTGGTGTTTTAAAAATCAAATTAAATAATAAATTCTAGATATCGCGATTTAGAAATTTGCGGCTGTAACCTAGATACTAAATCAGTGGTGTGAAAGTGAAGCAGTAAAATGCTTCAGCGACTTGTGCAAGCCTTCTGGAATGAGGATGTGTGGTTGCCGCCTAACACAACATGGGCTGATTTAGCACCCGGACCGGAAAAGGCCGTGGTTTATACGGACCATCGGCATGTCTTCGTCCCGATACCGTTAGCGCTTCTCTTTATAACCCTGCGGTACTTGCTAGAAAGGTAAGCTGAACTATTAACCTATGAAAGTGCTGTAGAACCGTCACGCATCTAAGTTTCTGGGGGCGTGTACGGTATTTTTGAGTCATTCTAATTTTTTTATTATCAAGTATCAACACTGAAGATAATTATGTATGCGAATATTAAGCAACAACAGCACAGCGGAAGTTTTAGCCAGACCAGTTAGTTTTATGAAATAAGGTGGCATGGAATTATTTTAGAAATGTAACATACAATACTAATTCATGTCTGTTGTCATTTACTGATTTAAGCGTGTAACTGGAACCGTTAGATTGTCTAGTTCTATTTTAGTCAATCAAAGAAACAGTGTATTGACTTAATGATTTTACTATATTACTTACTATTACGTACTTATTGGCACAGATTCTGTTGTCTTTCTCTAAACTAAATTTAGAGTATCTGCATCCTTTTCTTTTTAACAATGCTAAAAAGGGACAGAACATGTACTTTACATTTAAAGACTCTAAATTTTAGTGCACGTTACAAATTTAAACAGTAGGCTCGCGACTGTGCACTAAACCCCCTTTTAACATCTAAAAATTAAATTTAAAACTGTCAAACTGCATCTGTCGTTTTCATATTACATTAGTAAGAAGAGGATGCGAATACTCTAAAATTAGGTTGTGCTCTGAATCAGTACCATTCTTTGATTAATATTAACACTAAGTATATAATAAATAACAAATATCTAAAAGGCGACTTGTCTGGCACAAGCTTTTTAAAAATTAAAACATAACTATATTCTAGTAGTGTCAAAAAATGCTGGTTGTAAAAGTTTAATGGGTAAGCGAGCTACAAAGTAAACAATCTGTGCCCAGTTGACATACTTAAAAGCGAATAATTGGGAAATGAATTGAATTGAGTTACAAAGTAACTTAGTTAGGCTACTTTTGATCCCGGATAATCAGAGTCCCCACAGGATTTTTAAAAACCTAAATCCACATGGATGAAGTCGCGAGTACCATCTAGCTATTAATAAGTGCAGAAATCGAGGTCCCACTCGAAAGGTAAAAGCAAAGTTATTTAACTTGTTGCAAAAGGTGTAGGTATTGGCTGATAAAAATTAATTAATATGTTACATGTTAAAAGACGCAATCACCTTAGATAATAATATGCAGTATACATTAGTAATATCAAACATTGCAAATGATAACTTATCTTTAGAAGATGAAATGTGTTACTTAGTACACTATGCTGCAGAAAGTAATGTACATTGACCTTTAGAAGGAGGTAGCAGATTTGTAGAGCATTGTCTGTCGTTGAGTCAGAGAAAATGTCATATATAGGTATGAGTGACAGAGACAACGCTCTACAAAGCCAAAATGTCATTTTAAAGGCCGATGAATATTACTTTCTGCCGCGTACTGTAATTAAAGTTTTCAGTTCACATACAAAAACGAAAAAGTTAGTGAATTTGTATCACTACCATCTATATAAATGTGAAAGTGTATTTGTTTGTTAGTTTGTCCTTCAATCACGTCGCAACAGAGCAACGGATCGACGTGATTTTTGCATGGGTATGGTTTAAGACCTGGAAAGGGACATAGGCTACTTTTTATCCCGGAAAATCAAAGACTTCCCACGAGATTTTTAAGAACCTAAATCCACGTGTACGAAGTCGCGGGCATCAGCTAGTTTGAAATAATTATGTTTAATATGTTCAATGTTGATCATGTAAGTACCTGACTATGCGATTTTACTATCCAAAGATACTAACTAGTGGTAGTAAACCATTTTATAGTTTTGTAGGTGCATTTCGAGATATTACATAGGCTGTCCTTGGTATTACAAAAGGTGCAATATATTATTTATTATACTAGGTACAGTATTCATGATATTTTATTTTCATTTCATGCCTAATAAAGATTGGTATTGCGTTTTGTACGTAATTCATTTTATGACAAGGTTTCTTAATAAGTAATTAAAGATAACTAAATATAGACTACATGCTTATTCCGGCGACTTCGTCCGCGTGGACTACACGAATTTCAAACTCCTGTTTTACCCCTATAGGGGTTGAATTTTGAAAAATCCTTTCTTAGTGGATGCTTATCTCATAATACATACTATGCATGTCAAATTTCAGCCCGATCTGTCCAGTAGTTTGAGCTGTGCGTTGACAGATCAGTTAGTCAGTCAGTCAATCACCTTTTCCTTTTATATATTTAAATTGATGGATTATTCTAGGATGATGGAGTGATAATGAACTGATAATGAACATTTTAGCGAATGTTACATAACACATAGATATTTTGGGATAGTAAATGTTACTCATAATAATAATCTATCACCTGTTTAATTTATCTTTGCAACAAAATGATATACATAATATACCTATTAGCTATATCTTATTCATGGATTACTAACGCATTAAATTTAAATATTATCTGATTGGTAATCTGGTTTTGTAGTATCGTAAGTATTTCCTTTTAGAAGTGGAATATAGATAGAGCCATAAGGTGAAGTGAATCCAAGTCTTTTTGATTACTTAAATGCATCCGTACCCGAAGGGTGCCAACGGGACCCTATTACTAAGCCACCGCCGTCCATCCGTCTGTCTGTCAGCAGGCTGTATCTCGAGAACCGATAGAGAAGTGGACTAAGAAAATCGGCTAATGGGCCATTTTTAAGAAGAAAGAACCGCGGAGTAGGGTGGAAATTGAAAATAGGGATGAAAAAGCACTCTTTTCAGTTTTAGGGTTCCGTACCACAAAAGGAAAAAAGGAACTCTTATAGGATCTTTGTTGTCTATCTGTCTGTTCGGCTGTCCGTTGTGTCTGTCAACAAAACATATAGGGTTATAAATAAATAAAAATCATGATTTTTGAAAAACTATTCTCCTTAATAATGTATTCTAGCCTAATAAACTACCGCTATACAAAAAAATCACTTCATCTTATCACTAGTTATTGTTGGTGTGTGCCTGGTCTCGAACCCGGACCCCCTACTACGCTATTGCCGCTTCATTTGATCAAGGGGACATATTACATAGTACCTAAACATTGGGTAGAGCGACTGCCTTCATGCTTCACGGTCAGGCAGACTCGAATGCTACCTTACAATACAAATAACTTATCTAAATAGGTCCATTATAATCTTTAACCGCGTGGTTAAATAACTGAAGCGGTGAAGCGTTTAACCATAACCTGCCGGCTATCGCAATCGTCAAGAAATTCTGCCCTTTGATTGGCTGTGAAAAAATGTAAACAGCGAATCGACCAATCAAATAGCAGAATTTCTTGACGACTGCGATAGCGATTAAATGATTATTCTTACACAATCGGGAGGCTGATGTTGGGGCAAAAAGTGCTTAAAATTCAAATTTTTGTAAAGATATGGTGTGTGTCCTCGAATAATTTCTGACGAAACGTTTTTATTGAATGACTAGTTGATGCTCGCAATGTCGTCCGCGTGGATTTAGATTTTTTTCAAATCCCGTGGGAACTCTTTGATTTTCCGGGATGAATGAGGAATCCTACGTGTTAAGTCAGGGTATAAGTTATCTTTATTCCACAGTCAAATTGGTTAGTCATTTGCTATCTTGGTGCTACATACATATTAAAGTTCTTAAGTATAGGTAGCGTGGAAGAGATCATTGTAATGATAACGGATTTGGATGAAATTTGGAATGGAGATTATACCCTTAACACATAGGCTACTTTTTATCCTGGAAAATCAAAGAGTTCCCGCGGGATTTTGAAAAATGTAAATCCACGCAGACGAAGTCGCGGGCATCAGCTAGTAATTTGATAAGTTCAAGGCTACAAACAGGAATTTATTACGTAAGTAGTCGATAAAACGATATCAAAACATCAGTAACAGCTAAATATGGGCAACCAGAATGTTAATGTATACAAATAGCCGGTAATCTCGTAAAACCACTAGAGACTGTTATTTGACTGTTCAAGTTAGTTAGCGAAGTTCTATCAATGCTTCTAGGCTTCACCTACACTTGCAGGCGTCAAATGTTACTTACATTTGACGCTAGGCCAACTAGGAAAACCCATCTCACTCCGAGAGAAGACACGTGCTCTGTAGTTGATCATGAGAGCCTCAATAGCTCAACCGGTAAAGGAGTGGACTGAAAACCGTAAGGTCGACGGACGAACCCCGCCCGTTGCACTATTGTCGTACCTACTCCTAGCACAAGCCTGATGCTTGGTTAGAGAGGAAAGAGGAATATTAGTCATTTAACATGGCTAATATTCTTTTATTAAAAAAAAAACCGGCCAAGTGCGAGTCGGGCTCGCGCAATGAGGGTTCCGTACTACAGTCGTATTTTTCGACATTTTGCACGATCATTCAAAAACTATGATGCATAAAAATAAATAAAAATCTGTTTTAGAAACTACAGGTGAAGACCTTTCATATGATACCCCACTTGATATAGTCACTCACTTCGAAAGTTGAAAATACTAATTATTAGTTCATGACCACAATTTAATTTTTTTTGTGTGATCTAACCCTAAATTCACGGTTTTCAGCTTTTTTCCCAAATGTCAGCTATAAGATCTACCTATCTGCCAAATTTCATGATTCTAGGTCAACGGGAAGTACCCTGTAGGTTTCTTGACAGACAGACAGACAGACAGACAGACAGACAACAAAGTGATCCTATAAGGGTTCCGTTTTTCCTTTTGAGGTACGGAACCCTAAAAATGATGATGATGATGAATTTTTAATATGGGGGTCACTTGGCTAGTATGTGTAATATAATAAGGCCCAGTATCCACCAAAGAGGAAATGGGTGGAAATGTGAGATAGCCAATAGTGAGTGAGTTTCAACCAATCAGAAGTGATTGCAATCGTGACATTGTAGCTGTCATTCTACCGCAGTCGAGGGGCGGGTTTTCTTAAACCAAAAAAATATCAATATGTCACCTATAGATTATGTAGTACTTTCTATATTACAGAGCGATCTTCGCGCCGTTCGGCCGGTATATAGGCATTAAGGACAGAAAGCCCAAGCATCCACCTCTGAATCCTAAATTAGAAGCGGCGTACAAAGCGCATCCTAGAATACAACAGCAGGTAAAACACTTTTCTTCTTCTTCTTTCTTTATGTTCTGGCTACATTAAGGTTACCATCAATGCCCAACAACGTGTTGTTTTTGCAACGCCTTAATCAACGCGATAATTCCGCCAATAACGCGTCAAAGTGAGTGGCCACACTTGAACGGTTAACGTCTAATGCCAATTGAACTGTGGTTAAGATATCGCCAAACGGCCGCGGTATTTTGAATGCCATGGTTCAGATTAACGCGTTGATCGTGGCTACATCTGCGTTTGACGGGCATTAACGCGTTTTTCAACGGCGTTTCCCGTTAATGTAGCTAGGCAGGTCGTTGGATCCCCTGTATCACTTCAACCGTCTCCGATCCACTGTGATCGCCACCATTATTTTTACAGTTCCTTGCCAATGTGGCCGCCACATATAGCAACACTGGAGTTAAGTAGCTTCCTCAGGGTGTACGACGTACTTTCCTAGGTGTTCTTTTTAATCATTATATTATCACACCTGATGCCTGTTTACCTAGAAGATGCCTATATTCACTCTTGTTTTAAAGATACATGGGTTGTAATTAGTAGGAAACGCAGATCGTGGAAGAGTATTCCAAACCTAAGCAATGTGTATGAGGAATGATGACGCAAAACGTTTCGTGCGTGTAGATGGAATGTCGACGACATAAGGATGGAAACTCGGCCGATGTCTTGCGGTTCGGTGGTAAAATGGTGAAGGGGGGACAAGTCACAAGATAGAAAAGTTCCTGAGCACACCCTGAAATAGTAGATGTTAAGTTTATGCAATAGAGTGGCTATAGCAGATTATGTGTCATGTTCCTTTGGGTAAAACGATATTATGTAAAGCATACTTCAAAATATGGCGTCCCGTTACCAGATAGTTCAGCCCCACTCTTTGTCCCAATCGGTCACAATGTAAGTGTGCTATGCACTGTTAGAATGTGAGTTCTATCGTAAGTCGTAACGCACCGATCAGCGATGCGGGCACACGCACAAGAAGATAAATTAGGTAAAGATTTCTCCCCGCACCCGTGCTTTCCCCGCACGAAAAATAGTGGGGCGCGTCTTCGTGGATTATCTATATAAATCGTTGAGTGGCACCTACTGAGTGCGAAAAAGCGGTAAATGATTGCGCAAGACCAGCAAGGCTTACCGCAAAAAGACTTAGAACCTTAACACCTTGCCCTTGATTAATGAGGCTTAGTGAATTCTTTTGTTTGGGTGCCATTGACATGAATTTGGCATTGCTTTGTTACTATGCGTTCCAAGTGTGAAGGCACTTATAAAGCTTCATAATCATAATCTTTATGTGAATGTTATTAAAAATGTTATTAAATCACATTCAAATGCCCTTCTTTCGTTTTCCCCGTTAGCTATAATATTGATATCTTCAAAAGAAGTGAATAGGCACCTTCTAGGTATGCGCGCTCTTCCTTAGGCGACATTATCTCCTGTTTGGTGTGACTGCAGTCAAGTGCCATCAAGTCAAGGTCTCTTGGAGGGAGTTCCACACGTCACGGTCTTGCGCCGCCTGAATCCAGCGGCTCCCTGCGACCGTCGTCCGTCCACCTAGCGAGGGGACTTCCAACACTGCGTCTTCCGGTGCTAGGTCTCCATACATCCGATCGATGACCGGGCGTCCACTACCTCGAGAGCTCCTTCGATCGCCGTCACCTACGCAACGCAGGCGACACAAACGACGACGACCACGACGACGCGTGACCCACCGGACGAGACCACGGGGTCCAGTGCAGAGACGGCTCTGCACTGGACGGCGTACCTAGCGCCGTCGTGCAGAGACCCACCCCAAACTAACACGGACCTACAACATCATCGCGCGCGGCGAAGTGGGTGATCCACCCGCTGCGCGGTGCACAAATTCAGAGACAACCAAACCACCAGGGCCCAAAGCCAAGATGGCAGGCAGGATAAAAGACAAACACCTGGGCACAGAGATGCCCAGCGAAGCGCCCGGGTAAGGAGGCCAAGCCTCGAGGCCCGTAGCCCCGTCTGGCCGTTCCGGCCAAACGGAGAAGTCCCCGACTACATGAGGTCTCCATTCCAGCAGTCAAGTGCAAGCCTATTTAACTTAAAAAAATATTGATAAAAAATCGCTTGTACCTTTCAAATTTTTACCCCCATTTTATTACACTTAGTTTTAATTTTACTGTTTTTTGTCGTTGATGTCCGCGACTTGGTCGACTTGCGATTCCGAAAATAATATATGTAGTTGCAAAGACTCTAAGAAAGAAGGCTGTTCGTCTGTTTCCAGCAAATATGCGCGCTAGCCAAACAGCTGGATATGTCAGAGCGGCAGATCGAGCGCTGGTTCCGGCGGCGCCGCTGCCAGCACAAGCCGTCCACGCTCGTCAAGTTCTGCGAGAACGTGTTCAAGTGCAGCTTCTACATCTGCAACTTCATATTCGGCCTCGTCGTGCTGTGGGACAAGGACTGGCTGTGGGACATCGACCAGTGCTACATCGGATACCCTCATCAGGTAAGCTATCTCCTATCTTCTTCGTTCGTCAAGTTCTGCGAGAACGTGTTCAAGCGCAGCTTCTACATCTGCAACTTCATATTCGGCCTCGTCGTGCTGTGGGACAAGGACTGGCTGTGGGACATCGACCAGTGCTACATCGGATACCCTCATCAGGTAACCTATCTCCTATCTTCTTCGTTCGTCAAGTTCTGCGAGAACGTGTTCAAGCGCAGCTTCTACATCTGCAACTTCATATTCGGCCTCGTCGTGCTGTGGGACAAGGACTGGCTGTGGGACATCGACCAGTGCTACATCGGATACCCTCATCAGGTAACCTATCTTCTACCTTCTTCGTTCGTCAAGTTCTGCGAGAACGTGTTCAAGTGCAGCTTCTACATCTGCAACTTCATATTCGGCCTCGTCGTGCTTTGGGACAAGGACTGGCTGTGGGATATCGACCAGTGCTACATCAGATACCCTCATCAGGTAAGCTATCTCCTATCTTCTTCGTTCGTCAAGTTCTGCGAAAACGTGTTTAAGTGCAGCTTCTACATCTGCAACTTCATATTCCTGCAATGCAACAAGACCTACCTTCAAGGAAGACATTCGGGGAAAAAAACCTTCCTGCCAAATTTCATGTTTCTAGGTCAACGGGAAGTACCCTATAGGCTTCTTGACAGACAGACAGACAGACAGACAGACAACGAAGTGATCCTATAAGGGTTCCTTTTTCCTTTTAAGGTACGGAACCCTAAAAATATGCTAATAATGTTGATGTCTTTGTTTCAGGGTCTAACAAACGACGTGTGGTGGTACTACATGATATCAGCCGCGTTCTACTGGTCGCTGACCATATCCCAGTTCTGGGACGTGCGGCGGAAGGACTTCTGGCAGATGTTCGTTCACCACATCGCCACCATAGCGCTGCTGTGCTTCAGCTGGGTGTGCAACTTGCATCGCATCGGGACATTGGTGCTGTTGCTGCATGACTGTGCCGATATATTTGTCGAGGTATGTGGCCAAGATATACATATTAAAGACTTGTACTGACTGACTGATTTATCAACACACAGCAGACCTCTTCCAAGTTAGTCCGCTTCCATCTTAGACTACACTTACCATCAGGTGAGTTCACAGTCAGTCAGTTTAGTAAATTTTTTCCGGGATAAAAAGTAGCCTATGTCACTCTCCAGGTCTTTATATATACCCGTGCAAAAAATCACGTCAATCCGTTGCACCGTTGCGACGTGATTGAAGGACAAACCAACAAACCAATAAACCAACAAACAAACACACTTTCGCATTTATAATAAGGGTACTGAGTTTTATGATAGTGTCACCCACACTTTTTTTAACTGCAAAGTGTCGCTACTAGATGGCATTAACCGTCGCTTCAGTACTGAGTGAACATACATATCACAAATTTCGTCACTGGCAGCAAGCAAACCGTGGCTTACCGGTCAGAGCGTCGGGCGCGATCCCAGGAGACGCAGGTTCGAACCCTGCCGGTTCCGCAATTTTTGATATGTATTTAAAATTATTCATTCAATTTAGTATTGAGACGTTGGTTCTATGTTCGGTCGACGATATGTTGAGCATGCGTCGCCAACACCACATCTCAAAAGCATCAATTCTTTTTCTATCAGCGGCTTTAATAAGTCTCAACTCCGCAAAGAAATGTGAAAAGAGGTCCGCAAAAGAGGTCTCACTGGCATTTTTGTCCCTTGGGATATGTTTTTGTCCCTCCATATTCTAGGAAGCTAAGACATGCCGATGCGACGGCGCACTGTCTGCTCGCAGCCACCTTTGGTGATAATGAAAATGTATGAATAAGCAGTGGCGTGCACAGGATTTGAAGCCAGGGTAGGCATTATTTAGGCAGGAACCTGTTTACTGGCAGGTCATAATGAAAAATATGCATTGCACTATTACAACTGGGGTAAGCAGTGCATTTATGCCTCTATGACCTGCACGCCACTGTGAATAAGTATATAAATGTTTGTATTTTATCCGCAGTCAGTGAAAGCGGCGAAGTACGCGCGGTACCAGAAGCTTTGCGACGCGTTGTTCCTGGGCCTCATCGTGATGTGGATCGGCACTAGGGTCGTCATCTTCCCCTTCTATATCATTTGGAGGTGAGATTGTTGTAGTTAATCCGACAACAATCCGGTAATCATCATTATCACCAACGATAGTCGTAATCGTATCTTGTAAAGACTTCCACACGCCACGGTCTTGCGCCGCCACCATCCAACGGGTCTCTGTGACTTGTTAGATTGCAGGAGTTTAAACAAATACTTAAAGTCCTCATATTTCCCACGGGTATCACGCTACGGAGCTCATTATTTTTTTAGTACGTCTACACGTCGGTCAGCTTGCCGGGATGTTATTGCCATTATCTAACACCTTGTATAACGCGTAAAATTTGACTCCTCGCGCCATTTTAACTTTTTGTGTCAAATATCATGTCAAAAGTGCGATCTTAGTCCTTATTTTAAAGGTGAACTGTACTTTTGACATGACAGTTGACACATAGAAATAAAATGGCATTTTTTACAGACTATATATATCTAATCTAATCTAAATCTAAATCAGCCTGTGCTGTCCCACGTCTGGGCAAAGGCCTCCCTCCGATCCTTCCACAATTTTCTATTTCGTGCCTCTTCAGGCCACGTAACTGTCAATTTATCTAATTCATCACGCCAACGTCGCCTCGGCCGACCACGCTGGCGTTGATGATTCTGGGGCGTCCAAAAAGTTTTTTTTATATATATATCTAAATATATAAAAGGAAAAGATGACTGACTGACTGACTGACTGACCGACTGATCTATCAACGCACAGCTCAAACTACTGGACGAATCGGACTGCAATTTGGCATGCAGATAGCCATTATGACGTAGGCGTCCGCTAAGAAAGGATTTTTGAAAATTCAACTCCTAAGGGGGTGAATTAGGGAAGTTAAAATTATGACAGTGCATAATCAATATATTTTTGAAAATTTACTGTACGTACATAAAAACAAATAAATTTTAAAAAAAAAGTGACTGTCATAATATAAATACTAGAAATAAAAATAAACTTGTAATTCCCGCCTCTAGGCTCAGTAAAGTTAGCAATTCATTTGCTCGTAATTCCATACGTTTCTATAATAAGCTTCCAGAAGACATATTGGAGATGTCTCTCAACAAGTTCAAAGTTTTCATAAAACGTAAACTAATTGAAAAATCCTATTACAATGTAAAGGATTATTTAAATGATAAGCAAGCTTGGGAATGAGTTGCTTAACGACTTTGTGATAGTTCTAATAAGTTTCAATAATTTTGTAAAGTGGTGATAATAAAAAGAATACCCGGCTGAGTTTGTTGTGGGCTCTTCTCAGACCTGGGCGCGTTTGGAACCCTCGTAGCTTTAGTTTTAAGTTTGCGTTATAATTATCACCACTATATTATCTTACAAATCTAACACTATACCAGACAATCAATAAGAGTAATTTATTACCTATTTTGAATAAATCATTTGACTTTGACTTTGACTTTGAATAGGGGTTTGAAATTTGTGTAGTCCACGCGGACAAAGTCGCGAGCATAAGCTAGTCTAAATATATAAAAGGAAAAGGTGACTGACTGACTGACTGATCTATCAACGCACAGCTCAAACTACTGGACGGATCGGGCTGAAATTTGGCATGCAGATAGCTATTATGAGGATTTTTGAAAATTCAACTCCTAAGGGGGTAAAATTGGGGATGAAATTTGTGTAGTCCACGCGGACGAAGTCGCGGGAATAAGCTAGTTATAGATATATCAAATTTCACCTAAGTGAAGCCATTGATTTTATTTCAGTACATCGATCCGTGCGCCAATGCTGCTGCCAATGTTCCCCGCGTACTATATCTTTAACTCGCTACTCTGCTTGCTGCTGGTACTGCACATCGTGTGGACCTGCCTTATCCTGCAGATCGCCTACTACGCTATAAAGGCGGGACAGGTCAGTGTGAAAAGCGCCTTATCTGTTATGGCCGATGCAAACGAGCTACATCGGAGTCTGTGTGATAACTATTTAAACTCAGCTTTATGTCCTTTGACACATCGGCTCAGCTATCACATTGTAATGTTTTAAAAGCACTTTTTAAATAAGGAAAGTATGGGGAAATAAAAATATATATAAATATAAAAAATATTTGGCATTAAAACCGCGAGCGAAGCGGGCGCAATTTTTTTTTATATTAAAATTTTTTTTTTCGTGATTTTGGGATTTTTGAACAGGGCGCCTAGGCTTGCCGCCGCTGTGCCCAAGTAAATAAAGCTTAGTTTGAATATATAGGGATGATGACTACTAGTCAAATCAGTGACTTTTTATCAAACGTCAAAACGCTTGCTTAGTAAGGGAGCTTGTATGAAATAAACAGTTGTGACGTCATAAATGTTTGACGTAATTTTATGTACTTTTTTGTAAAATGGTTAGCAAACTTGAAACTAACAGTTGACGTGGAACTTACAAATTTCGGAAGACTTTCTATTTAATAGTTCGTAAGAAACATTTTTTTTTTGACGCAGTCATCATCCCAATTGTTGTGTTGTACGGTACCTTTGCGCTTTGGTCTTAAGCCTGAGAAACGCGCGCGTGTACGTGTAGGAACGATTTTTATTTCAAGGAACTGTATGAGTATGTCACATGCTAGTATGTTTCCAGCCTTACCATCAAGCGTTTGTTTGTTGCAGCCTTTAGAAGTGAACGTCCCGGGTTCGACTCCCGGCTGGGTCAATTTATTAGCTTATAACTTCTACATATTATAAACTTAACATTGTACAACTTTTCAAAATTATTGTACATTTTTTCAAAAATTTCGTATGACTTTTCAAAATTTTTATCCGTCACAAATTACGTAAAAAACTTAGACCCTGGGAATTTTTTTCTTACTAATTATTATTTTTCAGATGAAAGACAAATATGATAGTAATACAAATGACTTAAAAAATTATGTGAGTAAAACCAAATTGCTAGTTGCATACGCTATTATAATTTTATTGAATATATACTTCTTTTTTGAATACGAATTATTTTTTTATTTTATTTTCAGTCGGGTGTTTATTTTTTATTTCATCTCTGGTTTTTTTATAAAACAATAATTAAGGGAATAATAATTTTAACACTATTTTATCGAGCTTTATACTAACAACCATTATAACAGGGTTCGGACGTATCGGGAATAGGTATTGTTTTTTTTCCGACATATCCAATGTGACCTCTAAATTATCATCGGACAAACCATAATACAACGTACATAAACTAAGGTAAAGAAATCATGTCCTAAATACTCTATCCGCTGAAAGAAGTTAGTACAGCGCTCTCTCTCTGTTACGTAATCCCATACAAATGATAGATAGAAAAATCTCAATGGGCGTTAACCATTTTGAGCACCAACCCAATCACATACATGTTTTCAAAACATTCGAAATTCAATTAGAGAACATAATTTCGTATGTGATTTGTTGGTGTCTCAAAATTGTTAGCGCCCACTGAGATTTTTCCTCTATCATTTGTATGGGATTATGTTACGATGGGGTATGGCTAGAAATATATTTTGATTCAATGTATTTTCTATATCAAGTATATCAACCGATTTGTACCGAGTTGTAATATCTTACAAAATCCGTTGATATACTTTAGCTAGGACGTCACAATATGGCGGACACGATTTTTCTTTCTTAGTTTGTATGCGTTGTAGATCTATTGATAGTAATTGGTCAAAATTTGAAACACGGTTATTATCACACCCCCGACACTCCATACAAAAGCGAACAGATTTAATCATCTACTATTGATAAGTACAGCGCTAAACGTAAGCCGAGCGGGACAAAGACAACGCTTTACATAGTACTACTAGGCGTACAGTACCCGGCAGAAAATATTGTACACCGACCTTAGGAAAGAGATAGTGTTTTGTTAAGCGTTGTCTCTGTCGTTGAGACCAATAAAACATCAAATAAGTATGAGTGACAGAGACTAACGCTCTACGAAGTCGGAAGCCCTTTCTAAAGGTCGATATACAATATTTTCTGCCGGCTACTGTACCTAGCCGGAAGTGAGTGTAGCTTCTTTACGTAGTAATAGTTGAATCAGTATTCTTTGTTATTATGTTCAGTTACCCATCACTGTCGAAATTTGTAAAAAAATAAACGACAGATGTAGCAGTAGACCATATGTAGCTCGGTTTCTAATAAATAAAAGCAGCTCATGATTTTTTAGACTTTGCATATTTATAAAGTTCATCTACACTCATATCTTAGTTAAGAAATTAAAATGAGTGTTCTGATAACACATTTTATTTAACTGCATATTTATTTAAAGAAAAAAAACATTGTGTTGTAAGTAAAATAATCAAAAATAATGCTTTAAAAATGCTTTAGATTTTTTCCCTATCAAAGTACAGTTCAGCGGGCTTATAGGCTCTGGATTCTAGCTATGTATTTTAGTCTGCCGTATTGAGTTGTGTGACGTCAGCGTACCCAAACGTAAAAAAACGCGCGTGTAAATTCTTTGAATTTGTGTCGCAGTTTTAAATGATAATTTTTTCATGTAATATAATACATTTTCATGATTGACACATTTTTCCATGCTATAATGGTGTAAATACTGAATTAACAGTACATTACTGTCCAGGCCAGAAATAAAGCAATTTACGGTCGAGTAATATTGGAAGGACGAGGCGACGCCGAGGACTGCCGAAGTGGTTTTAAACTGAACGAGAGTGCTAATTGAAAAGAAGAAAGAAAGAAAAATGTTTATTTCTTCAATTGTGCCGCACATCACATTTTTTAACTAAGAGTTGGTTATCGTGACACTTTCTCTACTTGAGCATTAAACCCAACAAGCCTCAAGCAGAAGAAGCGCCGGAACGCACTGTGTCATGTGTGGTTCAACCCGAAAAAAGGTTCCAGCTCAGCATTATGCTGTATGCCGATAATAATAATTGTTATTTCGACCGAAACTTATGTTCCTCTCATTTGCGAGGAAATAATCAACAAAAGAATTCAAGAAAAAAGTTACATTGTAGTTTGTACAATTAGACAACGATAATATAATTAATAGAACACTTTCGTCTAGTGAAGTAATAAATAATTCTTCTTTGATGAACTAAGTACACATTTTTAATAAACAACTTAAAAGTTGTATTGAACTATTATGTATAAAAGTCCATAATACTAATTTCCATTCGCGTCATTTCGACTGCGAGCAGTCTTGTTCTATTTTTAAATTTTTTGAAAAAAAAAAAATGCGCATTCAGCCTTTAAAATCTTTTTGCATTATAATCATGTTATATTAATAAATATCATGTGTACACTAAAACACCTGATTAATGTTAGTGTGCATTTAAAGAACCTCGTTAACAGTATGCAACTGTCCAATAATTTCTATTATCGTCCCGTTGGAAATTGCTGGCATGCGGACAGAAAAGACCATCGGCCCTTTTTGTCTGTCGACTTTTTTTGATAATGAAGCAGTTTCCGAGCAAGTGGGAGAAAAAATATGTACATGCATTTACATTATTAAGAGGGCTCAGGACGGAGCTTTCTTCATACAAACGTAGGAGAGTAATTACTACATTATTTGATATTGTACGCTCAAAACTAAGTATTATATCGATTTATCTCGTCATTATCTAGGTTTATTGATATATGAAACATTGAAAATAATATTGATTTTAAAGTTACGAGCCTCAAGAGATTCATATTTTAACACTAAATTTATGACAACTTTGGGCGTAAATAAGTAAGATTAGGAGTATGAAAATTCTAAAGAAATTTAACATTAGACATAGTTTATTTATTCATTAGTTGAAATAACTATACTTTGCAAACATAAACTCAGTAGTTTTTTCTCAAAAATACTTTTCCTAAACCCTTGATTTCGGTGAAAATCATCGTGCCTCTCACCTTTCTCATACAATGTCAAGTGAAAAGCAAATAGGTTTGGTCGAGCGTCCTGCGTCACCTTAAGTGGTGTGTGTAACGTTTCAGATGGACGGTGACGTGCGCAGCTCGAGCTCGGAGCTGAGCGACAGCCCCGGCCACTCCAACAACAGCTCGCCCACTAGGAATCATACAAAGTACGTATACTGATCTATTTGATTTTTAGGTTTCCATAGTCAACAGTGGAGCCTTATAGTTTCGCCATGTCCGTCCTTCCGTCTGCCTGCAGCTTAGCTCGGAGAAGAAAGCTGAATTTGGCATGGGTATACATTTCAGTTCTATCTTCAGTTATATTTTTATTTTAATAATTTAATTCATCTACGAATGTACCGACGCACGCGGTGACATTTGATGTCGCGGCGATGCTTTTGGCAATATGCGGTAACCCTGCCAAGGGCGGTGCGACACAGAGGGTGACCGTATCTAAGCAAACAGACTATACTCGTTGCTTAAGACACTATACTCTATCAGCGGAAAAAAGTTAGCGCTCTCTCTGTTACGCAATCCCATACAAATGATAGAGGCAAAAATCTCAGTGGGCCCAAACAATAGCAAAAATGATTTCAAAAAAACATTCGAAATTCAATTCGAAAACATAGTTTCGTTTGTGATGGGTTGGTGTCTCAAAATGGTTAGCGCCCACTGAGATTCTTGTCTCTATCATTTGTATAGGATTACGTAACAGAGAGAGCCCTATACTAACCATCGTAGATAGACTATAGTACTGATTACACTCTGACTTGCTTTGAATATTCACTCATGATTTTATGAGTAACTAGACTAGATGATGCCCGAGACTTTGTCCGCGTGAATTCAGGTTTTTGAAAATCCCGTGATTTTCCGGGATAAAACGTAGCCTATGTCCTTCCCCGGGATGAAAGCTCTCTCTGTACCAAATTTCGTCAAAATCGGTTGAACGGATGGGCCGTGAAAGACTAGCAGACAGACACACTCTCGCATTTATAATATTAGTATGGATATGGATTAGTATGGGTAAATAAAAAGTGTTTACTTACTGTTATTTATCTATTTTCACAGACACGAATAAATCGTCACAAAAGGAAACCCAAATTAGAAAGTGGAGTCACATCGCTGGATCTCGGGTATCGTGTACTATTTTTAGAGTAATTGTTGTATTTGATGGGAATATACTTATATAGATGTTCTATTTCACGAAGACCATTTTGGCTATGTTAGTGTGAGTGCACGCGTACAGTCAAAGGCCAAAAGTCGTTTAGCACCTTAATGATCAAATTCACTTGCACCGCACGGCACGGTTGTGCGCACATCTGAGTGTTTGTGTGGCGTGCTTATAGAAAAAGGTCAGAAGTGTGACTGGTTTTTGATGCAATTGTTTTGCGGAATTGCTACTCGAATTCTGAGGCGGGCCGTACACATTCTTATAGTGTGCGTGGCGCTCAGTCTCGACCACGAAGCGGTTTACGTTACGCACACAAATGCGTTAACGCTTATCGGTATACTAACTACTACAACCAACTAGCAAGGCTAGCGGTCATCGTGAAATAGAACAACTATACCTATGTCGGATTTCTATTGAAACGTAATATTAAGGTGATTGCACATCTATGCAGGTCAAACATTGAAACCGAGTAATAAGCAAAATAATATCACGTGACACGCCATATATAATTGCCGGCAGGTCATTTCCGAAAACCTGCATCAATCATTATTGCAATTGTTGTGATTCGCTGAATTTATGGTATTTTTATTGCAAACATGTTTTGTATGCAGCCAATAGTGAGAGAGTGTCAGCCAATCAGAGGTCATTTCCCTGTAATTAAGCCACTGATTGGTCAATTAAACACGTTTTTACTTAATTGGAAACACACCCTAATGTGCGTAATGCCAGGCGTAGACTACAGGAATGCATCAGATTTTTTTTGTCAAATTAATTCTGTTTTCAGATAGTGTAATTAGTAATGCACATAGGTATTATTGTTACAAAATCTAAATATATAAAATTAAAACTGACTGACTGATCTATCAACGCACAGCTCAAATTACTGGACGGATCGGGCTGTTTGGCATGCAGATAGCTATTATGACGTAGGCATCCGCTAAGAAAGGATTTTTGAAAATTCAACTCCTAAGGGGGTTAAATAGGGGTTTGAAATTTTGTAGTCCACGCGGACGAAGTCGCGAGCATAGCTAGCAAAGGTATATAATTATAATACCTATTTCTAATTTGGTACGTTTCTGCTTAAATAAATAATAAATAATTTTATGACCAAAAACTGTACCAAAATACTGCGACAAAATAAAATCATGAAAACTCTCATATAGTAAGCGATTTTTTGACATAGTAAATCCTAGATGTAAAAGAATTTAGTTGGATGTCATATCAAAACACTCAAATATTAGCTGAACATTAACACAGACTACCGGTTTTTGTTCGACAATGGCGAACGTGACATCAAGACCGATTTCCGATTTCACGCCAACGCTTAATGAGACGTCTGCGGTAAATTAGTTAACGTCCGATTTTATCGTAGATGTTTATCGGACACACCGAATTAATAAATAGAACGTTTGCCGTAGAGTAATTTGAACGAACCTTCACGTAACTATTCCACACTGAATGTTATTTAATACATAATATAATAAACAGAAGCACGCATTAGAGGCTTATTAAATATTGTTTTAAGGTACCTAAATATGTAAAGTTAACCGGTTTATGCGTGGTTTTGCGCGATCTGATGATGTCATGAGTCAGTAACATCGATCAGTCAAAAACGTTAATTAACGCTGACCACAGATTTTAGTCGGTCACTGCTTTATTTCAGATAAATGTACGGCTTTTGTCGGTGGCTGTAGTTGACCATTTTTTTTCGGTTCAACTCGCACATGTTTTTACTTTTTAGTATGTTTTATACTTCAAAACATCAAAAATTTGATCGGATAGAAAGCTGATTTAGTCTTGGAATAAGACGATTTAGTTAGTGTGCTAGTCCTGTCTTGTCTTCTAGTTTCGCTGAATTTTGTCGGTACGAATATTTTCGAACGTCTGCGATACGCTTTAAAATTACTTTCAAATCCGACATAAATAAAATTCACCTAAACAGTTAAGAAATAATATAATTGAAATTTGTGTGTCTATGTACCTTTGTATAAACCAGTGTATACAGTTGTATATTATACTAAGATATATTTATACAATGTTGTATATAATAATATAATAGTAATCGTGAATCTTTTATTATGTATCTTCGTGCTGGGACCACGTAGTTGGAAATTAGACTTTTATATTTATATATTTTTGACACTACGTTTATATACGGAAAGGTTTTAGATTTTTTTTAAGTGATGGATTCTTTATGCCTGTTGGGTGATTTTGGGTAAATACTTCACGGTCGCGTCACCGACATGCTAATGTTAATAGTGCTCGGTGTGCCGATAGATGTTAATGATTATTAATTAAATTTTTGATACTATAATTAAATTGAAAATCCAAAAAAGCTACTGTTGTTTCATAGTTTTTATTCCATGATTAATTGATTATCTTGATTCCAAGATTGGGTTACATGGATCTATCCATCCATCTAAAAGCCTGTACATGTGTCCACTGCTGGACATAAGCCTTTTGGACACCACCACGTCCAATCCTCCGTCTTCCTCATCCATCCGCTTACCGGCGCCCTTTGAAGGTCATCGAGCTAGAGGTCGTTCCACACTGCGCTTACCGGTGCGCAGTCTCACTTCAAAATCGTCTACCTAACGCCCAACGATTATAATCCGGAGTTAACTTGGTACAAACTCATGAAAGCCAAACGCAAAGATAACTTTAGTTTGTGACAAATTTTGATTTTTGTATTCCAGAGCAAAAAAACGGCACGAAAAAAGTAGGGGGTTTATTAATAAATGTTAGTAGCCAAATTGCGTATATAAACGTAGTCGTGATTTATTTTCGTAAATAAACATACAAATGCTTCTCCGACTAGACATTAATGTTATATAATAATAATTTAATAGAAGCTAAATAGTATAAAAACATAATTTCCTAATGTTAACTTAAAAATGCATTTTTCTATAACGGGCTGAGATTATAGACTATTCCATTTGTTACTGTATTTGTATATTTGGTAAAGTTTTTGCATTTATTCCATGGTATACTATACCCTATCCGCGGAAAGAAGTTAGTATAGCGCTCTCTCTGTTACTTAATCCCATACAAATGATAGAGGCAAATATTGTAGTAGGCGCTAACCATTTAGAGTCACCAACCAATCACAAACGAAACCATATTTTCGAATTGAATTTCGAATGTTTTTTGAAAACATGTTTGTGATTGGTTGGTGACTCGAAATGGTTAACGCCCACTGAGATTTTGGTCTCTATCATTTGTATGGGATTACGTAACAGAGAGAGCGCTATACTAACTTTTTTCCGCGGATAGGGTATAGTTTGCTGTTTTTTGAAAAATAGGGGTTCAACAGAGTCTCGTTGAAGCGTTTTTTGAACCTTTTTATTATAATAAAAGAAAAAAGAAAATACGGCTAGGAATTAGAACCACCTTTTTTTGAAGTGTGTAAATAAATGTTTTTTTAAGAAACAACCTTGTCTTTTTTTAGAGACGATATTATAGTAACTAAAAAACTTAACATTTGATTTCTGAAAATGAGTATAAAAATAAGATAAAATTAATAATTTTATAGGCATCTAAGGTATATTATGCAAAGACTTTTGCTGAGTTCTTGGAAAGAAATATATTTATAGACTTCTACAATAAACGTTTGTTAGTAAATATTTACTGCTTTAATATGTAAGTAATCCTATCTACTATTTTCTGAAAGTTCTATCCAATTTATTTTATTTTGTTGTTTATATATAACATAATAATGAACATATGAAATAGGTGTTGATAAGTTTATACTGTATTACTATATATTTATGTTATTAGAAAAATGAAAATATAGAATGTATGTAAGTCTCGAATATATTATTGTCATTTATTTATTTATAATGATTGTTTATTATTTTCGTAAGCCTTAAGGAGGAATTACCTTTGGTATTAATTTTCTAAAGGCTTGGCTTCGAATTATCTCATTGGGTTTGGCCATCAATTTTAGTTAGAAATATCAGAAAAAAATATACGAAAAACTGTTTTTATTTTTATCTTAAGACGCTTGCTGTTAGCGAAGGATAAAATATAGAAGATGCGTTAGAATTAAATTAAGAATTCAATTAGCGTAAATCGCAACGGGCTTATGATTGACTAACTTATGCTCGCGACTTCGTCTGCGTGTATATTATATAATACCTTCCAAATTTCAAGTTTGTAGGCTTTATAGTTTCTGAGATTTCGTGATTAGTCAGTCAGTCTGTCAGTCAGTGAGTGAGTGGTATTTCTCTTTTATATATTTAGATTTGTACTGTCTAGTGAACCTACTCTAGTGTCTATCATGCTACACTGGCCGCAGTTGTGATTAGAAGTGACTCGTATAGTAGAGTATAATATTAGGTAGAGTTTTCGTTACGCCATAATGGAGCTTACGGATTGCTTCTATGTTTTATCCTTCACTGCTTGCGGTTCATTGCGTGTCATAAAAGATTGGAACACAGTTTTTTGTTAATAAAAAATACTACAATGAAAATCATGTCCTATTTTCATACAAATCTCATATTTTCTGTCATTATTAAATATGTATTAAAAATGGATTAAAGGAAAATGATAGATGAAGACATACAATGTATAATCGTTCGTCACTATCATATCGTTTTTCTCTAGTCTGAGATTGTAGGTTATAAAATTATTGTTGATGTGTATAATCTAATGTTTTATAGCCGTACTCAGAGTCGCTTAATCGTTACTTAAGTTTAATTAAAACGAGACAGAGCTATATCTCTCGCATAAATCTGTCTAGTTTTAACTCAATCTTAAGTAACGATTAGCGACTCTGAGTACGGCGGTTAGTATGTTAAGTGTTTTATGTCTCGCTAGCTAGACTCTTCCCCAAATCTATTACTTTGAGTTGTGTACGATTTTATATTTAAAAAATTAATGAAGAATTAAAGCATTATGAATATTATGTTGTTAAACTACGAAATAAGTCTAAACATCATTTTATATAAGTAAGTGATAATTTCTTAGTGATGAATTTTTGACTGTTACGAGATTAGCCACGTAAATAATTAATTTTCAATGAGTCAAAAACTACAACTTCTGTTCTACGCGCTCTACTCCATCCGCGGATAGAAGTTAGTATAGCGCTCTCTCTGTCACGTAATCCCATACAAATGATAGAGACAAAAATTTCAGTGGGCACTAACTATTTAGAGACACCGAGAGATTTTGAGAGACCTATAAATAATCTATGATATGAAAAACTATGATTTCTAATTAAATTTCAATGTTTTTTGAAAACATTTTCAAATTTTTTTCGAAAACATTCGAAATTTTAATTCATTCATACCCCGATTGCCGTCTCGACCTGTCGCGAACTATAATTTAAAGTTATACGAGTAGGTTGTTGGTCAAAAATGAAACAAAATCGAATTGTCTTTTTGTGCTAGCCTTAAGTAAAAATATTCATGTCAATTCATTTTAATTTTTAATCTAATTCTAACAGATCACGAACTGAGATGAGAACGTATAACATTTTTACACGTTTTACTTCCTGAAATATCCGTAAATTTACTAGTTATTTTTTAATCAGGAGTCTTCTAAGAGCCGATATAGGATCTCGATATATGTAAATAATTAAACTAAAATTTTGTGGCTAATTAATTTTGTCTGAATAACCAATAACATAAAATATACTTATATCTGTATGTTTTGTACATTAGACAATTTTTTTTATCGATCTCACATCCCAGTCTTTCAATTCTGTGGGATCTAGATATGAGTTTTAAAATGTTAAACTCACTAGCAGAATCTGTGTACAGTGCGACAAGGCTATCTTGGCGCGTGGCGAAAATCGGAACTAACGTTGCCATCAAGTGTTCCCTTTGTTCTCGTTTGAATATTCTAAGACTTTGTTCTCCAACAGCGACCCCCTGTCAATGTCATTCAAGTGCCAAGAGAGCCTTTTGTCGCACTGTAATAAGAGATGAGAGATCGATGTTCATACAGGTTTATCGAGAATGGACCTCTCTTAATGAGTTAAATATTTTTTATTAATAATATACAAAATAGAAGTGTTAAAAGTAATTCGGTCAGTCAGTCATAACAGTACTATAGTTGGGACAATTTAATAGATTACACTTGACATCAGCTGTCAGTTATAGTCCGCGACAGGTTGTAATGGCGATCGTGGTATGTGGCGGGAGGGACGCCCCGCACCGGGTTAACGCGGGGATAGTGCGGGTGTGCGGGGCGTTCCCTCCCCGATTGCAATTTCGACCTGTCGCATACTATACATATAAATAATATTGTGTGCTCTCTCGCACACATTGTTTATACGTAAGTTCTGACAAAATGTCAAATATGATCTATTAAATTGGCCCAACCACTTTTATAAGTCGCATCGGCAAAATTTGGTTGCACAGAAAAGCGCAATCTAAGAGTGAGATCTATAGAGCACACTCTGACTTAGCTTAGACTTAAGACAGAGTTAAAACGAGACAGAGCTATATCTCTCACATAAATCTGTCTCGTTTTAACACAATTTTAAGTCTGAGCAAAGTCAAAGTGTGCTCTATAGATCTCAGCCTAAGCGCTGAATAAACCGAATGTACACCAATGAAATACAGATCTTATTGCTTTACGTTAAGATTTTAAACACAAGAACATCAGAGGCACACACACATCGCTCATAACTCGCGCGTACAAAATATGGCGCGTAGACAACAACTAATAGCTTTATGATTGGCTGAGATATTTTCGCGCCTTTCAAATATAAGATTTCTACGCCGGTACAGTATGCGGCAGAAAATATTGTACATCGACCTTTAGAAAGAGATAGCGGTTTCGTAGAGCGATGTATCTTTCGTTGAGACCGACAAAACGTCACATAGATAGTGACGGAGACAACTCATTCTAAAGGCCGATGTACAATATTTCTTGCCGGCTACTGTACATCGGCGTAACTTATAAAAGTGATAATAATAAGTACTGTAAGAGACTCAGAAACCTGTTTTTAAATTATTGCTCAATGTCTAAGTTCGTCTGAGCGTTGCTAACTAAAGTTATGCTCTCTTACCTATAGAGGTGTCGCGGGGATGTTTTCTTTGTTGGAATGAGCACTATAATTATTACTATGTATCAGTTAGTTATAAGTTTTGCCTTTATTGTGGTTGTATCTATATTCTTTCACGCATGTTTATTTATTTGCGATTTCGCAAGGGCTAATGTAAAAAATGATATAATAGGGTTTATAATATGTTTGTATGTTTAAAGGCTCTCGAAATAAACTAGTGCCAATAGGTTGCGATTCTTGTAGGATTAAGCTAAGTCGATCATCACAAGTTTCACGAAGATCCCTGCGACACACCCAATATTATTACCTGCCAGGTTGTGTTTTGATTTCAAAATAAAACGCTATAATTTAATTGATGGAAAAATGTGTTTTATTCAAATAAAATAACCTAAAATAATTTTATTTTACAATAAACTTAATTACCTTGCGCCACATCCGTAGCTCGACTGCTATAAAGCACGTATCTAATATAAAATATCAATAATACCGCGGTGGGTAACTAAATCATCTATTTACTTCGCTCCAATGTCCCTTTTATATACACCGACCTCGGAATCGGAATCCGAGGAGTCCAGACAGATATAATGCTATAGAATAGAGAGAGTGATGAGCCGGTCCTGTATGGGGTCCATGTTGCGCGTCTTGACGGCGCGCTGCGCGTCGAAGGGCGTGCGGAAGGCCACGCGCGCGTCGCCCGTGGGCTGGCCGCGCTCGTTGTAGCGCCGGATCACGTCGTCCTGGCTCAGCTCGAAGTCGCCGAAGAAGCCGAGGATGTCTTCGACGCTGGCGCGGAACGGCACGTTCTCCATGGAGACGACGCAGCCGGGCGCGCCGAAGTCCTCCAGCGCGCAGTCGGGGTCGTCGTCGCGCGCGCGTCCGCTCTCCGCGCCGAAGCCGCCGCGCCCGCGAGCGATTCCGCGTCCGCGCCCACGTTCGAACCCGCGTCCGCCGCGCTCGTTCCAGCTCCCGCGACCTCCCCTGCCGCGCCCAGAGTCGTAGCCGCCTCGCCCGTACCCGCCTCTGTCGAAACCTCCCCTCTCGAAGCCCCCTCTGCCCCGGAACTGGCCGCGAGGCGCGAATCCTCCGCGAGACGTGTTCGTGAACTGTGACCCGTTGCCGGACATCCCCTCGTGGCTCTGCTCGTTCGACTTCGGTCCCTCTAGCGCTTCCTCGACGACGCTGCGCATGACGAGGTCGACGGTGACGCGGCACCCGTCGAGCGTGTGGCCGTGCTTGGTGGCCGCCCGGCGCGCCTCCTGCGACGATCGGAACTCGCAGAAGCAGTCGCCGGAAGGCAGGCCGTTCATGTCGAGCATGAGGTGTATCCTGGCCGGGACCGCGCCCGTGTCGGCCAGGAAGTTCACGATGGTCCGGTCGGTGGCGTCACGCGGCAGGCCTTTCATCAGGACGCAGTCGAGAGGCTCGTCGTCCAGGTCGACGGTGATGACCTGCTGGTTCATCGCCGGAGCGGCCTGCATCGGAACCTGCATCGGCGCCGGGATCAGGCCCGCGTCCGGTTGCTTGGGGAAGTTCATGCGGTTGGCCCAGTTGGCCGCGGCGGTGCGGGGCTCCATGTTGCCGGGGCCCGGGTACCCTGCGAACTGAGCGCCAGGGAATGGGGCTCCAAAGTTTTGAGCGAAGGGCGCCGCGGGTTGGAAGAATTGCGCCTGTCCCGGCGCCTGCATGGCGACGCCGCTCTGCAGCGCCAGGCCGTTGTCCAGCTGCTGTCGCCGCTGGCGCGGGTCGCGGGGCATGCTCGGCTCCGGGATCTGCACTTTGGGAGGTCGCTCTATCAGGGCCGGCTGCTCCATCTGGTCGAGACTCTGTTTTTCTCTTATGAGATCTTCCTCCGTGACCGGCGTGAACACCGCCGGTCGTCTTCCGAAAAGATAGTTGTCTTTTCTCTTGAAAGCTAATTTAGCGTCGTCAGACTTCACGAACTGTACCAGAGCGGTTTTAGTGCGAGTCGCTCGGTCATCGTTGAGAGTGATCGACAGGAGAGAGAATTCAGTGAACGCTTTAATAATATCGTGTTCCTGTATGAAGTTTGGCAATTCCGCTATTCTGAGCATCTTGAAAGGTTTCATCGACGGATCTTCCGCGTCGGCGATGACGAGGCTCGGGTCCTCGTCCTCGTTGTCGTCGCGGTAGGGCATGAACGAGTCGACGGCGGCGTCGTACACGTCGTCGTCCAGCGCCTCCACCGTCACGTGCGCGCCCTTCAGCTCGTTGATTTTACGCTGCAGCGCCAGTTGCCTGGAGCGCGGATCGCAAAATCGGACGAAAATGTTCCCCGTCCGACGGCCCATGGCGTCGTTTATCATTTTGATGCCGTGTTTGTCGATCATGAAGGGGAAGAAGCGCCGCACGTCGCCGTAGCTCGTGTGGTTCGGCGCGTTTCTTATGGCGACGCAACAGTCTCTCGGCTGGTCGTCGAACCTCGAAGGGCGGCCTTCGCGTCGGAAGCCTCCGCGCGAGCTGACGCCGCCACCTCCGCGGCCTCCTCGGAAACCGCTTCCGTTTTGTTGTTCGCCCTGGAATGCGTTCGGATTGCGTTTCTTACCGAGCTCTTGCAGTTTGTTGAACGCTTCAGCTAGGGTCGGGTCGTTGAAGCGAGGTTGCGTTTGTTCCATTGGTCCCGGGGGTCCGTTTTGGATGGTGTGGTTGGGCATAATCGGCATACGAGGCCCATTGGGATTCATGGCCAGCACGGGCGGCGGCGGGGCCGCGGACGCCGCGTTGGCTCCGGAGGTATCGAGAGACCGCTCTTGCGAGCTCTGGAGCGACTTGGAGTCGATGCGTTTGTCGCGCGAGCGACGTGGCGATCTGTCGCGCGATCGACTGCGATCTTTTCTATCTCGCTTGCGTCTATCTCGACTGCGACTCCGATCCCGCCGCCTTCTGTCTCTGGACCGCGACCTATCTCTACGGTCTCTCTTTCTATCTTTCCGTTCTCTGTCCCTAGACCTAGAGCGGGATCGCGTACGTCGTCTATCTTTTTCTTTGTTGCGTTTTCTTTCCGCCACATCCTCTTCCTTATCGTCATCGACGGGAGATTTGGACTGGGGGCTGACGAGGGGCGCCGGCGGTTCGATGACGGCGGGCTGGGGGATCTCTTGCGGGTTGCCGATGCCGGGGATTCCGAAACCAGAGAGCGGGTTGTTGCCCAGGGCCGCCGAGAAGGGCGAGATGGCCGGAGCGGTGGGCATCACGGGCGCGGGTGCAGGCGCGGGCGTGGGCACAGGGGCGGGAGCGGGCGCGGGCGCGGGAGCGGTTAGACTCAGGATGGGAACACTCTGCCGCGCCGCCTCTATGACTTTGTGCATCTCCGAGCGTGAGCTCAGGAGCAACTTGACTTGAATTTCTTTGATTTTCCCCCCATCTAGCATCATAGCTTGGCGTGCATCTTCGTCCGTACTGTAACAATAAGAAATTCATATTTGAATGACATCTACCTACTCATAGGTAATTCCCTCGCGTCTATTCCTTCCTGTTTGATCGATTGTTCGACAATCGCACTAACAGTCCAGAACGGAATAATTCACGCAATAATTTCAATATCCCATAAAGATAAATTGTTAACCATGTTACCGGGGTACACTGGCCCAAGCGCTGCTCTTCCCCCCGGATGTATCCGAAAGGGTCTCGCAACACGCAGGCACACTGGGAGGTTAGGTGCTGGGCTGGTACCCCAAAGCTTTCCGATACCTAATTTAATTTTTATAACCAGAATCACTTCGACAAATGCATTGAATGAGTACCTACCTAAATGGCGAATATTTGTAAAATTTGTTCTTAGAATTAAGTTCTCATGTAAGTGACTTTGTCTTTATGAGAATAAACGTCTTTAAACCTAAACCTAACCGAAAAAAGCGTACATTAGCCGACAGGAAATATTGTAAGTACATTTAGAAAGAGGTTTCGGCTTCGTAGAGCGTTGTCTCTGTCACTCAAACCTATGTATTTACGTTACATTTTGTCGGTCTTCGACAGAGACAACGCTCTACGAAACCGCTATCTCTTTCTAAACCTACTTACATAATTTTTTGCCGCGTACTGTATGTCAGATTTCGTTCATTCCCAATCTATCTCGCTCTGTTCTATGTCGTACCATAGAATTCTAAATTTATAGGTAACTAGATGATGCCCGCGACTTCGTCCGCGTGGATTTAGGTTTCTTAAAATCCCGTGGGAACTCTTTAATTTTCCGGGATAAAAAGTAGCCTATGTCCTCCCCGGGATATAAGCTAACTCTGTACCAAATTTCATCAAAATCGGTTGAACGGATGGGCCGTGAAAAGCTAGCAGACAGACAGACACACTTTCGCATTTATAATATTAGTATGGATAGAAACAGCAGTCTTTATAACTCCGAGGCCACGCGAGCGTGTCGCCGATTTTTTGCCAATAATGTGATAAACAAAATCTTTCGAAAGATTAGCTTTCAAAAATCAAAGCAAAAAACCGGTCAAGTGCAAGTCAGACTCGCACAACGAGGGTTCTGTACTAAAGTCCTATTTTTTCGACATTTTGCACGATAAAAACTTATGCATAAAAATAAATAAAAATCTGTTTAAGCATGAACAGTAAAATACCCCACTTGGTAACTATAGTTACCTATCTTACTTTGAAAATACTAATTATTTGTTCATGAACACATTTTAATTTTTTTTGTGACAAATTCACGGTTTTCGGATTTATTCCTTAGTTGCGATAATTTTATGATTCTAGGTCAACGGGAAGTACTCTATAGGTTTTTACAGACACGACAGACAACAAAGTGATCCTATAAGGGTTCCTTTTGGGGTACGGAACCCTAAAAACCGTACGTCTGATTCACTACAGCAGCGCTTCAACAAGAAACATACAGTACGCGGCAGAAAGTAATGTACATCGGTGGCTCTACCGCGGTTGTTTGACAGCTACAATGTCACGATCGCAATCATCTCTGATTGGGTAATGCTCGCTCACTATTGGCCACAATGCATTGTTGCAACAAGAATCGTACAAATTCAGCCAATCAGAACAATTGAGTTTGTAATAATGATTGATGCAGGTTTTAGACAATCGCCCTACGGGGCTTTAGAATGTCATTTCGGCATTGTAGAGCGTTGTCTCTGTCACTCATACCTATATGACGTTTTGTCCGTCTCAATAACAGAGACATTGCTCTACAAATCTGCTAACACCTTCTAAAGGTCGATGTACATTACTTTCTGCCGCGTACGGTACTATAGTACGCAACAGGTCGAGATGGCAATCGGGGTATGAGGCGGGGGGACGTCCCGCACAACCGCGATATCCCGCACCTGGTTAGCGCGGGGGCTGTGCCTGTGTGCCGGGCGTTCCCTCCCCGATTGCCATTTCAACCTGTCGCGTAATAGTCTACATTATCTTTAGTATGCCTATGACATTACCCATAGTAGGTATCATGCCTATGATATCACACTAATATTAGAAAGGCGAAAGTTTGTGTGTGTGTATGTTTGTTACTGTTTCACAAAAAAACTACTGGACGGATTTGGCTAAAATTTTGAATGGAGATAGATTATATCCTGGATTAACACATAGGTTACTTTTTATTCTGGAAACATCAGAGATTTATGTAAATTACATATTAAATTTACATATTAAACCCTATATCCACGCAGACGAAGACGCGTGCATCAACTAATAAATAATTTATAAGAGAACTTTCTACATTATGTACCTACATGATCAACCCATCGCCGGCCCACTACTGAGCATAGGTCTCCTTTCAGAATGAGAAGGGTTTAGGCCGTAGTCTACCACGCTGGCCTAGGTAGAGAGCCCAATGAGATTGCTTTAGCAATAAGGCCGCCTTTGCACTATTTTGTAGTTCCGTCTGTATCTTGTATTGTTTTCTTTATGTGTGTGCAATAAGGATTTCATAAATAACTAGAAACCACGACGCCACGGCCAATCTTCACAAATCTAGATTAAGTAGGTACTGTGCGGGAGAGATTTTTTTTTAAATTCATATAGGTACAAGTTAGCCCTTGACTGCAATCTCACCTGGTGGTAAGTGACGATGCAGTCGAAGATGGAAGCGGGCTAACATGGAAGGGGTATGGCAGTTTTTTTAATAAACCCATGCCCCTTTGGCTTCTACACGGCATCGTACCGGAACGCTAAATCACTTGGCGGCACGGCTTTGCCGGTAGGAAGGTAACTAGCCACGGCCGAAGCCACTCCCACTAGACCAGACCAGAAATTTGGAAATTATAAAATTCCAAATCCCCGCCAGGAATCGAACCCGGGACCTCCCACTATTAAGACCACAGCACTTACCACTGCGCCAGGGAGGTCGTCAAAAAGGATTATAATACTTAGTGCACAAACACAGGTCTGTGTGATTTTCTTTTGAGGTACGGGACCCTAAAAACTAGATACCTAATTGATACTTGGTATCTATACCTACTAATAAATAAATTTGAAGTGTCTGTCTGTAATTTTTAAATAACTACCTCATATTAAGCTCATATGGTTATTTTAACTGTACCATAACTGAATCACGTTTTTAAAATTTCTGTCTGTTTGAACGGGCTTATCTTCGGAACGGCTGAACCTATTTTGACGGGACTTTTACATATAAGTAGAGAATTAACCAGGGAGTAACATAAGCTACTTTTTAACCGACTTTCTAAAAAGGAGGAGTTGTGTTTTTCTACCTTTTTTCGATTTCGCCGAAATCTCCGAGATTACCAGACCATGAGAGCATTGAGACCTGGTTGCGCCAACTTATTTATAAAATTAATTTAAAATATTTCCTGGTGTTTCCACTCCTAACTCCTTAAACCCGAATGCAGCACTCTACAAGACTGCGAGGAGAAAAAGGGCAAGAATCCAGAGCCGACACGCGAACTCGACACACATGTAACTAAGAAAAAAAAAAAACAGAACACTTCTTCTCGAATACGTTGCAAGTGCGCGCGGTTCGAGAGAATGCAACGTTAAAAAAAAACTTAAATTATAAATATTATAACTTATCTCCATGTGCTTCATTGAGAACACGCGAGACTTTCCATATCATATGTGTTTGTGCCTTGAACGTGGTGGAATTTGATCAAGAAAGAACCCGTGGAAGAAGGGGAAAGTTAACGGCGGCCATACTGGAAGATTGATTCAAGTAAGTGCTGCATTTCCTTCTATCTAAATCCTTTATTTCATTTGCACCACGGTTTTTATTTGTCAATTTTAATACAGTCCGCTAATCCATATTTAAATTCATAATTTTACATAATTAACATAACATAACTTGGCGCAATCAAGACCCATGCTCAGTAGTGAACCGGCAATGGGTTAGTTATGACGTCGATGACACCCTCATCACGAAACGTCATTCGATTGCCAGTGAGCGGAAAAAAATTCAAAATGGCGAAAAAAGATGGCCGCCATACAAATCTTGGAGAGTATAAAAGATGGAAGAGTGGTTTCTAAGTAAAAGATGATCAGGATCAGAAGGTCTACTCGATGAATGGAAAAAAATTCAAGATGGGGGGGGAAGACAAGAATTTCTCCATCACGAATAACTATGAGAAACCTATTAAACGATTATTTTAAACACCTTACAGAGTTGATTCTTTGGGAACTCACCCTAATGTTATTAGCAATACATTAACCGGCAAGAAATATTGTACATCGACCTTTAAAAGATTTCGGCTTTGTAGAGCGTTGTCTCTGTCACTTAAATCTATGTGTAATGTGACGTTTTGTCGGTCTCAACGACAGAGACAACGCTTTACGAAACCGCTATCTCTTTCTAAAGGTCGATGTACAATATTTTCTGCCACGTACTGTACTGTACCTGCATCTGTAGTTGAATCCAAATCTGTTCAGTAGATAGTTTCAGCGTGATGCGCGCGCATTGATAAGAAAAATCTACTTACAGTGAGCGGCAGAAAGTAATGTACATCGGCCATCAAAATTACATTTCGGCTTGGTAGAGGGCTGTCTCTGTCACTTATACCTATATGACGTTTTGTCGGTCTCAACGACAGAGACTAGAAATCTGCGATCTCCTTCTAAAGGTCGATGTACATTACTTTCTGCCGCGTACTCTACATCATCTCTAAATCGATATCTAATAATAATGCTTCTTTCGATGAAAAATTTCGAAATATATTTAACTAGCTTTTTTACCCACGACTTAGAGGTTGAATTTTCAAAAATCGTTTCTTAGCGGATGTCTACGTCATAATAGCCATCTGCATGCCTTTCAGCCCGATCCGTCCAGTAGTTTGAGCTGTGTTTATAGATCAGTCAGTCAGTCACCTTTTCTTTTTATAGGTATATTTAGAAGCACTTACGGAAATCGTTCAACTAGTTTTATTATAGTCAAGTATTTAAGATCTTAGAGAAGTGGGTTAAAGACGACAGGGGTTATTCCACTAATCACCATCAATGGGAATTCACACTCTTTAGAGTTCTCAATGGGGATTTGTGAACTCTTTTTCCACAAATCCCCTTTGCTTGAAAAATCGCCCACCGTGACTTTTTGCAGTCATACAGAGGGGAAAAGGTCGCGATGCGTCGCCAACGAATGTGTCCATCTATTTGTTGTAATTGCCTAGCACGTATTTACTTCCTACCTACTAATTTTATTGCTAACCACTTATTAATAAAATTACATTGTTCTCTTACGTTCCGTTTGACGAAAACTTTTTATAACGCAATAAAATACCCGGTGCCTTCAATTTCGCTATATAGAGGTGTATGTAAGTAGAGCTTGAAGATATTATGCTCATAAGCCGGCAACTATTTAAAGGCGTTGCTAGTAGCATGGTAATTATTCGTGGATGGAAGGATTCACACCTGAAAACTTATACGCTTGGCACCAAAATTTTTCATTTTCCAGAAAACTCTTTATAGCGCAATAAAATACCCGGTCCCTTCAATTTCGCTGTATAGAGCTCTATGTAAGTAAGTAGAGCTTGAAGATATTACTTACTCGTATGCTCATAAGCCGGCAACTATTCAAAGGCTTTGCTGGTAGCATGGTAATTATTCGTGGATAAAGAATTCACACCCGAGAATTTATACAAACCTACGCCTAGCACAATTGTTTTTATTTTCCAGAAAAACCTAGGAATTAGCAAGTCTTAATGGTAAAAGTCAGAACTGTTCTTTGATAATAATCTTCTTATAATCTAATATAATCTAATATATCCTTTTATATAAAAGAAAAAGGTGACTGACTGACTGACTGATCTATCAACGCACAGCTCAAACTACAGGACGGATCGGGCTGAAATTTTGCATGCAGATAGCTATTATGACGTAGGCATCCGCTAAGAAAGGATGTTTGAAAATTCAATTCCTAGGGGGGTGAAATAGGGGTTTGAAATTTGTGTAGACCACGCGGACGAAGTCGCGAGCATAAGCTAGTAATCTTTAATTTTGGACTTTTACCAGCACTCGGAAAATCTTAGGTTGTACTTAGAGACACGCAAAAGTCCGAACAATAACTAAAATAAGTTTGAATTCGGAATTTAGTATATTGTTTCTATTTCATCTTTTTACCGTTAAATTATCTTTGCAGGGTTCCGTACCCGAAGGGTACCAACGGGAGCCTATCACATAACTAAGCCTCCGCAGTCTGTCTGTCTGCCAGCGGGCTGTATCTCGTGAATCCGTAACAGGTATGAACCTATTACGGATTCACGAGACAGTTCGTTTTAAGCCGCCATGAAAATTAAAGATTATTTCTTGTACTGTGATAATAGAAACCTTCGTGTCGTGGTGAAAGACCGACCAGTATAGTACGCGACAGATGACAATCGGAACGCACACCCGCGCTTACCCGTTGCGGGATAGCACGGGTGTGCGGGGCGTCAGAGCACATTCAGTCAACACTCTAGCATGTTTGTATACTGTATTTGAACAATAAATAGTGTTAACGATTCATAAACTACCTAGTCTACAAGCTATGACCAAAACATAATTATTATTATTATGTACGGAACCCTAAAAAAGCGAGAACCGACTCGGATTTGACCGGTTTTATTCAAATAGGCTACGCTAGAAGACACGCTCCGTCGTCTTTTAAAGTCAGCCCACCTACTCGGACCTTGGTTTCGCTACGGATGCTTCCGGCTCGCTTCGCTCGCCACCTCTCCCATTCGTTCCACTCGGCCTCGTAGGCTCGCTTCATTCAGGATCGCCTTCCCAAGCTTCTGGCTTCGAGCTTTACAAAATCACTCTAGAGGTAGAACAGACAAGACTGCGTGGAGTCGAGGTGCTCAGATTTCGTTCTGCTTTTGATTAATATTCTGCATTTTTCATGTCTCTGAGGTAAAACCAAGCTCTAAATAAATTTCAAATTTCCACTAACCTCCTACGTACCTACCTAATACGTATATTATGACGAACACAAACGGTGGATGGATCATTAAAAAGTCCAATCTTGCATTTCTCCTCTTTTATTAATAAAGAGTCACAAGATGTGAAATGGCAATCGGGGTACAAGGAGGGGGGTGCCCCGCACGTCACCTGCGCTATGCCGCACCGGGTTAGCGGGGGGCTGTTCCGGTATGCGGGGCATCCCCACCCTGATTGTCATCTCGACCTGTCACGTACTTAGGTACCTACTATTACCCAGGGTTTAAACACCGCATGGTCCTCGTGATCTCCATGAGCGCCCAGTACAAGTTTTTAATTTTTTTAGGGTTTCGTACCTCAAAAGGAACCCTTATAGGATCACTTTGCTGTCTATCTGTCCGACGTGTCTGTCAAGAAAACAGGGTATAGGATACTTCCCGTTGACCTAGAATCATGAAATTTGGTAAGTAGGTAGGTCTTATAGCACAAGTAAAGGAATAAATCCGAAAACCGTAAATTTGAGGTTACATCGCCGAAAAAAAAATCTGCTCATAAGCAAACAGTATTTTCAAAGTAAGATAACTATACCAAGTGGATTATCATATGAAAGGGTTTTTTCTATACATTTTAAAACAATTTTTTAGTTATTTTTATGCATACCTAGTAGTTTTTGATTTCTCGTGCAAAATGTCGAAAAAATCGACTCGCACTTGGCCGGTTTTTTATAAAGCTAATTATTCAAAGTTCAAAATACCTGGCTAGTGTGCTAGTGATAGGAGGGTATGACCGGTTTTCAGAAATCTGCACTCTGCTGCGAGCTCCGTTTAGTAGGCGAAACTTTCTACCCAAAGACTGGCCCGCAAACGCTTCAAGCTCAGTTTCAACTACCACCACTGCAGGCTCTTCCCGAGTTGAATAAAATACCTACTTATTACTTTATTCGCAGCTCCTCAGATACACTAAGCAAGAAAGAACAAGCGCCAAGTTTCATACTGGTTCTTCTCAGTAGAAAGGACAATCCGAAACAGTTTGATTTTAGACGGGGTCGCTCAACGGTCCGGCGCTGGTGTTGAGTTAATCCAAAATATAATTAAAGCATGGGAGGAGATGATGTGCTTGACGTTTTCTGTAATTTATCTAAGGCTTTCGACTGTGTTGATCATGAAACATTATTCCGAAACTGCACCAATTGGGAATCAGGGATGTAACCTTGGAGTTCATATAGTTTTTACTATATATAGAATACAAAAGGCAGACGTGAATGAAAAGCGGTCTTTCGGATCAGTGGTAAAAAATGATCCCACAAGATTCTATTTTAGGGCCTTTTCTATTCTTCATTTACATTAATGACCTTCCTTACCTCGCTAAAGATAATATTGTTTGCTGATGGAACAGCTCTTTTATCTACAGGTAAATTCATTAAATAGCTGAAACCCGTAAGCGGCTCAAGTATACTTTTCTAGTCGAGAGTTACATGTTCCATTTTCAGTAAAGACTCCTGTTGTCATTGTAGTCTTAATGCTAAAAAAATCTTACACGACATTCACCGCGTACCGCCGTTACCTTATCTCCGACAGAAAGGCTGGTTAATTTACTAGCGCATAGAATCCACCTGGCTGTTCAACGGGGAAACGCAGGTAACCCTAGTACCAGTAGTATCTTCAAATGGATAGCACATTAGGGATGCAAGAAGTAAAGACTGACCAACAGGAGTAAATTTTTTTAATTTGTCAGTGCACATTCTGGATCCTAATTGAGGATGGATAGGTATAGAGACCTGCTGGTCGTGTAGAGCGATCAATCTTCGAGAGTTAATGTCCTGTAGAATGTCATAGGCCTATAAATAACATAAGCGAAAGCTGAGCAGTTTCCATTCCCAGAAATATCAATCAATGATAGGTAGATCTGTTACTCTCAACATTTATTGTCTCCAGACGATGTTTTTATAATCTTAGAACTTATCAATCGAAAGAAAGTGACTGACTTCTGGAATCGCATTAATTTACATATTTTAAATTTTATATGTAGTAAGTACCTAAGTCATTTGAAGGTAGTCGGAGAGATTTGTTCAGATTTAAGGCCGTCATGCTCATACATCATATTCGGAGATTCCGTATTGTTCTTAGAAAAGTGTTTTATAAAGTAGGTATTGCAATATTTTTAATGAGGGTAGAAACGCAATAAAATCCATTGGCAGACCATACCTTCCTCCTTCCAGAGCTGCTGCTTTACTAATATGATAAAATATTCAATATGATGTCAACATGTCTTCTAGAAATAGGTGGGTTCGGTTAGCTCTACTTTCCAAAGGTTCAAAATGGAGGTTTGAACTAGTCAGGAACGCAAATATCCACCCTGCACCCTCAAAATCTCTGTACCCAAAAGATAATATCCACAATTTTGTTCGAGTGCATTTAGGTTTTTTAAAAATACCGCGGAAACTCTTTGGTTTTCCGGGACAAAAAGTAGCCCTTGTCCGTTCTTATAGTTTTCACGGGAAATCCGTGAAAATTTGTTTTGGCCGTCAAAACGGCTGGGCCGTGAAAAGCTAGCAGGCAAACACACTTTCGCATTTTTAATATTAAAGTATGGAAGTATGAATAGATAAGACAAACAAACCGTGGCTGCATTGCTATAGTTTGATAAGTAGATTGTTCAGGCGTTTGAAGATCTATCACTTCTGGTACCGATTTTTTTAGGTGCAAATAATTTCCAAAATGCCGTTTTACATTGCATAGTTGGATTGGAAATTCATACTAATCTATTATATGACTCACAGTGTCCTCAATCCAGTTAAGTCCTAAGTAAGTATATTATATTAAGAAATGTTTCTGTGCCAAATTAGTTGAAGTAGTTTTTTGAAGTTTGAAAACTAACAGCTAGAATTTCGAAATCACTCGATCGGTCGTGGAGATTGCTCGACTTCGTAGCGTAGCGGACGAGGATGCCGACGAGATGCAATGAGAAAATTTGTGATGATGTAGCTATTTCAAGTTCAAGTGTTATTGACCATTTTATACTTAATCCGATAGTGAAACCGCTAGATAATCAACATTTACCGCATGTGGCTATATCGCAGACCTGTGACACAATGAGCTAGATTGTATGCAAGAGACAGCGTAGTAGATGGTATTCAGTAGTGCAGTTTGAAGTCAGTGTCTACTGGAGACAGTTTTTGGGTAGATACCTATACTATCGGTCGGTTCAATGTTTAGTGTTACGGAGAATTCAGATTCAGAGTCATATTATAACTAGTTGAGATCATCAATCATCACAACGTTTGCTTTAATTCGTACACAATAGATATACATACATTTACATTAAGCTAACCTTTATTATATGTATAAGTAAACCACCTGGCAAAGCACAAAAGACGACTACTCTATTGTTTCAGATTTTTAGTAACTTAATTAAATAAGTTACAACTAGGTGCAGCCGGTAGTAGTTGGTTAAACTTGGTGTAACCGTAAACCGTTTAGTCACGACTAAGGCTAGGTGTAATTGTAAATTGGGGCCAAAACGAATTCACCCTTCCTTCGCCGTTTTGTCTCCTGCCTATAAGTGTTTTTTGAAAAGCGTGAAGCCGGAATGTCGCGAAAGTGTTCCTGAAGCGAATCTCAGAGGCGGAGTGGTCAGTGCAGTAAAGAGAGGTGGCGAGCAAAGCGAGCCGCCGACATCTGTAACGAAACTTAGATGGTGTAGGTGAAGCAGAATGAAGGGACGAAGCGAATCTTCATTTTAGTCCAATATAACCGATATGCCTAAGCTTAACAACTGCTACCGGCCGCACCTATTTGTATTAGGCTAAAACTAGGTGCAACCATATTATTTTCTACTTTCAGCCATAACATAATATGTATGCAAATGATGGCGTAATTAATTTGGGATTAACAAGAAACACTCCTATCCTATTGTTCTCAATGAAAAGGAAAAACCTATATAAAGAAACGGTAGGTTCTTATTTCCCAATCACGAAACAGTAGAAATAGAACTTTTAGTTGATTGAGCTGTCAGGCTGCATTTCCCAGCGATTTTGAGTATATCACCAGAATATCTGGTGATATGGCTCACAGGAAAGTAAATATAATATGGGAAAAGTACATAATTGCCAAATTGGGTGAAAATTAGAATAGATACTGTATACTCCTAGGAAAAACTAGTACCATTTTATCAGTATTACGATCAAGCGGCAATGTCGTCCTCTTATCGCACAGCGCACTATATCAGGATATTTTGAAGGTTAAAATAATAAGGTTAAATTTTTGATGAAAAGTTATAAGCTCTGAGATCCAAACCACACGGTAAAATCAAATGGAACTACTTTTCACCAGGTTCCATCTGGAGGTTTTTAAATGGCACAAACCAAGAGCTACAGCCGCCAACTGAAACTACGATAAAACTACCAAATTTTACCAGTTCAAAACCTTGTGGTTTTTGAGAGCTCCATGGCGGCTCAATAAAAATTCACTCGTCAGAGCTTATAACTTCTAATTATAGTCTTCAAAATTGTTTGGTACTGCATTGCAGGATTAAGATATCCTATTTCATACAATAGGATTCAGTAGTTTCAGAAGACATCTTCATCTCCACTTGTTCCCTAACCCCCCATTCACACGGCCGTCCAGTTTTTTGCAGGATCCCGTTTGATGGCGAACATGTTTGTATGCCAGCGTTCACACGAGCATCCCGCATGCGGGATGCTCGCTAGCATATAAACACATTCGCCATCAAACAGGATCCTGCAAAAACTGGACGCCGTGTGAAAGGGCTGCACCAGTTATCATCAGACTACGCGTCATTTAGTCATCATGGAGGAACCCTATCAAATTACTGAACAATAGGTACTTACCAAAGATTAAAGTAAAAAAAATATGAAGTGACAGTCGAATGATTCAAGTAACTAAGGCTAAGTTAGAACTACACTTGGTTCCAGGTAAAATAGTGCAGCCAATGTGTCTCTGCATAGGGACTGTTCTGTGATACAAGAAACATGTGGTTGAGTGATGAGTCTATTGCGTAGAAGTAGGTAGACCCCGCCGTCACGCCTTAATTCGTATCACCAAATATATCGATAAATGACCCAGTCAGCACATTCAAGAGGTCAAAACTTCTTTTTCGTGACGTCCACTGTAACTATCTACTATCCATACAAATAGTGTTAACTAATATTTTGCGGTAACTGCAATTTAGTTAACAGTCAATTTTATATGACCAAGGTGTACGTTCGATAGCGATCTCACCTACAAATCCTACAACGTTAACTATATATACGCAGAAAATAATATTATAACAGGGAGTAGGTATATATTATTATCTAAATATAGAATAGAATAGAATAGAATAGAATGTTTATTTATTCATGTTAACTTTTTAAAAGTGCTTATGAATAGTCAGGTAGTTTTAATTTACCACTGGTTCGAAATGCCGTATATAAAAGGAAAAGGTGACTGACTGACTGATCTACCTATCACCGCACAGCTCAAACTACTGGGCGGATCGGGCTGAAATTTGGAATGCAGATAGCTATTATGACGAAGGAATCTGCTAAAGGATTTTTGAAAATTCTATCTCTAAAGGTGTAAAACAGAGGTTTGTGTAGTCCACGCAGATGAAGTCGCGGGCACACGTTAGTCATCAATAAATCAGGTACACGCGGCAGAAAGTAATGTACATCGACCCTTAGAGGGAGATAGCGGATTTGTAGAGCATTGTCTCTGTCGTTGAGACCGACAAAACGTCACAGGTATGAGTGACAGAGACAAGCGCTACAAAGCCGAAATGTCACTCCAAAGGCCGATGTACCTACATTACTTTCTGCTGCGTACTGTAGGTACAATTTACTAAGATTTTTAAGTTGGCCTCTCAACAGCAATTTGCTCCAACTTGGAAGATGCAGACTTATAGACGCATCCTAATCGCGTTGGAAGATCTGAGCTGGGCCTACTTCCACCTCAGGCATACCAAATGCTAAGTAGAGTTCATATTTTAGAGTTCAAGGGTTTACTTGTATTTGAATAAATAAATAAAATTGGGATCACACACCACGCTTGATGGATTATTTTGTATAACTACTGTGGAAACAAATAAACGCTTTCTTTCTTCATCAATTTAGGATCAACTACAACAAATATTTGATTATTTATAGAGCTCGTAGATTATGTCTACCAGTTGAATATTTTGACTATTTGACTAAGTATGGTCAAGTTCACGCTGTGATTTCGATGTCGATGTCATTCCAGAAATTCCGGAAAAGCTGCATCAATCATTATTACAATCGCAATTGTTGTGATTAGCTGAATTTATAGTAATTCTTGGTGCAACAATGCATTGTAGTCAATAGTGAGCGAGTGTCAACCAATAAGAAGTGATTGCGATCGTCAAACTGTCGCATTTTACCGTAATCGAGCTCCAGGTATTGTTCAGGCGCATCCACCCACTATCGAAGGCGAATCAGTCCTGCGTTGCTTTTGTATCCATAAATGCAGCGGCCACGAGCTACGGCAGCTGAAATGGATGCTACCTAAATCTAAGGCATGCTCTGCGCCGTGAAGCTTTCAGGGTCATATTATTTTCTCGGTTTTTTGTTGCGCTTAACGACTTAGTTCAAATAGTGCGTTTGTTGTAATCAGACGAGCAGACATATCCATTTAAGAGAACTCAATTTCCCTTAAGCCCAAATGAATTACGCTTACGAATTTTTGACCAAATTTTGGTCAAGCCGCCAACGAAGTCACGTGCCTGAATACGCCTTAAACATATCCTAAATTGTCTAGAGAATAAGTAAAAACATAATGGTTCCGTCACCGGTCGGCCGTCCAACCGACGCAGCCGCTGCCTCCATGCCTTGCACCTTCAGCCTACTTTACATACTAAAAAGATATGCCCACACCCGTTTGTCCTTTTCTAAATTGTCTAGAGATTAACATTTGTCTGAACAAATTTTTCCGATAGCATTCACCTTATTCACCTTAGTAAATTTGTTGTCAATTAATTGCGTAAGCTACTTACGTGAGTAAAACTTCAGGTGTAATCGCGGCCTTAATTTCAGATAAAACGGGAGAGATTTATGCTAGCTATAACGCTGTCTTGTTTTAAGAGTCTCGAGTATGAGCAAATTCAAAGTCTGTATAGATTTCAGCCTGATGAGATCTATAGAGCGTAGGTACTTTGTCTTTGCTCAGACTTTACTCAAAAGTTAAAATGAGACAGATTTATGTATCTGACATAAATCTGTCTCGTTCTAACTCTGTTAAGTCTGAGTAAATTCAAAGCTTTATAGATTTCAGTATAAGATTCTTGGCGGTATAAGCGAGTTGAGACCACGCATGATAGCGAGAGACAGCACCATACAGTACTTTTTAAGATCAAATAAATTTTAAACACATACCTTACCTACTCATCTTTTTTTATAAGGATTGTCGAATGTTGATCAAAGCAGTATATATAGTAACAGTGAACTAGAGAAAGTGAGCTCTAAGTTTGATCCTGGATCATCATATGTCAAACATTAGGTATTTGAGCACTAGGGGTGACGTGAAATCAAGAAGATTTGCAAGTTTCATAATAATTGTCCTGAACTGTGGTATAGGGGTATGTACCCAAAATTATTTTTGAAGTTAAGGTACTATTGGAAATTAATTTATGCAGAGTGGATTACTTAAGCACCCACTTAGGTGTCCATTGGTGGTCAAAGTTTAACAGTACTCGTAACTTAACTTTAACTGCCTGATAAGTAACGCCCTAAATGCTTACCGGCTGACTTAATATATTCTAAAGTTACATACCGTTTTGAAGAAGCAGTAGCCAGAGGTTGTACCATAATATTCATGATTTACATATATCATATATGTATAAAATTTGTAGTCTAACATACAAGGTCATTCGGAAAGAGGGTCCTAGCACTCCTAGCCCAAAAGTAAGCTAAACTGTACTCAATAAACAAATCTTACTGTGGAGGCAACCTTAAATTTAAAAAGACGACGATTATGTGCCGGAAGATTTTTTCATAATTTAAGGTTCGGTTCCAAAGATTGTTTATAATGATGAGTACAATCATGACTCTCTTTCCGACTGACTTTGTATGAAGAAGTCAAGAAAAAGTTATTTAAATCTTGCATAAGTTATCTCTATTTTTTGAAGTTCTTGCTGTATTAAATACTTGTTATTTTTATCCAAGATAGATATATATAAAATAGGTATAAAGACAGCTTTGTTTGTGGTTCATTTATTTTTAAAAAGTAATTATAAATAACCTGGTATACTTATATGCTATCGAGATCTTTATCATTGTAATATTGTCTAGGAAATGTGTTCTTAGAAATATCACAGCCCCGTATTACAAAACTATGTAATGTGCATTAATTGCAATTTTACTTATTGACTGATAATTTGGATAATTTTTTAGTAGATAAATACAGACCGTTCAATATAACATGTCCCCTGACGTTATGTTGGCACCATTGCAAATCACACAATAATAAACCCTAAATCCTAAGGAATAAAGCAAACAAATCAATGGTGCCAATATTATGACGGCAGGGGACAAGTTATAACAGTCTGTAAATGTGTTGTCTAAACTAAAACGACAGGTTTAAATATATTGCTATCCTTTCATAACTTCCCCCTATGAAAAACGATAGCATTAGATTTTGCCCTGTTATTTTAGTTTAGTTATTTAGAGATTGTATACAACAGAATTAGCCACACTATTGCATTATCGTAAAATTCAGTTAAAGGCTGACCAGATAAATAAAATACCTCGCCATATTGCGGAAAAACCGCGGAACTAATTTATACAAGACCTTAAACATAGTGACCATAGACCATATACTAATGGCGCCCCCAGAGCAAGTTTTTCATATTTCTGGTCAGGCTAGAATTCAATAAATAGCCAATAACAAAAATTGCATATTGCATGACCATAAAGATATACTAATTTGTGCTACGCAATACTAAAACTAAACTGTACTGGACTTAAGAATACTGTCACATTCTTAGCTAGCTAGCTTTGGCTAGTTTTACATCAACAGTGTGAAGCTTCCAAGTTAGCCCACTACCACCGTAGACTGCATCATCACTTACCACCAGGTGAGATCAAAGTCAATGGCTAACTTGTAATGGAATAAAAAAATCTCAGATTGGCTGACACGACTAACCTCTACTAATATTCTTCGCTAGACTTGCGATTGCCGATCTGTTTTTGAAGAAACCTGATTTTCGACATTTTGGCGCTGATAACAACAGTGAGCGTACTCGGAACTTAATTTTATTGACGAGACATCTGTCAACATAGTACTAGCACGAAGTCTATTTGACAGTGTCAATTTTAATTCCCGGTACGCTCTGTGGGGCGCTTCAAATTGGTGCAAAAAAACTGTCATTTTGTAGGAGACCATTTACGTGGACTACACCAACTTCAAACGCTTATTTGAACCCTCTAGGGGTCAACTTTTCAAAAATCCTTTCTTAGTGGCCAGAATAGCTAACTGCTTGCCAAATTTCAGCCCTGTCCAGTAGTTTGAGCGTTGATAGATCAGTCAGTCAGTCAGCTTTTCCTTTTATATATATTTAGATTTCAGAAGCTGACACCAAAGAAGTACCTAATCAATTCTACATTTAATCTGTTGCTAAGTTTGCAATGTTATTTGTCAAAAATCGTTTGGCCTTTATTGACAAACAAGCTTATGCTCGCGACTTCGTCCGCATGGACTACACAAATTTCAAACTCCTATTTCACCCCCTTAGGGTTTTCATTTTCAAAAATCTTTTCTACATCATAATAGCTAACTGCATGCGAAATTTTAGCCCGATCCGTCCAGTAGTTTGAGCTGTGTGTTTGATAGATCAGCCAGTCTGTCAGTCACCTTTTCCTTATTATATATTTAGATAACAATGTTGCTAAGTAACTTATCAACAGATTACAGATAGATTGATAATTATTTCAGCTGTAAGTAGTACTATGCAGAAGGAAGGCATTCCGAACAAAAACTATTGCAGGCTGCAACACATTAACAGACTTCCAAAACGGGTGTGGTTTTCAGCCCTTTTTTTTTGTTTTTGCTTACTACTTGATGTCCAGTGTCATACTAATTTTGATAGCTTCATAGAATTCGAGTTTTGTTCGAAATAGCCCTTACTGATAGTACTAATTTAGTTCAGTGGCCGACACTCTCTATTGGCATGAATTCAGGCAAAACAAGCTACCTAGCCATATAAACCTATAAGATAGCATATAGCCTATAAGATAGCCTAGTAATTAAGAGAATTATCCTACTTGGGAGGGTCCCAAGTTAAATCCCTGGTAGATACATAACTTTTAGGACTTACGTGCATTTCAAGCAACTAAATAATATGACTTGCTTTAGCAGTAAAGGAAAATATCGTGAGGAAACCTACAAGACAGAGTTATCTATAATGTTTTCAAAGGTGTGTGAAGTTTGTCAATTCAAACTTAGCTAGTGAGTATGGCTGAAGCTCATTTCATCTCATCTCATCTCATTTGAGTGGAGACCTGTGCACAGTAGTGTTTGCTGTAACTTACAGCAAGCGCAATTATCTATACTAATATTATAAATGTGAAAGTGTGTGTCTGTCTGCTAGCTTTCCACTGCCCAACAGTTTAACCGATTTTGATGAAATTTGGTACAGAGTTAGCTTACATCCCGGGGAAAGGACAAGGGCTACTTTTTATTCCAGAAAATCAAAGAGTTCCCACGGGATTTTTAAAAACATAAAACCACGCGTACGAAGTCGCTGGCATCATCTAGTCTTCCATAAAAGAGCTGATGCGTAACTACAGATTGGAGTAGAGTAGTCTTTTATAACAACTTAAAACTTTATTTACTTTGACAGTTTATGGAGGAAACTTCGCCGCCGTATATAATTTGCTATGCCAAATTAAGTTATATTAGTTTCAATGTCGAAGTAAATAAAGATTAATTTGAGTTGTTATAAGTCCCGCCAATTGCTATTGCGCTGGAACCATGTCTCATTAACATGGAAATGACGTCATTTTGACATCAGCCGAAATACAAATATACCATCAGCTCGAAACTTCAGTTTAGTGCGACGTCACTAAAATAGCGGCCACGCTCATTAGCAATTTGCGGGACTTATATCAAAAGCCTCAGTGCCTCAGCTGCACTCCACTCTTCCAGTGTGTTACTCTTTAGAGGTTTAGCTAAGGATGACTACCTTTAGTCCAGGAAATCAGTTTTAGTTTTGTGTGCAGCCAAATTAGACTTATTACAAGTTTCATAATACAGGGGCATAGTAGCCTAGCTCTGGGAAATTTTCATATTTGATAAAAGCTGAAAATTCGTAATTTATACCCTGAAGGTCAAATCTGTACTAGAAATTTTAGTATGTTTACATGCTGAGAGATATATAGGCACATATTTAACCACAATCAGGGAATACATAGGTGAAATACAGTTGGTGTCAATTAAAAGAGTTCTGGATGTGAATGTGACTGCTAATGGGTACTAGCTAGTGGCCAAAATTAATAAGTAATCAATCTATCTATAACTTCTAAATAATTTTAAAATCATAATACATATCAATAACTGCAGAACCAGCAGGATTCGAACCTGCGTCTCTCTCTTGGGTGTCAGAGCACCTTTGACCTTTCAAAAATCCTTTCTTAGCAGATTCCTAAGTCATAATAGCTATCTGCATGACTAATTTCAGCTCGATCTGTCCAGTAGTTTGAGCTGTGCGTTGATAGATCAGTCAGTCAGTCATCTCTTCCTTTTATATATTTAGATTACAGATACATTGATTATTTACTATTAAAAAAAAGACTTTCTTATTGCACATTAAGTTAAAGGTTAACTGAAGATGAATGGCACCCTGCCATTACATCTTTCTTCATACCACCAAAAAGTGCAAGTTCTAAGTTGAGTTCTTTTACTTGACGTCAACTGTAGCCTTTCAGATTTTATCAAATTAGTACCTAAAGTTTCCTTCCAGAATTCAGTATGTTTTTGTATATTTTATATTATTTATAGTCTGTAGTTTATTTGTAGTATAGCTACCTGAACGCAATGAACGCATCTCCAAGCTCGCCGCCTACGATGTGCACCCCCCCCTCGGGGATCGACAGGCCTCGAAAGAAATTCCTAATGTCAAGAGCATTAGCCGACCAAGGCAGGTTCTGTAGTCTTATGATGACACTCATGTTTGCGCCGAGTTCCTAGAAAATAGAGGGAAAGTCCGGTCCATATTTTTTGTAAGTTTGAAGATAGAATCAATTCAATTAGCAATTGAACTGTTTGGGCGAATAAAATTAGTCATTTTATTACAGTCGGCGGGCTAGACACTACATATTTAAAGACAATGTGGCTAATTCCATTGTACACAATCTCTAAACTAAACTAAAATAACACGCCTAAATTTATTGCTATCCCTTTCATAATGCTGCTCGCGGAAAAGGATGGCATTAGATTTTGACCTGTTAATTAAGTTTAGTTTAGAGATTGTGTTCAAGAAAATCGGCCCCAGTGTGCTTATATTTATTAACTAAGGAGTTTTATAATTAGGGGTTCGTTTCTTCCTTCTTTACGTTTTAGAAAACGTCATATAACAACGGATTGGAACGCTAACCAATAGGTTTATTGCATACATTTGTGTGATACGAAGAGCCATTACCCAAAAGATAATTCTGGCATTTTATCAAGTATCAACACGATATTGAATAGCCATATTGACATCAACATTCGAGAATAGAATAAAGATATAAATAATTCTAAATGGACCGTAATATTATTCTCTATCGAGGCAAATGCTTAGGCGCATTTTCAGATAAACTTACGTGGCCGAACAAAAAAACCCTCCTATCTGGGACTCACCTACAAATATCCTAAGTTTATAACTTCAAACACTTGATATAAAATTATTGCATTTATATGCACAGTTTAATCACAAAACACAAAGCATTTATGAGAGAAATACAAATATTTCTTTCATTCAATAACCCCAAGCTAAAGCGAAAACAAAATGGCGCGGGCGAAGGGCCGCGCGCCAGTGTATTACTTTACTCTATGGCCGCGCCGCAACTCGCGATGCCTGACACCGCCTGATCAGTGTTGCCACTTGCTTGCCAGCTGCCAGATGTCCTTAATCGCAGACACGGGTAACAATAATATAGTAGCGGGGAGGCAAAGAGTAAAATATGTATTTCGAACTTGGCTTGACACACGGCCGCCGTGTGTCTTGATATGCCGATGTCCTTAATCGCAGACACGGGTAACAATAATATAGTAGCGGGGATAATCTATCAGCTCTATAATTATTATAACAGCTATATTATAAGGTACGGGGAGGTCATAATTTAATAGTTTTGCGTAAATATGGGATGTTTTGTGAAATTACTTACTTGCGCGGCACGTTGCACGCGGGTCTGTCACCTCACAGGTCGTCACATCCGTTTTTACTTTCTACTATATTGTAAACTCTTGGCGTAGGTAACCCCCATTACCACGGCACGGTCGCACCGTCACGCATCAAAAATAACGCGCGTGACTTCTCATCGTGCTGGTGCAAGTAAGTAACTACATATTTGTATATGTCGGCAGCGTCATCTTTTACCTACTTGTAAACAGTTTGCTCATTGAACATTGCGTCATTGCGCCACCACACGTGGTCCTCACCGTTGTCGTGAGCATATAAAATCAGACGTGCTGTGCTAAACGATCATTGCCACCACTGAAGAGGGCCAACGCCCTGAGCAGTTACCCCGGGACCCGCAAGGGTCCGCGTGGACGACCAGACTACTAAACGATCATAATTCGTAGTACCTAGCTATCCTCTATTAATCCGTGATTATTCATCTGACTTTTGCCAGGGACACTTCCCACTAGACATTATGTCGTACTGTAGGCTTGTCTAGTTATAAGTCCCGCAAATTGTTATTGCGCTGGAACCATGTCTCATTAACATCGAAATGACGTCGTTTTGACGTCAGCTGAAATAAAAATACACCATCAGCTCAAAGCTTCAGTCTAGTGCTGACGTCACTTATACCTTATGCTGGTAGTTATATTATTACGTGCGATAAGTGAGAGTTAATCATGATTGTAGATGAGGGTAGTTTTATGTCATTTAATAACAAGAGAACACTGTGAGTGTGCATGGCATAGATTAATGATCCTTACTTTATGGTGCATGGGGATTACGATTATCTACATTGAGGGTAATTAGTTCATGTTTACTCGTAGTGCAAGAATATTGTTAGTGCGCCTAGAAATTATACACAGAATTAGCTACAATATTTAAGTCCTTTTCAAAGTTACCCACTTTCACATTTTCTTGTTTCTTGAAAACGTTGATAACCCAAATAGCCATAGATTAAAGAATAGAGAGATGGCCGCAGTCGGCAAAACCAAAACTCAAAAAATTAAAAATTGGGTGACATTTCTGTATAAATTGTAAAGCGTTTATTGAAAATTCTTAAAAATCCCAAAACTTCTTAGTTATTTCTTCTAGATTCAAAGTATAAATTGTAAGTATTCTTTTAATTCACTATGTTAATAATTTAATAGTTCATTTGGAGCTATCTTCTTTCACTAAAATTGCCTAGAATTGTTCACGCTAAATGTTTCGAATAATATCTTAAATCCTGTTTATGCCGATTCAATTTAATTACACATTCATATTTTGCAAGCGAACTAAGGTAATGTGCGTTCAATTAAAGTGCAAATAAATCGATAGCATTGTTACAAACAATATTTTGAGAGGTTTGGTTGTATGGGTTCCCAGTTGACAATACGAATTAGTAAAATTACGAATGTTTCTTGCGACTGAAATAAATTTTGTACGGACTAATAGAAAGTGCAGTTTAGTATAAAAAGGTTCATAAAGTAGAACCATTGTGTGAAATGTTTTGTAGCCAAAAGTTATATAGGTATCTTGGAGCTTGAAATATTTGGTGTGCTTGAAGCATGCTCAGTAGATCTCAGTCTAAGTCTGAGAAAAGTAAAAGTATGCTATATAGATCTCAGCCTTTCATTAGAAGTACTTGATAAGTAATTTCCTTGCAGTTGGGTTGATTTGTCCAAGTAGACAAAAACTCCAATAAAAACAGATTTAAAAAAATAATCCATCTCTATATATCCTGATTCCTTATTGAAGTATGAATTTTTAATATTCTTTATACTCACACCACAATGACTTAACTAATTCGGCTGAGAATAGAGATACGATGACAACCAAAAGCTGAAATTTGGAATGGAGAGTATACCCCTAATTAACACTAGGCTATTTTTATCCAAAAACCAAAGTGTTCCTGCAGGACTTTTTAAAACCTGTATCCATGTGGAAAAAGTCATGGGCATCATTTAGTACATGTGAAAGTGTGTCTACCTTTTCACAGGAGTAAAAAAATCAAAATCCACAGATGATATTTTAGGCATCAGCTAGTCTACACTTCTACACTAATATTATAAAGAGGAAAGATTTGTATTGTTGTATGTTTGTAACGAATAAACTCAAAAACTTCAAATACTCTTTCACCATTAGAATGCTATATTATTCCTGAGTGACAGGTTATATTTTTTTAATTAGAGATTCATATGAAAATTTGTAATAAGCTACCTGTGTGGAGCCGGGGTGGTTCGCTAGTTTTCCATAAAAGATTACATAAATTGCATTAATGTTAAGGTCATTGACCGTTGCTATCATGGCTTACCTGATTTAGCATTCTTTATGCTATTCTAGCATAATTCACAATTCTTTTGATTTCCTAGAACATCAAAAAAAAAAATCAAGTCTCAAGTGAAATTATTATTTTAGGTAAGACTAGCTTATACTCGGAACTTCGTCCGCGTTGGACTACACAATTATCAAACCCCTATTTCACCCCCTTAGGGGTTGAATTTTCAAAAATCCTTTCTTAGCAGATGCCTACATCATAATAGCTATCTGCATGCCAAATTTCAGCCCGATCCGTCCAGTAGTTTGAGCTGTGCGTTGATCAGTCAGTCAGTCAATCCTTTTATATATTTAGATTATTTTTGTTACAGATATTATCTACAATTTAGGATTAAGGAAGAACAAAAATGGCTTGTGCAAAATGGCTTTAAGGATGTGGTTATAGAGTGGTTGCTCAAGATAAGGGAGGTGCTTGTGATTTTGGGGTCAAGTCATTGAAAGATTGATCAATGTGTGACCGGTACCCAGGATACCTGTTTGGTGGGACCCCAGTCAGCAGCTGGGACAGAAGCTTTAATTCATTAGAAAATGTAAGTATTCATCATCATTATCCCATAGCTTACTACTGAGTACAGATTCATTTTTTTTTTAATTTCTAGACTAGCGCTTGGCTGTAATCAGACCTGGTGGCAAATGATGATGCAGCCTAAGATGGAGCCTAGAAGATGCCTATTCACTCTTGTCTTGAAGGTACCCATATTATAATTCGGTGGGAAAACTGATGCTGGAAGGGTGTTCCAAATCTTGGCCGTTCAAATTAGAAATGAGGAGGCAAATCGCTTCGTACGTATCCGGGGAATTTCGACTACGTACGGGTGCAGACCTTGGCGATGCCTTGCGGTACGATAGTAGAAAGGTGAAGGAGGAACCAGGTTGAAAAGTCTCCTCTGAGAATTAAGGCCATATCACACACCACAGCCCCACAGGCCAAGTGTGGAAAACATTAAGGGAAATGAGTGATGTATTTTTAGGGTTCCGTACCTCAAAAGGAAAAACGGAACCCTTATAGGATCACTTTGCTGTCTGTCTGTCTGTCAAGAAACCTACAGGGTACTTCCCGTTGACCTAGAATCATGAATTTTGGCAGGTAGGTAGATCTTATAGCTGACATTAGGGGAAAAAATCTGAAAACCGTGAATTTAGGGTTAGTTCACAAAAAAAATTAAATTGTGGTCATGAACTAATAATTAGTATTTTCAACTTTCGAAGTGAGTGACTATATCAAGTGGGGTATCATATGAAAGGTCTTCACCTGTACATTCTAAAACAGATTTTTATTTATTTTTATGCATCATAGTTTTTGAATTATCGTGCAAAATGTCGAAAAAATACGACTGTAGTACGGAACCCTCATTGCGCGAGCCTGACTCGCACTTGGCCGGTTTTTTTAATTTTATTCAGATACAAGTTAGCCCTTGACTGAAGTCTCACCTAGGTAAGTGACCAATCGTCTGCTTCCATCTTAGACTGCATTGTCACTGACGATAATGAACCGATGCCCCTTTAGTTACTGCACGGCATTGTACCGAAAAACTAAATCGCTTGGCGGCACGGCTTTGCCGGTAGGGTGGTAACTAGGCACGCCCAAAGCCTCTCACCAGATTAGACCAGAAATTTAGAAATTATAAAATTCCAAATCCCTGCCAGGAATTGAACCCGGGACCTCCCACTAATAAGACCACATCGCTTACTTTAATTTGCAATGTAGCAAATTCTGTCCAGCCCCATTTTCAGGGTTCCGTACCTCAAAAGGAAAAACTGAACCCTTATATGATCACTTTGTTGTTTGTGTGTCTGTCTGTCGGTCTGTGAAGAAACCCACAGGGTACTTCCCGTTGACTTAAAATCATGAAATTTGGCAGGTAAGTAGGTTTTATAGCAGACATAAGGGGAAAAATGTGAAAATCGTGATTTTAAAGTTACATCACACAAAAAAATTAAATTGTGGTTGTGAACTAATAATTAGTATTTTCAATTTTTGAAGTAAGATAACTATATCAACTGGAGTATCATATGAAAGGGCTTTACCTGTGCATTCTAAAACAGATTTTTATTTATTTTTATGCATCATAGTTTTTGAATATTCGAGTAAAATGTCGAAAAAATACGAGTGTAGTACGGAAACCTCGGTGCGCGAGCCTGACTCGCACTTGGCCGGTTTTTTGATGGTCAAATACGGGAAAGTATGTCCACAACCAATTAGATTTCCGCAATAATCTAGTAGGCTGGGCTGTTTTTCAGTAAAATGTTTAGTTTTTGTTATTTGTTCGGAGCGAGATGATCAAGTTTTTTCATTATTGCATTTATTTATGTGCAGTTTGGTTTAATTTGTTCACAACTATTATTCTTGTTTAAAATTGTAAATTATTATTTATAACTTTTTTGTGATTTCATAATATTGCAGCCAAAAATAATCATGTAAGTTTAACTCACTATTTGGTGTGAATGAATGACTGAATATTATTTTATTTTATTGTAAACTAACTTCATCCGTGTGGATTTACTTTTCGGTTATAGGGTTAATTCCGTGGAACTCTTTGATTTTCCGGGATAAAAAGTAGAAAGTAGCCTATGCCTGTCTCTAGGATGCATCTCTGTACCAAATAGATGATGCCCGCGACTTCGTCCACTTGGATTAGTTTATTTAAGTATCCCATAGGAACTCTTTAATTTTCCGCCATAAAAAGTAGCCTATGTCACTCTCCAGGTCTTTGACTACAATTGTAGTCAAATCTTACATTTTGATTTCGAGAGTTTTTTTTGCATCAAAGCAAAAAATCACGTCGTTCCGTTGCTCTGTTGCGGCGTGATTGTAGGACAAATCAAGAAACATTTTTTTTTTGCATTTGTAATATTAATAGGTTTGTAGCCGAATCTCGTACGTGAATTTCCGCTAGTCCCTGGCGACAAGTAGGTTGGTACAGTTCACAAAAAAAGCTATATAGATGCTCACATTATTTGATAGTACATTCTGTAGGAGACAGCAGACAAGAGCTCTGGCAGCCGTCCAATGTAAATGGAGGTTGCTTCTCTATAAAGTTACTAATGCATTTGTTACTTGTTTCATTAATAATGAATCTGCCGCCGTGCCCGCGTTTCTTTTGGATGTGGATATTAGAAATGAATAAAGAAAACTGTGAAGCGCAAGTCGAGCTCACACACAAAAAGTTTCGTAGTTTGGTGACCAGCAGGGTTATTCGCTAACTCAGTTCTAACACTGAATGATAGCCACCGAGCTTATTTTTTAATCAGTTGAAGGTTTTCTACGAAAAACTGCTTTAATACCACCCAGTGAAGCAGCAATGTAGAACTAACCAACCTCAGTGGCTATATCAGTCAGTGTTAGACATGAGTGAGCGAATCACCTAGCTGAAGCCTTTTGCCTGCAATTCCACCTTCCAACGCTAATCTTGAGAATGAGAATTGCGCTCCTCTCTGTAAATGTCCGAAGAAAGCGAGCATCCTTCGCATGATAATGGACATGAGTTCTCTTTCTTTGTTAATGTTCTGAACGAATGTTCGTACAAGCGATTCAAACAACCCATGTTCGTGCGAGCGATCACCAATTGGGCCCTACTTTTGAATTTGATAAATATTATTACTTTATTATAAACTAGGATAAAAATAATGACGTACTTACGCTGAAAAAAAATATTAAAATCCAACAAAGATTTACAAAGTTACAGGCATTTTAATTTTGGAGTGGGAGGGTCTTCTATCCCTTTCTCGAAAAACGAAAAATTGTATTAAACCGCACAAAGCTACTATGCCATTAGTAAGGTGTGACGTCAAAATGCTATATCGCTATCTCTGTCTAATCAGAAGTATTTAAATGCTTCTAACTTTTTTGTTATTTGATTGATTTTATTAGTTTTTTTCAGTTTTCGTCATTATTTTTATCCTAGTTTATAATAAAGTAATAAACAAATTGGAGTCAAATACCCAATTAAGGCATCGCCTGCGACGACACGATCATTGGCAGTTCGACCTTTTGTTTGAAAACAATAGCGATCTTCGTGTATCGTGGCCGGAGTGCTCAGAGGTGCTTGCCAAGTGCTTGGGATCGAGAGTCGCATAAAATAGTGGCAGCACTCCACAGCACCACTTGGGTATGGGTCATGGTCGGTAACCTAGTTTAGCGTTTTTAAGGTTCCGTAGCCAAATGGCAAAAAACGGAACCCTTGCAGATTCGTCATGTCTGTCTGTCCGTCCGTATGTCACAGCCACTTTTTCCGAAACTATAAGAGCTATACTGTTGAAACTTGTAAGTTATTTTGTGAACCGCATTAAGATTTGCACAAAAAAATAAAAAAATTTTGAACGAGATCTAGTAAGTAGTTTTTGATTTATCGTGCAAAATGTCGATAAAATACGGTTGTAGTACGGAGCCCTCAGTGCGTGAGTCTGATTCGCACTTGACCGGTTTTTTCGTTAATTTTTATGGCGAGCGTATTGGCATGACATCCGATATTGCGGAACTTGGTTTACCTCCAAGTAAATTCACCCTCGACAAGTTAAAATGCTCATACATTTCTCTTCATCATCATCATGATCAACCCATCGCCGGCTCACTACAGAGCACGGGTCTCCTCTCAGAGTAAGAAGGGTTTTGGCCATAGACTACCACGCTGGCCATGTGCGGATTGGTAGACTTCACACACCTTTGAGAACATTATGGAGAACTCTCGGGCATGCAGGTTTCCTCACGATGTTTTTCTTCACCGTTAAAGCGGGTGATATTTAATTTCTTAAAACGCACATAACTCTGAAAAGCTCTAGTTCTAGCACCTCTAGGTGCATGCCCGGAATCGAACCCCCGACCTCCGACTAGAAGGCGCACGTCCTAACCACTAGGCACCACTAGGTACGTGTCACGTGAGACCCTTCTCAATTATTTATGTCATTTAAAAAGCGGTGTCACAGTTCAAGACAGCTGTTATCTAGCGTGAAACAAAAATTTGAAAAGCACATACACTTTAGCGAGGCATCACCTACGCTGGCAAGAGCGTACAAAAATCACTATTTCATCATCATCATCATCAACCAATAGACGTCCACTGCTGGACATAAATCTCTTGTAGGGACTTCCACACGCCACGGTCTTGTGCCGCCTGGATCCAGTGGCTCCCTGCGACTAAACCCCTGTAACTAGGTGGACGGACGAATCACTATTTAGCTGAACGAAATAATTTTTTCCTTCATCCTGTAGAGTTGTTATAAAAAAAACCGCTTTGATTTCTAGTTTCTTTTATTATGCTTGCCCGACTTCATACATACATACACGTGTAGAAACATGTTACCAGGGCACACCGCTGCTCTTCCCCCGGAAGGGACTCGCAACACTCAGGCACACGGGGAGGTTACCTGGCTGGTACCACGTTATGTTATTGCCCTAGATCAACAAGGGGCTCTCTTTAAATTATAGTTACTGGCACAACAAGTACAAAAAAAAAACTTTCCGTTATGAGTCAGGGTCTTAACCCAGTTTTTCGATTGTAAATGTTCGCGAATTGACATATTGTCGCGGTAATGCGAAACTTTGTTTGTCGAGCCTTTGCGGAAATGCGGCGGATTACGGCGCGGCTTTTATATTGTATTCGGACGAATAACTTTCTTTATTCCGATGCCGCTGCCTACTACAACTTTGTATGCTTAGTTGGAGATTAACACAATGGGAATAAAACCTAAAGTAAATAAATATGACTAGATATTTTTACCTATTTATTCGGTCGTGAGATTTATTATTGTTTGAAGTATACGTTACGGATAACAAAATCAGGTATTGCTATTTGATAAATCAATTTTATTACTATGATTTCGTCGTCCACGTGAATTTAGATTTTTAAAATCCAGTGGGATTTTTTTAATTTCCGGGATAAAAGTAGCCTAAGTAATTCTCCAGGTATATCCGTGCAAAAACTCACGTTGATCCGTTCTTCCGAAAGACAAACCAACAAACAAACACGCTTTACGGGTGATATTACATTTTTGTAGTTTAAAATTGATCAAAGCTATTAACAAGAAAGCTGTATGTTGAATTATGTCAGTCAGTCAATCAGTCAATTTCTCCTTTCACATAGATAACACAGTTCGATACCGATCGGTAAAGAGTACTTCATATCCTATTTTCAATAACAAGTCTAAAATATTGACCTAAGGCACTTGTCTCACCACTGACGAGCAAGCGACTAGCTATCGACTATTGTCTCGCTCAAGAAACGTATACGATCGATGTATGCTTCCGTGTCAATAAAAGAGATAGAGAAAAGTGACTGTTGGCTGCGCTGTCAGCCAAAATTCTCTACACTAGTTTGTCTTAGCGACAAAAGTTGTTCGCTCAGCGACCGCTCTCTTGGCGGTCAGAACACTAGCGCAGTTTGCGCATGAATTAAATATATGTCTCGGCAGCCTTCGAGCGACCAGCACAAGTAATCGCCTGTGGCACTCGCATACTCTCGCCAGGAAGTACGTGTCATGCGTTAAAGCCCAGCGAAAACAACTACCCCAACTATGGACTCGTTTTTCGTTGCTTGTCAACTCGTTTCTAGTCTTTAGCGTAGCTCGTTTCTCGCTAATCGTTGGCGGTGGGACAAGTGCCTTAATGTAACGGGCTCCTTACTGTCTGCCTTTTACATGTAACTCTATAGAGTTCACTATATCCACTATAATTTTCTTGGCATCATTTTGTATTTAACTTTTAAATCTCTATCTTTCATTTCCTACTACGTGCCGCCTTTATATTTATAGTTTGTTGGTTTGAGCAAAAACCGGTCAAGTGCGAGTCGGACTCGCGTACCGTCAAAATTTTCAAAATGTGCAGACTTCTAATATACTTATGCTTATGCTCGCGACTTCGCCCGCGTGGATTTAGACTTCAAAATCTCATGAGAACTCTTGGATTTTCTGGGATAGAAAAGTAGCCTAATATTAATCCTGGGTATAATCTATCTCCATTTTGAATTTCAGCCAAATCCGTCCAGTAGATTTTGCGTGAAAGAGTAACAAACATACACACAAACTTTCGTCTTTATAATATTAGTGTGATTTCTTTTTTTCCAGCAAATCCAACAGCAGTATCGAGGTCGACATCACCCGAGCGTGCGTTGTTGGGGCAGCATGTCGGAGGGCGGCGGCATATCGTCTGCGGGCGGCGATCGCGATACCAGCAGAACCAACCTGATAGTCAACTATCTGCCGCAGACTATGACTGAAAAGGACTTATACGCCATGTTCATGACTATAGGACCTATTGAGAGCTGCAGAGTTATGAAGGACTTTAAGGTTAGTGAGTACATAGTAACTTGGGTATGGCAAGGTGGGTCATATCGTCGCGGGCGGCGATACCAGCAGAACCAATCTGGCAGTCAATTATCTGCCGCAGACTATGACTGAAAAGGACTTATACGCCATGTTTATGACTATATGGTCTATAGAGAACTGCAGAGTTAAGAAGGACTTTAAGTAAACAGAATTAATATTCATCATCATCATTATTATCAACCGATAGACGTCCAGTGCTTGACATAGGGACTTTCACACACCACAGGTCTTGCGCCGCCGCCATCTAGAAATTAATCCCACAAGGACTGCGATGTGGTCTATATGTTATGATAGTAATAAATAATTATATTAGGTTCGTAAGTAATTCTTTTGAAAGTTAGTTTAGGTTTATATGTATTTATTTTAAATGTTAGGTCAGTCTTCAGGCTGTGGTAGTAATTAATAATAAGTAGGTATATAGGTATTTTTCAAAATGTTACATTAGATATAATTTTTTTTTTTAAGAAGTACATATTATGTTACACTAGCGTATTAGGAATAAGCCTGTAAAGCTAGATGTAAGTGTTGCAAAAAAAAAAAAAAATTTAATTAGGATGAAATTAAAAATCTCATACTTTTGTTTTACGTTGGGAAACTATCGCATACTTTTGTGTTTGTCTTTAAAATCTTTGATAGCAAGCAGATATCTAGCGATATTTCTTTCTTTCCAGACTGGCTACAGTTACGGTTTCGGCTTCGTTAACTTCACGAGAGAAGAGGACGCGGCGAGAGCGATCGACACTTTCAACGGCTACCAGCTTAGGAATAAGCGGTTAAAGGTATCATAGAATTCATCATCATCATGATCAACCCATCGCCGGCTCACTACAGAGCACGGGGTCTCCTCTCAGAGAGAAGGGTTATTTTGGGCATAGTCTACCACGCTGGCCATGTGCGGATTGGTAGACTTCACACACCTTTGAAAACATTATGGAGAACTCTCAGGCATGCAGGTTTCCTCACAATGTTTTCCTTCACCGTTAAAGCAAGTGATATTTAATTAATTAAATTCGATAGAATTACTTTACTTTAATTGCAGCCTCTCTTATTAGTTATTTTATTTTTTATTAAAGTTTTCCTGATCTTATTTCGGGCACGGCAGCTGACCTTAAAGCCCAAACGTTTTTCCTGGCGTCCGTGTTTCCTGCCGCGTATAACATAAATATCTTGGAAACAAGAGTGAATAGGCATCTTCTAGGCAAGCACGCCCCAACCTCCTCATTGCTTTTCAAGCACGATTGTTATTAAGCGGCAAGCACAAGCGCAATAAAAAAAAACATCAGCTTGAATTTCATACAATAGTTCTTTGTATTATTCCAGGTATCATATGCGCGTCCGTCCGGCGAAGAAATTAAGGATACGAACCTATACGTCACCAACTTACCTCGTGGCATCTCCGAGGACCAGCTGGAGACGATATTCGGCAAATACGGACGAATAGTGCAGAAACACATACTAAGAGATAAGAATAATGGCAACCCCAGGGGAGTCGCCTTTGTTAGGTAAGTTTTCTTAACCATCATCAAAAACCCATCGCCAGCCCACTACTGAGAACGGCGGGGTGATTACGTATCTCGCGACAGACTTGCGACAGACGTAAATCTCGCGATCATTGCTGTCAAACGTCACACGTAACAGCGGCTAGAGAGAGACAGCAATAGCCACAAAGCAAAATAAGAAGAAGTAGAGAGACAGCAAATGAACTGTCGCATTGCTACTGCTGTCGCTTTGCTGTCGCTACTGCAAAGTTTTACGTAATCACCCGGCCGTTCTCCTCTCGGAATGAGAAGAGTTTATTTAGGCCAGTTTCCTTAATAATATCATCGTGATCATTATCAACCAATTGACGTCCACTGCTGGACATAGGTAGGAAGTTCTACACGCTATGGTCTTGTGCAGCCGCCATCCAGCGGCTCATTGCGACTTGTTGGGACCCCAACATCTATCGGTTTCCTGCCCAATGCTTCTTCAACTTTGTAACCCGTTGCGCTATGTCGGTTGCTCTGGTTCTCCTACCTATCTCCACATATCTGATTTGATCAATCACGTAGAGAAACTCCAAGCATAGCTCTCTCTATTGCCCGCTGAGTGACTGAGCTTTCTGATGAGGCTCAAAGTTAGCGACCATGTCTCGGATACATATGTTATCACTGGCAACACGTGCTGTTCGAAGATAGTATGTATATGGTAATCTAAAGCTACGGAGTACGAAATTACCTTGTATCACTCCAAAATAATATTCACATCAATTTTGTAGAGTAGGTAAAGATTTGGACCGAGAGGCCTACCTTGTGGTACACCAAACCAAAATTAGATTTTTAGATTTGGAAATCATCAACATTTCTATATTCGCCGAATTTATTGAGTTTAAGAATCCTACACTTTTTAATAGTGAACAAAAAGTTTACGAATATGATGGTCATAAAAATTATTTATCTATTAACTTCAAACCAAAGCTATGAGAGTTCCATACGCGTTCTAATCTGAGAAGATCCATAACAAACTCAGACGGGTAAATTTTATCGGCAGGTTTGATAAGCGTGAAGAGGCCCAAGAGGCAATAGCGGCACTAAACAACGTCATACCGGAAGGTGGTACGGAACCACTGTGCGTTAAGGTTGGTCATAATAAAATATTTGCCACGGAACTCTCTTCTTATGCCAAGTGTCCACTAGCAATAAAACTTGCAGAAATCAGCTCTAGCAAGTCAATTGCATTAGTAAAGTTAAACAGCAAGTCAATTTCTGCACGTTTTTCAGCAATTTCTTGCTGAATGACATCTGCATTTTTTATTGCTTGCTACAATGTGCTTTAATTCTATATGTGCATATTAATTCTCAAACTGCACTTGTTTATCTATAACTGCTTACTCTATTGAAATAAATGTTATTTTGTATTTGTATTTATTAATTATTATATTTATTTATTTATGACTACCCGTGTTCAAATAATTCGCTCAGGTAACGACAATTCTTATTTGATAACCTTGTTTACAAAAAAATTATGGAATACTACTTATCTGTTCTATTTTATAGAATCTTTGAATAAATACAGTAATTCTGGTGATTTTTTTTGAAATTTATGAATTCTTATATGTTCTATTCTATCTATTTTTAAATTAATATATTTGTCATTTGTATCATTCACACCTTTATCTTATATTTTCGATCTTTCATCCTCCTTGTATAATAGTTTACTTGCTTCAAAATGTTTTGCGTCGTCTGTTGTGCTTTGTAAAATATGTCTGTTGTCATTGTTGTGTTCACCAAACGGGTTGCCTTTAGTGAAAAACTGCGTCATTTTCTTGATCGCTTTAAATGGTATTACGTCCCGACATTGCATGTTTCATCGAGGAATGGTTCTAATTCAAAGCCCTGAGTAACTTTTCAAGTTAATGTTGCGCAAATCTGCCAACATTGTATGGCGAAGTAATTTTCCCATACACAGTAGGCAAATGACATATTTACGCAGTCAACCTTAACTTGAAAAGTTATACTTACTAGATTCTCAGTTGTACGCAAAATGCTATACAGATTGACTGTAAAACTGTTTAAAATCATTTTAATTTTAATAAAATATTTTTTGGACTAAGCAGGATGCAGCTAAATTCAGATTGTTTTTCATCCCTGTTTGGTTTCTGTTTTGTGTACAGCTGAATTAGTACCATTGAATGTTGGAGTTTTTTCATATTATGTACTGTTTATAATCGTATTATGAGAGATATACCTAAACATTCTGTGGTGATTTTATTTATCTTCTTGTTCATAAACTGAATCATCTCGCCTGTGAATCTATGATTTAGACTGTTTGTCGTAAACTGTGAATTGCTGCATGCTAATAATAATTGACTCCCCGGCGCGGTTGGGGCTAAAATGGCCCCTACTGCGCTTAAGCGCCCCTAGCGAACTATTTTTAAATATGTCGCATCATACTATGCCATCTCTGGTGTTTATGCACGATGGGAGGTTTGTTTGTCATGAACTATGATTCATCTCGCCTGTAAACTGTGATTCATAAGGAACTTGTTTGTGCATGCTAATATAATTGACTCCCTGGGGGTCGAGGTCTAATAAATTGTCCCCTACCGCAAGATAGTCAGCGCCCTTAGCAGACTATTATTAGACATGTTGCGCCATACCATGTCACTTCTGGTGTTTATGCATGATGTGGATTTGTTTGCCAATAGACTCCCCAGGGGCCGGGAACTAAACGGTGCCCAACCGCGCGTAAGCGCCCTTAGCGAATTATTTTTAAACATGTTGGGCTATTCCATGCCTCCAGTGTTTATGCACGCTGGGAGATTTGATACGTTTTGGATTCTTTATTTTCTCGCATTTAGTAGTTTATTCTGATTTACCCAGTTCTTGATGAATTATGAATCATCTCACCCGTGAACTGTGAAATCGTAATAATGTTTGTGCATGTAACCGATTGGCTCTCCGGTTGTCGGGGTCTAAATTGTCTCCTACCGCGCATTAGTCAGCGCCCTTAGCGAATTTTTAGTCGATTTTTACTGCGCCATTCAAACGCCACCCCCAGTGTTTTTGCAGAGGTTTTCATTGAACTGTTTTCTGATAAGCTTTTTTTAAGTTTCGGATTCTCTAACTTCTCACAATTCGTTTTACCGCTATTTTGATTTAGCCTATTTGCCATGAACTGTGAATCATTTGGAACTTGTTTGTGCATGTAACCAATTGGCTCTAAATTGCCCCCTACCGCGCCTTAGACAGCGCCCTTAACAAACTATTTTTACACTTGTTGTGCCACACAAAATGTCAGCTCCGGTTTTCATGAAACTGTTTTGATATATTTCGGATTTCCTATTTTCTCGCAATTTTGTAGTTTTACCCCATTTTGATTTAGCCTATTTGCCGTGAACTGTAAATCATCTCGTCCATGAACTCTGAATCATCTCGTCCACGAACTGTGAATCATATGGAACTTGTTTGTGCATGCAACCAATTGGCTCTAAATTGCCCCCTACCGTGCCTTAGACAGCGCCCTTAACAAACTATTTTTACACTTGTTGCGCCACACAAAATGTCAGCTCCGATTTTCATGAAACTGTTTTGATACATTTCGGATTTCCTATTTTCTCGCAATTTTGTAGTTATACCCCATTTTGATTTAGCCTATTTGCCGTGAACTGTGAATCATCTCGTCCATGAACTCTGAATCATCTCGCCTATGAACTGTGAATCATATGGAACTTGTTTGTGCATGCAACCAATTGGCTCCCCGGGGGTCGTGGTCTAAATTGCCCCCTACCGCGCCTTAGCCAGCGCCCTTAGAGGAGCATATTAAACCTGGTTGGTGGGTCAGGACGGTTCCACGCGGCAGTGTACGCCGGCGACTGCACAGCGAAACAACGGTGCGAACGGGAAACAGCCTTTTATAAAAAAAATATGCTAGCTACGCGAGTACTTCCTATGTGATAAGTTTGCCTGTGTGGAATCACCCTTATTCTACGTAACAAGATACGAATTTTGACGATAGTTTTACAGTCACTGTCAAATGAAACGTAAATATGTTCGCCCCTATTTCTAAAGCGTAAATAAAAAAATAAATGATTTGCTTTGTTTTTTCTACAAACGCCATAACGCTGTAAAATTGACTTTAAAGGCGCCTGTTCCCTGGAGCGAATCGGCCTGGATATGTGCTCAATTGACCAATCAGATTCTTGAACGATGACTTGATAAAATTATACCTAATCATACCAATTTTCGGTTCAGTCTGGTGACTATAAATATTCGTACTAATAATATTATGAATGCGAAAGTGTGTCTGTCTATCTGTGTTACCTTTGTACGTGCCATTCGCTTAGCCGATTTTACGTTGTATACATCCCGGAGACGAACATAGGCTAATTTATATCCCAGAAAATCAAATAGTTCCTAGGGATGTTTAAAACACCTAAATCCATGATAACGAAGTTAAAAAAAATAAATATTAGCCATGTTAAATGACTAATATTCCCCTTTCCTCTTCAACTAAGCGTCAGGCTTGTGCTAGGAGTAGGTACGACAATAGTGCAACGGGTGGGGTTTGAACCGTCGACCTTTCGGTTTTCAGTCCACTCCTTTACCAGTTGAGCTATTGAGGCTCAAGTTGCGGGCAGCATCTTTTGGCTATTAGGACATGAGTACAGAATAGTATTTTTCTTTAGTTCCTTTGGATATAAGGTCGAGATGTATCGGTGCGTCTGCGCAGGTGGACTTTTCAGGTAGATTAGTATATGTGTGGCTTGCTTCAGAGTAAATTTTATGATGTTTGTTTTGGTGTAAATTTTGTAAATATTTTTATTCTCAAGTCTTTTCCAAATTCTTCTTTCCAGATTTCTTAAACTTTGTTTGAAATCTATTTCGAAAGATATTACAATAATATTAAAGATTTGAACAAATTTTTGCAGATAAGTATAATTTTTAAGGTGCGTAAATATTAAATTATGATTTCAGGTAGCGGAAGAGCATGGTAAGCAGAAGGCGGCATACTATGCAGGTTGGGCGGCTGGTTTTCATCATAATCGAGGTAAGAAAAACCATTTTGAAAATGTATTACATCCAAACATCAGGGTTATAATATTCAATGAACCTATCGTGCAGGCCAGAGGCATAAAAATACTGCTTACCCTAATTGCTCAATGCTGTTTGTTTTTGTGCCCTGCCTTAAATAAGGTGCCTACCTAAATATGCCTTCCCTGTCTTCGAACCCTGTGCACGCCTTAAAGCCATCTAACCTGAAGGATTAGACAAAATCCATGTTTCTGTAAGCGCTTGCATTCCCAAAGTCACGATGAGATTTCAATATAACGCTTACAGAAAATGGATCTGTTCAATAGTTTCAAAGGCTTACCCGAAATTGCCGTTAGCTTATTGTTAAGTTATGTACATACATCAATCGTGGTTGGTCGTTTTCGCGGACACTTTTTGTAGAAGGAAAATTTTCATCAAAGATTAATGCACGTAAAAAAAACCCTTCGCACGCTGCTCGGATAGTACCTCCAATCGCACCGCAAAGGCATCACAGCCTCGACCAACTGGACATGCTGCATCGACAAGACTACAATCACACGTACCACATGTACCAGCCCCAAAACAGATACCGCCGCGATTTCTACCAGCCAGCGTACATGCCCCACCATCGTCCGTTTTGAAAAGGGCTGTATTGCAAAAAGTTCCGCCTATCCGACACGAGGATATAGGCGTATGGACGTTTAAAAATCATGTGTTATGTGACTGGTCTAGTGTTTAAGGGTTTTGAATACGGCTCTGTTATATTTTGGGTTCATAGAATTTTGTTCAACCCAATCTGATTTGTGTTTTTGTTTATCTATAAAATGAAATTAAATCAAAACAACAATTTTTGTTTTTTAACGAAGCTTGTCAGTATTTAGAAGAAAAATAATATAAATTAGGTTCGTTCGTTGTCTTGAAAAGGGCTTGCATGTAAAGAAGTTCTGCCCATCCGACACGAGGATATAGGCGTATGGACGTTTAAAAATCATGTGTTATGTGACTGGTCTAGTGTTTAAAGGTTTTGAATACGGCTCTGTTATAAATTTCGGGGTTTTAGTATTTTCATTTATGTAACCCAATTTAAAACCACAATTTTGCATGTAAAGGTGTTAAATCAATTAAAAGAAAACAACAATTTTTGTTCTTAATTTGGACTTAATTTAGACCGTTTTGTTGGGAAATGAGTTCAGAACGATTCAAGTCAAAAACGTCGGATTTAAAAAAAAAATCGATCAGAACACTTCTGATATAATTTTGTTCGCCAGCTTTTTAATTATTACATTAAGTATACATGATTAAAAAAAAAAAACTGGAGGATGGTTTCTTAGAACAAAAAGGTAATAAAATTATTGGTATACTGTATAAACTCGTTTAAACAAAATATAACAGAGATTCGTATCATGAACGAAAATTGTAACAAAAAAATTGAAGGTTATTTTGCGCTTAGATTCCCCTTTCCACTGTTGAAATCCTATAGAGCTTTTTCTGTAATACCTAAATGTTAAACCTGTTTACAAAATTTAAAATTGGCATGGGTGACATTGTGGCTATTTCCGTTGTACAAGATCTCTTAACTAAACTAAAATGGCACTTCTAAATCTATTGCTATCGCTTTCATAATATTGCTTGCGGAAAAGGATAGCACTAGATTTAGACCTGTTAATTTAGTTTAGTTTAGAGATTGTGTACAAGAGAATCGGCCCCAATGTTTGGTTATTTGTTTTATTTATATATTATAGTATATACATATATGTTTATATTAATTATTTTATAATTATTTTCCATATATTTTTTTGCATTTTTCGAATATTACAGACAAGTTTTTAATTTACTTTGTATTATTACTCTAATAACATTTTGATGCTGAGAATTTCTTTTCAGTTTAATAATAATAATTTGAAATTTCATAGATTTGTTAAATTATGTTGCAATATTCTCAATTTATTACGCCAATTTTTGCGATTTTATGATTTAAAAAATTTACTACAGTTTCGGGACAACTCACTTCACGAGATTGATATTTTTGTCACCTATACCTTCAACTACTATGAAACTAAATCACTATTAAACTAAGGGACCGAATCTCAGCACAAAATTCAAAATTTCTTTAACAATATTAAATCTTAAGACTCAAATGTACTGCAGAATTAGTGCACCCTAAATGTCAGATAAGGTGTTTAAAAATGTAAACAAACTAGACAGATTTTTTACGATATTTTATTTAAATTTTATGTGAAATTCTGTCATTAATCGACACATAAATAAGATATATTTATTATAATTTATAATTATTATCTGTGCGTCAGATAAATATAAAATAAATAGTCTTTTTTTTCAGGTGCGAATGTTATTCACTATTTCGAAAAGTTTGGTTTGTTTATGTTTTAAAACCCCTCTAATAATGTAGACTATATTATATTATAATTATTATATACCATGCGTTCTTTAAATTTCCTCCATATTAAAAAATGTTAAAATATTTATAGAGCATAATAGTTTATGGGTATTATGAAAGAAATGTCGTATAAACTATCTGCAATATCGAACTTTTAGTGCATTAGTATAAAATGTAAACTATAATAGCTACGAAGAACGAATTCTTAGTTTAACATACGTTGTGCGATTGTCAATTTGTTCATTTTATATACGCAACACCATCGGCCATTATTAATTACCATATCACGAGTATGATTCTTAATTGTTATATTATAATACTAGCTTATGCTCGCGACTTCGTCCGCGTGGACGAAGTTGCGAGCTTAGGGGTTGTATTTTCAAAAATCTTTTCTTAGCGGATGCCTGCGTCATAATAGCTATCTGCATGACAAATTTCAGTCCGATCCATCCAGTAGTTTGAGTTGTGCGTTGATAGATCAGTCAGTCAGTCAGTCAGTCAGTCAGTCACCTTTTCCTTTTATATATTTAAAAGAAAGATATAATATGCATGCTAAAATATACAAACTTACTCATTAAAACGTATATACTTATACAACGTTCGTTGACCTCTAGCGTCAGTCAGATGTTTTATTTGCATCGTGAACTTTTAAAATTACAGGATTTTTTTATAATTTTGTCGCGTTTTTTTGTGGTATCATATCAGGAATCATCAGTACTATCACCTGTCTTTTTTTTTGCTAGCGTTCTGGTTACATCCTGTATTTATGTGTGGCAGGTGGTGTTGCCATATTGGCTTATGAACCACATGATGTGCTCAATAGATTGTATTAGGCTGTAAAACAGAAGTTAGTCGTTTAATATAAATTTGTATTCATTATTAGTATTGAATATTGCATGTGAAAAGTATTTTGCAAAATATTACTACGATAGGTGGTTTGTTTATTTATTGAAACTTGCTTCGTTATTTGCCTGTGTAATGTTTTATTGTATTTGGGCCCTCTGTCTATATTATTTTCAATATTTTCACGTTTAAATATTTATTTTAGTCGCTAAATGGACTTCTGTGCAGGTTCATTTTTTTCGTAGTATTAATTTAAAATTGCTCTCTTCAACTGTGTTTTTCTCTTTATCATATGATCTTTTCCCATTTCTAGACTGTTTTTACTTTTATTCTTAAAGGATATGAAAGATGCACTAGGTATAGTATGCGAGTTATGCGACAGGTCGAGATGGCAATCGGGGTACAAGGCGGGGGGAAGCCCCGCAAACCCTACGTCACCCGCGCTGTCTCGTACTAGGTTAGCGCGGGGGTTGTGCGGGTGTGCGGGGCGTCCCCACCCTGATTATCAAGAAAGTCGTTATTTTTCGATACACATTTATTTGTGTTTCAAAATTTCGTGTTTCATTTTGGCTATTGGCATTATTGAATTCAAAATTAATTTATAATATTTTGTTATTTTTAAAAATCTTTATTTGTTTATATGTCTGTGTTGTTGAGTTGCTTTATTTGTCGATATTACATTCAATTTTGGTGTTTTTTTTTTTGCAGTCTTTACAGTGTTTATGTATTTATTAATTCTAGTTAAGTCTAAGTTTAGTCTTTTAAGTATTTATTGTGTTGGTGTTAGTTTCTTATACATATATTTGGAAGACGCGAGTGATTGAGAACTTAAATCAGTGTGCTTAGTATGAGATTTTACTTCGCAACGTTGATAGATTTCGTGGGCCGAATCACAATAAACTAAAGTTCCTTGATTTTAAGTCAAAAATTCAGTTCTACGAATTCTATCAAAGTGGGTGTGATGTGTGTAAAATCTTGTATTAAGCCTACAGAACTTAGTTTACGATTTATCACAAACTTCCAAGACGGGTTTGTCTTCCTTAACGACAGTTTGTCGCCTGTTAAAATAGTTTGTCGACTAATATGACAGTTTGTCGACTAATAATACAGTTCTCTTTGACTCGAGTCGGTTACATTGACAATATGCAACGGTGATTCGGATGTTTAGTAGTTATTTCGGAGTCTATGAATGTTATTTCCTTACTTCTTTCTTTCTGTGGATGGTGCCAGATTTATGAACTCTATTGTAATAGATATTGAGTTTATATTCCCGAATTTAGATCTTCTCAGGAAGATGTCATTTAACGGTGGAAAACGTTACTGAAAAAAAACACGTTGATTATTAATCTTGTTTGGTTTATTGTCACAAGCTTGATGAATAGTAAAAGTAGCAATGTCTAAATCAACGACGAAAAATAACGATTTAATACCTACGATGTCGCCTTTTATCGGTCTTATATCGGATATATTTAGGAGTGTGCTCAGGAACTCTTTAATCTTGTTCCTCCTTCACCGTTCTACAGAAAAGCGAGAAATCGTGAGCATTGGCATCCTTACATGGTCGACATCCAAACTACTCGAACGAAACTTTTTTGTCCTACGTTTCTGATATGAACCGTGCTAAGGTTTGGAACGCCCTTCCGCGGGGTGATTACGTAAAACGTTGCAGTAGCGACAGCAGTAGCAATGCTATAGTTAATTTGCTGGCTCTCTTCTTCTTCTTCTTATTTTGCTGTGTGGCTATTGCTGTCTCTCTAGCCGGACGTTTGACAGCAACGATTGCGAGATTTACTACTGTCGCAAGCCTGTCGCGAGATACGTAATCACCCCGCCGGAGTCCGTCTTTCCTGCCACGTATAGTTTCAAGGAAAGAGTAAATAGGCATCTTCTAGGCAAGCACGCTGTGACTTAGACTTCATTATTGTTTTCCTTAAGCCAAATCTAATATATCTAACATCAGAAGTGGGGTAACTAATAAGTTATCCCACTTCTGATCTTTGACCTAGGATTGTTGGGGAAATCTATTTTGTCACAATTTTGCTCAAATCTGGCATCCGTCCGACCTTGTATCCCCCTCTTAGTTTAGTCAATACGATTAATTACCTATATGTACATTTTAATATAACTAACGAGGAAGTAGATAATGTATGTATTTATAATGATAAGTTCTGTGTGAAAATCTGCAATGATATATGGTGTTCAAAAATATGCTACCTTACACTGGATCAAAACATGTTTGTCAAACACGCCGTCAATCAGATTTGCCAAACACATAGTTTGTTTGACTAATGTAGCCGTACACCTTCAAGCATGTTTGACAAACGAATTTGCCAAACACGTAGTTTGTTTGACAAACGCGTCAAATATATTTGAAATATATACGCGACCGCAGACGTTCAAATATATTTGACAAACACGTGATATTTGACAAACATATTTGACCGTTTACGGGGCACTTTAGAATCTCTAATTAAATATGGAAGTCGCCATGTGTATGCGCACGAAGTTGCCGCGACTCCGTATGCACACACGACGTCTTCCATATAAATTACAGATTCTAACGGTCGGCGTGGACTGAGATGCCGGGTGACTAGTCGACGGTACTTAATGCGTCTTAACTGTTAAGGCCAATACGGTATTTGACAACTATTAGTCAAATCAGTAACTTTTATCAAACGTCAAAACGCGCGCTTAGTACGCGTGATTCTATGAAATACCGGTGTGTGGCTGTGGCAGTGGCTGGATGAGGAAGGCTGAGGACCGGGTGTGGTGGCGCTCTTTAGGGAAGGCCTATGTCCAACAGTGTACGTCCACAGGCTGATAATGATGATGATGATGACCGGTGTGTGACGTCACAATCATTTAACGTGCTTTTTTTAGTTTAATCGATAATTTAAAATGGTTATCACACTGAAAACCAACAAAGGGCGTGGATTTTACGTATTTTGGAAGGCCCTCTATTTAATAATCACTGAGAAATAATTTATTTTTGATGTAGTCAAATACCCAATTATCATTGTTGGATATTCACACAGAAAGTGGATCGTAGGTATATAGTATGCTAGATCTAGTTAACAAAATTGAATTGTGCCTAATAAAGCGTACTTTCTAAGTGTATACTGTCGATGCTCATTGTTGAAAGTTACCTTGGTTTTGTAATGCAATATACAATGAATTTTGACTAAAAGCAAGAGAGAGATTTAGGTAAAAAGAAGCGGTGTCGAATGGCGAGTTCGGCCTAACATTCGTTTCAAATATATATTTCAGCCGAAGCCGAACTTCAGCAGACTATAGCCGAATTTCGGTTGCAATTTGTGCGCTTTTGTAATTTAAATTTGTTTTAAGTTTTTAATGCTTCCTCTCGCTCGCCAGAGGCCTTTAATTTTTTACTACTTAGTTATTATTGCGTCATCAACTATATTATACACGTGCTTTTATTAATTTCAAAGTATTAAGTTACACAAACAATTAATGCGCTTAAACATGTTTTAATGTGAATACTTCCTATGGACAAAATGCTGAAAAAAAGTCAGTGTAATTTGTGTGAGTCGCTCATTTCAATTAACATTGTAAAATGTTTGTTCAAGCTGCCGAATGTTCGTCACATGAACTGAATGATCGGCAAATGAACCGAATTTCTGCCGTATATTAAAGTATGATTTATTTGAATCGCGCATTTCTCGTAACATTGTCTAATTTTTGTTCAAGCTGCCGGATATTCGGTAAATGAACCGAGTTTCTGCTGAAAAAAGTTCGGTAAATGCAGCCAATTTTCGGTATTATCAACGATTTAGGTCTCTAGTAAAAAGGAGCTAAATTATTATTATTGGCGTAGAGAGGAAGCTAAACAACGCGTCTATATAATATGTCCAAAGTAAGATTAGGAAAGTCAATGATCTCTCAAATCAGAAAAAAAGTTTTGCGTCCATAACGATTTTTCTCTACATCATTTGTCCCCAACATTCGTATAACTTTTTAGCCCTATGTGAATTATTGTACCCTCGAATGTCTATTTTGACGGACTATAATAAATTTATATCCCCTAGTGTGAAATAAACTTTATTAGGTTAGTAGATTAATCTATTGAAAATATATTAAATTAAGATAACATATTTCCAGCTAAGAAATCACAATATGGCGGAAAATGATTCCTATTCTTAATTTGGACGCATTATACAACTACATATAATATAGCGCAATTGTTTGATAAGGCGAGATTTAACGGGTTTGTTAAGTTGATAAGTTTAGAATAAAACTATGAGGATTATAGGAATTTTCCAATATGAAGTAAATTCATTGTATATTCGCTTGATAATATGATACGTTAGATAAGTTAATAATATTTGATTTTTAATATAGGATAGTTCCTCACATTTATCTGTTAGTAAAGATTTAAATATATCTTATTATTGTAAAGTAATTGTCAAAACTTGGATATAGGACTGTAAAATTCCATATGAATACACATTAATTATTATCGTTACTTTCAATAAATAACGTTCCAGTAAAATAACGTTATTAATATAGATTTAAAAAGGAGAACCGTCTTAAAAGTATTCGCAGTGCGCTCCAATCAAACCTTATGTGGCTCTCATTCGAATGCTAACAAATCATATTAAAATGAATTTTATAAGTACGAGTCTATGAACTAAAATCTATGTCTGTATTTTTCCAAATTTCGGTTAATATATTCAGTTTTAAAGTTATACGGTCTCAAAGTCAAATTCATTAATTGCATTATACATTGCTATTCCGAGCGTACAACATCAAGAACTTACATACAAATTTTTAAACCCGTGTAACTTTAAAACTAGTTATTTTAACGGAAATCTGGAAATCCACAGACATAATGTAGATCCTAGAACTTGTCTACAAATATACACCTAGAATCTAGATTGATTGATTAAAATTCAAATGAGAACCAAAATACGTTTGTATGGAACGAGTGACCGAGGGATCACCGTGTATTAACTAACCTATCTAATTATGTTAGTATAATATACGTAAATAGCAAAATAACATTATTATTAATCTATTTTCATAACGTTATCCAATATATCCATAGAAAGCGACAAAAAAATATTATTGTTTGAAAAAATTATTGTTACTGCTTTGTAAACAATTTTTAAGTCTTAGATTTAGAATATGATTGGCCTTAATAAAAATCTAATGTGTGATTTATACTTTTCTAAGTGGTTCGAATATTTTTTAGATATTGAAAGATATCTTTGAAATGTAAACCACGGATTAAAGGAAAAGGACAGACGGTTTTCTGGTTGTTAAGAAATTAAACACATTTGTAGAAGATTATTCTAAATAGAAATAAGCGCGATACATCGCCATGTACGTGATACCTATTATCAATAAAATTTGTTTTATGTTTATTTACATTTGTTTTGAAGGCTCTGTCCATCTTTTTCCTGTAGTCTTTGTGGTTTCGATTGTTTGATTATAATTTCATTTTAAGAGTTTTTTTTTTAATTTGGCCAAACAAAATAAAGGAAACCGCCTATTTGGTGTGTTTTTTTTTCGAAAAGGTGGTCTTTCGTGCCACTAATCTTTTTGCTACTATTGGTTTTTGATCGTGCGGATAAAAAGGTTAATATCGATTTTTTTATCAAAAATATTTTTAGTTTAATTCCACGACAAAATCTTCAATGCAGTTTCCTTTATGATAAGTTAATGTATTAATTCCTAGTAACAATACGATTCAGATGTAAAGTAATACTCTAGAAAAGATTCAAAATTTCCAAATGTGTATTAAAAAATGTATACTTACCTATTTTTATTAAAACTGTGTGCCCATTAAAATAGGTTAGATAAAATATGAGACTGTTTAATTTGACAGGACTATAACATTCTGTCCTTTTCTTACGGAAGAGGAGAGAACGAGATATCGATATTAGTACAGAAGACAGGTTCTAGAGACAAATGTCTGTTTGTGGTTTGTCAAGTTTCTGTAAAAATGTGTAGTTTCAAAGTTACACTAGCTCAAAGATTTTTATGTAAATCCGTGTAACTTTAAAACTACTCACACATTTTTACAGAAATCCGGAAAATCTTAGTCACCGATATTATTACTATAGTTACAATAGCGAAAATAAGTTCCGGCCTACATTTAATGAGCTCTAAAATAGACTAATCTATTTTAATGGACACTTATTTTTCAAGTAGTTGTGCTTAGTCTCCTAATGTTTAGATTAACGAAATATTTAGGTGATTCCACAATAATTTTACACATACGTAATTATAATAATGATACGCAATAATATATTTTGTTAAATGTATTCAAAACTTATTTTCAGACTTACTGAACTTATATTTCATACTTATTTGTTTTAAAAACTTCATAATGTAATATTTTTCCTAACGAGTACTTAACAATAAGCAATTTTAAATTGTATTTTTAAATTGCTTTCTTTAGTCCTCTCGGATTTTTGAAATAATTATGTAATAGTCATTTAGAAATAGAAATATCGAACGGTTTGGCTGTAAATATATTTATGACGCGTCTTCCGACCGAATCCTATCAGATCCAACTTGATGGTACTATTTATATTTTTAAAATCAAAAGATAAGTAGGTAGTATGATTCATTTGGACCTCACAATTGTCTTGTTGATGTAAGAGCTGTCCGGTGGCGTATTATAAGTATATTTTCGGCTTTAGGCTATGGACAAATCTAGCGGAATTCCGCACGCAATAACGCGCGTAGTTTTCCGATCCAATATGTCATACCCATTGAAAGGGTAAGATAGCGCCTTATCTGAGCGGATAACACGTTCGCTTGTGTGCGTTCCGTCACAGCATACCTAATGGTACCTTTCAGGCATTCAGGTATAGATGGCCCTCTCCGCAAAGACGATTAATTAAATATACCGACTCATGCAGTGCTGTGGCATTTTTTAAAAATAATAATGGCGAGCAAACGAGCAGGTGGTTCACCTGATGTTAAGTGATTACCGCCACCCATGAACCTTTGCATTACCAGAGGAACCACCAATGCGTTGCCGGCCTTTCAGAAATTTGTTAGTCGGCTCCTTGAATAATCCTATCCTAATGGGAACACCGCCGAAGGGAGTCGAAATTTAAACAAACTCGTTTTCTATTGCGTAAAGACTCATCTCTCTATCTAGAAAAAACATACACGAGAGCCGTTGAAGGGGCACACCGCCATATTGGGTATATTCAACTAGACCTTAAGTTGAGATCTATTTGAGAGTACTTTGACTTGCTCAGACTTAAGTTTAAGTTAAAACGAGTCAGATGTGTGCCAGCGATACAACGCTGTCTCGTTATAACAGTGTCTTTAGTCTGAGCAAACACAAAGGTGCACTCTATAAATCTCAGAATGCAAAACCGAAGGAAAATTTCCGCTTAGTTTTTTCGCGTAGTGGTTGGCGCGCATCGCGTGCTGAGTTCCCGCTAGATTTGTCACTAAACTCGTTGGTGAACTTGTCGGTTTTATATTGATCCAGTAATTATTTAGCTACATGGTGTAATTTTTGTCCTTAGATCGTTTTTGTGACATGTGCGTGTTATATAACAAGCACTATTTGTATATTTTGACATCTTTGCTAATCTGCGAGCCAAATATTATAACTTTGTCATCAAAATAATAGTTACACTTACAAATATATTGCTTTCTCTCTCATATAATTAAGCCACCACCAATTCGTTATATATGAGAGAGACAGCTATATATTAGTTAATTATTTTAAGTAGTTTTGAAGAGGTCCCTTTTATTAGGCTTGCAGATTTCAGTGAAGGTATCCTGCAATATAAATTGTCTAATCCTTATACTTTTTAGCAATCACCGGATATGTATGTATATGGCTTAAAAATTAACATATTTAGTAATCCTTTGCCTTAATGGTTCTGTGCACTGTATTAGTTTAAAGGTGCAAACACATAACTTCGCGACAGACAGAAAGCGGTCGGTAGGGTTAATACGACTTTTATCAATTCGCCAACTTTGATAGAACACCGAACTATAAAGTCAAAGTAAAATGGATTTAAAGGTCATAGTTTTAAAGTTGTTTTTTCTGTTTTGGTTTTACAATTTTGCCACTTGAGGCGCTAGCGTTAGATGTATGGACGAATTCAAACCTTAAAATAATCAATTGTTAAGTTCATTTTACTCTGACATTATAAGATTTCTATGTTCGATGTTCTATCAAAGCTGGCGATTTAAAATGCGTTGATAGATTTTGAACATCGAGCACTATAAAATGAGCCTAAAAGCTCATACATTATAAATTTTGTTTTGCAATGTTTCCGTTTGTATGCATGGAGGAACTTTAGCATTAAAATAAGGCAATTATTTAGCTCCATTTCACTTTGACGTTATAGTGTAGCGATATTCGAAATCTATCAACGTTGTCGAGATGTGCAAACTCGTGCTAACCCAACAGTAATGTGTCTGCAGTAATCGATATAATTCTATAGCAATTCCTATACTTTGTAAATTGTATAAACTGTAACGATGAGTCGACGGAGCGAAGTGTAAAGGTATTCTTCCAAAATTTTGGCCAAACGGTAGACTTGTAAAATAAATATTATTATTAATAAAATGGAACGCATTTCATTTTGTTGCTAGAGAGTTCCGTACCGAAGGGTTCCAATGGGACCCTATTACTAACACTCCGCTGTCCGTTTGTCTGTTTATCAGAGAGTTGAAATTTTTATACAGGTTGTAACCAGAACGCCACTGCCAACTGCTTCTATAACTGTGCTAAGACTTAACACTTTGTGGTTATTATTGGTCCTGTTTACGGACTTACTTCCCATACCATAAATAATCTTCTCTATTTATAAAAATGAATCGCTAAATGTGTTGCTGTACGAGGATGGTTCTTACGGAGAGAAAAAATTAAAATATTTGAATCGACTGTTAGGCGGTACGAAGTTCGCCGGGGCAGCTAGTAATTTATAAAAATGTCAATCAGGGTGTAACCAGAACGCTAGCAAAAACTTAGCGTTATTGTTATGATAACACAATCCAATACCAATAACCATTTACCTCATTTTGTAGTTTTAGTGATTTAGTATTTTTCAAACCCCCAATGTATAGCGTCCAAAACTCGGGTCCATGCCCCGCCTACGACGCGGCATTGATTCTGGTTCTGGTTACACCCTGTAGAATGTGTATTTCTTTTGCCGCTTCAACAAATAAAAGTTCCAAAATGACCGCTATGAAAAATTAAAAGTGTTATTTCTTGTACAATGGTACGGAACTCTTCATGTGAAAGTCCGACTCGCACTTGACCGATTTTTTTATTACGGTTTTTGCCCGCGACTTTGTCCGTGTGGATTGGAGGTGTGCTGGGTCCATCATAACCTGATATAATCACTAAGTATCCATATGATAAAATAAGTGAACGTGTGTTTGTTTGTTTGGTTATTTGTTGGTTTGTTGTCGCTGCAAAAAATCACGCCGATGCGTTGCTCCGTTGCGGCTTGATTGAAGGACAAACCAATAAACCAACAAACAAGCACAGTTTCCCATTTATAATATGGGTTTGCAGAGTTGACACACTTTAAATTTGTGGGCATTTTCTTATTTTCTTACTTTTAAAGATCCAAATGTACCTAACACCTATTAACTGTTATCTCTAGGAGACGTCAACTGGAACTGCGGAACCTGCATGATACCAGGTCCGGACCCCTGGGACAGGTTTCCCTCCCCACCCTTACCGGGAAGCCATCCAAACACACCCAGAAACGGATGCAGGCCCGGCGTTTGCGTCAACAACCGGATGGGTTACCCTCCTGGAAAAACTACCCCCAGATCAGGACGTGGAAGGAACTTCCCTTGGGGTCAAGGTTATGGTGGCGAGGAGAGATTCAAAGGGCCCAGGATGAGGAATGGCCAGGCGCCATATTGGTAAAGTAAAATTGTACTCTGTCCATTCAGTTTTTTTCTATTTGACATTCATCATCATCATCATCAACCGATAGACGTCCACAGCTGAACATAGGTCTCTTGTAGGGACTTAAACACGCCACGGTCTTGCGCCGCCTGAATCCAGCGGCTCCCTGACTCGTCTGATGTCGTCCGTCCACCTAGTGGGGGGAGTCTTCCAACGCTGCGTCTTCCGGTGCGAGGTCGCCATTCCAGCACCTTGAGACCCCAACGTCTATCGGTTGTACGAACTATGTGCCCTGCCCGTTGCCACTTCAGCTTCGCAACCCGTTGTACTATGTCGGTTACTCTAGTTCTCCTACGGATCTCCTCATTTCTGATTTGATCACGTAGAGAAACTCCAAGCATAGCTCTCTCCATCGCCCGCTGACATTAGTTCTGTACGAATTGCATAATACTTTTAAGTGTCATTGGTGCGTATGAATACAACACGTACATGCTGCGTACGCGCTATGTATAACGCGTAAAATTTAACTTCTCAGGCGCCATTTTAACTTTGTGTCAATTCGGTATTTGACAACTAGTCAAATCAGTAACTTTTTATCAAACGTCAAAACGCGCGCTTAGTATGCGAGCTTCTATGAAATACTGAAATGTGACGTCACAATCATTTGACGTGTTTTTTTAGTTTAATCAATACTTAATTTAACTTAAAACTAACAAAGGTCGTGGATTTTATGTATTTTGGAAGACCGTCTATTTAATAATCAATGAGAAATAATTTATCTTTGATATAGTCAAATAAATACCCAATTGTCATGTCAACAGTACGATTTTACGAAGTAAAGAATTGTACGAAGAAACACTATACCTAGTTATGCTTATGTTGTGTGCTAGCCTCGAATAATAAGCCTAGACATTGTTCTTGATAGTTTTGTGAACAATTGAAGACCCTAGCGCGATCCCCAACGCTCTTCATACAAACGTGGTTTGGTTCTCATTTCAATATTAACCAATCAAACTCACTCACTCTGAGAGGAGACCCGTGCTCTGTAGTGAGCCGGTGATGGGTTGATCATGATGAATGTCAAGAAATAATAAAGATTGACAATGGATATGTCAAATGGATAATATCAGATTGGACAGAGTATAAATCCCGCAAATTGCTAATGCGCGTGGACGCCATTTTAGTGACGTCAGCACTAGACTGAAGTTTCGAGCTGATGGTATATTTTCACTTAAATATACGTCAGATGACGTCAAAATGACATGTCTCATTAACATTTTGATGTAAATGAGACATTGTTCCAGCGCAATAGCAATTTGCGGGACTTATACATTATATTGGTTAAAATTTTAAACCATGATGGCGACTCGATTTCATAAGTTGTAAATATAGTTTGCAGAGGTCATCTTTAAGGGCCTTTTAATGAATTTGCAATTATTATTTTTTTGCTTTTTTTAAAAATAAATAAATACTTGTAATAACATTTTTTATTATGAACTAATAAAAGTGTTTGCGATCTAGGTGTAATATACGAAATAAATGATTTCATTTTAGGATTCTTTAAGTTTTTTTTTTAAATCAATTTGCAGCACTTTTTTGACAGAATTCTGTTGGATGACCGGTTTTAAGATAAACTGATTTTTCTTAAGTAAGGTAGTAGTTACATAGAACAGTGTTGTTCTTGCTACTTTGCCGTGATCTATCAATTTTTTTATCGCTGGTCGGTAGGTATAGTTTGCGATACGTCGAGATGGTAATCGAGGTATGAGGCGGGGAAACGCCCCGCACACCCCAACGCCCCGTACCGGGTTAGTGCGAGGGCTGTGCGTGTATGCGGGGCGTCCCACCCCTATTGCCATCTCGACTTGCCGCGTACTATACATTGCTACCTTAGAGCCCATACAGACTAAACTGCATGCAATGGATTATTATTGCCGTCGATTATGAGTGATTTTAAACTAACTTCCCGGTGAGCTAGAGTCTTGAAATTTTAAACTAACTTCCCGGTGAGCTAGAGTCTTGAAATTTTAAACTAACTTCCCGGTGAGCTAGAGTCTTGAAATTTTAAACTAACTTCCCGGTGAGCTAGAGTCTTGAAATTTTAAACTAACTTCCCGGTGAGCTAGAGTCTTGAAATTTTAAACTAACTTCCCGGTGAGCTAGAGTCTTGAAATTTTAAACTAACTTCCCGGTGAGCTACAGTCTTGAAATTTTAAACTAACTTCCCGGTGAGCTAGACTTGAAATTTTAAACGTAGGTTGGAACCGGATGACAATGCAACTTAAATTTTTTTTATTTATTGCAGGCGAAACAACTACAGTTAGTGTGAATTACAGACAGACACTTCAATACTATTTATTAGTTAAGATTAGTATATATTACTAAATAATACTATGGCTTCCTTCGCTTGGTTTAGGCTTTAAAAATCCCGTGAGAATTCGTTATTTTTCGGGATAAAAATAAGCATCCTTTCCTATCCCCTTGACACTCTTGGAAGGACATGAACAGCGCCCTCTATGAGACTTAAAGAACAGGCCCTGGAATCAAATCATAAGTTCACAACAGTTCCTCATTATTACGCGCTCCATAATATCAATGTTAGTCTTTGTACAGTATGCGGCAGAAAATAATGTACATCGACCTTTAGAAAGAGATAGCTGTTTTGTAGATCATTGTCTCTGTCGTTGAAACCGACAAAATGTCACATAGGTATGAGCAACAGAGACAATGCTCTACAAAGCCGAAATGTCATTCTAAAGGCCGATTTGTCATTCTGCCGCGTATGTACTGTTTGTTTGTTTGTACGTGCTACGGGTCAAACGATGTTGGATGGTCTGTAATCGGCGTTAATTAAGTTGGTTCGTCTGAAAAAATCAATGACTTACGTAATGTTTAACAAAAACCAGCATATTTTTGCTTTTTGTAACTTTACCTACTCATAAGGTAGTGATTTTGTTGTGCATTTTTTGTAGTTACAAAGGTTATGTTAAGTTTTTTGCTTATAGCATTTTCATTTTTTTGATTTGTTCTTGCAATGAGCTTTGGAGACACAGAATTCAGAAAGGTATAAATAGAAGTGTTAAAAGAGCGGCCACGCAGTTAGTGAAGTATCAGGGCAAGTTATTGTAAAAACAGACTTATTTCCGTGGTGTTACAGTTTAATTTACATTGCTTTAGTAGGCGAGATAACTACTGTAGGGAACTAGGGATGTATGAGTAATTAAGAATTAGATAACAGTAGATACTCGAAATGAGCGTTTTCGGATTTCTGACTGAAACAGGATTTTAATCACGTTTTAATACTATACAGGGTGTAACCAGAACGCTGGCAAAAACAAAGACAGGTGATAGTACTGATGATTACTGATAAGATACCACAAAAAACGGAAAAAATATAAAAAAATCAGTAACCTTATTATAAATTCCACGGGATTTTTAAAAACCTTATTCCACGCGGACGAAGTCGCGGGCATCAGCTAATATCACGATATATTGCAAATAAATCATCTGACTGACGCTAGATGTCAAGGAACGTTGTGTAATTAGCTCACTCGGAGTCAATGCCGCGTCGTAGGTGGGGCCAGTGACCTCAGTTTTGCACGCTATACATTGCGGTTTTGAAAAATACTAAATCATTAAAATTACAAAATGAGGCAAATGGTAATTAGTATTGGATTGTGTTTAGATAATAATATAATTATAACACTAAGTTTTTGCTAGCGTTCTGGTTACATCCTGTATAGGACACATGCGTAGCAGCTACCATTTCTATTGCCGTATCTAGAATTCTGTGTTACAAGATAATTTTAGGTTTTATGTAACACATTTCTCTCATCTGATGTCTACTGTATGTGGAGTGCTGGTAAAATTGTTTTTGTTCATTATATTATAATTTTACTTTCTTTGTATTATACATTAAAACATGTTGGTTTTAATAAAAGAGCATACAATTAATTGTTTTTTTTTATTATAAATAAATTTTCTCTTATTTTATTAACTAGCTTGTGCTCACGACTTCTTCCGCGTGGACTACACAAATTTCAAACCCCAATTTCACCCCCTTAAGGGTTAAATTTTCAAAAATCCTTTCTTAGCGGATGCCTACGTCATAATAGCTATCTGCATGCCCAATTTCAGTCCGATCCGTCCAGTAGTTTGAGCCATGCGCTGATCAGTCTGTCAGTCAGGCACCTTTTCGTTTTATATATTTAGATTTACTTACGGTCCATTTTTCTACATCCAGGGATCTAAATAAAAGTCTTGGTAGCCATATTATTAACAGTATTTTTTATTGATCGTATACTAAAATCAAAATGCCGTATCAAACTCACAGCCAGCGTAGATAAGGTTATTCGATTGTAACTTTTCAAAGTTTCAAAGTTTAACCGTCAACTGTGCGAAAATGATAAATACAGGGTGTAACAGAACGCTAGCCAAAACGAAGACAGGTGATAGTACTGATGATTACTGATATGATACCACAAAAAATCGCGAAAATAATAATAATCATATTTTGTAAAAGTTCACGATAGGTATATTGCAAATAAAACATCTGACTTACGCTAGAGGTCAACGTTACGTAAGTAGGCCATTTGGAGTCAATGCCTCGTCGTAGGTGGGGCATTGATACTAGTGTTGAACGCGTATACATTGCGGGGTTGAAAAATAATTAATCACTAAAACTACAAAATGTGGGGAATGGTTATTGGTATTGGATTGTATTTAGATATATTACAATTACGCTAAGTTTTTACTAGCATTCTGGTTACACCCTGTATATTAAAATAGATGATTCCCTCGACTTCGTCCGCGCACGCGATTTATGTTGTTAATAATCCCGTGGGAACTGTTTAACTTTCCGGGACAAAAAAACCTTTGCCCGTCCCTGGGATGCCAGCTATCTCTGTACCAAATTTCGACAAAATCGGTTAAACGGAGGCCCGTGAAAAGCTAGTAAATAGATACATTTTCGCATTTATAATATTATTACAATGAACGAGAGAAGAACGGAGAAACGTGACTGGACATCTTATCTCCATACATTTTGGCAGATTAACACACAGTTAACGTTAAGAGCTAGAGCGCACCACGGAAAACTTCCGTATGTTTTTTCCGCAAAATCTGTAAAGTATAGAACTACATAGCGCACGGCGGAATTAATTCCGCACCGGATTTTGGTAGATTAAAATTAAAATTCGCGGATTTTAAAACGCACCGCAACTCAATGCACCGTGGTGCGTTAACCTGAAAGTTCAGGGTTTGAAGCTCACATTGTTTAGAAATCGTGGGAGTCACGACAATTTGAAAAGTTTACGGCTCGGACACTCATAAATGAATACAAGACAGCAGCGACGTGCGAAGATTCTTAGGGTTCCGTACCCGAAGGGATCTAACGGGACCCTTTCGTCCCCGCTGTGCGTCCGTCCGTGTCTGTCTGTCAGCGGGCTGTATCTTGTAAACCTAATAGGTAGAGTTGAAATTTTTACAGAATATCTTTTTTATTTTCGCTATAACAACAAATAATAAAAAAAACAAAATGGCCGCCATGAAAATTAAAGAATACTTATTGTGTTATTTCTTGTACGTTGGTACGGAACTCTTCGTGTGCGAGCCTGAATCACACTTGACTGATTTTTACTATTATTGTGTCCAACGCGGTTGAGTAGATATAGGTGCAACGCGTACGCGCGCATTTAGTGCGACGTCTTGCCGTGCTGTTTCCGTCGCTAGTCGCTGTCGTCGTATGTCCAAACATAAAGCTGATTGTTTACTTGGCAATTTCTAGGACCTTAGGGATTGTACTGCTGCTGAGTGTGATTCGACAGGAATATACTTACTCAGTCTAATAAATAGTTGAAATCCCAATGTATGTCCAATAATAATATGGTTATTATCACATAGGTACCAATCGGACGGAAATATTTCGAGGATTCTATAGTCATAAAGGAGATCGCATACAGTGCGACAAGGCTCTCTTGGCACTTGAATGACATTGACAGGGGGGCGCTGTTGGAGAACAAAGGGTTAGAATATTCAAACAAGAACAAAGGGGAAACTTGACGGCAACGTTAGTTCCGATTTTCGTCACGCGCCGAGATAGCCTTGTCGCACTGTAAGACAGATGATGTGGCTTAAAAATGATAGTAATATGACGTATTCTCAACACAGTTTGGAGACAACCACGTGACCTTACTGTTTATGCGATCACCGTTATAATTTTTTTTCAACAGTAGGGCTTCCATCAGTCCGTAACTTCTCGGATAGGTTTTCTTTAGTTTGCAATATTTATAGGTACAAATAATTTGCGCATTTTATTCTATTTTATTTTATCATAAGTAGGTTTTTACTTTACCTACTTTTTAACTACAATTCATAATTTAAATCGTGTTTTATCCCCTTTTCGAAAAATTACATATAAATTTTGTCAAATTCTTTTTTCAACACTAATAACAATTTGTCAAAGCTTTTTTTGCCTGATTAAGTAGGTAAGTATTCTTATTTTATTTCTAAATCCTAAAGGTTGCTAGTGATATGATCTCTAATCCAAGGCAAGAATTTGGCAAGATCCGTGAATACGACGTAGTGGGTCGGGTCGCATCTGTACTCGTTGTGTCTTGCCACAGATAGAGAAACCAGACCACGTAGGTACCAGGTGCCTTGCATCTGGAACACCATACCACCGCCGCTGTCGCCGTTGCAGACGGATGTACCTGTCAGATTTCATAGATTATTAATAAATCTCATTAAAAAAACTAAAAAAAAATCGTTCATAAAAACTTTTTTAAGCGATCTGTAGGGCAATACGTAACAGGTTTGGGTCTGTAACTGGCAGTAACTTATACGTTTACTTCAAATCGGCCTATATTTATTTGGATTATATTGTTACTTAGATACATGCAATTTAAAAACTTAAGTTATATATGTACAAGTTTTTAGGTGAATAAAAAGCACTAAGCAAGGCAAGCAAGGCGTGACTAAAAGTTATTTTTTTATTTTCTTTTTGCGTAGGTAGCTAAGGTAGGTAGGTAAGTACAAGGCTATTTTAGAATTGGAGTGTGGTTAATAATAAAGCGTGCTTGCATGGAACAATGTCTACTTTTATGAGTTATGGGGTTGGTATGGATGTTAGTGGAGTGCTATTAAAATGCCTAAAATTGGTTTATCTTCTAAAAAATTCACTTCAAAATCTAGATCCATTCTATAAATAACATTTGATGGAACTTTTGATTTTTGTAAGTTTTTATTTGTGTAAGTAGGTATATAATACAGCGTTACTTTCTAAAAAAGATAGTTATAATCTATTTTTAATGAATAGCCAAAATAAAAATAAACAAACACCTGGTATTAGGTAAAGAAAAATAAGCCTTTCCCAATTATTCAAGCGTTAGAAACTAGAGTGAATTCTAAGTAATTTCTGTGCATTACAATCTCAATGTTATATGAAAACATACTTTTTCTTGTGCCGGTTAGTTCATCGTCTGTTCCTGTAATAAATAAATATTTATAGGAATGCGCGAGTAGGTACCTATAACATTTTTTTCTCAAAATGGAAAATTAAATATGTCCTAATTTATCACGTTTTTTCATGAACATAACAAGAATATCAGTCTGGCATAAAAGGTCATTTTATTCGGAGGTACCCAAATAATATACGTGATCAGATCTTTCCCTTCTATACCTACTAAATGACAGATTAACTTGAAAATTTACAACTTAAGGCTCAGGATACTGACTTACTAATAAGTAAGTATAGCAAACTAAGTAACTACTACAGTAGCGTGCGAAGAAAATATTATATAGCTGGGACCTTGTTTGTATCATTTCGATGTACCTATCCACCTGTATTTTTATGTAAAAAAACATTTACAATAAAGAAAAAAAGAGAGTAAAGAGAGGAGTACAATAAAAGAGAGAGAGTAGTTGGACTCAGAAGCAAATATGTCCTCCAAACTAGGACAAATCCGGGAAAGCCCAGACGGATGGTAACCCTAGTTGCAACTAACGATCATGAATGGCCTTTGCAACGGATATAATATAAATGCGTACAAAATGATATTTCACTCGCCATCTAAAATTTATGTGTTAACTTCATATCAAAAGTATGATTTGAGCTCTTATTTTAAAGGTGAACCGTACTTTTGATATGACAACTGACACATAGAGTTAAAATGGCGAGTTAGTTCTCATTTTGTACGGACAATACTATAGGTAAGTATACTTTAGTTTTCTTTAGTTATTCGTGAAGCGTCCACACGACCTTGTTACCGCGAACTGGCAATGAAATCTTGAACGAGTGAAAAAACAAATCGCGCGCTTACTCGTTTCTCCGAGAAGGTTTATGCGATTTGTTTATCTTTTCCAAACTAAGGAAAACCAAAGTATTTATAGATACACTAAAATGATACAAATTATGAAACCAGCCTAGTGATATAAGCTTCAGTATACACAGCAATAACAAGTGACTATAAGCACCTACTACCGCCAAAATCCGTATTGTAATGGGTAGGTTTCTAGGTACATTTTAACCTGTATAAAGCGATGTTAACTAACTACCTAATATAAGTAGAATAAAATAATGGTGGACTACTTAAGCAGAAGCACGCAAAATGACGCGTGTACGATTTTAAATGGAACTATACCTAGTTCAATCTTTATACCTGCTTCCATAGCTAGGCAAAAGTCCCTAATGCTAATGCGCGTGGCCGCCATTTTAGTGACGACAGCACTAGACTAGTTTCGAGCCGATGGTATATTTTTATTTCGGCTGACGTCAAAATGAGGTCATTTCGACGTTAATGAGACATGGCTCCAGCGCAATAGCAATTTGCGGGACTTATACTAATATTTTCTATGTGTTTGCCTGTCTGTTACATTTTCAAGGCCCATCCGTTTAACCTTTGACGGGTAGATAGGTACCTATAGAGATAGCTTACATTCCGGATACAGACATACAGTGCGACAAGGCTGTCTTGGCGCGTGGCGAAAATCGGAACTAACGTTGCCGTCAAGTGTCCCCTTTGTTCTTGTTTGAATATTCTAAGCCTTTGTTCTCCAACAGCAACAACCTGTCAATGTCATTCAAGTGCCAAGAGAGCCTAAACATGGTCTTGTGGGAAAAAAGTTCTTACCATCCCTATACCCGGCGCAGTAGGTGTAGTCCCTATCGGTGAACTTGTCGAAGAAGGCGCTGTAGGAGCGGATGCAGGTCTCCTGGTCGACCACTGGCATCTCCACCAGGGAGAGCTCCTCAGTGGCCACGCCTGTATCGTCGAAGCCCCAGCCTACCACCTGGTGAAAACATAAGACATTCAAGACAAAATTGGGTATTTGACTCCAATTTTTTATTACTTTATTATAAACTAGGATAAAAATAATGACGTAAACTGAAAAAACCAATTAAATCGATCAAATAATAAAAAAGTTATAAGCATTTAAATATTTCTGATTAGACAGAGATACAATATAGAATTATGACGTCATTTTGATTAATGCCATTCGCTTCGTGCGGTTTCATACAAATTTTCGTTTTGCGAGAAAGGGATAGAAGACCCTTCCACTCCAAAATTAAAATGCCTGTAACTATGTAAATCTTTGTTGGATTTTAATATTTTTTTCAGCGTAACCTGTTTAGGGGTTGGAAATGATTGCCTTTAGGGATTGAATTTTCAAAAATCCTTTCATAGATTAAAATATCACCTAATTTGACGGCGAAGGGAAACATCGTGAGAAAACCTGCATTGGTGAGAATTCTTCATAATTTATTCTCAAAGGTTTGTCAGGTCTCTTTCTGAGAGGAGACCCGTGCTCAATTGTTAACCGGCGATGGAGTGATCATCACAGGGTATTTTTTTTGCGGGTAGCTTTGGGGTGTCAACGACATTTGTTGTTATAGCCGCAATCTTAAATATATAAAAGGCAAAGGTGACTGACTGACTGACTGATCTATCAACGCACAGCTCAAACTACTGGACGGATCTGGCTGAAATTTGGCATGCAGATAGCTATTATGACGTAGGCATCCGCTAAGAAAGGATTTTTGAAAATTCAACCCCTAAGGGGGTGAAATAGGTGTTTTAAATTTGTGTAGTCCACGCGGACGAAGTCACGGGAATAAGCTAGTAGAAATATAAATTCTGTGAAAATTTCAACTTCCTATCTATTACGGTTCATGAGATACAGCCCGCAGACAGACAGACGGACAGCGGAGGCTTAGCCACTTGATCCCGTTGGCACCCTTCGAGCACGGAACCTTAAAAAATGCGGACATTTCGTTTTTACTTGAGGCGAAATGTATTTATTATTTTATTTATTATAAACCGTTAATAATCTGCATGTTCGTTTCCGCAATATGACTGGTGCATTCAATTAACCCAATAACGAAATACACATATTATTTTGTTGTTGATTAAAAAAATATTAATTACTTACTCTCTGCGATGCAATAGCGCGCCGTGGCCGACTTTGATACATGCAAATAACAGGGTCTGGCCGAACTTTTGCTTTTCTTATAGCATGACCAGAAAAATAAAAAACCTGCCCTGGGGGCGGCCGGCGGCGGCGCCACGTTCGAATTTGTCTATGCCACACACAATACGGCTATCGTATAAAAAAATTAGTTTTATTAGTTTTCCGCAACATGAAATGAAAATGGAATGAAAATTTATTCATAAAAACTATGTCGTATAAAAAATTTAGTTTTATTAGTTTTCCGCAACATGAAATGAAAATGGAATGAGAATTTATTCATAAAAACTATGTCGGTTTACAATTTTGTGTCGGGAACCCTGAAGTAAGTTTAATAAAACATGGAAAGGTTTTTTCTGGTCAGGCTTTAATAATAATAATTATTACTTCAATACGAAAACACTAAGCGGTGATAGACTATACCCTATCCGCGGAATGAAATTAGTATGGCACTCTCTTTGTTACGTAATTCCATACAAATGAAAGAGACAAAAATCTCAGTGGGCGTTAACCATTTTGAGTCACCATCCAATCACAAAAGAAACTACCTATGTTTTCTCATTGAATTTCGATTGTTTTTGTGAAAATATTTTCGAATTGAATTTCGATTTTTTTTTTAACTGACACAATTAATTTTATTTAGTATATTTTTACTAGGTATCAGTTTAATTATTTACAGTGCGACAAGGCTTTCTTGGCACTTGAATGACATTGACAGGGGGGCGCTGTTGGTGAACAAAGGCTTAGACTATTCAAACAAGAACAAAGGGGAAACTTGACGGCAACGTTAGTTCCGATTTTCGCCACGCGCCAAGATTGGTTTAATTAGTTTTAAGGTTTATTGTACCTAGTGTAGTGATCAAATAAAAAAGTTTTCTTTCTTTCTTTCTTTAAAACATGTCTATGTTGTTGGTATGGGATTATGATAGAGCGCGGCGCTATACTAACTTCGTTCCGCGAATAGAGTATCCTTATATTAATGACAAGAACTTCATGAAGTACTTACGGAACCCTTCTTGCCAATAACATTGCTCAAAGCCACCTGGTTCTCAGGCCAAAGACAAGCGGCCCTTACGAACTCCGTGTACTCGACTGACTTGCGCATCCTGAGGACGCTCAGATCCCTGGCGAAGGGAGTCTTGTTGTACTCTGGGTAAACGGTGATCTCCGCCACCTGGGGAGAGCGAGAAAAAAAATGAAAAAAAATTTATTAACCAAAAAACAATCAACGTAAATTTTTCCTTGTATGATGATACTTAACTAACACTAGGTTGTGGGTACCTAATCTTATATTGCACTAGCTTATGCTCGCGACTTCGTCCGCGTGGACTAAACAAATTTCAAACCCCTATTTCTCCCCCTTAGGAGATAGACAAAACCAGTTTAGTGAAAGAAGCGAAAGACTTACGAATCTGATCTCCACGCGCTCCACAAAGATCCTCGCGTTGTCGAGACAGATTGTTCTTTTTAGGGTTCCATACCTCAAAAGGAAAAACGGAACCCTAATAGGATCACTTTGTTGTCTGTCTGTCTGTCTGTCAGTCTGTCAAGCAACCTACAGGGTACTTCCCGTTCACCTAGAATCATGAAATTTGGCAGGTCTTATAGCAGACATTAGGGGAAAAATCTTTATGCATCATAGTTTTTGAATTATCGTGCAAAATGTTGTAAAAATACGACTGTAGTACGGAACTTTAGGTGCGCGAGCCTGACTCGCACTTGGCCGGTTGTTGACTGTTTGCAGGAGTTCTTGATTGTCTAAAGTGTCATACTCAGCCATCAAAGCAACAAAGAACAATATCACTCACGAATCTGATTTCCACACCCTCCACAGAAGTCCTCAGGTTATGCTTGCCCAGGTAGATGGTGAGAGTGTTCTTGTTGACGGGCTTGGAGGAGTTCTTGCGCGTCACGCAGTGCGCCGCCGTGATCACGTGCTTGTGCGAGACTAGTGTCCCGCCGCAGATGTACTTGCTGTCTACCGTCTGGAAAGAGCAGAAACTTAAGATAGGTTTACTAGGAATAAAAGTTCAAATAAGCAGCTGTTATGGTCATCTTATATTTTAACTAGCAGTTGCCCGAGACTTCCGCCCCGTAAAATTTCTGGTTTCTCATGAGATCAGAATTTTCCCGCTGCAAAAGGCCTCACTTACCTACTCACTCAGTCCTTAAGGCACGGAACCCAGAATGCCTAAATGCCAATTTCATATCTCTAACTTCAAAACATACGATTTTCACATACAACCTTCGACCCCCCCTTTCACCCCCTCAGGGGGGAATTTAGTTGGATCCTTTCTTATCTGATAACTACCCCCTAGAAAGAACCTACGTTTCAAATTTCAAGTTAAAATAACAATAGTTAAAACTTTCTACAAAAACTTTTCCTCCCTATTTTACCACCCTTAAGGGGGGAATTCCCCAAATTTACTTACCTATACCTACAGATTTTTATAATTTAAAGCTCATAACCTAAATGTCGATTTTCAAGTCTCTAACTTCAAAAACCTGAACTTTGAATAATATAACGAAAGACTTGTCTTCTAGTAAATTTAAGAAAATCTTTAATCGCTTCGACAGCCATAAAAATCAAACATTATTGTTGATCAGACTTCTGTGGATCAGACTTATTTCGCTCAAAACAGGTTTGAAATTAAATAAGTAGTTTTTGATCATCTTGTTATTACCTTGGGTGATAGGGTGACCTTTATCAAGAGGATCATTCTTATTACATTACTTAGAAAATGATAATGATTATGTTGCAATAATATTGTATGTATTGATACTCATTGAGTATGAAAGAACAATGTCTTCACGCAGGTACATCCCCTCCACTGTCTTCCAGAGCTTTACTGTTAGGTATCATCAATACACATATTGTGTTGAAAAACGTCGTAAGTATGATATACGACGTTTTTCAACACACTTGTGAAGAAAATAATACTAAAAAAATATTTGTACCTACTATTGAACACGATCTGTTTTGTATCGAAACTTTTTAAGAACAAAGCAACTCAACCAATAAAATAAAATAAAAACTCTATAACTCACTTGTGAATAATAGCTATGAAAAAGTCACAGTTTGATTATAGGTGTCTGCGGTGACTGGTGAGCCAAGGGTGAGCCACTTTATGAGCAAGTGTGTTGATAAATGTTTGAAAAGGATTTAGTATTGTACTGACCTGAATTTGATAAAGTGCTATCTGCCACGGCCACTGTCCTTCCAAAGTGGGCTTGCCGTTCACGACCAAGGGGTTCGGGTTGTTCCGTATCACGATACCGCACTGATCCTGAAACAATATTCAGCAATTAAACTTCAACAGCAAAGAAAATCAAATGTTGCTGACATAGGGAGAGATCTATAGAGCGCACTTTGACTTTGCTCAGACTTAAGTTTGAGTTTAAACAAGACAGATGTGAGAGATATACAATTACATCTGTCTCGTTTTAACTCAATCTTAAGTCTGAGCAAAGTCAAAGTGCGCTCTATAGATTTCAGCCATACGACCTCCCTGGCGCAGTGGTAAGCGCTGTTGTCTTATTAGTGGGAGGTCACAGGTTCGATTCTTGGCAGGGGTTTGGAATTTTATAATTTCTAAATTTCTGGTCTGGTCTAGTGGGAGGCTTCAGCCGTAGCTACTTACCATCGTACCGGCAAAGCCATGCCGCCAAGCGATTTAGCGTTCCGATACGATGCCGGGTAGAAACCAAAGGGGTGTGGGTTTAATAAAAACTGCCATACTCATTCCAGGTTATTCCGCTTTCTTAATAATGAATAATATGTTTCATCTTAGACTGCATCATCACTCACCACCAGGTGAGATTGCAGTCAAAGGCTAACTTGTATCTGAATAAACAAAAGACAAACGGAATTTATCATGATTTCATTTAGAAAAATCTGAAACACGAAAAAGCAGATTCATTTGACAATAATTCAAAAGCACTTGTAAAAGTTTATTTTAATATTTTTTTTATTGAAAATGTAACAATAAACTTAAACCTTGCTTTATCTAATTACTGTACAAATCATGAATAAGTCAGTAAATAACTTTTCTATCTCTATTTCTAAGACGCTCGTCGCGTCGCCACAAGTAAACTGTTAAGGAAATTCTTGTGAAATTCGTAGCTTCAGCCTTCAACCGGCTGGATTTTACGTTACACCTACTTAAATAAAGGATTGTTTGTTAATTAGAATTACCATCGACATAGGATCACTTACTTATTTATCGGTTCTCGGAATTACGCAACTCTCAATTTCTCATAATAATAATATATTAAAAATAAAATAAATACGGAACTGCTATAAATATGCGTAGGCCATTGTAAAATCATTAATTATTATTATTCTGTTTCCTTATCACTGCTGACGATACGACGAATCACGAAATGACTAGAATCATCAATCTATTTCTAAATGCATCACGCAGACCGCAAAATATTTTGATCTTGGAGTTCCATTACCTACCTACGCGTTATAAACCCATAGGTACCCCTAATTGGCTTCTACATAATTAAATCCGGTACACTCTGAATATTAAAACAGGTTTTAACTAAAAATGTTGTTACTTATCACAAGGGAATTTACCTTATACCTTACCTGGTAGTAATCAGTAGGTACCCTTATTATAAATGTGAAAGTGTGTTTGTTTGTTGATTTATTGGTTTGTTGGTTTGTCCTTCAATCACGTCGCAACGGTGCAACGCATTGACGTGATATTTTGCATGGGTATGGATAAAGACGTGGAGAGTGACATAGGCTACTTTTTATCCCCGAAAATCAAAGAGTTCCCACGGGATTTTCAAAAACCTGATTTCACGCGGACGAAGTCGCGGACATCAGCTAGTTCAATAATATTTTCACAGTAGGTACCTATTCGTTATTGGATGGTGGAATATTTTCGTTCGTTTTGTTAATAAAAATAGGTAAGTAGGTACACTAATATAATAAGATTGTGTCTGTTGGTAGGTTACTTTGTTAGTCTGTTACTAATTTGCGCCTCTACTTATCATTATTACCATCTTTTAATGGCCGCTACAGCATTTGCGAGGGGTTGGCGAGCGCGAAGTGCAGCCTGAGAGTAAGAAATCCCACGGGATTTTTAAAAGCCTAAATCCACGCGGACGAAGTCGCGGGCATCATCTATACTTCTATACTATAATATTATAAAGAGGTAATGTCTTTAAGTTTGTTTGTAGGGGGTAATCTCTGGAACTACTGAACCGATTTTGAAAATTCTATCACCAATAGAAAGCTACATTACTCCTGAGTGACATAGGCTATATTTTATTTTCAACGGGATTTTTAAAAGCCTTAATCTACGCGGACGAAGTCGCGGGTATCATCTAATGTAACATAAGTTTTATTGTTGTTGAAAAAAATTTTTTTTTTTATATCACTTGTTCTTAGGTACTTATAACTTACAGATTGCTTCTTATTGCCGCTGCCGAAGTTTCCAACGGAAGGTAAGGTGGCCGGGCCCGGCGACCAGTACTCGTCGGGATCTGGCCTACTAATACAACAATAGACATATTCACTAAAGTAAAAAAAATACAATGTTATTTTCTTAAGGCACTTTTTTAAGGAATTATTATTCGTAAATAGATGATGCCCGCGACTTCGTTTGCGTGGATTTAAATTTTTAAAAATCCTGTGGGAACTCTTTGATTTTCCGGGATAAAAAGCATACGTCCTTCCCCGGGATGCAAGCTATATCTGTACCAAATTTTATCAAAATCGGTTGAACGGATAGGCCGTGAAAGGCTAGCAGACAGACACACTTTCGCATTTATAATATTATTACAATTATTATTAGTATGAATTAAGTAGGTACCTAAGTTTAAGTTAACCGCTGACCCACTGTGGTCTTATTTAATTCCCAGCTGGAGCAAGTTGGTAATTTATAAAGGCTGAGGCTAGGACTAGTTTGCAATCAACCTACTGGCATAGGTGTGCCACCAAGCGATTTAGCGTCCTAGTTTAATGCCGCGTAGAAACTATTTAGGGGTGTTGATTTAAATTGCCAAGCTCCTCCAGTTAGATTAGCCTAGAACGTAAGAGCTTGTCCAGAAGCAGCGTATTCGCCGCGATTCTCTCGTGCGTATCACGCGCGACCGTTTTGCCCAGAAAGACCTTGTCCAGAAGGAGCGAATTCGCCGCGAAACGTTTCCCGCGAATTCATTCGCGCGTTACCGAGATACTAGGCGCCAATACATCGCGCCCAAAAGCATCGCGCGAATTCAAAATACGCACGTAAATCGCGTGCACTACGCCAGACTCTCGCCTTGCGCGTGATTCGCGCGTAATGCGCGCGAGGCGAGATACTTATAGGGACGCCGTGTTGCGCCCAGTTAACGCGCGAACTCCAGAGCGAATGCACGTATCCAGAATGGAGCACCAAAATTTCGCCCAAATGCTCGCGCGTAGGTACGCTCTTTCTGGGCAAAACGGTCGCGCGTGATACGCACGAGAGAATCGCGGCGAATACGCTCCTTCTAGACAAGCTCTTACGTTCTAGGCTAATCTAACTGGAGGAGCTTGGCAATTTAAATCAACACCCCTAAATAGTTTCTACGCGGCATTAAACTAGGACGCTAAATCGCTTGGTGGCACACCTATGCCAGTAGGTTGATTGCAAACTAGTCCTAGCCTCAGCCTAGACTTTGCTGTCGACAACGTTGTCTTGCAGACATAAATCTGTCTCATTTTAGTCTGGATAAAGTCAAAGCAAAATACGCATAGTACGCAGCAGAAAATATTGTATTGTATTTCGACCTTTAGAAAGAGATAACGGTTTTGCAGAGCGTTGTCTCTGTCGTTGTCGAAAAAAATTCCCATAGGTATGAGTGACAAAGACAACGCCAGTCAGTCAGTTTCTCCTTCCTTAGATGACGTACCTGTCATCATCATCATCATCCTTCGGCCTGGTGGGGTAGGACGGCCGCGGGGTGAACTGCGACTGCTGGTAGTTGGAAGTCGTCCGTCTGTCGTTAACGTTCTGTGCCGAGACCTGGCCACCACCACTGAGTAACAAGTGCTATGTTAGCTACAAAATACTCCAATGCGTTCAAACTATGAAAACCAATGACATTCCGACATATTAAAAACTAGCTGATGCCCGCGACTTTGTCCGCGTGAAATTAGGTTTTTTAAGAATGCCGTGGGAACTCTTTGATTTTCCGGGATAAAAAGTAGTCTATGTCACTCTTCAGGTCTTTATCTATACCCATGTAAAAAATCACGTCAATCCGTTGCACCGTTGCGACGTGATTGAAGGACAAACCATATAACCAACAAACAAACAAACTTTCTCATTTATAATAAGGGTACTGATATTTTATTTTGATTCAATATACAGGGTGTAACCAGAACGCTAGCGAAAACGAAGAAAGGTGATAGAACTGATGATTACTGATATAATAACATAAAAAACCGCGAAAAAATAAATAAAAATATCGTATTATTTTGTGAAAGTTTACGATATATTATTACAAATTAAACATCTGACTGACGCGAGAGGTTAACAAACGTTACGTTCATAAGTCACTCGGATTCAATGCCGCGTCGTAAATGGGGCATTGCCCCGAGTTTTGCGCGCTATACATTGCGGGTTTGAAAAATACTAAATCACTAAAACTACAAAATCAGGCAAATGGTTATTGGTGTTGGATTGTGTTTAGGTAGTATAACAATAACGCTAAGTTTTTGCTAGCGTTCTGGTTCCAACTTGAATTTTTAATATTGTTTTCAAAATATTCCTAAGGCGCCATCTCCACGGCCGAGAGAGTTTCGGCGATAGTCTTGCCGTGTCACAAAATTCGATATAAACTCTATGGGCCAATCTCCACAGGGCGATGCTATCGCGGCGATAGTTTGTATCGATTTTTAGGGTTCCGTACCTCAAAAGGAAAAACGGAACCCTTATAGGATCACTTTGTTGTCTGTCTGTCTGTCAAGAAACCTATAGGGTACTTCCGGTTGACCTAGAATCATAAAATATGGCAGGAAGGTAGGTCTTATAGCAGATATGAGGGGAACAATCTGAAAACCGTGAATCTGTGGTAGCATCACAAGAAAAAAAAAAAAATGTGTTCATGAACAAATATTGCTATTTTCAACTTTCAAAGTAAGATTACTATACCAAGTGGGGTATCATATGAAAGGACTTTACTTGTACACTCTAAAATAGATTATCATTTATTTTTAGGCATGATAGTTTTTTGATTTATCTTGCAAAATGTCCATAAAATACGATTGTAGTACGGAACCCTCAGGTGCCCTCAGTGCGCGAGTCTGACTCGCACTTGGCCGGTTTTTTGAGACACGGCGAGACTATCGCCGCGATTCTCTCGTCCGTGGAGATGGGGCCTAAGAGTGGGGAGTAAGATGGGGAGTAAGAGGCATTTTAACTTTGCGCAGACTTAAAAATGATGTTAATAAATCATAATGTACTGTAGGTACCTAAGTATGCAAATTATTTAACTCGGATACCGCAATTTTAAGTGACGAGTAAGACAAATGGAGGTCATTGACTTTCGTATTTTTAGTTTCAACGTATTATAAGTAGAAAATATTGGTATTTGAAATCACAGAATTCAGAATGGGTAATAGAAAGAGGTTAGGCGTAAGGTGAGTATAGATGACTACAGGTGTAACTTCACTGACAATTATGGTGCGGACTTCGGAGGGTTACAGCGACGTTAAATTTCTTGATTTTTATTTTTTTATTTTTTACATCAACTGTCTCCCTCCCGCATCCCACCGTCACAAGGCATCTCATTGAAACGGTATCCCTAGAAACATACACATTAATGTTGGAGGAATTGTTGTATTATACAGATTATTTCTATTACCATTTTAAGAATTCTGTGTTCAAAACCCAAAACAAGATTTTTATATCAAAGATAGAAAAAGAATAATACTTAGTAATATTAATGTGCTTGCTAATTATAATTATTCTACAAAAAAAGAAAAGTTCTAGAGAATATTTAAAAAAGTTAGAAAATACCGAAAGGTACCTACTGGAACGACCTACGTAGAATTACAGTTCTTGCAATTCACGAAGGCGAGTGGCTCATGCTTGTGTTTAAGTCGTATCGGGTATTAAGCATGGTATAAGTAAGGTACCTACCTACACTGAATTTGTGCGTTTGCGAGCACTTGCTCGCGACTGATTGGTCCGACATGCACGCACACCGACGTAACTACAAGTAAAGTCCACTCGCCTTCGTGAATTGCAAGAACTGTTATAAGTTACGATCGTTTGTTAAACTTTCAAAGTCAGTACATTGCATGCTTTTCAAACAGCTGTAACCACAGCTGTAAGCAAAGTTACAAGTCAAATATTAAGTAAACACTTGATAGGTTATTTATCATGCAAGATTATTTAGGAATCTAGATCAATCATCAACTTGCTAGATGATTGAGCGAAAATCCAATAATATGGGAGGGAGCGTTGTAGTACAAATTTCCGATCAATTCTTAGTTCTAGCACTTGCTTAGGTATCGATAACAGCGGAAGTATAAGTGCCGCAAATTGCTAATGCGCGTGGCCGCCATTTTAGTGACGTCAGCGCTAGACTGAAGTTTCGAGCTGTTGGTATATTTTTATTTCGGCTGACGTCAAAATGACGTCATTTCGATGTTATAGAGACATGGTTCAATGGGACAATTTGCGGGACTTATATATAAGTATTATTATGCTGGTATGTACCGGTCGGATAAATATTTCATTTTCACCGCTCCCTACCGTTCTACAAGGCTGGCTGCACTATGGCTGATTAAAATTTTAACCCAGTATTTTACACTAATTTTACATTAGCATATTATAACAAGCATCTAAAAAGTCCTCAGTAGTAGGTACCTAGTGCCTCGTCCAATTTCAATATTATTCAATCAATTTATAATCTGTGGATGAGTTACAGTTAGATAAAAAATTAGGATAGACTTACAGAAGACCATAAATAAAAAGGGTTATTTTTTTATCAGATGGTGCAACGCAAAGGAGTGGTTATGTTTTCATTAGTCTGACGGCCAGTTTCACAATCTACAGATAAACTTTATCTAACGAATAAATTTGACGTTATGACTGTTTTTGTATTGGGAATCAGTCAAAGTGTCAAATCATAGATTAGATTTATCCGGCGGTTGGGAACTAGGCCCTAAATAATATTATTTGTTTTTTGTTTCTTTGTGGCGCGTGGACCGCTTTTAATGATTCTACCACCAATAGATTTGTCTCTTCCGAGGGCTGTTATGAAAGTCGATAAACTTTTAAAATCACAGTTAGGTTTAAGGTTTCCTGAACCATTTTTCCGTTTAAGAGCCCATTGAGGATTTTCGGGTTTTCAAAACATGAAGTGGGTGGTAGTTGATGGTTCAGGAAACACCAATCGCTCAAGGGGTAAAGTAGCCAATGTGTCGCCAGCCTAATGTATTACTGTTTAGAAGGTACACTTACATGCTGTATAGGTTAACGTTGCTCTGGTCTAACGGAGGGTTAGCGGTGGGTACGTACACTGGTCCGTCACCCGACGGTCTTCCGTAAACAGGTTTCGTTTGAGGTTTATCTTCTGGCCTGATTATGATAGTGGGCCTAGTTTGAGTGTCAACGGGCCTTTTCTCCGTCGGTCTTTGGACTGGTCTTGATTCTGATGACGAGGGCCTTTCGTTGGGCCTACTGTCTGGTCTTTGAGTTGGTCGGGATTCTGAAGGGCGGCCATTATTATTCGTTGGTCGATTATTATCTGGCCGAGATTGTGGTCTGGAGGAGATTGAAGTTGGATCAGGCCTTATAGCATCAGCTGTATCAACAGCTGGCTGGGGATGATCGGCATTGCATATCTCCCTCCCATTCAGTCTTATGGCACGTAGCCTTGGCACTTTGTTAAGCACGTTGTACTGCACGAAGAATCGAACTGCCACAGCTGGGCCAGGGTGGATTTTCATTTTTGTGTTCTCAATCTTAAAGTCTGTGTTGTCTGTGGTTGTGACATCTCCAACCCAGTTCTGGAAAAGGATTTAATGATTTACCTATTGCAAGAAGCAAGCATTTATGTGATTACATCATGGGTTTTTAATATGGTTAATGGTTATTCCATGATGTAGGAGAAGACGTTGGGATATGGTGAGTTAGTCGTAGATTGCTAATGCTTTGGCTCTAAGATAGTTTAAAGCCTCACAAAGCAATAACATAATGTTTCGAGCCTCACCCGTTGTATGAGCTTCACATTTTGAAGGCTAAAAGACACTTCAAAGTTAATTTTTTCTGATGAACTTTCTGGAACCTTGATGTTTTTACATCTTTGAAGATTTTCTCGGTCTCAAAAATTGTTGCAATTCTTCCGGGTTTGTTCGTTTCCATCTCAGATTGAAACATTACTTAGTCGCAGTCAAGTATATTTAAAAAAAAAAATTTTAGCCATGTTAGTCATCATTACTAATATTCACACTTCCCCTCCAATTAAGCGTAAAGTTTGTGTTAAGAATAGGTACGACAGTAGTGCAACGGGTGTGGTTTGAACTTTATTGGTAAAGGAGACTACTGAAAACTATGGAACTAAGGAAGAATCCTTACCCCCAAAATGTCTGCTTTGCTATCCAGCACTACATTCAACCACAGCGAGTGTAGGGTGCTGTCTGTTGACAAGTTCACGACTCCGTACCACCGTCCTTGTTCGGTGCCCGAGGGTTCGTACGAGAACACGTTGGGGCATGGCGAGATGGGCGTGGATTCCTCGTGTGTTGGCACCAGCAGACCTATGACTAGAATTAGTAATGCTCCAATCTGTGGACAAAATTGCAAATAAAACATCTTTTAACATTCCTCCTGCCCAAATTTTGGCTACAGCGGCCAATCTTAATGGAAACTAGCTAGTTGGCTAGTAAAAAAGCTATAAAGATGCCTAGTCAATCCGCTGCGGCGGTGGTGGTTTCGATGAGGTTAGATTAATATCTAAGTTTAGTTGATTATATTGGTTTATTATAATTAAGATTTGATAAAAAGGTAAGTAAACTTCTTCTTCTACGTATCCTTTTATTTTTTATCGCAGACCAATGATCTGTGTTTGTTATAAAGATATTGAAATAAAATAAACGAATAAACCGACCTCAAAAACTCTGAAAAACCTAAGAATATACGTCATTGAGTATCACATCAAAATTGCTCAAGACGAAAGCTAGTTTCCGAACATAGATACAAACATAACATACACCCATACTAATATTATAAATGCAAAAGTGTGTCTGTCTGTATGTCTGTCTATCTACAAGCCTTTCACCATCCGTTCAACCGATTTTAACGAAATTTGGTACAGATATAGCTTGCATCATGGGGAAGGACATAGGCTATTTTTTATCCTGGAAAAGTAAAGAGTTCCTACGAGAATTCACGCGGACGAAGTTTTGGGCATTATCTAGTAAATATATAATTTAAAACCTCCTGTTTTAACTCGGTTAAAAAAGAAAGTATCTACTTACTACTTATTATAAGTAGGTAGGTCTACAATCGACAAACAACGATTCTTTGAAGCGCCATAGGTTTAACGGTTATCCGTACAGGAAATTCAAGTATGCTAATATAAAATTTGGGTTTCTTGATTTGCACTTTGCAAATTTTTTAGGATTATTTTCAATTAGATGATGCCCGCGACTTCGTTCGCGAGGATTTAGGTTTCTAAAAGTCCCGTGGGAACTCTTTAATTTTCAGGGATAAAAAGTAGCCTTTCCCGGAATGTAAGCTATCTCTGTACCAAATTTCATCAACATCGGTGGAACTGTTGGGCCGTGAAAACCTGACAGACAGACACACTTTCGATTTATATCTAATATTAGTAGGTATTGATTTTATTGACCGAGCGAAGCGAGTTCTCTACATAGGCTTGCGACATATCTTTTTAAAGACGATTTTTAACAGAGTAAGTATCATCATCATGATCAACCCATCGCCGCCTCACTACAGAGCACGGGTCTCCTCTCAGAGTGAGAAAGGCTTGGTCTACCACGCTGGCCATGTGCGGATTGGTAGACTTCACACACCTTTAAGAACATTATGGAGAACTTTCAGGCATGCAGGTTTCCTCACGATGTTTTCTTTGATAAATATCGGATTTTCGGAACTATTTAGTTACTTAAAACGCACATAACTCCGAAAAGTTAGAGGTGCGTGCCGGGGATCGAACTCCCGACCTCCAAACACAAAGTAAAAAAAAAATTATATACATACCTACTTAACAGAGTAAGTAAATTTTTTTAAATTTTTTAATAAGAAGTAGCATAATAAATGCATTTGCATGTATGTCCCTTTCCAGATCTAAATAGTTGCAAATATCCATGCAAAAATCACGTCAATCGTTGCGGCGTGATTGAAGGACAAATCAACAAACAAATACGCTTTCGCATTTATAATAAGGGTACTGATTGGTAGCAATAGGATAGCAGCTATACAGAAATTGGATCCAGTTAGGGTTCCTATACCTATCTAGTATCTAGGTACCAAATTGATTAATTAATATTACAGTGTTAGGTGATTAGGATCCAAAATCAGCTGTAGTAGAGTGATTAGCGAAGGCGTTAATTGTACACCGACGATCAATTACATCTGTCACGTGACTAATGACTCGCCGCGGCGTCGCTCGGTTCTGACTAATTCACAAGTTTCGTCGCGTGTTGCTGTTGACGGAGAATATCTATAGTTCTATGTTCTATACTAATTAATGAATTTCTGCCTTAGTGTGATTAATTAATTATTATTATATTATCAATCACGACTAATATCTACATAGTGGGGACATGAAAAGAGCCTCCCCGCGTGGTGCGTATAGTATTACACCGATCACAAGCACCTTATGGCGTCCCTGGAAGCAGTACTACAAAAACAGTTAAGTAGGCTGACTAATCTTTTCAACACGATGCGATGGCCACCTCAGACAGATTGAGTTAAAGCAAGACAGATTTACGTGAGAGATCTGTCTCGTTTTAACTCTAAGCAAAGTCAGAGTGCGCTCTATAGATCTCACCCTTAGACCGAGCTATCCGAGCGCAGTTGCGACTTTTTGAGTTGCGCGTGTTTGAGGTGACCGTCGACTCGAGAAGAAGAAGATCTACATGTAGAGCGGAGCGAGACCAATAATTAATCTATGATCTACACAGTAATTATTATAAAACAAAGTCGCTTCCCGCCGTCTGTCCCATCTGTACGCTTAGATCTTTTGAACTACGCAACGGATTTTAATGCTGTTTTCATCAATAGATAGAGGGATTTAGGTGGAAGGTTTATACGTATATTTTAATAAGTGACTAATGACTCGCCGCGGCGTCGCTCGGGTTTAACTAATTCTCAAGTTTCGTATCGTGTTGCTGTTCATGGAGAATATCTATAGTTCTGTGTTCTATACTAATTAATGAATTTCTCCCTTAGTGTGATTAATTTTTATTATTATCAATCACGGCTTATATCTATATTCTACATAGTATAAAACAAAGTCGCTTCCCGCCGCGGAGTCTGCCCCTGTCACAGATTAGTTCATTTATCTGTGGCCCCTTTGTACGCTAAAATCTTTTGGACTACCTTCAACGGATTTTAATGCGGTTTTCATCAATAGATAGAGTGATTCAAGTGAATGGTTTTGTACGTATCAGTACCCTGTGTGTTTGTTTGTTGGCTTGTTGGTTTGGCCAACTCCTTCTACAGGTCGATGTACATTATTTTCTGCTGCGTGCTTGGGTTCGTGAATTTTGGCCCGACCCGGAAATCGAACCCAAAGCCTCGTCATCCGCAGTCAAGTATGCTAACCACTAGACCAACGAGTCATTGTCTCATATTAAGTAGCAATAGGAAATGCATTCGCAGTGCGTAAATTCCGAACACGTGTAGTGCTACAATTTATGGAACAAACGTAGTATAAGTCCCGCAAATTGCTAATGCGCGTGGTCGCCATTGTAGTGACGTCAGCACTAGACTGAAGTTTCGAGCTGATGGTATATTTTTATTTGCTGACGGCTGATTTTTACGGCTGACGTCATTTCGATGTTAATGAGACGTGGTTGCAGAGCAATAGCAATTTGCGGGACTTATAGGTACTTATCTTGCGTTTTTCCAAAACAAATCGTAGAAAACTTTTCGGAGAAACGCGTAAGCGACGCGATTTGCCCTGCTGTTAAGATCTTCTGGAATTAGGGTTTTCACTCGTATTTCGTTGTCAGTTCACGATAACAGAGTCGTATGGACAGCCTATATTATGCACCTCTTTACGCATTTCAGCGAGAAGCTACTTATTTCTCTTTTAAGTAAACTAGACAAACTAAAGTTTTTAGGGTTTCGTACCTTAAAAGGAAAAAGGAACCCTTATAGGATTACTTCGTTGTCCGTCTGACCTTATTCCGGAAAATTAAAGAGTTCCCACGGGATTTTCAATAAACCTAATATCACGCGAACTAAGTTCCGGGCATCATCTTAATAAATTATGACGTGCAACTACAATCATAGATAACCTAATAATAACAATTATTGTACAAAGTTCAACCTCATATTTTAAACATATAAATTGTAGAGATATAGAAACAATCATTAAATCTCGGAAAAAATATGTTTTCTAAGAAACGTTACAATAAACGCGTAATTCACAGAATTTTTAACATAATATTGTTGTTATTAGGGTTGATACATATTTTATTGCAATACTTTTTAAAAGCTTTTTATTATAGTAGTTTGTATTTTTATAAGTAGACTAGCTAGTAGCTTAGGCTCACGTCTTCGTCCGCGTGGACTACACGAATCTCAAACCATATTGTATTCATTTATTGTTTGCATTCCAAATACAATTCCTACAGTTTTTACATTATAGGCATACACCATTCGGCATACGCCATTCGGCATACACCATTCGGCATACAACATTGGAACCCCGTGGGGCACAGCAATTTAGACTAACTTAAGAAGATGGGTGCCATAATATTTTTTTTATTTTTAAAAATCGCTTAGTTAATAATAGTTTCTTAACCGGCTCTGTGTCAGCCCTAAGAATATTATTAATAAAATATCCAATTGGTAAACTGATAATAAGAGCCAGGAAGTCGGACTTTCCATATCATTGTCTGCACCTCAATTCGCGAGAAATCCGTAAAGGATCAAATTCCCAGATCAATTATGTTTTCTGGTTAACACAAAGAAGATGTATATTATTGAAATTATTAGAGATTCATATTTTTAGAGCCTACCTAGTACCTACCAAACCTGTTCGCTTTACTTGGAGCTGGCTCAAGACACATTGCTGCAGAAGCGAAATGAAATGACGCCTTTTCTTATGTATTACAAAGTTACATAAAACTATACTGTCTACCAATCCGCACATGGCCAGCGTGGTAGACTATGGCAAAAACCCTTCTCACTCTGAGAGGAGACCCGTGCTCTGCAGTGAGCCGGTGATGGGTGGTGGTGATGATCATGATGATGATACTGTAATAATCTATTTTCTTTACTATATTTTCTGTTTATTTATGTACTAACTGATGCCCGTGACTTCCTCCGCGTGGATTTAGGATTCTAAAATCCCGTGGGAACTCTGATTTTCCGGTACAAAAGTAAACTATGACACGCTCCAAGTCCTTAACTATCCATGCAAAAACTTACGCTGATCCGTTGTTCTGTTACGCGTGATTGAAGGATTTAAACCAATAAACAAAAAAAATTTCGCATTTGTAAAATTAGTAAGATTAATTTATTTTTACCACTCATTCTGAGCACATCCACAGCACGCCTTTCATACCTTCCTGAGGTTGTGGAAGATAAGATTCTCGAGCCCTAAGTCCGCTTTTTATATGACTTAGGTATTGATTTCGCAAAAAGTAAATTGAATTTTATGTTGACTGTGAAAAATGCACGAGTGCAAGTGTCGACTGTAGACACGCATCAATTTTTTTGGTTTTATTGGATACTAATAAAATCATGACACAGGGTTTTTACTTTTTAGTAGAATGTAGCGTCGCTCCCTTCGGCTTTCCCGCAATGTGATTTGAGCCTAAGATTAACGATTGTTATTTCTTTGTATTTTATATCTTAAACCCAGTGTTCGCATATATGCAAAAAGTATTTAATAGTCAAAATTCGCAAAGTTGCAAATTGCTATTGAGCTGGAACTATGTCTCATTAACATCGAAATTACATCATTTGACGTAGGTATATTTCAGTAAAAATATACTATCAGCTCGAAACTTGAGTCTAGTGGCGACGTCACTAAAATGGCGGCCACGCGCATTAGCAATTACAAATTAACATAAAGTATAAAATTCTTTAGATTTTTTACTACGAATTGACGATTGACGCAGGACTCGGTTTCGATTTGAATGGTGGCCGATTTTTTTAAAATTCAGATACAAGTTAGCCCAATCTCACCTGATGGTAAGTGACGATGCAGTCTAAGATGGACGCGGGCTAACCTGGAAGGGGTATGGCAGTTTTTAATAAACCCATGCTTCTTTGGTTTCTACACGGCATCGTATCGGAACGCTAAATCGCTTGGCGGCATGGCTTTGCCGGTAGGGTGGTAACTAGCCACGGCCGAAGCCTCCCACCAGACAAATTTTTGAATGACAATGATTTGAATGACATCGTCCGCGTGGATTTAAGTTTTTAAAAATCCCGTGGAAACTCTGATTTTCCAGGATTACGCCTACGTCCGGCTTCGCCACGCTAGCTGTCTGTAGTCCTTACCAAACATCAAAATTGGATAACTAGATGGGCCGTAAAAAGGCAACAGACAGACTGACAGAAAACTTTCGCATTTATAAAATTGATGATGATGATCAACCCATCGCCGGTTCACTACAGAGCACGGGTCTCCTCTCAGAGTGAGAAGGGTTTTGGCCATAGTCTACCACGCTGGCCATGTGCGGATTGGTAGACTTCACACACCTTTGAGAACATCATGGAGAATTCGCAGGCATGCAGGTTTCCTCACGATGTTTTCCTTCACCGTTAAAGCAAGTGATATTTAATTAATTAAAACGCACATAACGCCGAAAGCTGAAAAGTTAGAGGTGCGTGCCTGGGATCGAACCCCCGACCTCCTAAAAGAAGGCGGAAGTCCTAACCACTAGGCTATCACAGCTTTATATGAATTCTTTTGAGTATAGTTCTTATTGGTTGGCAATACAGCTACTAGACATTTTTTACTTGTTACTCAAATGGAATAAACCAGCCAACTATTACCTACCACAAAGATAACTATAGGTACTAGTATGTAGTTCCTTGAAATAAACGCATACTTACTTCTAGTAATTTTTTGCATAAATTCTCAAACAAACAGTGAAGCACTGTATTTTTAATTAATTAAAGCAACAAAAACTCATTTTTTGTTTCTGTGTCTTGACGATTGAAGACTCCTGTACACAATAGCCCAACGAACTCAAGTAATTGACGGGCAACGCTGTTTTAAAATTGTTTTTAAATCGTTTAAACGTTACAACAAAACCTTCGCAATACGCGGCAAATGTACATCAAATGGTCCTATACACTATAGCTGAGTGCATTGGCCGAATCTGTTGGTCCAATGTGTATAAGAGTGGGGTTGGTTGAGTTTGCTTAGGGCATTGAACGTTACAATATACGTCGTCCTATATTTAAAGCCGTTTTTTAAATTGTTAAATAATGTTTTGAAAAATTAGATAATTTACTTTTAGAATTTTTGTAATGGAATTCTGTCAAAACGCTTTTATTTATTCAGCGTTTAAAGTTTATTTGGGATTGAAAAATCTGTTTTGTTTCTATTTATGATTCTATTCCGTGTTAGAAATTAAAGGGACTAGATGAAAATGATATACGCGATTTTGTGAACTAAAATCTAGTTTTTAAAAATCTCGTGGAAACTTTTTGATTTTCCGGGATAAAAAGTAGCCTATTTCCACGTTTCTCTGTATGTAGATATCAAATAGGGGTAGGGCGACGGAAAAGTAACAGACAGACACACTTTTGCATTTACATATATATTTTTTAATGGAGATAGCGAGCAAAAAGCAGGCGATTTGCAGCACCAGAGGAACTGATGATGCGTTGCCGGCCGTTCAGGAATTTGTTGGTCCGCCCCTTGAGTAACCCCATGTTGTAATCTAGTGGGACCGAAGTTCCTACTTCGCCATGGGATATTGAGTAGGTATGGGCAATAAGCTAAGCTGATTCCTAGTTCCATGGTATGGACTACGGACTATGCATAGTCAGTAAATTATAGGTTCGCCTCTCACTTTACTAAACATACTATTTTTGCGCAGTCGTGCATAAAAAACGTTTTCTCATGAATTTATGTTACAAAGTCGCATGTTTTAAATTCAAATAGGCTTGCGCTCGTCTACAATCATGCCTGATTGAAATAATGATGAGATCTACATAAAATACTGTTACCTAGAAGATTTCCTTTTGGATTTTCGTAGCAGTGTATTTTTGTACTTATTTAGATTTATTGAGTTAATGAAAGTTTATGTTAAGTAATACATTTTATAACACTTTACATCTTTTCGGTTACTATATATTTTATTAGAAGGCCAGCTGAGCCACGTCTTTATACATGTAGATTTTTAAAAATTCTTTGATTTTCTGCAATGAAAAGTAGCCTACGTCACTCCCCAGGTCATCTAGTTCTGAGCATATCCATGCAAAAAATTAGTTGATCAAACCAACAAAGAAACACACTTTCTCGTTGGGTAGTGAAATAGTGATCCCTTGTTATATATCTAAGTCCGACTTTGTTATATTTACGTTTCAAAACTACCTCTCATCCTGATCCACTCTGATATCCGTGGTCTATGTCACGGTTTAGATAGCAAAACTCACGCTCTCCTAACGTACTATTTTAATAATCATAATTATTAAGATATATACTTAATTGCTTATATAATTTGCATCCTGTTCGTGTGTTACATGTTTTCCTCTACCAAATGTCAATGATACAAACCGGTTATCACTTGGAAATCACCAAAAACACTTAACCACAAAATCACCAACCGATTATACGATTAACGCCTTACCATATTTTTTTGTTGTGCATCAAATCGGACAAAACTAAACAAAGTTATTAATTTTTTCGCGACGCATGCGTCTCGCGCGGTATCACTTTTTAGAATAAAGACCTGTATATAGAAATATTGATCTAAAGGTCAAGTTTATCATCTAGAAAGACAGAGATGGATAATTAATTACGGTATAAAAGAAAGAGATAAAAGGATGTATCTGAGGTTTTCTTATTTTGAGGTTATATACGCGCAAACTGGTTAACATTGATGGCTGTGGCGATTAACAATATCTACTTTGAGATATTAAATATGAATATGTTGGGATGTTTTTTCCGTGTTTTTGTTAGTTCTAGAAGTAATTAATTATCCCACATCGAGACGAAATAGATTAAAATTGAATATATTATTATAAATAATGAATCTTGGAAAAGGGATTTTTTCTAGCAAGATTTGCGCACGATCTTCGATGATAGAAAGTACCAGCATATTTTTAGATTATTTACGCGTTTGTCTGTAATATTTAGGTGGGCTTTAGAAGCGTTAAAATTACATTAATTTACTAAGTAAAGTTTGTAGAGGAAACGGTGCATGATGGAAATTTTCCATATTAGGTAAATGTGCAGATGCTCGAAATTTTCGCACTTCTGCCCGCAGAGAGTTACAGGAACGGTATTTTTAGAGCAGCAGATGTCCCGTAAAATGAACTTAATTTGAATAGTGTACAAGTTCTTCATCATCATCATCATTATCAACCGATAGGTGTCCACTGCTGGACATAGGTCTCTAGTACAGACTTCCACACACCACGGTCTTGAGCGCCGTCTGAATCCAGCGGCACCCTGCAAATCGTTTGATGTCGTCTGCCCACCTAGGGTGGGGATCTTCCAACACTCCGCTTTCCGTTGCAAGGTCGCCATTCTAGCACCTTGGGACCCCAACGTCTATCGGTTCTTCGAACTATGTGCCCCGCCCATTGCCACTTCTAAGTCGGTTACTCTAGTTCTCCTGCGGATCTCCTCATTTCTGATTTGATCACGTAGAGAAACTCCAAGCATAGCTCTCTCACTCCATCAGTGAGCCTTGGCGGTGCGACTTGCGAGAGGTTGTAGAGGGAGTAGAATAGGTACAAAAAGAATGTCATGATGACACATCTGTGACGCATGGAATAGATCTCATAGGTCTCTTGTAGGGACTTCCACACGCCACGGTCTTGCGCCGCCTGAATCCAGTGGCTCCCTGCAACTCGTCTGATGTCGTCCGTCCACCTAGTGGGGGGTGATGTGTCACAGATGGGTGATGATGACACATCAGTGACACATGGAATAGATCTCATATATGGGGTCTGTTATTCCATGGTCTTATACTCTATGTCTTTAAAACTCCTCTTACCTGTTTAGGTCTCCTCCATCTAAAAATAATGGTAGACATGTGCTATTTATGTATCAAACAGGCTTTTAACCACCCCTGGTCAACGTCCGAAAGGTCCTAACCTGTAACTGCTCGGTTAAGAATTCCTTAGTCAAGGACTAGGGACCCTGATAGTTTCATCTAGTCAATCTGTTCGTCTGTCTGTCTGTCACAGCCATTTTAAAAGCAAACTATAAGAGCTGCAAAGAATACTGGCACAGTTATAGAAATAAAATTACAGGAACTGCTATGCTATACCTATAGAAGTAAGAATAGGTACAGTACCTTTAGAAGAAGATAGCAGATTTGTAGATTGCTATTTTTGCGGAGAGGAAGACACCCCGAGACACGCGATTTTTGAGTGTCCCGCGTGCGCGGATCTTAGAGAAGCAGCACAGGGAGCAAGTGACAGTGTCAACGCCCAAAATCTGGTAGCCCGTATGGTGTCAAGCGAAAATGAGTGGCACAAATACGGCCAGATACTGAGTGCCATAATGTTGAGAAGGGAAGATAGAGAAAAACAAGAAAAAAAGGAGAGAGAGCAACCAGAGGGTCAGCACGAAGTAATGTTACACGGTTCCGTGCTGATCTCGCAGAGGGAGAGGTCTATTTAGTCCGTGCGAGTCGGACACACCCTGTCGATAGACAGAAGTCCATTAGGGATTTTTCCTCCTCCTAGAAAAAAAAATGCAAATTTGTAGAGCGTTGCACCAGCTGTCGTTGAGATCGACAACATATAGGTACGAGTGACAGAGACAGCGCTCTACAAATCCGAAATATCATTCTAAAGGCCGATGTACATTACTTTGGGTCGCGTACTGTAGGTATTTATGTTAAAAAAAACGAAATTGAGGCGATATCCTGAACATGAAAAGTGAGAGTAGAAGAAATATTTCGTTAACCCCTTTGTGCGATATCTCGTTAAAGAGGTAATTCAAAATAGTGGCTCCGTCATCAATGAAAATCATTAATAGGACAGTTTTGCAACAAAACTATTGTTTTTGTTTAAGAAGAAGAACCGGCTAATTTTTTGTGGGATCTTCTAAGACGGACGCGTCCAAACCCGTTCGGCGTAGGCACTACGTAAACTTAAAAATAACGCGTTCCAAAACCCACGTAGCTTTAGTTTACGTTTACGTAATTAGACGTTCATGAATATTATAGACGTTCATTAATGTTCATCATAGAGTTGCGTTAGCACAGCTCAACTGGTAAAGCAGTGGACTGAAAACCGAAAAGTTCGACGGTTCAAACCCCGCCCGTTGTACTATTGTCGTACCTACTCCTAGCACAAGCTTGACGCTTAGTTGGAGAGGAAAGAGGAATATTAGGTAGTCATTTAACATGGCTAAAATTCTTTATTTTAAAATAAAAACCATTACACAATCATTAGCCTACAAATTCAATAGTTGGTCATCAAAAGGTTTATATTCAGTAGCAATCACCGTTGCAAAACACATTGCTTTTGGTTTCACGCTTTGCAAAAATTTATTCCCTAAAACGTGTAATGAAACCCACAGGCCACAACTCTCTGTTTACATTAGCACGTGTTTTCAGTTTGTTTGTCTGCTGTTGACAGGCGACGGAAACTTTTTATTAGTTTTCAGGTACACACCTGCGCTGTAGTAGGTATATAGATCTACCTAAATTTTTACTGTTGGCAGAATTTACGCCTGGATTTGTAAACTGAAAGGAGCTACAGTACTCAGCAGAAAATAATGTACATCTGCCTTTAGAATTACATATTGACTTTGTAGAGCGTTGTCTCTGTCACTCATATTAGGTACCTATGTGACGTTTTGTCGGTCTCAATGACAGATAAAATGCTCTACAAAACCGCTATCTCTTTCAAAAGGTCGATGTACATTATTTTCTGCCGCGTAAGTACTGTATGTACAGTGGCGTGCATATAGGGTTTAAAGCCAGGGTAAGCAGTAGTTAGGTAAGAAAGTCAAAGATAATGAGCATTGAGCAATTTCAACCGAGTTAACTATTTCTTGGGTAAGCAGCGCTTTTATGCCTCTATGAGTTGCACGCCATTGTGTATGTAAATTACCTACCGGGAAGCGCTGCGATGACATCAAGCGAGTCGCAAGGAGCAGCTAAAGTACTAAGTACCTATACAATTCTCGGCCGAAATAAGCAATTACCAACCTCGTTTAGTTTAAAAGAAATCACTTGCGTAGTCCTCGGCTACGCCTCGGCCTTCCAATAGTACTCGGCCAGTAATCGCTTTATTTGAGGCCTGGAATGTAATGTACGAATGTAACTAGCTTTTAATAAGATATGTGTGACGTGTAGATACCTAATGTTAACGGCTTCGGTATACGGAAAAACTCAAGCTTCGAGTTTATGATTATACCTGAATTTGTGTAACCTGTAAATATTTTTTCTTAAATAAATATATTTTTATTATTATTATTATCATATATTATTTGCTCTCACGCTAAACCTACATAAACATTACATACATACATATTTGTACCGGGCGGAGGATTACACCCCGGCAGGGGAGACCAAACGGCCGGGGGTCAGGGCGACAGGTGAAGAAATCGGCGGACTATCCTAGCCGAGTCCAGCAAGACCGCTTTTTGCATCCTGGCTGCGAGCGAACTGCCACGGCACCCCAGTCGCCTCAGATGGTGAGCGAGGCTGACTGGGATCAACCCATTCGCAGATATGACGATTGGGATGATTTCAGTGAACTCCACATGCCACATGTCGGAAACCTCGTGAGCCAGATCGAGATACTCCTACTTTTTCTCCGTCTCAGCTCTCACGAGGTTCTCGTCATACGGAATGGTGATGTCCACCAAAAACACCCTCGACTGTGCCCGGTCCAGCACCACGATGTCAGGCTTATTCGCTAGAATAGTCCTGTCCGTGATGATGGACCGGTCCCAATAGAGCCGGACTCCGTCGCGCTCGAGTACCGGCACCGGTGTGTACTTGTAATACGGCAACCTCTCATCCAGGAGACCGTACATCAGAGCAAGCTCTTGGTGAAGGATTTTGATTTTGATTATTATTATTATTATTATTATAACTATTACGAACACCCACCGAAACCCCATCCCTTACGGCGGTCAAACCGTGAATTCCATCAGACCCCATATAATGAAACGTCGCCGTCGCGTCGTCCTGCGGTCGGGCGAAACTATTAACACGTCCACTCAGCACATTCCTCCGACCCGCGGGAATAAATTAAAACATGCCACAACAAACGCTTTAGCTTTTAAGAGAAGGAAGTCCTATCAAATGAAATTCAATTTCAGTTTAGGTACACTTCTATAATAAGAAAGCCTAAGGAAGGGCCTCATAAGAAAGCTCAGAGTCACTCAGCGCCTTGGAGTTTCTCTACGTGATCAAATCAGAAATGAGGAGATCCGTAGGAGAACTAGAGTAATCGACATAGCTCAACGGGTTGCGAAGCTGAAGTGGCAATGGGCAGGACACATAATACGTAAAACCGATAGACGTTGGGGTCCTAAGGTGCTAGTATGGCAACCTCGCACCGGAAGACGCAGCGTTGGAAGACGAACCCCACACGCAGGGAGCCGCTGGATTCAGGCGGCGCAAGACCGTGGCGTGTGGAAGTCCCTACAAGAGACCTATGTCCAGCAGTGGACGTCTATCGGTTGATACTTCCATCATCATAATCAACCTGTGCAATAGTGCCGGTGCACTACTGAGCACGGCTCTCCTCTCAGAATGAGAAGGGTTAGGCCATGGTCCACCACGCTGGTCAGGTGCGGATTGACAGTCTTAACACACCTTTATAAACATTAGTATGTAGAGGTATCCTTCAGCGTTAAGTCAAGTGCACAAGATTAGAAACCTGCCCAGCGGTGGACTTAGGTTGAAAAACTGTGGTCAAAAAAGTAGCCTATGTGACTCTTTGGTTAATCCTCTACTTATCTGTGAAAGTTCCGTCGAAATAGGTTCAGCCGTTTAGAAGATTAGCCCGTTCAAACTTCAAACAGTTAAAACTTAAAACTTCAATTTTATTTAATAGTATAGAAAAGTGATAGTAGGTACCTAGGTACCTATGTACCACTCGCACTTGGCCGTCTTGTTAATTAATCTCTAAAATCCTCCCTCGATATAATCTAGTAATTACACCGGGATATCAATTTGATCATTTTTCATTCGCTCCCCACCTCATTATGTTGAAATTATCAGCGCTGGAAGTCAATTACTTCTTTTTATAAGAAAATTTATTAGAAAATTAAAAGACCCTCTCCGCCATACAATTCCCAACCTTACCTGGAAGCTATAAGATTCAAAATAAATATTGCACTAGACTGGCTTCAGGATTAATTACTGTAGTTAATGGAAAATGTGTTTTATATGTGTTTTATTTGTGGTAGAATGTAATTTAAATAAACTTAAGCCTAAGGTTGCGCAACAGATAATAGGTAGACCTGTGAACCGTGTTATTTGGGGTGACAGGTCTCCACAACAGATTAATTGTTATCATGATATTTGTCACACTAAGTTAAGAATGATAGATCTTCCAGAGGCACTCAGAGATTGTTGCGATAACTTCTGTAGTAACAAGGATCATCACGCAGTCCTTTGTAACATGTATTGTAATATTATAAATATACTGTCACTGGCAGCAATTCGCACATATAGGGATAAATGTAGAAAAAAGGGAGGCTACGTGACGGGGTGGAATAAGCACGTCGCCGGCCCGCATCGGGAGGCGCGGCTTAAATTTCAAGAGTGGATGATGGCTGGGCAGCCGTCTAGTGGTCGCGTTTTTGATGAGATGTCAGAGTCTAGAAAACTTTTTAAAGCTAAATTAAAATGGTGTCAAAACAGACAGGAACAACTTAAGATGGATATCATTGCGTCAAATCACTCTTGTAAAGATTTTAAAAGCTTCTGGAAGAACACAAATAAAATGAATGCTAAGCCGAGCCTTCCGGTGAGTGTTGGGGGTACTTATGGTCACAAAGACATTGCAGATGCATTCCGCAGTCATTTCACTGTAAAATCACCTTTAAATTTTGTGTCGGGTTTGAATATGAACGAAGCTGAGACCATCATGTCAGAACGAAATGAAAAGATACCTGCAAAGAATGTAGAAAAAATAATTAATGAGATGGTAAGAGGAAAATCACCTGGTCATGATGGTCTCAGCATCGAACACTTCAAATATGCTGGGATACATCTTCCGCGAGTCCTTTCACTGTTTTACAGCTTGTGTTTGGGCCACTCTTACTTGCCTGAACCGCTTATGAGGACTATTGTGGTTCCCATTGTCAAAAATAAAACTGGGGACACATCCGACTTGAGCAATTACCGACCCATTTCGCTTGCGACCGCCGCAGCCAAGGTACTTGACAGTGTATTAAACGAATGTCTCAATAAATACGTATCAATAAATAATGCGCAATTTGGATTTAAACCAAATGTATCGACGGAGAGCGCCATTTATTGCTTGAAACACACTGTCAAGTACTACACCGCGAGGCGGACGCCGGTGTATGCGTGTTTCCTCGACTTGTCGAAAGCTTTTGACCTAGTCTCATATGACGTGTTGTGGGGCAAGTTGAGGGATGCGGATGTGCCGACGGAGTACACGGCTATACTGAAATACTGGTATGCTAACCAGCGTAACCAGGTGAGGTGGGTTGGTGCTCTGTCGGATGAATACAGGCTGGAATGCGGTGTGAGGCAGGGTGGTTTAAGCTCTCCTTTGCTGTTTAACCTGTATATTGACCAACTTATTGAACGACTGAGTGGCACACATGTCGGCTGCCACATCGATGACGTATGTGTCAACAACATAAGCTATGCTGACGACATGGTACTGCTCAGTCCGTCAATAGCAGGACTTAGGAAGCTGCTTTCCATCTGCGAAACATACGCGGAGGAGCATGGCCTAAAATATAACTCAAAAAAGAGTGAATTATTAGTATTTAAGGCACCGAAAATACGGCCACGCCATGTTCCACCCGTATGTCTCGGTGGTGTACCTCTTAAGGTCGTGGATAAGTTTAAATATCTTGGTCATATTGTAACGAGTGACCTAAGAGATGATGAGGATATTGAACGAGAACGCAGGGCGTTGGCGGTAAGAGGCAATATGCTCGCCCGTAGGTTTGCCCGATGCACTGCAGACGTGAAAGTAACCTTATTTAAAGCGTTCTGTCAGTCCTTCTATACCGGTGCACTATGGGTGACATATACACGCCGAGCCTACAGCGCCCTGCGTGTTCAATATAATAACGCTTTTAGGATGCTGTTGAGGTTGCCGTGGCGCTGTAGCGCATCTAAAATGTTTGCAGACGCTCACACCAATGACTTTTTTGCCATAATGCGCAAAAAAGCGACATCTCTCCTGCAGCGCTTACGTACCAGCGACAACGGCATCCTAAAAGTAATTGCTGCCAGGCCTGACTGTCCCATACTACACCACTGTGTGGCGGTAGCTATTGGGTCAGTAAAATAAAATTAATTGTACCTACCCACTAATGAACTAACAATACTAACTTACTATTTAAGGAAAAATTGTAACTAACATACTAACAAACTATGGATCTATGAAGGTCTGAAATAAACGTTTATTTATTTATTTATTTATTTATTTATTTATTATATCTATAGGACTAGAGTATATATTCGTATGGATAAATGTTTGGAATAAAATGCTAATAGATCTGATCAGGCGTTTTTAATATCAGTAGCAGATTATCGGTGTCAGTTTTTAGTGATTAGCAGGGTCCACACTAAGTGCCGTAGTCTTGCGAAGTATTGCTCGTAGCTTCAGGTTTTTAATAATATAGGTACTACTAATATAGGTACCTCAGGTGTTAGGAACGAGTAGGTTTTTTTTTTTTATTCAGATACAAGTTAGCCCTTGACTGCAATCTCACCAAGTGACGATGCAGTCTAAGGTGGGAGCGGGCTAACCTGGAAGGAGTATGGCACTTTTTATTCAACCCATACACCTTTGGTTTCTACACGACATCGTACCGGAACGCTAAATCGCTTGGCGGCACGGCTTTGCCGGTAGGGTGGTAACTAGCCACGGCCGATGCCTCCCACCAGACCAGACCAGAAATTTAGAAATTATAAAATTCCAAATCCCTGCCAGGAATCGAACCCGGGACCTCCCACTAATAAGACCACAGCGCTTACCACTGCGCCAGGGAAGTCGTCATAAGTGCCTACTATCCTGCCAAAAGTACGGTTCACCTTTAAAATAAGGACTAAAATCGTACTTTTGGCATGACAATTGACAAATAAAGTTAAAATGGCGCGCGAGGAGTCATTTTGTACGCATAATATTTCCAACGCTGTTACATCTAACGATAACCTAGTTCATATCACTTGAGCAGCAAATCATCATAGAAGGCTAAGCCACTAGGTCATGAGTCCACCGCGCCGTCAGCAAGAAATCGCCTCGTTGCCATACGTGACTAATTGGCACTTATCTACATTTTTAATATTAGCTGCTAGTTAAGGTATTTAAAATAAGTTGGAGATGTGAAAAGGTGCATTCTGTCGTCACAATGTAAACTCATGCAGAGTTTTGGTGCAGAGTGCAGACGTTAGGTTAGGTTAATTTAGTAAAAGTTCGTTTCCTTCAAGAATCCTTCTGGTTGCCGTTTACGTAACTACGCTTTTTCACGTCTTTTATTTCATTAAATATAAGTTTTAATCGTAAGCCAAAATAAATACCCTGGCTCAAGTAGGTACCTACTGAGAACTTCTTGACAGAAAAACCTCATCGATACATATCGATATAATATAATATTATTATGTAGTTTGTCATTGAGATTGAGGGTGTTTGTCTAAGTTTTGACGTAGGACAGGATTAAGGATGCCCAAAGGGATGCTTGGGTATATGCATAGATTGATTGTTTCGAGAGAATGCTTAGTTCTTCATAATTATATTATGATTTTCTAAGGCTTTGTATCCGTTTGGCGAAATGGGGCTGCTCACACGCGCAACTAACGCGCAACACACGTGCAACTCACGCACCACATATGTACAGATTTCTTGTTTCGAGGGAATGCTTAATGAAATTAAGCAGTGATTTTTCAAAGCTTTGTATCCGTTTGGCTAAATTAGGCTGCTCCGCTGACCTCTAATAAATAATAATACAAGTACTTACGCTGGACTTACGATTGCCGACCTGTTTTTGAAGCAACTTGATTTTTACTATTTTGGCATTGAGCGTCGTGGGCGGGCAGTGCAACATACGCACAACTCAACGCAACGCACGTGCAACTCACGCGCCATACACGCGCAATACACGCCCAATACACGCGCAACACACGCACCACACACGCACAACACACGCGCCACACACGCGCAACAGACGCGTAACTCACGTGCAACTCACTCGCCACACGCGCCACTCACGTTGCCTCCTTCTTCACCCAAAATTAATTCCTGGTTCCTTGGTCACATCCCCTGTGTCTAGAGCTCTTTTATTATACCTGAAACCAACTGTAAGAGCGTAACAAAACAGTAATTTAGCAGACAAATGTGCATGTAAATCCACACGTGTTGCGGTTTATATTTAGGCTGCATGTTTTAGCTTGCATTCAGTGGACATACGAAGTGATACCGCAAATTCACTCCGTGCTTATGAATTATTTGTACGAGGAAGAGAGGCTTCACATAAGCTCATTATATTGCTGCGAAAAAAAATTATATCTCAAAATATGTACCTACTTAATTTTTACACTTTTTTCTCCGACCAATAAATAGTTCGCTTTTAGAATAATAAACCAAACCTTTAGCGGTTTAGACTCCATCTAATTATTATTGAAACTGATAAAACATTGCTTGTAATACCTACTTAGGTAGTTATTTTTATTTATTTACGATTTCAATTTTATTTATTTGCTTAGTTAGGGATAAATATTAGTAGAGTAAGAATAAAAAGAGCTAAAATCACATCTTTCAGTATTATTTGTTTGTTGTAAGCACTAAATGCTTACAGAGCGCTTGCATGAAAACAGAAAGAGATTCTTGTTTTGCTCAAATAAGATTTGCTGAAAAAAGAAACTTTTTAAAAACAAGAAAGGGACTGTCGTTTCTGATGTTTTCTCTAAACTTTAGAGTATCCGCATTTTTTTCTTTTTAATGTTGCTAAAAAAGGACGGAAAATGAATTTTAAATTTAAAGACTCTCAGTGCACTCTCCAAGGCTTACGACTAGAACCTGCTACTTGATTAAGTCACGAGGTTTGACAGTTCTAAATTAAATCAGGGTTGTCTGTCTTTTTCTTATTACATTAGACATTAGTAACAAAAAGATGCAAATACTCTAGAATTTAGTTGCGCTCAGAGTCAATACTTTATTTTCAATGTTTTATTGAATAAAGACTACCTAAGTGAACTAGGCTCCTTTATATGTAGGTAGGTACCTATATAAAACGCTGCGGTTAAGAGTTACGTCTGAAACACTCTTATTATTACACTGCTATGTAGAGTGCAGTTGAATAAACTATCAGCCTCGAACTCCAAGCTCCTAGTTCAAGTCACTTTGTATTTTATGAATAGAATATTTTATTTAATAATCGCGGAACTCGCCTTTTCCATTTGGATTTTAGAGAATGTACCTATAGTGCTAAAAGTTTAAGTAGCTGTTTTTGTTTTTTAGGGTTCCGTACCTCAAAAGGAAAAAAGGAAGTCTAATAATAATCACTTTGTTGTCTGTCTGTCTGTCGTGTCTGTCAAGAAACCTATTAATAAGTAGGGTAGGTACTTCCCGTTGACCTAGAATCATGAAATTTGGCAAGTAGTTAGTATAGATCTTAATATAGCACACGTAAATGGGAAAATCCGAAAACCGTGAATTTGTGGTTAGTAGGTATCACAAAAATGTGTTCATGAACATCATCATCATCATCCGATAGACGTCCACTGCTGGACATCTGGTCTATTGTAGGGACTTCCACACGCCGCCTGAATGCAGCATAACAATTCATCTGAATATATAAAAGGAAAAGGCGACTGACTGACTGACTGATCTATCAACGCACAGCTCAAACTACTTTGCGGATCGGGCTAAAATTTGACATGCAGATAGCTATTATGACGTAGGCATCCGCTAAGAAAGGATTTTTGAAAATTCAAACCTCAAGGGGGTGAAATAAGGGTTTGAAATTTGTGTGATCCACGCGGACAAAGTCGCGAGCATAAGCTAGTAAACAATATAATTAATAATTAGTATTTTCAACGTTCAAATAAAGATCGCAAGTGGGGTATTATATTAAAGGTCTTTACCTGTACATTCTAAAACAGATTTGTATTCATTTTTATGCATCATAGTTTTTGAACTATCGTGCAAAATGTCGAAAAAATACGACTGTAGTACGGAACCCTCATTGCGCGAGCCTGACTCGCACTTGGCTGGTTTTTTCTAACCTTGAAAAAGTATACCTACTAGTAAGAACACGGGAATAAAATTTACAGCTGTACGTAGCATTTGCCGGATATAAGGTAGAGCCTAGCCCTAGAGGTAGGTAGTTGGAGTGCGGAGTTACGGACTCGATAACAGCGATTATACGATGAATGGGGGACCATTAGTTATACGCTCCGACAAACGCAGATTGAGCTTAGTTTCAGGCCACATCCATACTTATAATAAAGCTGAAGCTGGACGATTTAAAACCATGCGATTTCCTTCGAGAGAAAAAGACATTACGTTTTTATGATAGTGTTTTTATTTTTTCTCTTCTTTTCAAGGAAATTTCAATTTGTTTTAAAAATATGTACATATTATATCAAAAATTGCGGAACTGGCAGGATACGCGAGAAATCGCACCTGACGCCTTGACCGCTAGGCCACGGTTCGCTTAGCTATCAGTGCTGAAATTCGAGATATTATGTACTAGCTGATGCCCGCGACTTCGTCCGCGTGGAATTAGGTTTTTTAAAAATCCCGCGAGAACTCTTTGATTTTCCGGGATAAAAAGTAGCCTATGATACTCTTTAGGTCTTTATCTATACTATGCAAAAAATCACGTCAATCCGTTGCACCGTTGTGTCGTGAAGGACAAACCAACAATCAAACACACTTTCGCATTTATAATAAGGGTACTGATACACATAATATCAGTGTGTACCTATTAGTGTGTAAGTGATGTAGTAAATGTAAAATATGTTAAGTGTTCCTAATTAAATAAATAAATTAATAAAAATACGTAGTAAGTAAAAAGACATGAGCTTGTCCTTTCTATATGGGATAGGTATCCTTTATGTGATAGCGCTTGTAGATGTACATGTGAAAGCTCTAAGCTAGAAAGGTCGAAGTAAATCGACGTGTACCTTGCCCGTCGTTACACATAGAACCATTTAGTTGATTGAAAATCTGTACGGGGGTCACAAGATGAAATCACTCAAGCTTTATTGCAAAGCTGAGTAACCTACTTGTATTATAGGTTGCGGCAGGTTCAATATAGGTGGATGCCAGGTAACTTCCCAGTGTGCTGGTCCCTTTTGGCTTTTCTGTCCTCTGTGCATAGTCTAAAAGAGCTTAACTCTCAAATTCTCAAATCAAATTCAGTATCATCGACCTATGCCACAGAGACTCTAGAACAGCCAGGCTGATCCGTTGCACAAAAAATGAGCCAGCCATTCTATTACCAGATGAGGCTATTAATCGCGGTGAAATGTCTCGAAAAAAATTTTAGCACTAAGACTCCATGGCCGCAAGGTCTCCACGGCAAATGGAACAAAAATGTAACTCTCGATAAGAGAGGCATACTTGCGCCGCTTGCCGTTTTCAGCTGTTTCTGCTGCCTCTTCCGGTCTCCCTGATATGACACGGGGCCATCAATGTGTCAACGCAAATCCCACATTAGCGCCCGTCCCCGTTCCCAGGGAACCAGCGTCAATCCATCAGGTCTCTTGCCATCATCCCGACTGGTGGCAAGAGCCCTTTTGATCGTATCGTTAAGAGAGCCACCTAAACTTCTCCTAGGAGCTCCTTTGGCAAGAGATCTCCGTGGATTCCAAATTTATCAACCTCTTTTCCACACGGACGTCTGATGGCACAGTGGTGTTCCCAATCTGAGATCTAGAGTCACACGAAAACTTTCGTTATCTAAAAATGTGCCGAGATTTTGGATGAAGCTAATACCCAGATTCCTTTTCGGATAATGCTAGAAGCCTGGCACGATCTCTATCACGACAGCAGACACATTCGAATTTTGAACTAAATTCGAATGTGTCAGCTGAACCAAGGGTGAACCAATGGCAAATGCCAAAGTATTTGTGTAGTACGTTCCTTTGGGATGTCGACATTGGAACATCCAGCGCGGAAATGCAGCCAGTATTCTTGGCACCATTCCACGCGGGCATGATTTGTATAGTAATTAGATAAGGCTAGCTTTAATTAACTTTTATTGTAATATTTTCTTTTAAAAGCTAGCTTATAGTAATACAACAATTTTAAGGACAAAAGTACAACATAAATAACTATTAACAAAAAATACGCTATTTAACAAAAACCAAGTTTTGTAGTTTATCTTGTTCGTTATATCATTATATTTCATAATATTCATTATTTTATATTATTAGGGTAATATAGTCGACCGGTGTGGGGTCACGGGATTCTATCAAAATGTACTGAAAACACTTCATTTGCAAACAATGTACCATGTGCCCTTTTTGTTGCAGGTAAAATGTTAAACTGGGAATATTATGAATTTACTCAGAATTTTTGTTAAGGTTTTGACAGACAACGCTCGACGGCATCTTTGCACGTTTTCATTGCGTCATTGTCAAAATTAATAAAATTAAACATTTATTAATGTAAAAGTCCGCTGATAAAAGAAATCATTAAATTTATTCCTTGTTAGTACAAAACGTAGTTTTATTTTTAAACTAGCTGATGCCCGCGACTTCGTACGCGTGGATTTAGGTTTTTTGAAATCCCGTAGGAACTCTTTAATTTTCCGGGATAAACAGTAGCCTATGTCCTTCCCCGGGATATAAGCTAACTCTGTACTAAATTTCATCAAAATCGGTTGAACGGTTGGGCCGTGAAAAGCTAGCAGACAGACAGACAGACACACTTTCGCATTTATAATATTAGTATGGATTAAGTATCATAATAATCATGGCCAGTTCACCTACTAAGAACGGGACTCCTCTAAGAATGAATGCGAAAGGGTTCAGGCTGTAGTAGATTTTATAAACTGTAAGCTGAATTCAGGAACTTGTATTAGGATGATTAATGAACGAAATTAATAGGTAGGTAGTTAGGTACTTATACTTATATTATTTCTATTTTTTAGGACTTTTGCAAAACTAAAAAATGTTACACTGTAACATTGCTATGAATATAATATTTTATACAGGGTGGTTGAATTTAACAAATAAAAAAATGATTAGGTAGATACAATATTACAAAAAGGAGAGAAATAATGTTAAGTAAACAAACTGCAAACATGATTAATAATTACAGTAGGTATTCTCCTTCCCACCCCAATCATCATCGTCATCGTCAACCGATAGACGTCCACAGCTAGAGCCTGGACATAAGTCTCGTGTAGAGACTTCCACACGCCAGTCTTTCATCGCCTGAATCCTGCGACTCGTTTGACATCGGCAGGTAAGTCTTCCAACGCTGCGCTTTCCGATGCTAGGTCGCCATTCTATAGCACCTTGGTGCCAACCCACTCAATATATTTTTTTTAAATAGAGATAGCGAGCAAACGAGCAGGCGTGTCACCTGATGTTAAGTGATTACCGCCGCCCATGAACATTTGCAGCACCAGAGGAATCGCCGATGCGTTGCCGGCCTTTTAGGAATTTGTTGGTCTGCCCCATGTTGTAATCTAAAGGGAACACCGCCGAAGAGAGTTGATTCCACAGTTTGCATGTGCGTGGAAAAAAGGATCTGGCACAACGGGTGGTCGAAGTGCTCCAGAAACCCAGGTGAATTCCTAAAACAGGTTTAAATGAGCGACAGAACCGGTAGGGAATTTTTAGTTATATAATTAAGTAGGTACGAGTAATAGGTAATTTCCAATTAGGTGATTGCTAATTCCTACTAATTTTGGATCACACGCAGTACGTGATCACCGCACCACGGCGGGGCTCGCAAAGTTTGAGTTTTCAAACTTCTGTTCACGGCACGAACTCTGAGGAGTCAAACATCGAGAAAACTTTACAGATTACGCGAAACAGCCTTTTCACATTGTACGATTCGATATCGGAAGCAGTGAAATAGCCATTAGGAATTTCTGAATATATATTGTTCAAAACAAGTCTTTAATAAGAGAAAAAAATCTATATTTAAAAGAAAAAATCTAAATACTTATTGTTATTATTATAAAAGGAAAAGCTGACTGATTGACTGATCTATCAACGCACTAGCTCAAACTACTGGACCGATTGGGCTGAAATTTGGCATGCAGATAGCTATTATGGGGGTGCCAGCCAGGTAACCTCCCAGTGTGCCTGCGTGCTACTGGTATCTTTCGGATACGTCCGAGGGGAAGAGCAGTATTCGGGTTGGTGCACCCTGGTAACATAGCTAATAATTTCTAATCGTGTAATAATTTACACCAATACTATTAATTGCACCCTGTATAAGATTTTTTTAAATAATACGTTTTAAAAACATCGTTCGGAAATCGTTTTCGCCCAGACGCTGAGTTGCCGGTGTCCGCGTTGCAGGTCCATTTTCAGGATTTTAAAATATAATTATTGACTTACAGTCAATATTGTTGTAATACGGTGAGTTTACTTTTTAGTTATTTCATTTTTTTTTTCAACTATAGGTACATTCGGGACCTCAAAGGTATAGGCTGTATGGGGTTTGATCTTTGCCGCTGTTAAGAACATTTGTCAATATTTTTAAAATTTTTAAATTTAAAATTATTCAGATATAAAAAATTAATTAAAATTAATTAAATAAATAAGTAAACTATACGTCTAATATCTATTTTTTTAGAAACAATTTTTTTAATGTTACTTATTTTTAACCGACTTCAAAAAGGAGGAGGTTCTTTAGTACCAAAATTTTGATAAATAGGTTTTATACAGAATATTTGTTGGAATTACCACCGTGCATTCTGCATAGAAATAAATTGGCATTTTAGTAGGCATTCTTGGAAATAACACTTTTTAAAAATGATAATAACATTGGTACTGATTCTGAGCACACCTAAATTTTAGAGTAGGTATTCACATCCTTTTCTTACTAATGTAGTATGAAAAGCACAGACACACAGCTTACAGTTTTAAATTTCTGACTGCCAGTCAAGAGCCTATATTGTTTAAATTTGTAGCGTGCTTGAGTCTTTAAATGTAAAAATCATGTTCCGTCGTTTTTAGCAATATTAAAAAGAAAAAGATACAAATACACTAAATTTAGTTTAGAGATAGACAACAGAATCAGCGTCATCATGTACCTACCTACTTATATGTACTTACATTTAGCTTAGCGTTAGTTTAGGTACAGTAGATATTCTTCATTTATCCCTCCTGAAACTTTTCACTCGATACTTTTATAACAAACTCAATACTTTTAAGCGCAAAGTTCTTTTTTTAAACTTTCTTTTCAGAGTAACTTTAAACTTCGGAAAGTGTTTCGTGCATAGATAGTTCATAAGGATTTTTCCGTTAAATAAATACAAACATTCAGATGATGTGAAAATAAGAAATAAATAGAAATAGGTATTTAGTCCGTACAAAATGACACCTCATGCGCTATTTTAATTCTATGTGTCAACAGTCATGTCAAAAGTACGGTTCACCTTTGAGATAAGTACTAATTTTTTTTTTAAATATTACAATAAAACTTAAAGCTAGCCTTATCTAATTACTATATAAATCATGACCGCGTGGAATGGTGCCAATAATACTGGCTGCATTTCCGCGCTGGACAGCCAGGCTGATCCGTTGCGCAAAAAATGAGCCAGCCCTTCTGTCACCAGATGAGGCTATTAATCGCGGTGAAATGTCTCGTAAAATTTTTTTAGCACTAAGACTCCATGGCCCCAGGGTCTCCACGGCAAACGGCACAAAAATGTAACTCTCTATAAGAGAGGCATACTTGCGTCGCTTGCCGTTTTCTGCTGCGGCTCCCGGTCTTGATGCTGTCTTCCTGATATGACACGGGGCCAATGTGTCAACGCAAGTTGCGTCCCACATTAGCGCCCGTCCCCGTTCCCAGGGAACCAGCGTCAATCCATCAGGTCTCTTGCCATCATCCCGACTAATCCCTGCCGGCTCAATGAGCGCAGGAATATTTATGGTGGCAAGAGCTCTTTTAATTGTATCGTTAAGAGAGCCATGCCTAAACAGCCTACCAGAGCTCCTTTGGTAAGAGAGTCCGTGGATTCCAAATTTATCAACCTCTTTTCCACACGGACATCTGTGCTGATGGCACAGTGGTGTTCCCAATCTGAGACCTAGAGCCACACGAAAACTTTCGTTATCTAAAAGTGTGCCGAGATTTTTTGATGGCAAGGCATGCAGCCAATACCCAGATTTCTTTTCGGATAATGCTAAAAGCCTGGCACGATCTCTGTCATTTGTAAGATTTTGAACCAAATTCGTATGTGTCAGTTGAACCAATGGCAAATCCCAAAAATACTAAAATCGTATTTTTGACATGAAATTCGACACACAAAGTTAAAATGGCGTGTGAGGAGTTAAATTTTATGCGTTACGACTTACGGCGATTACACACTGCACTTCTGTCATCCGAGTTCTATCCGTCACCCGTGAGAATACCAGCGATTATCTACGACGACGTATTATGTCATAGGCTACCATAAAAAAAAGGAACGCATTTCACGGATTCGGATCGGATGAGTGCGTTACCGCTTTTTTTAAAATTCAGATACAAGTTAGCCCTTGACTGCAATCTCACCTGATGGTAAGTGACGATGCAGTCTAAGGTGGGAGCGGGCTATCCTGGAAGGAGTATGGCAGTTTTTATTAACCTTAATTAATTAATTTACACCTTTGGTTTCTACACGGCATCGTACCGGAACGCTAAATTGCTTGGCGGCACGGCTTTGCCGGTAAGTTGGTTACTAGCCACGGCCGAGGCCTCCCACCAGACCAGACCAGAAATTTAGAAATTATAAAATTCCAAATCCCTGCCAGGAATCGAACCCGGTACCTCCCACTAATAAGACCACAGCGTTTACCACTGCGCTAGGGAGGTTGTCAAATATACTTACTTGTAAGTTGTAAGTTCCGAGTTTGCGTTTTTTATTGTAACGCATTGTCATCGCAAGAAACCCCCTACTATAATGTGGTTACTCTTACGACTCTCAGTAGTTAACGACCCAGAGAGCGATGTTAGATGCTCTTCGAGACCAAAAAGAAAGAAAAGGGCCAAATAATTTGGATCTATAAAATAAGTCAGCACTATTCAGAAGATGAGACTAAGGCGAGATTAAGACGTAGTAGGTATTCATTTTTTGACGTCCGCCTTCTTATCAGAGGTCGGGAGTTCGATCCCGAGCACGCACCTCTAACTTTTCTAATTAATTAAATATCACTTGCTTTAACGGTGAAGGAAAACATCGCGAGGAAACCTGCATGCCTGAGAGTTCTCCATAATGTTCTCAAAGGTGTGTGAAGTCTACCAATCCGCACATGGCCAGCGTGGTAGACTATGGCCAAACCCTTCTCACTCTGCGAGGAGACCCGTGCTCTGTAGTGAGCCGGCGATGGGTTGATCATGATGATGATGATTCATTTTTTAACAGACTTAGCGTCGGAGTCGTAGGCATATGCCTAGAAATACTACCAAAATCACACTACATAATTCAATTCAATTATACTTTGAATTCCATAACAAATTATGCATTCAAATTAATGTATGTAACCACGCGTAAGTAACTGAGGGCAATAGTGCATTCAATTTACAAGTCAAAAGTGTTATGTACACTTGTAATTATACATTGTTTTCTACAAAATTATAATAATGTTTACTTTAATTTTGATTCATTGTTGTTTTTATTGTGTTCGAACGGTCTCTAGAAAAAAATCTTAGAACTCTTACCTAAACTCTATCCACGGAGATAAGTTGGTATAGGGCTCTCTCTCTTACGCAATCCCATACAAATGACAAAGACAAAAAACTCAGGGGGCGTTAACAATTTTGATTCATTATCCAATCATCGCATACCCTTAAAAAAATCCTATGACTCTTTACTACTTTGCATTGCCGCTAACAATAATTAAGAAGGTTATTTATTTGTGACCAGATGGAATCAGTAACAGCGTCAGAAGACAGGCTGACGTCGGGTCACCGGCTGTCACACCCTCCGCCTGGCGACGAGGTGCTCATCACCGGCGTCTCTGGCTACTTCCCTGACTCCGACTCTGTCGTACACCTGCAAGAGAACCTGTTCAATAAGGTGAATACTAGTAGAGTTATATACTGGTGCTGGTAACAGTGACAAGACAGACTGACGTCGGGTCACCGGCTGTCACACCCTCCGCCTGGCGACGAGGTGCTCATCACCGGCGTCTCTGGCTACTTCCCTGACTCCGACTCTGTCGTACACCTGCAAGAGAACCTGTTCAATAAGGTGAATACTAGTAGAGTTATATACTGGTGCTGGTAACAGTGACAAGACAGGCTGACGTCGGGTCACCGGCTGTCACACACTCCGCCTGGCGACGAGGTGCTCATCACCGGCGTCTCTGGCTACTTCCCTGACTCCGACTCTGTCGTACACCTGCAAGAGAACCTGTTCAATAAGGTGAATACTAGTAGAGTTATATACTGGTGCTGGTAACAGTGACAAGACAGGCTGACGTCGGGTCACCGGCTGTCACACACTCCGCCTGGCGACGAGGTGCTCATCACCGGCGTCTCTGGCTACTTCCCTGACTCCGACTCTGTCGTACACCTGCAAGAGAACCTGTTCAATAAGGTGAATACTAGTAGAGTTATATACTGGTGCTGGTAACAGTGACAAGACAGACTGACGTCGGGTCACCGGCTGTCACACCCTCCGCCTGGCGACGAGGTGCTCATCACCGGCGTCTCTGGCTACTTCCCTGACTCCGACTCTGTCGTACACCTGCAAGAGAACCTGTTCAATAAGGTGAATACTAGTAGAGTTATATACTGGTGCTGGTAACAGTGACAAGACAGGCTGACGTCGGGTCACCGGCTGTCACACCCTCCGCCTGGCGACGAGGTGCTCATCACCGGCGTCTCTGGCTACTTCCCTGACTCCGACTCTGTCGTACACCTGCAAGAGAACCTGTTCAATAAGGTGAATACTAGTAGAGTTATATACTGGTGCTGGTAACAGTGACAAGACAGACTGACGTCGGGTCACCGGCTGTCACACCCTCCGCCTGGCGACGAGGTGCTCATCACCGGCGTCTCTGGCTACTTCCCTGACTCCGACTCTGTCGTACACCTGCAAGAGAACCTGTTCAATAAGGTGAATACTAGTAGAGTTATATACTGGTGCTGGTAACAGTGACAAGACAGACTGACGTCGGGTCACCGGCTGTCACACACTCCACCTGGCGACGAGGTGCTCATCACCGGCGTCTCTGGCTACTTCCCTGACTCCGACTCTGTCGTACACCTGCAAGAGAACCTGTTCAATAAGGTGAATACTAGTAGAGTTATATACTGGTGCTGGTAACAGTGACAAGACAGACTGACGTCGGGTCACCGGCTGTCACACCCTCCGCCTGGCGACGAGGTGCTCATCACCGGCGTCTCTGGCTACTTCCCTGACTCCGACTCTGTCGTACACCTGCAAGAGAACCTGTTCAATAAGGTGAATACTAGTAGAGTTATATACTGGTGCTGGTAACAGTGACAAGACAGACTGACGTCGGGTCACCGGCTGTCACACACTCCACCTGGCGACGAGGTGCTCATCACCGGCGTCTCTGGCTACTTCCCTGACTCCGACTCTGTCGTACACCTGCAAGAGAACCTGTTCAATAAGGTGAATACTAGTAGAGTTATATACTGGTGCTGGTAACAGTGACAAGACAGACTGACGTCGGGTCACCGGCTGTCACACACTCCACCTGGCGACGAGGTGCTCATCACCGGCGTCTCTGGCTACTTCCCTGACTCCAACTCAGTCGTACACCTGCAGGAGAACCTGTTCAATAAGGTGAATACTGGTAGAATTATATACTGGTGCTGGAAACAGCGTCAGAAGAGAGGCTGTCGCAACCTCCGCCTGGCGACGAGGTGACTCTGGCTACTTCCCTGACTCTGTCGTACACCTGCAAGAGAACCTGTTGAATACGGTGAATACTACTAAACTACTAGCTATAGTACCAGTAGCACTGACAGAAGAGTGATTGTCGTTCGTTACTTACCTAATAGCAGACATATTTCCAAAGTATACAATGAACCAAAAGTATACAATGAACCAAAAGCTTAATTTGCTGTAATCCGCTGAAACAAGTCGAATATGTATGGTGCAACATGCAGCATGCGAAATGCACCGCCCGCCCTCCCACTGCTAAACATGCAGGAAGAAGCAGCCACCAGGCAAGCAATACGCACCACCACCACGCACCACCACCACGCAGCACCACACAAATCCCAAGCACAATCGACGCACGTTTCGCCCCGACACCGGAGCATCCTCAGGAGATGTAGACCTTAGGTCTACATCTTTCAGCTTTTGGTTCATTGTATATCATGGACTTCCGCAAAGTAACGCCTGCTTCTATACAACATATTTCCAAAGAGCAAGCGTCTCGACTACTCCTCCTCTTTCCACCCCATAAAGAGAAGTACCAGAAGGATGAACTGATTTTACAATCCAATAGAAGAAAAAGCCCCTCTCCTGTCGGTTCGCTGTCCCTCCGTCTATCCAGACGAACAGCGGAGGCATATAGTATTAAGGGTCTCGATCATCGATGGCACCCTTGTGGTACGGCGGAGTTAAATTAGATATGATCTTGGCATTGTAACATTAAGTTTTGGTGTCGTCTACGCCCATAGTCACAAAGATGTATCACATGCCAAGTTTTGTGACAAAGTATTGTTCTCCAGGTGGACCTAATCTCAGGGGACGGCCGACGATGGAAGCTCGCTCACCCAGAAATTCCCCAGCGTACAGGCAAGATCAACAATGTGAACAAATTCGACGCGTCCTTCTTCGGAGTCCACTTCAAGCAGGCGCATACTATGGACCCCATGTGCCGGATCCTGCTTGAGAAGGCGTATGAAGCCGTCATTGATGCTGGTAAAGATGCCTCGAATCTAAATATATAAAAGGAAAAGGTGACTGACTGACTGACTGACTGACTGACCGATCTATCAACGCACAGCTCAAAGTACCGGACGGATCGGGCTCAAAGTACTGGACGGATCGGGCTGAAATTTGACATGCAGATAGCTGTTATGACGTAGGCATCCGCTAAGAAAGGATTTTTGAAAATCCAACCCCTAAGGGGGTGAAATAGAGGTTTGAAAGTTGTGTAGTCCAGGCGGACAAAGTCGCGAGCGTAAGCTAGTAGTTCATAATAATTAGTAGTTCATACTCCAAACATAAAAGCTTTACACTTTTGGAGGGGAAAGAAAATTTAGTCATGTTAACTTCAATGATAAATTATCATAGATGTTTTCAAAGTAGCATAATCAACAAATACGTCTTATACTAAGTTTATAAGTACGTACACACTACTTCTATAAACCTTTCGCTAGGAATGTGAAGTAACGACAAGTCTAATAGATGAGTTCGTACTTTGGATTTCAATTCACTTTTAGGTTAGGTACAAATTCAATACAGCCGGTATAGAAGCTGAGTTATATTCATTAAAGTCTAGGTCTTTTGATAACGTCAATGCGAATATTTATCAAAGCTTTAAGTAAACAAATTAACTTTAACTTGGGAGCAAAATGTTATGTTCTTGGGTGAAAGCCACCGAAAACCTTGAAATGTTTTGTGTACGAACCCTGTAAACCTACAAATTACTTTACTCTAAAGTCTAAAGTCCTCGTTTACACCGTGAAGAAAATATTACTTACTCAATAGCGAAGCAATCAACCGCGACCTAGCCAGCGACGCCCGCCGAGGCGGACCCTCTACCGGGGACCCACTCACGAGGTCCTCCACCACAAATGTCCAAGGCGTACCAACTATGTGCGCCTCGCTCTGGGGACCCAACGGGTGACACCGCGATCCCGCGCACGATGCCCGCGTCCCATCTTTCGCCTCGTCCACTGTGCCCTCTGCTAGTCAGAGGGACACGCAGAGAAATCTTCCCCGTGCCAGGTTATTAGCCATAGCCAACAATATGCTCAAAGAGAAATTATTAGCCATGTTACCAGGGTGCTCCGGTCTGAATACTACTGTTCCCCTCGAACGTATCCAAAAGGAACCAGCAGCACCCAGGCACACTGGGAGTTTACCTGGCTGGCAGCCCATCGTCTGTCCACCTAAGAGGGAGTCTTCCAACACTGCGCTTTGCGGTGTGACGTTGCCACTGTAGTATCTTGGGCCCCCAACGTCTATGGTGTTTTTGAACTATACGCCCTGCCCATTACCACTTCAGCTTCGCTTGCTCTGGTTCCCTTACGGATCTCTTAATTTCTGATTTGATCACGTATAGAAAATCCAAGTATTACTCAAACACTTATAGCTATCTACATCGCTTAGTGACTGATCTGACTGTTTCAATTAAAAAAAAATAGATACCTTGGCTATTTGTTACACTTCGGTGTAAATTCCCAGGAGCTTTCAAAGAATACGCAGTTCCTTACCTACCCTCTGTAATGAGATCAATTTATTTGATCCGCAAATTCGGCGGTCGCAGATTAAATTCGTCGTGGTCATTGGAGACATCTATTGTGGACTTCTGTCCGCCATTTTGTTTCCGGTGTTCCCCTTTTAGCTAATTGGGTGCCTTGTTTTATGGGGTTTGAATGAGGAATATTTTTCTTGATTAGATACTGAAGATACTAATTGATTAGCTTTGGTATCCGTGCTAGTTTTTTCCCGCGGTTTCGTCCGCATAATATAAATTTTTAGCCTTTAGCACTCGTGGATAATATTGTACCTAGCTTTGAGTGAAATAATTTTTAGAATCGGATCATTAGTTTGCGGAGATTACCCTCTACATCCCACACGAAGGGTTCCATACCATATCGTACAAAAATAACAGTTTTTAATTTTTTTGTGATATATAACCACGATATCATGGTTTTTGGAATTTTATTTTTACCTGTGCTATAAGACAATGCTAAAATTTCATAATTGCAAGTCAACGGGAAGTACCTAGGTACCCTATAGGTTTTGATTCCCTTGACGGGTCTTGACAGGCACGACAGTTAGACAGACAGACAAACAGACAACGAAATAATCCTAAGGATCTCGATTAAAAGGGCTTTTTCCTTTTGAGGTACGGAACCTTAAAAATGCTAAAAAGCTCATATTTATGAATAGGTCGTGAACTTCGATATAAATGACAAGATATGGTCAAGCGAACAAACTTTTTCACTGTTTAGGAACCAAATAAATCAGCGCCACCTCTAAGATACTAAGGAACGACCCGTTTGAAATCCAGACGTCACTGAGGTTGTTTTGGTGCTAAAACACCACTGAGTCGGTGCCATTTTGTTTGTTCAATAACCATGTCCATACGAAGTAATATAAGTCAATGGTCCTGAAATTAAATTTTCCAATTCGTTATCTCGAGCGAATGTTTCATATCACTTTTGTCGCGAATATCTCGAGCGAAATGTTTCGCGTCGCCGCCGCGCGTTCTGAATTCAGCTTTCGACTGATAATGATCTATTTATCTTTGTTGTGTTACATCCCGGCTCGTGTCCCCGGGGCCGACTCTGTGTACTGTCTGTTTGTCCATAGTCATGTTCATAAATATCGACCCTTGCAGGATGAAATGCAGTAAAAGCTATTTTTTCGAAAATGAGTTTTTACGGACGCTTCAAGACATAGTTTACGACAATTAGGGAACTTCTATCAAAACTGCTAGTATTAGTAACTGATATGATAAGATACTTATAAGGAGGCTTTATTATCAACTAAGTAGCTGATGCCCGTGACTTCGTCCGCGTGGATTTGGTTTATAAAATCTCTTGGGAACTCTTTCATTTTCCGGGATAAAAAGTATCTTGTCTTACTGCTACTTTTTCTCTTTGACGAAATTTGGTACAAAGCTTGCATCCCGGAAACGGACGCAGGTTACTTTTTCCCTCAAAATTAAAGAATTCCATCATTCAGTAAAATTATTAAATTGTCAATTATAAACTTGTAAGTATAAAATACAGTTATATAGGCGTTCAAGAGTAAAATATAAAGAAAGTTTATGGTCTCATTACAACAATTTTATTATTACGATGTTATTCATAATGGAAAACTGGATGCTTCTTAACTTGGAATCTTCTTGGAATATTAAATGCCCGAATTTCAGAAACACTTGAGACGGTCAAAGACAATATCGAGTTATAGCAATTACTGAGCAGAAGTTTTAATGGTTTTCTAGATAAGAGTACCTACCTACTTGTTCAATAAAGATTGCCGGGCCTCATTTTACCGAACAGGAACTCGAAATTAGCTGCAGAGTTTTTTGTTTAATTGTTGGAGCAAACTTTTGGTCACGCTTGACATAGCTTATCTGATCTTAACTATGTAATAGCAGATGTTCTTTCGTTTAGTTCTAATAAGACTGGAGTCGTGTTTCTATGTGCCTACGACTCAGTAGCCGACTGAAGGTGGGGTTGGAGGAGGCGGTCCAGCCCGGATTTTGGGTGTAGGGCGCCTCCAAATCTCGAGAAATTCTCATTAGTCAAATCCCAGATCAGGTCGAAATATTTTCAATCTGTAGTTGTTTATGTAAAAAATAATTTTTTTTGAAGTTCGAAGCTCGCTTGCACATTCATTGTTAAATGAATACTTTCTGAACCTAAGAAGGGTTTTGGCCATAGTCAACCACGCTGTATAACTGCGGATTGGCAGACTTCACACACCTTTGTGAACATTATGGAGAACTCTCAGGCATGCAGGTTTCCTCACGGTGTTTCCTGCACCGTTATAGCAAGTGATACTTAAATACTGAACCCTAGGTCCTACGAAAAGGTGTTTGTTTTTCGTATGCAATTTCAGGTAATTTCAGGACGCCGGGTGCTTGTGATCGGTATAAAACTAAACACCACGCGGGGAGGCTCTTTTCATGTCCCCAAAGTCATAGTAGGATGAAATATTTTGTGCCTTTTAAAATATTGAAAGCTTTTATATTTATTCACAGGTCTGAACCCGAAAGAACTTCGCAACACTAAAACCGGAGTGTTTATTGGCGCTTGCTTCTCAGAGTCGGAGAAAACATGGTTTTACGAAAAAATGCAGGTCAATGGATTCGGTGTGACTGGGTGAGTTTCCAGATATTGAAGAGTAGCTGTATATTATACAGGGTGTAACCAGACGCAGAAACTAAGCGTTATTGTTATACACCTAAACACAATCCAATACCAATAACCATTTGCCTCATTTTTAGGGTTCCGTAGTAAACAAGGAACCCTTACAGTTTCGCCATGTTGGTGTGTAATTTTAAAAGTTCCGTAGTTTCACAAGGAACCCTTACAGTTTTGAAATTTCAATCAGTCCGTCCTTCCGCCATTGTAAAAAGCGCTGTAAAGTTGACGACAGAATAGAAACTTGTTATCGCTACTAAATTTTAAAAGAAATAAATTCAGGGTACCTCAACCACCGTTGATGCTATTTTCGAGAAAGACGTTATAGAATCATAGAAAAGTTTCATCTACGAGTATGTAGATACCGAACAAAATTAATTTTCCACAGTTTTTTAGGGTTGGCAAAACTGGCAAAAACGGAACCCTTATAGATTCGTCATGTCTGTCTGTCTGTCCGTCCGTGTGTCACAGACACTTTTTTCCGAAACTATAACAGCTATACTGTTGAAACTTCTAATATAATTTTTTTCTAAATTGAATAGTTTGCGCGAGAGACACTTCCAAAGTGGTAAAATGTGCCCCCCCCCCCTGTAACTAAACTAAAATAAGAGAATGATAAAACGAAAAAAATATATGATATGTACATTACCATGCAAACTTCCATCGAAAATTGGTTTGAACGAGATCTAGAAAGTAGTTTTTGATTTATCGTGCAAAATATCAATAAAACGGAACCTTCAGTGCGCGAGTTTGATTCGCACTTGGCCGGTTTTTAAGTCTATTACACATTTTCCTAAAATATCGATTCTCTAAAGTTAAATTACACCATTCACCTACAGAGTTACCTCCTTACACTTTAGGAAGAGCTCGCGAGTGCTTCAAAGAGTCTTCCTTAACTTCGAGACTTGTTAATCTTCAACAGTAAACTCTGTAATGAATCGCGTTACAATGGAAAACTTTAATCGCTTTAAAATTCTCGTCACTTAAGGGTTTGAGCTCCTGATCTTAATCTTCTTTGATCTCATAATATTTTAGCGAACAGTTGTAGAGCATACTGATTTTTAACCGACTTCAAAAAAGGAGGAGGTTCTCAATTCGACTGTATATTTTTTTTGTCTATAGATTTTGAAGGTCCATCAATACAACACCGTTTTAAGAACGAAATTTTTAAAGTAATAATAATCTCATAGTTTCCAATCCGTCTGTCCATGGCTATTAAAATCTAAAAGAAAAAAACCGGGTGCCTGAACCACCGTTGAATAAAGTAACAAGCGCACATAACTTCGAAAAGTTAGAGGTGCGTGCCTAGAATCGAACCTCAGACCACCAAATAGGTTTAGCTAATTTAGAAAATCCAAATTGACCCAGCTAGAAACACTAGGCCAGGGAAACTGCAAAAAAAAAATTTGTCTCCAGGTGTTCTCGAGCTATGTTAGCTAACCGTATCTCCTACTGGCTAAGACCTCGATATGCAAAATAGGCTTAGCTACTTAATATTAGAAAATCCAAAGTAACTCTGCTGAGAATCGAACCTAGAAATAAGACCACAGCATTCACCACTACGCTAGAAAGATTTTTGTCTCCAGGTCTTCTCGAGCTATGTTAGCCAACCGTATCTCCTATTGGCTCGGAGTCACCGGTCCCTCTTACATCGTGGACTCAGCGTGCTATAGTTCCCTTTACGCACTCGAGCACGCGTTCAGAAATATTGTCAACTTTTTTTTGTCTCCAGATGTTCTCGAGCTATGTTAGCCAACCGTATCTCCTACTGGCTCGGAGTAACCGGTCCCTCCTACACCGTGGACTCAGCGTGTTCCAGTTCCCTTTACGCACTCGAGCACGCGTTCAGGGCGATTCGTGACGGACATTGCGACTCTGCTATCGTCGGCGGCTCCAACCTTTGTCTGCATCCTTATGTGTCCTTGCAGTTCTCCAGGTACGTGCCTAAGTTTTTTTTCTTCAATTTATAGACTAGCCCTTCACTGCTGTCTGATCTGCTGGCAAGTGATGATTCAGCCTAAAGCTACGAGTACACTTGCTCGTCATGAACGCGAGATGCGGGATATGATGCGGGAGCGTCCACGACGCGAATCTATACTTAACTAAACTAAACGCATATCTAATATGAACTAATATGATAGGTCTAAATGTATTGCTGTCTCTTTCATAAAGTTCCTCTTTCAAAAGGATAACACTGATTTAGACTTGTCAATTTAGTTTAATATATTATCTTGAATGAGATTATAGAAGTTTATGTAAACTTTACAGAATATAATTGAATATTTAATAATTATCTTGAATACAATAATTTACAATGTAAATCAATGCTTGGATCATAGATTAATAATAATTATTGGTCTCGCTACCCTTCGCTTGGATAAAATTAATTTTCGATTTACAGATTAGGCGTACTGTCCCCTGATGGAAAATGCAAGAGTTTCGACAATAAAGCGAATGGTTACGCTCGTTCTGAGGCCATTGTAGTCATCTTGCTGCAGAAGGCTAAAGATGCCAGAAGGTAAATAAAAAATATTTTACAGGAAGAGATGAAACAATACCGACATTACATGCATATTATGACTTGCACTTTAAGAAAGGTCCAGATTTACTATCAAAGAAATTATCGGTATACCGTTAGTTCAGTTCATTTTTAGGGTTTTATACCTCAAAAGGAAAAACGGAACCCTTATAGGATCAGTTTGTTGTTTGTCTATCTGTCTGTCCGTCCGTCTGTCAAGAAAGCTACAGGGTACTTCCCGTTGACCTAGAATCATGAAATTTGGACGGTAGGTAGGTCTTATAGCTGACATTTGGGGAAAAATCTGAAAACCGTAAATTTAGGGTTAGTTAGTTAATCACACAAAAAAAATTAAATTGTGTTCGTGAACTAATAATTAGTATTTTCAATTTTCTAAGTAAGATAACTATATCAAGTGGGGTATCATAATGAAAGATCTCCACCTGTGCATTCTAAAACAGATTTTTATTTATTTTTATGTATCATAGTTTTTGAATTATCCTGCAAAATGTTGAAAAAATACGACTGGAGTACGGAACCCTCATTGCGCGAACCTGACCCGTACTTGATGGCAATTCGTATGATGCGGGGGATGCTCCGCAGGCCCGCACGTCACCCGCGCTCGCCTGCGCGGCTAAAAGAAAAAAAAATTACGTATTTAAAAAAAGCTATAATATAATATATGGTTCCAATATCATTAAAACATTTATTCACATTCGTTAGGGTGTACGCGCAAATTCTCCACGCTAAGACAAACTGTGATGGTTACAAAGAGCAGGGTATTACGTATCCTGCTGGGCACATCCAACAGTTACTTCTGGACGAGTTCTACGAGGAGTGTTCCATTCCACCCAACACCCTTGAGTTTGTGGAAGCTCATGGTACTGGTAAGTAAAACACTTCTTAAGGGTCGCGTAACCAATAACGGTAGGGCGATTGTCTAAAACCTGCATCAATCATTATTACAATCTCAATGGTTCTGATTGGCTGAATTTGCGTGATTCTTGTTGCAACAACACATTGCCAATAGTGAGCGAGCGTTAACCAATCAGAGATGATTGCGATCGTGACATTGTAGCTGTCATTCTCCCGCAATCGTGCCGCGTATTCCTATTAATGTCATTTTCTGTCTGTTCGTTAGTATATTATCACAGATCTCAAGCTCGTAGTCGCAATTCATCATCATACATGATATAAAACTATGTAAGTAGGTACCTACTTTTTATTTTCTAGTGGCACGGAAGTCCGCCAACCACCACCGCCAAGTCGAGCAAGCAAAGCAAAGGCCGTACCATCCTTTTCTCGAATTACACTTTTTATTATTTGTTGTTACAGAGGATAGAATAGAAATAATGTGGCTAATTCCTTTGTACACAATATCTAAACTAAACTAAAATGACACGTCTAAATCGATTGCTATCCCTGTCATAATATTGCTTACGGAAAAGGATAGCACTAGATTTAGACCTGTTAATTTAGTTTAGTTTAGAGATTGTGTACAAGAGAATCGGCCCCAAATGTACTCTGTGAAAATATAAACTCTCCACTTATTATGGTTCATGAGATACAGCCCGCTGATAGAAATATGAGCAAAAAGACAGACATACAGGTAGACAAACAGATAGGCAGACAGACGGACGAACAGCGCAGGCTTAGTAATAGGGTGCCGTTGGTATAGTGCATTCAATATTAACTGGCGTGTTTCCACTTGAGACCGTCATTAGCAATAACAATAGGATTAAGTCGTGGCCGGTGAATTCAAAAGTATCCATACTGGTTGATTTGCAATGAAATATTTAGGGTCGGACCGGCTCCTTTAAAAATGAATGGACTCTGAGTGTTTGGTTTATTACCCCAATTGTTTACGTGGCATGTCGTGAATGTAATAATAAATAAATAAAATAAATAAAAAATATCGTTTATTGTTTCATTATTGCTAGTAGTAAGTATGTACAATGTTTTTATCTAATATTATATCTAAACTAAAAACTAACTACTAATAGGTAATGACGGTCTCAAGTGGAAACACGCCAGTTTATATTGAATGCACTATACCTTTCGGGCACGGAATCCTAAACGTGGTCTAAAGATTAAGTGGTCGTTTGCGGTTCAAATAATAAAGTACCGTCTCGAAATAAAAGAGATGTTGCTCTAAATAAAGTGACACAAAACAATACTACAAAAGCGCATAAAAATGGAAAACAACTAATGGATAGCGCTGCCCGAGAGATATGGCCCAAGATCCCAGTGCCGCCAGACGTTACTTATTTTTTGAAAAACAAAATGTGTGGGATAGAGTAGTTAGTGTTAGTGGGAACTGTTAACGTACCCATATTTGCTAGATGATGGCCAATTTAAAGATACTTACTTACTATATACTTTACTGCTAACAGTGCAAAAAACATTACTCACTTTTCTTAAAGACTGAGTGGTGATTTTTATGTAAGTATATTTCCTGAGTATCATAACATAAAAATAATACAAAGTAAGACAATGGTACTGATTCTGTGCACACCTAAATTTTAGAGTATTTCGCATCCTCTTCTTACTAATGCATTTAGTACAAAAGGACAGATACAGTTTGACAGTTTTAAATTAAATTTAGAGCTGTCAAACCTCGTGACTTTAGCTGCCAGTCGCGAGCCTATTGTTTAAATTTGTAGCGTGCACTAAAATGTATAGTCTTTAAATGTAAAATTCACGTTCCGTCCCTTTTTAGCATTATTAAAAAGAGAAAGATGCAGATAGTCTAAATTTAGTTTAGAGAAAGACAAGAGAATCGGCCCCATTAAGTTGACAAAGATAAGTGTTATTTTTTGCGAGCTTTAAACTGTCTAGCAGAAATTACCGCCGACGGGAAGTGTCTGGCAGTATTGAATATTAATTTTACAAACTCAGCACTCAGATTTTAAGAAAAGTGCGTACCTAAGTAATGTTTTAAGTTACCCTGCTGTTTTTAAGGTAACTTTAGCAGCTGATACCTATAAATTGACGGTCGCGTCGGTACAAGCTAGCAGATAATATATTAAACCTACACATTTTGTTTCTCAGTAAGAATAAGTAAGGTCTGGTGGTCAAGGGATCTTGTTCTAATAGGAAAACTTGCCGACGTTTACTTGGAGAGCACTCCGACATGAAATTAAAAAGCTCTTTCATCCACTATTGTTCACGACACAAAGGGCCAAGATAAATCCTCGCTTTAAGTTTAATGCGCACTGTGTTTTTGTTAGCGGGATGCTTAGGATAAATTGTTGATAAACAGTAGATAGCTTCCTATTTGAAGAGATCGTTGTTCTAGCTTTCTAGAATTATGTGCGTTATAAATAACTAAAGACCACTTTCATTGTAACATTTTTTATTAAAAATCTCTATATATAAAAATGAATCGCTGAATGTGTTGCTGATCGCAAGTCTCGAGAACAGCTGAACCGATTTCGCTAATTCTTTTTTATAATATCCCTTGATGTACGAGGATGGTTCTTACGGAGAGAAAAATTTGACTGAAAAAGAATCGGCTGTATTACAATAAAACTTAAAGCTAGTCTTATCTAATTACTATACAAATCATGCCCACGTGGAATGGTCCAAATAATACTGGCTGCATTTCCGGGCTGGATTGCCAGGCTGATCCGTTGCGCAAACAATGAGCCACCAGATGAGGCTGTTAAGATAGTGAGCAAGATCACTTGCTTTTAGATGAGTTTATTCGTAATGCGCTTCTGACGGCTGTATGGCTCTAATTTAAATATCAACCAATGAAATTTTGGATATTTTATAGGAACTAATATCAAACCTGTGGATACTACAAATATCTAAACCCGTTTAACTTTAAACCTAGAAATTAATGAAAACTAAACTACGTTTATTAGGTGAGAGCTTAAGAGCGCGCTAGGGGAATTTCTCGTGTATCTCGTTTCACGAAATACATCGTGTGGAAATCTGCATCCTCGAAAGTTTTCGATAATGCCCTCAAAATTGTATGGAGTCTGACAATTCACACTTGGCACGGTGGACTACGATTTAAACACTTCTTATTTTGAGATAGAAAATCTGTATTTTGTCTTAAATAATTTTTTTACTGAAAAGTCCGCACAAAAAAGAAAATGCCCGCTCGGCTTAAAGCAAAAAAAAAACGAGATAACATCGGTGTGTAATAAAAAGTTGGCATGTAAATAATTTTGTCGGTCGGTATCGGGTGAGCTTTGAAATTGCTTTTCTCAAAGGCCGGTATCTTTCTTACGGACTTTAATTAAAATCCGATGCAGGCACTGTTAAATGAGACTTGCAATACGGTTGTTTGCAATTTGTTATTTACTTTTAGCTGTTAACAAGAAAAGTTCTTGGAAAAGAAATGGAAAAAACTACTCACTGACTGACTGACTGACTGATCTATCAACGCTCAAACTACTGGACGAATCGGACTGAAATTTAGCATGAAGTTAGATATACAGGGTGTAACCAGAACGCTGGCAAAAACGAAGACAGGAAAAACACAAAAAATAAATACAAAAATCCTATAGTTTTGTAAATCTTTACGATGTATTGCAAATAAAAGATCTGACTGACGCTCCACTCGGAGTCAATACCACGTCGTAGGCGGGGCATTGACCCAAGTTTTGCACGCTATACATTGCGGGTTTGAAAAATACTAAATTACTAAAACTACAAAATGAGGCACATGGTTATTGGTATTGGATTCTGTTTATGTAGTTTGTGTTTATGTGTAACAATAACGCTAAGTTTTGCTATGGTTACACCCTGTATTATGGCGTAGAGGTCCGCTAAGCAAGGATTTTTGAAAATTTAGCCCCTAAGGGGGGTTTACAAAGGACCTGTTTATTCGCGTAGAGTTACCTACAGCAGATGTAATTGTAAACTACAATAACCAATTTTTGAATAATACAATTTTTGTGTCCAATGTGCGAAATATACCCTTTTTTCAAATAAGTTTGGTGAGCAACCGAGCAGGCGGGTCACCTGATGTTAAGTGATCACTGCCGCCTATGAACATTTGCAGTACCAGAGGAACCACCAATGCGTTGCCGGCCTTTCAGGAATTCGTTGGTCCGTCCCTTGAATAACCCCATGTAGTATTCTAATGGGAACACCGCCGAAGGGAGTTGATTCCACAGTTTGCATGTGCGTGGAAGAACGGATCTAGCACAACGGGTGGTCGAAGTGCACCAGACACCCAGGTGGTGAGGATGGAATTGTTTGCGGTGGCGTGCGGTAATGTTGTAGAAAAAGCCAGTTTCTTCATAATACCTGTTTCATTATTAGGTACCAGAGTAGGAGACCCAGAAGAACTCAAAGCGATAGACGCTGTTTTTTGTACGGGCCGCTCTGAGCCGCTTATGATTGGATCAGTCAAGTCCAACTTGGGTCACAGTGAACCTGCATCTGGACTTTGTTCTGTGGCCAAAGTAAGTTTTTCTTTGACATTTTGTCGGGATAGGTACTTAGTTTCTTCAATTCTGGTTCTGTCTTTCAAAATAGATCCTTGGTTTTCTTATTTACTAGATAAAACATATTTTAGGATAAGTTTTCACCAATAGCTCAGTGATCAGAATCAGAATCCGAATTTCAATTTTGTTCCCATGATTACTCTATAATATTATATTGTAAACTCCAAGTTACAACTCCTCAATCTTTACTCTGTAAGGGTACTGCATGGATCGTAAAACTGTGGTACTGGTCTACATGAACTGGATTGATGATCAGTACCTACTCCAGACTCAGGATCTGTTGTAGGTGATGTGAATTGATGTTGTGGATACTAAGCATACTTTGTCATTGAATATCGTGTTCCAAATACTCAATCCTGATGCTGCACTCATACAGTGGAACCTGATATTGGGGTAAACTGAAATTGGAAAAATTATAAGTTTTAATGTTAATTTGCTTTTCAGCTTTGTATAGCCTACACAACTGGATATATTCCTCCGAACCTAAACTACTGCACCCCGAGAGATGGAGTGCCTGCCCTAGCTGAGGGGAAGCTGACAGTCATAACTGAGAAGACACCGTGGAACCGCGGCATGTCAGGAATTAACAGTTTTGGTTTCGGCGGTGCCAATGCTCATACTCTGCTCAAGAACTTTGCGAGAGAAAAGGTTTGCTCTTATAACATAATTGGTCCATTATTGGTAAGATAGAGAAATTGTCTAATGTGGCTACGTCGATCTGAGCATTCTCAAGTACATTTACTTCTTTTTTGTTGTTATTTGTTTTAATGTGAAAATATTACAATAATATTACAAATCATGCCCACGTGGAATGGTGCCAAGAATACTGGCTGCATTTCCGCGCTGGCCGTCAGGCTGATCCGTTGCACAAAAAATGAGGCAGCCCTTCTGTCACCAGATGAGGCTATTAATCGCGGTGAAATGTCTCGTAAATTTTTTTTAGCACTAAGACTCCATGGCCTCAGGGTATCTGCGGCAAACGGAACAAAAATGTAACCCTCCATAAGAGAGGCATACTTGCGCCGCTTGCTGTTTTCAGCTGTTGCTGCGTCTCCCGGTCTTGATGCTTTCTCCCTGATATGACACGGGGCCAATGTGTCAACACAAGTTGCGTCTCACATTAGCGCCCGTCCCCGTTCCCAGGGAACCAGCGCCAATTATTATGTCCTTCAACTTTATATCTGTGTTTCTCTCTCAATTTTTTTCAAAAGTTGTTAACGGTTTTGGCGTTTCCTATGATGCTACAGTTGTTCCCGGGTGGTATTTACTTATCATCAGATACCACCTGCTCTTTTTTCGCTATTAGTACCTACTTATTTAAAAAAAATATTAAAAAGGAATTGTTTTAGGTCAACAACGGCATACCAACAGATGACCTCCCACGTCTGGTATGCGCCTCAGGACGTACCGAATCAGCAGTAGCAAGGATCCTCAATGATCTGGAATCTAAGACTGTTGATGCTGAGCTCATCAGACTGTTGCATGCTGTTCACGATGAGGACGTCACTGGTCACGTTGTAAGAGGATATACCTTATTAGGTAAATGAATGAACTGTTTTTAATGACTAGCAATAGCTTTAGGTGTACTTGAAGAAAGAAAGAAGAAGAAAGAAAGAAATTCATTTATTTGTTGTTGGTGTCACAGATAAAAACTAAGTACAAATGTAACATTTTCATCTGTGACACCACCCCGCATGGGTGTACGGCTCAGCATAATGTCTTGCATCATATGCGTCAACACGCATAAGATGCAGGACGCTGATTTTCAGCTGTGACCCGGGTGACGCCACAGTTACAACCGTAAATTATAACACATAAGATTAAAATTACTAATTTTTAAATTAAATTAAATTGAAGTGTTGATTAATTATTACTTACTGATTTCGGCAATCTTTATAAATAGGTGATTATGATTACTCATTTTGAAATGTTATTTAGATTTTCCTTTTTTTTGTAATAACGATCTTATTCTTCTTCTTCATAACACTCATAGCAGAGTGGTCGTGTTCAACACTAAGTGGCAGATGTTTTGCACCTCACGAGCATTCGCCACTTCTCCCTATTGGCCAATACACTCATGCAGGGGACCGATCAAGTGGACTTAAGGGGACTCAGTTCAGTGCTTTCTTCATACAAACGTAGGAGGGAAATTACAACAATATTCGATATTGTACGCACAAAACTAAGAATTATATCGATTTATCTCGTCATTACCTAGGTTTATTGATATATAAAACATTGAAAAAAATATTCATTTAAAAGTTAAGAGGCTCAAAAGATTCCTATTTTAACACTAAATTAATGACAACTATGGGCGTAAATAAATAAGATAAGGGATATGAAAATTCTAAAACAATTTATCATTAGACGTAGTTTATTTATTCATTAGTTGAAATAACTTTGCTTTGCAAACATAAATTCAGCAGTTTTTCTCAAAAATACTTTTCCTAAACCCTTTTTGCGCGCTTGATTTCGGTGAAAATCATCGTGCCTTTCAACTTTCTCATACAATGTCAAGTGAAAAGCAAACAAGTTACCCACGTGCGCTGCCAATTTCGGTCGAGCGTCCTGCGTCACCTTAAGTTGGTCGGTCCATTTCATTATTTTGTTCTACGAAGTGTAAATCTGTTTTTTATTTTGTTAGCGTCCACACCAACGCAGGCCGTTTCATTAGCTCGTGATATCCAGTACTTCTCCGGCGTCCGTCGCCCAGTTTGGTTCGTCTACTCTGGCATGGGCTCGCAATGGGCCGGCATGGCCACTCAGCTTATGAGGATCCCTATCTTTGCTGATGCCATTAAGAGGTAATTAAACATTTCGGGTATATATTTCATCATCATCTACATCATCATTATTGACTGAATTAGTTAAACCATCATTGTAGACTGGTTTAGATGAACTTTAATAAGTATGAGCCTTGAGTGTAACTATTCAAGTTAAAGTTACTGTAGGTAAATCTCATTTCGTATTATTTTAAACATGTATTCAATTATATGAAATTATGTGATGGTAAATTTGGAGCTTGAAATCTTAGAATTTCATAGTTCAAGTGATGGAGGGACCTTAACTTTAGTGAAAACGTACAAAGCCGAAAGTGATGAACATCGACCTTTAGAATGACATTTCAGGTTTGTGGAGTGTTGTCTCTGTCTCTCATATCCATATGACGTTTTGTCGGTCTCAACGACCGAGACAGTGCTCTACAAATCTGCTATCTCCTTCTAAAGATCGATGTTCATCACTTTTGGCCGCGTCCTGTACACAATATAACACAATGGTACTCACATTTCAATTCATATTATAATTGTGTGGTTTAGTTTTCTGTCTTTTTCTTTCCTCAATGGGGTTTAGGTACCTATTTATAATCCTGTTAATATTTTATTCAATGAAAGCTACAATAGTGTTTTTACTTACTTGACTTTTTTTTTTTAATACAATAAAACTTAAAGCTAGCCTTATCTAATTACTATATAAATCATGACCGCGTGGAATGGTGCCAAGAATACTGGCTGCATTTCCGCGCTGGACAGCCAGGCTGATCCGTTGCGCAAAAAATGAGCCAGCCCTTCTTACTATCTTACTACTATCTACTTACTTGACTATCTATTCATTTAATAGAAGCCGAGACGGATCAGTAGGTTAATACTTTTTTTTATATTTCAATACAAAAGAAAACTATATAATAGTATATACATACGGAAAAAAACTTATCACTAAAAGTTTTATATTTTCAAAAAATATACGCCGTCCAAATGGTCATTTATGGGCATTGTGCCCAATACACTGGCGCTATTACCTCGCTGAATGGCAAGGCTTAACCGTTGAGCGAAATAAGCACCATATCTTGGGTCCCCAGACGCGTGGATCAGCTTTTGGGACACGACGTTTATAAAAGCTTTCGTGTCCGATGACCATGGGCCCAGAGTCTCAAACGCAAGCGCCGCAAATACGTAGTCCTTACTAATGACTGAGTATTTACGGCGCTTAAGTTCTTGAGCAGACTCTGCTCATAAGTTTATCCATAAGATGATGCAAATTTTCACCAGGTGTCACAAAGCCCTCGAACCAAAAGGCATCAACCTAACAAAGATCATCACGGAACCCGACCCGAAGATATACGACAACATCCTCAACTCCTTCATCGGCATCGCGGCTGTTCAGATCGGTCTCACTGATGTTCTAAAGGCACTTGGTATCGAGCCTGACTACATTATTGGTAAATATCAGACTTGAACAGTTTCTTTTATCAAGAATCCCTAAGCATTTATACATACTTCTAGTATAACGAAAAAATCTTCCATTTTTTTTAAATTTATTGAACACAGAAATTTCAATTGAGTACATTGAAAATACACAGACCGAAATCCTCTAGAAACTGTAGGAGTTTATGTGAGGATGACGAGTTCGCGTTATACAAATTAGAGTAAATTAAATATACAACTAATCTATTACAAACTTAAAAACTATTTGATAAAAACTGAATAAGCCAAATCAAAAATAACATAAACATCCGTATATAGCATATCATTACATTATATCGAAAGATATAAAACATCGTGTTTCGTTCCTTATATTATTTCAAAGGTGTGTTTAATATCCTTAAAATGTATACGAATTTCATTATGCCCGTTCAGAAATGATGAAATGAACATTTTACGTCTAAAAGAAGTTGTAATCTTGTCTGAGCCAAATCAGATGAAATATGGATAAAGAGAGTTTTGTATCAAATTCAGATGTCATTAAATGAAGATCTGAATCCAAGGTTCAAACTGCATTTTTTCTGTATCAATATTTGTTCAAGTTCTAAGTGACCCGTAAAAGTATAAATATTTTACAATGAATTTAAAACAAATGTCTAATGAAAAAGTAAATAAAGAAATGAAAAAAAAATAAACTAAAATAGTCGAATAATAGGGTTTAAAAAATGCTTCTAAAGAGTAATAGAAGTAGCAAAAGTAGAATAACAAAGAATACAGAAGAAGAAATGAACTGTTGTAAACGGAGATTATGTTTTAGGTCACAGTGTAGGAGAGCTTGGTTGCGCGTACGCAGATGGCTGCTTTACCGCCGAACAAATGATTCTATCTGCGTACAGCCGTGGTCTGGCTTCCATTGAGACTCCTTTCATCAAGGGATCTATGGCTGCTGTTGGACTTGGTTACAGTGAAGTAAGTATCCTACAGAACTAATCTGGACAATTGTCAAGCCTCAATAGCTCAACGGGTAAAGGAGTGGGCTGAAAACCGAAAAGGTCGGCGGTTCACACTTTTGTCGGAAAGGGGAATATTAGGTAGTGATTTAAAAAAAAATCAAAATGGAAATTGAATGAAATGTAGGTAATATTCACGGTTATTAATTTTTTTACACCTTAAAATTTTATCGTCTTTTATTTGTTAGTTTTTTATTAAGTTAAATAAATTTAATAAAAGCTAAAGCTAGCCTTATCTAATTACTATACAAATCATGCCCGCGTGGAATGGTGCCAAGAATACTGGCTGCATTTCCGCGCTGGACAGCCAGGCTGATCCGTTGCGCAAAAAATGAGCCAGCCCTTCTGTAACCAGAAGTTAGTTTATATTATTTTTCTGCACGTATAATTTAGGTGTCTGAAATTATGCATTAACCTAGATGAAGTGTAATTAAGTATCCTTTTCTATTTACTAGAATAAAATTTGAACGAAATAAAAGATAGATAATATTTGATTTGAGTGATATTGAGAAATACTAAATGCTTGAAGAAGCAACCCATTAAGAAATTATAACTAATTACTTTGAAAGAAAATAAATATAATTAAGTAGCTACTGAAATGAAAATTTAATATTATTTCTCGTTATTTAGATCAAAACAATAGTCCCACCTGAAATCGAAGTGGCCTGTCACAATGGCCCCGACTCCAGCACCATATCGGGACCGGCTGATATCATGAAGACCTTCGTCGCTAAGCTCGTAGCTCAAGGAGTCTTTGCCAAGGAGGTTCCTTGCTCTAACATCGCCTACCACTCGCGGTATATTGCTGAAGCTGGTAAGTATCTAGACGAGCTTTACTGATGACTCCTAGACGTTATTAGTACTTTCAAGTCAGCGTCATAGACCTATAAATTACTCGGTAGCATTTATGTTTTACAGTTTGCGGCAGGAAATATTGCACATCGAACTTTAGAAAAAGACTCTGGCGACTTCCTACGCGTGGACTACACAAATTTCAAACCCCTAGTTCACCCCCTTAGGGGTTGAATTTTCAAAAACCCTTTCTCAGCAGATGCCTACGTCATATTAGCTATCTGCTTTTTCAGCCCGATCCGTCCCGTAGTTTGAATTGTGCGTTGATAGATTAGTCAGTCAGTCAGTTAGTCAGTCACCTTATCCTTTTATATATTTAGATTTCGCCTTCGTAGAGCGTCGTCTCTGTCACGCATATCTGTGTAACGCTTTGTCGGTCTCAATGACAGAGACAAATGTCTATAAAAACGTTATCTCTTTCTTATCCTTATCTGGCCTCCTCAGCGTATGTACGTACGAAATGTTGATCATAAAATGATAATTTTCCAATGGTTACATATTGTATTAGATAAGGCTAGCTTTAAGCTTTATTGTAATATTTTCACGTAAAAAAAACATATTGCTATTTTTTAATTCAGGGCCAAAACTCCTGAAATACTTAAGAGCAGTCATCCCGGTTCCTAAGCAACGTTCAGAGAAGTGGCTGTCTACGTCGGTTCCACAAGCGTTATGGAAGGATCCGAAGGCTGAAATGTCTTCTGCTGAGTACCATACTAATAACCTTTTGGTGAGTTGCTTTTTTTTAAAAAAGAATATTAGCCATGTTAAATGACTACCATTCCCCTTTCCTCTCCAACTAAGCGTTAAGCTTGTGCTAGGAGTAGGTACGACAATAGTGCAACGGGCGGGGTTTGAACCGTGCGTCGCGTCGACCTTTCGGTTTTCAGTCCACTGCTTTACCCGTTGAGCTATGGAGGCACTTTTGATCTTCTTGCAGCTTGAAAAATCATCAGGCATCGTCTGATCCTTGTTAAACTAGCCTGATTTAGAAATTGAAATTATTGTTTTCGTTTTAACATTTCTTTAGGCTCTAGGTCTTCAATACTCTGCGATCTTGTAGTGCTCCCCTGAGACTTGCCTGTCTGCCCTAAAAAAGACTAATGTCTTTTTGTAGACGTCTATCGGTTGATGATGTTTTTGTCTTTAATTTTACTTAGTGTTAGCTGTTTTTTTTATTTGCATTATACTTCCTCACACCGGAAGGGGCAGTGTTGGTAGACCCCCCACTGAATGGACAGACAACATCAAAGGAGTCGCAGGGACCCGCTGGATTTAGGCGGTGCAGGACCGTGGCGTGTGGTAATCCCTACAAAAGACCTATGTCCAACAGTAAATGTCTGTCGGTTGACGATTTTGATGACTTATTTTCGTTCTTTTTTTATTAGAGTGCGGTGCTCTTTGAAGAAACAGCTCGTCTGATCCCAGCGAACGCAATCACCATAGAAATCGCGCCACACGGCTTGCTTCAAGCAATCTTACGTCGCTCCTTGAAAAAGGACGTCATTAACATCCCGCTTACAGAGAAGAAGCATCAAGATAATGTACAAGTCCTCTTTACTGCTTTGGGGAAGTAAGTATTTAAGAAATTGCAGCCAATCGCTAGTCGATAAATTAAAAAAAATACGCACCACCACCACGCAGCAACACACAAATGTGTGTTTGGGATTTGTGTGGTGCTGCGTGGTGGTGGTGCGTATTGCTTGCCTGGTGGCTGCTTCTTCCTGCATGTTTAGCAGTGGGAAGGCGGGCGGTGCATTTCGCATAGATTCGATCTGTTTCAGCGGATTACAGCAAATTAAGCTTTTGGTTCATTGTATATCACTTCATAGACTTCCGCAAAGTAACGCCTGCTTCTATACAATATACAGTATTTAATATTTTTCTTTCGTCACAGTTCTGATAACTAACGAAAATCTGTCTATTTGCTCTTCTTTTGCTTATTTTTCTGATTCATATTTCATAGGACTAGCGAATTCAGGATTGGCAATGGAAAAATATTCATACTTACCTACTTCATATTATTTATAGAGTCGTGGTTTTATCATCTACTTGTATACCATTCAGATTTAAGACAGTACAAGACTCTCTGAATTTATATTTTCATTTTACCTATTAGGTATTAGAAAATATACACACCTATTACGATTTTTCATCTTCAATAGGCAATACTAGCTTATGCTCGCGACTTCGTCCGTGTGGACTAGGTACACAAATTTCAAACCCCTATTTCACCCACTTAGGGATTGAACTTTCAAAAATCCTTTCTTAGAGGATGCCTACGTCACAATAGCTGTCTGCATGACAAATTTCAGCCCGATCCATCCAGTAGATTGAGCTGTGCGTTGATAGATCAGTCAGTCAGTCAGTCACCTTTCTCTTTTATTTATTTAGATTTATACATTACTAGATGATGCCCGTGACTTCGGTTTTAAAAATCCTCTGGGAACTCTTAAATTCTCCGGAATAAAAGTAGCCTGTCCTTCCCCGGAATGCAAGCTATCTCTGTACCAAATTTCGTCAAAATCGGTTGAACGGTTAAGCCGTGAAAATCTAGCAGACAGACAGACAGACACACTTTCGCATTTATTATGGATGGATGGATGGATTTAGTATGGATTTTCTGCCGTGTTGACATAATTATAGCTTTGATTGTTTTAAGTATAGCTGAAATTATTTTTATGGAAAGCAAGTTCATTATCATTTTGAACTTTTAAAGATTATTTTTTAAATTCTCAGATTACACATTACGTTATTGTTTATCAATATACTTTTAACTTATAACTTATTTTATGTACTATAACTATTCTAGCTATAACTAAATATATAACTATATATAATATTATTTTATACAGATTATACGAAGCCGGTCTGAACCCTCACTTAGCGAACATCTACCCGCCAGTGCAGTTCCCTGTATCACAAGGGACCCCTATGATTTCGCACTTAGTTGAATGGGAGCACAGCGAAGACTGGTAAAAGTTTGTTTATGTTTCATCGACTTTCTCTTCTCCTTATCATCTTCATCATCGGCCTATACTGAGAATGGGTCTCAGGTTCAGAATGAGAAGAGTTTAGACGATAGTCTACTTCGTCCGCGTGGACTAGGTATTTCAAACCCCTATTTCACCCCCTTAGGGTTTGAATTTTCAAAAATCTTTTCGTAGCGGATGCCTACGTCATAATAGCTATCTGGCTATATAAGCATTTTTTCTTTCTAAATCATAATTTATGATGGTTTAAGAGACCACTCTTCGTCTATAACAAATATCCAACATATTTCTACGCCCCGGTTTTTGCGTATATTCCTGCAATTGATCTGGTTTAATAAAGTCGTACAAGTATAAATAGCACCCCATTCGTCAGGCGACCGCTAACAAATTGTTCTGTAGGTACTTTTGAAAAGATATCTTGTTCAATATATTATTCGCTTTCAACACTGTAGGCCCGTGAGTTTGCTGAAATGTTCATATTTTTTGTGTCGAAGCAATTTCAACAAATTTTAATAAAATGTGATGAATTGTGAGATTTCAGTTTAATTTTACAATGCTTTGCTGGCATTCCAATTATAATAGGTACTTACTAACTAGGTACTTATGTAGATTGAGGATTCTCGAATTATGAATAAGTTATTGTATGGAAGTTTTGTAATAGTAAAGTAAAATTTTCTCCTATTATAAGGATCCTTTGAACAGAGTTGCTCGGGTTACATGAACATACAATTTACAAACATAACATTAATATTACAGACTTTACGAAATTACAAAAAAACATGTTTTTAAACTTGCACCAAAAGATTTTTTATTGTATCTTACTCCAAATAGGTAGATAGGTAAATTAAAAATTAAGAAAAAATATGTATTGTATTGAATTGTATTGAAGTCTAAAATAGATTAGGTCAAAATGATAAAGGGGGAATTTTTCCATCAGGTATGTAACGTCATACAAGGCTCAGGAGAAGATGAAGACTGGGGAGAGGACAGTGCGTATGTCCATAGCTGATGAAGACAGCGAATATATGGCAGGACACGTTATTGATGGTAAACTATAGCTTATTTAGTGTGTCGTACCAAAAAAGAAAAAATGAGGTTCCCACACCCATAGTATTTTTAAAAGACCTATTCAATGATACCCTACACTATGGGATAGACGAGAAAATTCATCCCCACTTTACATATAGGGGAGCTACCCTAAAAAAAATATTTATCAAAATTTTATTTCACCACTTTGTCGGCGTGATTAATGTTTATACCCATACCAAATTACAGATTTCTAGCACTAATAGTCTCTGAGGTTAACCGAGGACGGACGGACGGACAGACAGACAGACGGACAGACATGGCGAAACTATAAGGGTTCCTTGTTTACTACAGAACCCTAAAAAAGGAACCCTTATACGATTACTTCGTAGTCTGTCTGTCTGGCGTGTCTGTCAAGAAAACCTATAGGATACTTCCCGCTGACCTAGAATCATGAAACAACAAATTAGTAGCAAAAGTAAATAAAATAAACAATCTATTGACGAAACTTGGTGATAGTGGTAGGTTCAGTTTCTAAACTAAAGAGAGTATAAACAATAAGTATCTTAATCTCCATTTATTTCGACCAAGAAACTCAAATGCTGAATATAAATCTATGGTTTCATGACATTAACATAATAACAATATGAATAAAATAAAATAATTATATATGTTCAATTAATGGCAAGTTATTTTTCTTAATAGGCCGTAACTTATACCCTGCGACTGGATACTTAGTAATGGTGTGGGAAACACTCGGAATGATGCTGGGAGAGCTTTACACTGAAGTGTCTGTGGTGTTCGAGAACGTCCGATTCCAGCGAGCGACAAATATCCCGAAAGATGGAAATCTGGAGTTCATTGTCATGATACAAAAGGGAAGCGGACAGTTTGAGGTAAGTCAGTCAAGAATATTATAATAATGGTCATTAAGATTAGGATTACTATTAAAATCGATTGACGATTGTTTAAGAATTAAGAATTAATTAGGTACCTAGTGAAACATAAAATTATTATCATTCCAAAAACCTCAAACTTTAAGTGATTAATGTAATGTGAGATGTACGATTTAGAATTCGCCTTAAACATAGACTATCTAATGATAGTCTTCATTATAACTGATGATTGATGAAGCTTTATAATATTAGTAAGACGATATATCTATTACTAGTGTTAGGTACCGAATTAGTAACAAATGAAACAATTCTGCCTAAATCCTGAATCTGCAAAAAAAGAAAAATTTATATTAAAACCCCCTTTTTATTAGTAACTAACCATAACTTAGGAGGAAAAATTTACTTGATCAAATTGATATTATCTAGATCGTGGAAAGTGGTGCATCCATCGTGACAGGTTGTATATACGCTAAGAAGAACGTCGGTCAAGACTACAGAGTGCTACCGCCAGCACCAGAGGCCACTGGTCCCAATGTTAAACACATGCTTACCAAAGATTTCTACAAGGAACTACGTCTGCGCGGATATCAATATAGGTAAGTTATACTTTAATGTAGATAACGAGTACATACCAAGATTAATTTGGCGTTTTTATTTGTCGATATTAAAAAAAGAAAGAACAGAAAGAGTGTAATAGTGTAAAGAGTAAGTGAGTGTGAGTGAAAGAGGGTAGTTCACTACTGCCCTTGACAGCTCGAACTTCATCTCTCACAGCACCGCAGTCCCGTCGTGCCCACGACCCGTGCAATTGGGTTAAAATATCGACAAATAAAAACATCCCGTTATCTACATTAAAATATGTCGTTAAACCACGAAATAAGCTTAAAATCATTAGGTAAGTTAGTTAAACAAGGACAACAGTTATGAGCAGATTCTTAATACGTCACGTATTCTCTACAAATATTCACCTTTCAAAGTATAGACAGTAGTCACTCTAAACCTACGGCCCAGGTGGGAGCGGTAGAATAAACTCGAGATTTACAAGAAATTTTAAGGAAGACGTGCGGACGTGTCCTAATCAAGAGCGGGTGCTGAGTGGCATGGAATGTTTGCCATCGCGCCCGCTACCCACACTGCAGGACGCACCCGCTTCCACCTGGGCCGCAGACTAAAGCTATCTATAGCTATAGCTATAGCTAAAATATATATTATTAGTGATGATGATGACAGTTCTAGACTGGCTACTGCCAATACTTCTTTGTTTTATTGAAGTACTTTACGAGTGGTTTATGTGTGATTCTGATTCAACCTACGCAGTCACTTTAAAATTCTCAGCTGATTAAATTATCAACAGAGATTCACGATTCTTTTATCTTTCTCAGTGGCATCTTCCGAAGCATCATCGGCTGTAACATTGAAGGCACTCGTGGCCGCCTCGCCTGGTCCAACAACTGGGTGGCCTTCATGGATTGTATGCTCCAAATGAGAATCGTCAGCCAAGACACGCGCGGCCTCTTCGTTCCTACCAGAATCCAGAAGCTCTGCATTGATGCTAACATGCACTATGACGCCATTTCCAAAATGAATCCTGATTCTACTCGACAGTCCTTTGAGATTCGGGTTTATCCTCACGTTGATGTTATAAGGTAAGTAGGTAATGGCATACATACAAAAAATGTAATGTGTTATTCTAACTTAATTTTTTTAACATTTGTTTAGATTTGGCTAAAATATACTGAAATTATTAATCTTTCGTAATTATCACAAAAAATATAATGTTGAAATGTAAACAATACCAAAAACAAAATATAACAAACAAACATGATTTTGATTTGATATATATATAAAATGTAGACAATATTTTATTTAAACCAGGGCTGGCGGTGTAGAAATTCGGGGACTCCATGCAACGCCTATTTCTAAAAGAATTCCCTTGGGCGTGCCAGTACTGGAAAAGAACGTGTTCATTCCTAACTTCGGAAAAGCAAAAATGAAGGTTAATATTTTAATTAACTAATTTTACATATTTTGATATTTTATAAATATTGCCTTCTCACTTTTAATATACTGGGTCGATTTCACCAACGAAAAATAAGTCTTATAGAAAAATAAGTAAATTTAATATTTTGGCGTCATTACACCAATTGTTTATTCCTCGGTTAAACGCCACTCGACGTTGGTAAAATTGGCATTTATTGAATTATCCTTGTAAGTACAGTACAAACTAGTATAGCACAAGGTAGCATTTGAGGTCTCTATTTTTTCTCGATGTATGACAGATTTTTTTATTGTGTATGATTGTCGTACTAGTCTAAATATTATTCATGATGGCTGTTTTCATAAAGTTATTTCCTTTGTTAAGATCGAAGATATTCTCCGTGCAAATATACAGCTTATTCTGGAAAACGTTCAAACATACAAAGTCAAAAGCATTGAACTTGCCGATGAAGAATATAAAAACAATAATTTGGAACCTGTTATTGAGACAGTGGGCGATATTCTTGGTGACTTACCCCTAGTGCAAGCTGAATTGTCCATTTTCTCCGAAGATCCCTTAGAAATGCCGTCGCATATCACTGTTGAAAATAAGAAGTTACTTGGGGAAACTAACACCGTTATATTTGTCGGTGCTAATTTGCTAAGGAGGCCAGATGTAAGTAATAAGTTGCGTAAGATATAAGAGAATAGAAACAAATCTCATCTCTTAAACTAAATTAGGATTAGTTGTTTATGATGATTAATTTTTATTGTTGTTATTATAATCTAAACCGAAATAAAAATAAGGAGCTTGATTATACCAATTGTTAGGCTATGTAAAATTCGAATTTGTGTTTACAGGTACTTAAATCAGCAGTATCAACTCTTCGCGACAAATGTTTCCTCATAAGCCGAGAGAAAGATTGCATTAACCCTAAGGACTATTCTGACAAATATGATATCATCACTATTCAAGATACAGGCGTAGAATACTTAGTCCTCTTCAGAAAGAGAGTCGGTGCCAAACCTGCGAAGTTCGTCAAAGTTGTCACATCAGATCAAACTTATGCATGGGTAGACCAAGTGAAAGAGGAGCTTAAAGCTGGACAAAAGCTTGTTGTTTACAGTCAAGATGAACATATAAATGGGCTGTTAGGTCTTATTAATTGTCTAAGAAGGGAACCTGGTGGTGAAATAGTGACGGGTCTACTTATTTCTGATCCTTCTGCACCGCCTTTTAATCCTGATTTGGAGTTCTATGAAGAGCAGTTGGACAAGGACTTGCCCATTAATGTGTATCAAGATGTAAGTGGTGTTTAATTTTTATTTATAACAAATTTAAAAAAAATGCTTTTCAAAAATAGTTGCTGATATTGCTAAGACTAAATAAATATTGTAGGTATGATTTGAGTAGGTATTTTTCATTGTTTTGTTTTGATTATGTGAGTTATTGCAATTAAGCGCAAGCCTATTAAAAAATCAGATTAAAAAATACTCCTGCTACTAGGTCATAAATGATGTTCCCTAGAAGAATTAAGTTATGACATTATTTTAATGTTTTAGGGTCAATGGGGTACATACCGTCACTTACTCCTTGGAGATATGGAAACCGTCGATGCACACCATGCCTTCGTCAATACTGTTACCATTGGAGACCTTTCCACGCTTAGATGGCTTGAAGGGCCCATCAGAGAAAACCAAGTCTTCAAGAACCCAGACAGTGTGCTAGTACATGTGAGTTGTTTATTCATGTACAGAATTGAACTACCTATATCAGGCATGTCAAAGATACGGCCCGCGGGCCGCGTCCGGCCCTCAGACCATTTCAATACGGCCCGCCACCAGAGTCTCATGAGGATTTTCAGACGGCCGGCGCTTGATGTCACCACGCATGCTGAAAATAGCGCGCGTTTTGCGAGGCGTGCGAGCCCTACACCATTCGCTAGTGAGTGATTCGCTTGACGACCTCCCTGGCGCAGTGGTGAGCGCTGTGGTCTTAATAGTGGGAGGTCCCGGGTTCGATTCCTGGCAGGGGTTTGGAATTTTATAATTTCTAAATTTCTGGTCTGGTCTGGTGGAAGGCTTTGGCCGTGGCTAGTTACCACCCTACCGGCAAAGCCGTGCCGCCATGAAATTTAGCGTTCCGGTACGACGCCGTGTAGAAACCAAAGGGGTATGGGTTAAATAAAAACTGCCATACCCCTTCCAGGTTAGCCCGCTATCATCTTAGACTGCATCATCACTTACCACCAGGTGAGATTGCAGTCAAGGGCTAACTTGTATCTGAATAAATAAAAAAAAACTTTATTTTGTAAAAAATTCGATAGTAAGTAGTAACTAGTAACCATAGATATCCGATTTACGAATATCGATGCCGTTGATAAGTATTTCTCAATTGTAATCGAATATCATCACAATGGTGGACATATAAACTTATTTTTGCTAATTTAATATTCCAGGACTTGTAGCGAAAATCCGTTAAATAGAATTCAATTCACAGTAAAAAAAGTGTTTCCAGTTCAAATATTAGCCCCCTGATTTGACCATCATGGCCCGCTAACACGCCTTAAATCTTAAAGATGGCCCTTTTGGAAAATCAGTTTGATACCCCTGACCTATATTATAATGTCTTTGATTTTCAACATGTAGTTTTTTTAGTATCCTATTTAACAAACACTCGAAATCTATCTTCCGATTTTCTTCCAAGCGATTGCTTTTGCGACTAGTGCCTCAACTGTAACTTTTTTGGAAACGGAGATTTATTATGTGAATTAAAAATCATATATCTCTTTACAGATCATTTAAAACTTATATTATATACTTATTTGAACGGTTTTTTACACGGGATTAAATCTTAATTTAGCCACCAGAGCTGCTTCTATTCAAATTATGTTCCCCAGTTCAGTACATCTATCAGCAGTTATTTTGTTTCTGTGTTCAAACTAATAAAAGTATCACTACCTCTTTCTTCTTCTCTATTTCAATGGTTAAGATAATATAATGTAGTAACAAAGTATAATCTGTTTTTATTAATATAGTATTTTTTGTTTTACTCAGGTATATTGTTCTGCAATGAACTTCCGTGATGTGATGACCGCTACGGGTCGTGTAACAGTAGACGCTGTAGCGCGAGGCAGGCTGTCACAGGAATGTGTGCAAGGCTTCGAAATTGTCGGTAGAACTAACAAGTAAGCAATAATTTTGTGGTCTATCAAAGTTCTTCTTCTTCTTATTTTGCTTTATGGCTTTCAGTAGTGCCACACCGAGCACAATGCACTTTGCCAATGTCACGTAGAATCTATCAAAGTTAACCTAAAATCATAAATCATCATCGTTATCATTTTGATCATCAACGTCATGATTATCATTAGTAACGTCAGAATATGTTGTGTTTTTAGTTTCGTATCGCCAGAGGAAAAAAGGAACTCTTATAGGATCATTACCTTGTCTGTCTGTCTGCCTGTCTGTCAATACCCGTCAAGGGAATCAAAATCTGGTACCTACTTCTCGTTGAATTATGAAATTTGGCAGGTAGCAATGTCTTAGAGCACAAGTAAAGGGGAATATCCAAAAGCCGTGAATTTGTGGTTACATCACAAAAAATTAAAATATTGTGTTTCGACGACAGGGTCTTCTCCGGTTGGCCGAAGGCCAAGCGCGGGTACGGGCCTTGAGGCGTAGCCTCCTTACCCGGGCAGGGCGCGGGGTATTCATGTTACCCCGGTGTTGGTCTTCTAAGCGGAATTTTACCGGCTAGGGCCCGCCCTCTTGGCTTAGGGCCTCGTGGCTGGTTGTGTTTGAATGATGAAATAATTAGTTTACTTAAATCACATGTAGATGCCGCTGTACGTCATTGACTTGCAGTGTTGCACATAAAAGTGTTAAATGTTGTACTATGCTACGGAACCCTTCATGCGCGAGTCCGACGGACTCTTGACTGGTTTTTCTCTGTGCAGTGGCGCCCGTGTGATGGCCATGGTGAGGAGCAGCGGTTGCGCCAACATGGTGGAAGCAGACAAGGCTCTAATGTGGAACATACCCGACGAGTGGACCTTTGAGGAGGCCGCCACCGTCCCTGTCGCTTATGGAACTGTTTACTATGCTTTGGTAAGTCATCATCATAACCATGAGATGTCAACTGGACATGGGTCTTTTGTAGGGACTTCCACGTGGTCTTGCGTCCGCGTTACCTAAATCCAGAGGCTGCCTGCGATTCGCCTGTCATCCGTCCACCTGCATCCGTTGCCATTTATTTTCATATACAAGTTAGCCCTTGACTACAATCTCACCTGGTTTTTAAGTGGCGCAGTCTAAGATGGAAGCGGGCTAACCTGGAAGGGGTATGGAAGTTTTTATAAAACCCCTTTAGCACAGCATCGCACCGAAACGCCCGTGTGCCAACTAGCCTCCCACCAGACCAGACCAGAGGAAATTTAGTTATTATAAAATTCCAAACTTCCTCTGCCGGGAATCGAACCCGGGTTCCCCACTGATAAGAAAACAGCGCTCACCACTGCGCCAGGGAGGTCGTCATTCTAGCATCTTGAGACCACAACGTCTATCGGTTGTCCATGATATTATTAAGTATAACAAAACAACAAGCTCAATTATTTTGCTGTTTCTCTAGAGTAAATTTAGTGAATTACAGCAAATAATTAAACTTCTAGTTTTTTGTGTGAAGATAGTATTCTCAGTAATTTTCGTTCCCGTAGGTAATGGTAGGCCAACTCCAACGTGGCGAGTCGATCCTGATCCACGCTGGCTCGGGAGGGGTCGGCCAAGCGGCTATCAACGTCGCCTTCCATTACGGCTGCGAAGTGTTCACCACAGTCGGTACTGCAGAGAAACGGGCCTTTATCAAGAAACTGTTCCCGCAACTCAAAGGTATATTTGTAATCTTGTTTAACGTCTTATAGATACTAAGATGATACTGCAGTCCTAGTATTACCTTACTTAACGTCTTTTAGATACTGAGATGATACTGCGGTCCCAGTATTACCTTACTTAACGTATTTTGCATTTAAGATGATACTGTAGTCCCAGTATTAATTTACTTAACGTATTTTAGATACTAAGATGATACTCCAGTCCCAGTATTACCTTACTTTCCTATTTTAGATACTAAGATGATACTGCAGTCCTAGTATTACCTTACTTAACGTCTTTGAGATACTAAGATGATATTGAAGAACTAGTATTACCTTAATTAACATCTTTTAGATACTAAGATATACTGCAGCTCCACTATTATCTTACTTAACGTCTTTTAGATACTAAGATAATATATTATGAATGCGAAAGTATATCTGTCTATCTGCCAGTCTGCAAGTTTTTCATGGTTCATGTATCTAATTGTTTTTGACTAAATTTGATACTGAGATGGCTTGCATCCCGGGGACAGGCCTTTTTGTCCCGGAAAATCAAAGAATTCCCATGAGATTATTAAAAAACCTGGACAAAGTCACGGGCATCATCCAGTAAATAGTAAAAAATATTTAAGGTAATCGTTTTTTAACAGACAGTAACATCGGCAATTCTCGAGACACGTCATTCGAAGACATGATCCGACAGCAAACTAAGGGTAAAGGTGTCGACATGGTCCTTAACTCATTGTCAGATGAAAAACTACAGGTGAATATTAATATTTCCTTGTACCTACTTCAAAGATATTTTTCTCTACATTCCTTGATTTATATTAGATACTAGCTGCCCTGGCAAACTTCGTTCCGCTTAACAGTCGATTCAAATTTTTAAATTTTTCTCTCCGTAAGAACCATCCTCGTATTTCAAGGAATATTATTAAAAAAGAATTAGCGAAATCGGTTCAGCTGTACTCGAGATTTGCGATGACCTAC